>NW_028095197.1:14479613-15079613 GCF_014824575.4 Sturnira hondurensis
TGGATGGAACTGGAAAGCATTATGCTGAGTGAAATAAGCCAGGTGTTGAAGGACAAATACCATATGATCTCACCTCTAACAGGAAGCTAAACAACAAAACAAACAAGCAAGCAAAATATAACCAAAGACACTGAAATAGAGAACAGGCTGACAGTGACCAGAGGGGAGAGGGGAGGGAATTTCAGGGGAAATAAGGGAGGGATTTAGAGGAACCTATATAAAGGATACATGGACAACAACTGAGAAGGGTGGAAATGGGAGGGAGGGGGGAGGATGGGGGGTGGGATCGGATGGGAGTAATAGAAAACTGTACTTGAAAAATAATTAAATAAAAAAATTGAAAAAAAAAAAGGCCTCTCCACTTTAAAAGGAAGAACATTCTATCTCCCAACAACTGTAATGATTTTTTAAAAATGACTACACTAATTAGATGGGCCCTCAATGGATTTCCTAGAATGAAAATGGACTACCTCCATGATTTTATGTCTATTGGAAGTCAGAAACTCAAGTGCCTTCACTGCTGTGCCATTAATGTAGGTGAGCAATACAAGCTGAGCAAACAAGATGGAGGGGTGAGGACTGTGGCTATGTCTTGAATCCTTTTTACTAAACTTGAAGCACATGCTGGATTATCCCCTTCCCAGCAGTTTATGACGCCTGTCCACTCAGTGTTTTGAGCAGAATGTCTTTTTTACCCCGTCTGATTACACTTTATGAATGACATGGTGATGACAAGTGCAGAGGGGCTGCTTTGTATTCACAGAATACAATGATTCCACTTTTAGAATTTCCAGGTGATGATGTCACGCATTCTTTACTTTTGTGTTCTGTTGGCAACTAAGGTGGAGAATTGACTCTCCCAGGAAAATCCCCAGATTCCCTCCAGAAAACTTGCAGAGGGAAGAGTGTTGTTGTTAGAAAGTTACAAGTTCACTTTAACAAGCTTGACTTCAGCCTGTTGCAAGCACATGGGATCCTGTCCCTATGTAACCTATTTGTACCTTGATATCAGAGACAAGTAGGTCAGTCAACTTTTAATGATGTCCTTTGAGATGAAGTTCTCTGCTTAGTTATAAATATCAGACTGTGTTTTATATTCCCGTGGGAGGAGATTACTGGGTTATGAGATAACAAGTAGGAAAGAAATGGTGTCCTCCTAGGCCGACTGGCCTTTTTGGAACCATTGTGGTTTACACTATCAGAAGCCATAAAAAGCTGAAAATTGTTCTTTGTCTACTTGCTAAAGAGATGATTAGGAAGCAGTCATCTTTCAGCAGTCAAAGAACAAAAAGATATATGTGATGTGGGGATGGGACATGTATGAATTTTGGAGTCTGTTTCATTGGGCTCCAATCTCTCCTGTGCCATGTCCTATCTGTGTGACCCAGGGCAATTTGTGTGACTTTTGTGGACTCCACATTCCTTATTATAGAAGATCCTATATATCTTAAGGGTTTTGTGAGGATTAAGTGTATCTTCAACTGAAGTGATGTTTAATGTGTTCCCTTCCCTGAGCTACATAAGATCTTAGTCACTGAAGCAGTGGCTTCATTTTTAATTCATCTGCAATAGGGATGAGGGCTCTTTCTCCCTTTTCCCATTTCTCTGGAAGCCTCGTGGGTGTTATTCAGAGATAGTCATGAGAATTTTCTATCTGGACTCCGTTAAATTGTTGCTCTTTTATTTTTGTTTATGGTGCTACTGACTCTGTGACAACTTTGGCCTTAACAGTGATGACTCTCCAGCCTGCCGTATAGGAGCCATTCCTGATGCTACTGGGTCACAGTCTCTCTTCTGTACATTAATATCCCTGGTACCGCCAATGCCCATTGTGGCAGACTCTGTCCTGCAGAGTCTGCGTGTTGTGGCTGAGGATGAGAACAAATGCACATAGACTACAGAAGTCCTGTGGAGAAAAAGATACGGTACAGATATTCTCTTAAGATGAGAGTCCTGCTGCCACTTCTCTCAAGGGGAGAACACCCCGACCCTTGTCTGGACAGGCTTTTATTGTTTCTCTCAGGTCTTACATCAAAGGAGGATTTATTATCTATTATATAGGATGTTACTGTCTATACATTAGGTACAATCAAGTAAATGGAAATAACAGATACAGAAGGGAAAGGTAAGGAGCTGATTGTGCTCGGTCCTTGGGAAAATTCACACAGGAATTTTGCAAAATACCTTTAAGATAGGCAATAAACATCTTCGGTTTCAGACGAGGGTGAGGGAGTTTTAGCAAGAGCGAGCCAAAACAGTCTGGATGCATTTTCTAGGCATGATTCCCACGGGGAAGCCTGGTTTGAGGTTCTGGCTCCTGCCCACCACTTTGTTCCTGTGGGGTTTCCATACAGAGCTGAGTCACATTTGTCAGATTTAGAACAATCTGGTTCCCTATAGTCTGTAACTTCAATTTCCTTTCTTAGAGTTAGGATATTCCCTTTTAAGCTTCTGGAGGCTCTCCCTTTTGTGATCTTGGTGAAACTACGTATCCATGCCTCTCTTTTTATCTCTCACAACTTGTCTCTCCTTTTAGTGGTTCTATTGCTTTCTCCTCTAAAATGTGGGTGCAGTTTTAATTCTTGTTCTGCCTTTCTCATATACTGCAAGGATATTACCTCTAATATTTGCATAAAANATATAGGAGCCATTCCTGACGCTACTGGGTCACAGTCTCTCTTCTGTACATTAATATCCCTGGTACCGCCAATGCCCATTGTGGCAGACTCTGTCCTGCAGAGTCTGTGTGTTGTGGCTGAGGATAAGAACAAATGCACACAGACTACAGAAGTCCTGTGGATAAAAAGACACAGTACAGATACTCTCTGAAGATGAGAGTCCTGCTGCCCCTCCTCTCAAGGGGAGAGCACCCCGACCCTTGCCTGGACAGGCTTTTATTGTTTCTCTCAGGTCTTACATCAAAGGAAGATTTATTATCTATTATATAGAATGTTACTGTCTATACATTAGGTACAATCAAGTAAATGGAAATAACAGATGCAGAAGGGAAAGGTAGGGAGCTGATTGTGCTCGGTCCTTGGGAAAATTCACACAGGAATTTTGCAAAATACCTTTAAGATAGGCGATAAACATCTTCGGTTTCAGACGAGGGTGAGGGAGTTTTAGCAAGAGCGAGCCAAAACAGTCTGGATGCATTTTCTAGGCATGATTCCCAACGGGGAAGCCTGATTTGAGGTTCTGGCTCCTGCCCACCACTTTGTTCCTGTGGGGTTTCCATACAGAGCTGTGTCACATTTCCCAGATTTAGAACAATCTGGTTCCCTATAGTCTGTAACTTCAATTTCCTTTCTTAGAGTTAGGATATTCCCTTTTAAGCTTCTGGAGGCTCTCCCTTTTGTGATCTTGGTGAAACTACGTATCCACGCCTCTCTTTTTATCTGTCACAACTTGTCTCTCCTTTTAGTGGTTCTATTGCTTTCTCCTCTAAAATGTGGGTGCAGTTTTAATTCTTGTTCTGCCTTTCTCATATACTGCAAGGATATTACCTCTAATATTTGCATAAAAATCACACCATTACAGCATCACATTACATGTCCATCATAAGTGTTTAACATTTCATTTCTTATAATGGCTAGACTACACCTTCCTGGTGACCCACTGTAGCACAGCAAACGTGGTTACAGTTGAACTCCCCCTATTCCTCTGGCTGTGTGGCTTTTCAGACTAAGACCCTTTCTCTAGAGTGAGAGAAGGGGTATAAAGTATAGATGAATGAGCTGGTACATTTAGTCCTCACAATAAATAAGAAAACTGAGGTTCAGAGAAGTTAAATTGCTTGCATAGGCTAAAGATTAGTAAGGTAGATGTGGAGGTGAGGTTTCAGTCTCAACAGTATAATTGCACACCCAGTCTCCTAACCGGTAATGTTTTCTGCCTCTCTCATAAATTAAAAATCCTTGAACCCTAAAAATTCATCCCTAAAGTTCATCACACTGAACACCCATGACCCTAGGTTTATTTAGCAGTTTTCTGCTTCGTTAAGACACTTGATTCCTTGTGATTCTTGTCTGTTAGCTGTAAGCACAAGGCTATCACTGAGTTTCTCAGGAGGATGATGTAATACTGGAAATAAACAAAGTCAGAATTATTCACTCTTCTCCTTGGCTTTTGCTAAAATTTTTGAGTAGTTTGTCATCATATTTCCCTGAATTTACTGGCATATCCATTAATGTCTTTGGAATAATTCTGAGGTTAAATTCATTTAGAATATTTCAACTTTCTTGTCCTCTAATGTATTTAGTTTCCTGATTCAGGTGCAGGTGGGCTTCAGGACATTTCCCTTCACTCTAGTAGGCAGTGGAGGAAATAACATGTGTTTGTAGTGAAGACTGTGGCTGGGAAACTAGCTTTACCACTTAGAACCTGCATGATCTTAACTTCTATGAGTCTTGGTCTCTTCGTGTATAAGTCAAGATCAAGGAGATATTCTTTTCAACCTTATAATGAAGATTTAATAAAAAATGAAGTGTGAATACATAGCATAATGCTTTGCATATGGCTTCACATTCAAATCTTATAGTTTCCTATCCTTATCTTCTGTTTCCTCATTCTCTCTTCTTTATGAAGCTGTTTTCTATAAGAACCTAAAAATGAAATTTCCCTCAACTGCTTTTCCGATATCTAATAAATTTTAATATACAGTATTCAATCATATTTTATTTCTTAGGAGGTTCAATATCTTTCAAAAGATATTGAAAATATCTTTTACGAAGAGTAGGTCACACTTATCAACCAACCAGCATGACTACTAACTATCAACAACAGGCATTGTGGTACTAATGGGTATAAGCTCATGTCTAGTTTTATGAGATTTTTTTTCTAATTTTCTCTGATCTATAAAGCAAAGCTGAAATTTACCTGGCATGCATCACTGAGGCCACACTGGCTGTTTATGGCAGGCATTCATTCTGATTTATTGGAGTACTTGTCATAGAAATTGTTATTTTGAATATCATGGCTACTCATTAGTTATTTAGAAGAGTTATCTCAGGTTATGGAGTTTTTCAATTTAGTTGTAATTTAATTGAAAGAATGTGGACTGTTTAATATAATTTTTAAAATTTGCTGATTCTTGCTTCAGTCTAAAAAAGAATCAATTTTTGTACTTGTTGTATGTGTGCTTTAGAAAAGTATGTATTGTGTATTCCATAATAGTTAAGTTATTAAACTTGTTCATTGTTTTGTCCAAATAAATTACTTCCCATGTCCTGTTTGTGACTTCAGCTATTTCTGTAATTTTGGAACTAGGTTTTTTATTATATGAAGGTGGAGGAATGTTAGCTACTGGAACAGTTATCATGAGAATCCAATAATACCATCTTGATGAATTATTTTGGAATCTACATGTACCCTTCTGAAGTTTTTTCATTCATTTGTTTACTTACTTATTAATTAACTTAATATATTTACAGAAATATCCTACTGAGTGCCAGGGTTAGTACTTAGGTAGGTGCTAGGTGTGCATTAGTAAAAGAAAAGAGTTGTGCTTGTGTCCTAAGTTTGTCCCTTCTTACATGTATTTCAGGGTCTGGTATAACTACTCAATATTTTCCTTTCATAGGACTATATGACTATCATCATGTTATTTTAGTATATTCTAAAGAAACTTTCATAATCTACATTTTAGACACAGGAAAGCAACAGTGGAAGAACTACAAATACCTTCCCACTACCTTGTGTCACTTAGTTATGTATGAAGATGACAATCTAACCAAATCTATTGCTTATACTCTATCTAATTCACTGTATTTCTCTAGCAGAGAATTGCATATTTTGTTGCTTTTAAAGATCTTCAAGACAGGCTAAAGACTTGACAGGCCTGTTTATTTCAGAACGAAGAGCTGAGAAGCACATACAAACCTCTGAGGAGGTAGCACTGGTAGCTGCTGGCTCTGGGTTATAGAGAAGAAGAAATGAAAGCCAAAACCAAAACTGTAAGCAGTGGAGGAGCTGCCATTGTCATGGTGAAGGATCAGAGCTGGCCTGATGCTGACAGGCAATCGCATACGGGGGTCCCTTATCTTCATTCCACGTCCCATTCTCTCTCTAGCAACTCTTTTGGAAGAATGTAACAGATGCTAGCTAGCAGAGGAGCGATGTGGTTTTCAGGGTGCTAATCCTAACTCACAAAGCAGGGCATAGAAACGTGGATTTGAAGCTGAGATACAGTAGTTTAATCCTATCAAAATTACTTCATAAAGGGTGAGGATGAAAATCTTGTGCCTACTTAAAGCTTTATGGCCTGTTGTAGTACACCCAACAGCAACAATGATAAAACAATGTTTATTGTACATTTAGTGTTTTAGGCACTTTTTAATGCTATGCATTAATTAACTTATTCAGTCTTATGAAGAAACAATAATTGCCTGCTGACAAGAAAGGAAGATATAATGGGCTTACTTTCACAATTTAGGAGTAGCTATAGACTTTTACTTTAGATTTGTGTTCTAAATTTAAACTCTTGTAAACCCCCAAAAGGGCTAGATCTGACTCAGTTCCTTTAATGGCTATGGGGCTTCCAGAAACCTATAGCCTTCAGTTTACTGAACAACTTGACTCTTTCTCTCTGCCACTTCTAATCCTCCCATTACAGTTTTTTGTCAGTTACCAGTTCTGTCTAGTTCTCCTCCTGTTTAGGAACTGTGTGATTCAATGCAGCTAGGAAAGAAGTCTTCATTACACCCTGGTCTCTTTTCAGAAACTAAGAAGAATTCTCTGGCACCATGTCACCTCTATTTTATGAGGTTAAAACTTATGGTGCATTACTAAGGGACTCTTTCAGTTATCTTAGTCTCATTATGTATCAAATCCAGAAGTTATGATAGCTGCAAATAAAACCTGTTCTTCTATATCACATAATACCTAGTACATAAGAAAGGTAGTACTTTAACTATTAAGGGAGTCATGTGACAGAATGCCAATGTAGGTTATTTAGGTACTATTACATTGGATCAATTTTGAAAATATTTTTATTAATTTATTTTTAGACAGAGGGTAAGGGAGGGAGAAAGAGAGGAAGAGAAACATTAATGTGTGGTTGCACTCATGTGCCCCCTACCGGGGACCTGGCCCACAACCCAGGCTTGTGTCCTGACTGGGAATTAAACCAGCAACCCTTTGGTTCACAGACCAGCACTCAATCCACTAAGCCACACCAGTCAGGGTAGAACAAATATTTTTTAATAAACTTTTGAACCTCAGTTATAACAGATATATATTTCTAGTTTTATACATGATATAATTCATTTATTTTTTGAAAAATATTTATTGAGCATCTATAAGATGTCATGTCCTATTCTAGGCCTTTGAGATGTTATAGGATAATAAACAGACAAGTTCCTACTCCCATAGAGTTTATATTTGTGGTGGACACAAATAGTAAATAAATGAACAAATTAAAAACAAGTACGTAATACATCATGTGCTGATTAACGATCGCTTTGAATAAATAACAAATAATGCACTTATTTTAGGTTACAGAGTTCTTTTTAGAACACCCTTTGCCTTTATTATTTTCTAAAGGTTTAAGAATGATTATGTTTTGCTGGGCCTTCCTAAGAGACTTTCAACATTTTGCATTTCATATACTGTTTTATAAAGCCAAAAGTGTGTTTTATTTCTGCACTTGGAAGAAAAACTAGTAGTAACAACTGCAGCCGAAATATTCTATAATAAGGTTTTGGATGGCAGGGTGAATTTGTTTTCATATTGTAATGTTCTCTCTTTGGATTCTGTGTCTGCAGCAGTTTTGAATGGTGAATCATGCAGAGTAAATCAGAATCCATTCATGTCCCATCAGAGAAGTTTCTCCTGCCCAGCAAGTTCTTCACAGCAGCTTTGACATCCTTGTTCCGAAGACTATAGATGAGAGGATTGAGCATGGGAGTTATCACTCCATAGAAGAGGGAGATGAGGGCCTCAATGACATCTTGATTATCTGTGCCAACAGACCTGAATGACTTGGGCTTTGAATACATGAAGAAAATTGTTCCATAGAATATAATCACCACTGTCAAGTGGGCTGAGCAGGTGGAGAAGGCCTTACGTTTTCCTTCAGTGGAAGGGATCCTCAGAATAGTAGCAATAATGAAAGCGTAAGAGATAGAAATTAATAGTGATGGAATAACCAGAAACATCAGATTTGATCCTGCCATGCTGATTACATTGATTGAAATATCAGCACAGGCCAGTTTTAGGATAGCCAGAATTTCACAGACAAAATGGTTAATGACATTGTTAGTGCAGAATGGTAATCGCATTGCGAGAGATGTCTGTACCACTGAATCGACAAGCCCAGAGACCCAGGACCCAGCTGCCATGAGCATGTAGACACCTTTGCTCATGATGACAGGGTATCTCAGTGGGTAGCAGATGGCCACATAGCGGTCAAGTGCCATCATGCCTAGAAGCACACACTCCGTGGCCCCCATTGCAAAGGAGAGAAACATTTGCACCATGCACCCAGAGAAGGAAACACTTTTCCTTCCTGTCAGAAAGCTGCTAAGAATTAGTGGGACAGAAGAGCTTGTGTAGCAAATGTCCAGGAAGGAAAGGTTACAGAGGAAGAAATACATGGGGGTGTGCAAGTGAGAATCATAGATGATTACTGAGATAAGGACACCATTGCCCAGAAGGATCATCAGGTATATCCACAAAATTAGCACAGAGAGAATTGTCTGGAGCTTTGGGTGGGAAGAAAGTCCAACCAGGACAAATTCTGTCAATATGGAATCATTGGTCCTTCCCATATTTTATATGCTCTTTTTCCAACAGCACTCTATGGATGATAGAACAGAAATTTGTTAAAACAGTGGAGGGAAAAGCTCCTCTCTTAGGAATCATAATCTATCTACTGTACTGCTATATTTGGATGCAACAGTATAACTCCAGGACAAATTCCTTACTGGAAATCCATGTCACTAGAGCAAGAATTCTAATTTGATTTTTGGGGGGTTAAGAGAAAACACATTTGGTTATGGGATATTTAGATCCCAAACTAGCTTATTGTCATTTTATTGGTTTTGCCTCTTAATGCACTGACCGCAAATCAGTGGCCTATAGCTTGGATGCAGCAGACAGATGTGCTGTGTTTAGCAGTGATTGATGCACTGTGCTTTAAATTTAAATTAAAGGTCAGCATTGTATGAGCAGGAGGTATGGTATAAAATCTGTATTTTTAGCTTATCTTCAAACAAATTATAGTTATTTGAAACATTGGACCCATTTCTATCATTGAGCTCTGTTATAGCCGACCCATTGGATTTGAAGCGTGTTCTCTGTTCTACCAGGATACCCTCCTCTCTCTGTTATCTGTTTGTTACTGGAGATGAATATTAACATATTATTTCCAGTTGGTCCCAATAACAATTACTACCTGTCAGAATCCTGTCTATATTTGAATGCTTAGCCCATGGCTGCAAGGCTGACTTATCCACTAGGCACAGTAGATTACCATACTGTTAGGAGACTATGAAAATGTTTTGATTTCTTTTAAAATATGAGTAAAATGATGAATTTTTAAGTTTTAATAGATAGCATTTTTATCTTCATGCCAATGCAGATATAACATGTAATATTATTGCATGGAGGAAAGGGCCCATCAAAATCAACGCAGTCCTGTGTGGCTGAGTCTCATTTTAGAGCTCAGTGTGGTGTGCTGCTGATACAAGTAGTCATTACATATATGCACTGTCTCACTGAGGACAGTAGCTTTATAGAGAGGACATGTATTTATATGACTGCAGTATCTGTGTCAATTTGATGAGGAACTTTGTGTTCAATGACCGTTTTTGATAGAAATGAATTAAAAGTATCTACAAAGTCAATTTTAATCACTAATGCAGAGATATGATGTTGTGTGTTGTAGCCTCCACCTAACTTGTTTCTTTCCACCTCATGCAAGAACTGTCACTTAGGGATCAACTTTAATAACAGTGCCTTTGTTAAAAATGTATATGCTTAAAATGTTAAACCAGTGACATGCAACCATTATTTCTTAGCACACAAAATGTAAACAGAAGTATAATAAATAAAACAAACAAAAAGAAGAACTTTTCTGAAGTTACACTGTTTTTCAGGAAAAGAAAAATAGCAGTATTTTTAGTACCTTATTCATTCATTCATCCCCCCTTGATTTGGTTTTTAAAGGGCATGGTTTGAAAACCAATGCAAAGGGTAGGAAGCAATATTAATAATCTGCACTTTAATAATTTTATTATCAAATACAATAGTAATATATATATTGATTACCCTATGCCAGATACATTTGTAAATGCTTTTATTCATAATGATCTAAGGAATTAAGAACTATTATTCTATGAATATGGACCATTCTTATTAGCCTTTCTTAAACATTTGGTGAACATCATCAATAAATCATAATATGAATAGACTAAAGAAAATTAAAAGTAATTATTTTATGAGATACAAAAAAATTTGGTTAAGGTCAATTAATCATTTTCACACAAACCATGTGAAGTTCAGAAACAGAAGGTAACTTCCTAACCTTAAAAGGAAACTATACACCAAAAGCCTATAGCAAATTACTATTCAGTAACAATCAAAACAGTTTATATATTCTCGTTAAGATCTATAATAAGGATGTCCACTCCTACAGCTACTATTTCACATAGACTTCGTAGTCCTGTTTAAAATCACATAAGAAATGGCAGGAGTAACAATAAAAGGAGAGTAAAAATATGTAAGACCTAATGAGAAAAAGTTAGTAAGACTTTTGAATGTAAGATCAATGGACAAATCAATAGTTCTCTTTATATTAACCATAAGTGATTAGCAAACATAATAAATATTAATATAATAAAAATAAAATTATGAAGCACCTGGGTTTTATTTTAACCAAGCTTGCACAAGGTATTTACAGAAATTGTTTAAAATTGTAATAGACTATGAGTAATTGAAAAGGTATGTGTTAATAAATGGGATAAAATATAAGGCTGCCATTTTCTTCCAAATTAGTCTCTACATTCAATTAAATGCATTCAAAATTTTGGCTGGATTTATTTTGAGGAATATGAGTACTCATTCTAAAATTTATATGGAAGAATAAAAGTACACAACTGTACAATTAAATTACAAGAGAAAAATAAGGGGAACATCCATATTTGACACACACTGTGAAGTCTCAGTCATAAAACATTATTTTTCCTGGCTGGGTGGCTCAGCTGGTCAGAGCATCAGCCTGTGCACCAAAGGGCTGTGGGTGCAATCCCCAGTCAGGATGCTAGGGGAGACAACTGACTGATGTTTCTCTGTGACATGGTTGTTTCTCCATCTCTCCCTCTCTCTCTCTTCTTTGCTGTCTCTAAAAACCCAATAAATATATCCTTTGATGAGGATTGAAAAATATCATAAAGGTTCAGGGACATTAAAATGCAGTCTGGTGGCAAAGAAAAGAGATCTCAGATGTAGATACATGTTTGCATGGAAATGTGACATATACAGCTGTCACCCCAAAGCAATGGGGAAGTAACAGCATAGTAGATCATGCTAGGAAAATGCTCTTATATATATGAAAAAAGATAAGACTAGATTCTTAGATTACTGTACGAAAAAGTGGAAACCAGGTAGACTAACAATTTACATGTAAAGAAAAAGATAGTATAAAATTAATAAAAAACAGTACAGAACATCTTGTGAACTTATAGCCGAGAAAACAACCTTAAAAAACATAAAGCTTTAAGCCAATAGAAAGTTAGAAAAGATAGAAATCCCTGATTCATAGAAAAGATTTTCTAAGTGGCTGACAAGTATATGGAGAAATTCTCACAGTTAGAAAATCTGAAAATGCTCACTAAATGATAAAAGACCCCATGATATATCATTAATTTTAAAAAGTAGATGATACCAAATATTGGCAAGCATGTGGTGAGGTAGATTCAGGTGGGGGTGTACACTGGTACACTGGAAAACTCTCTGGCTGTATTTAAAGATGCATAGTCCCAGTGATTTCAGTCATGAGAATATGACTTGTCCTTGATAAGTTCTTGCCCAGGACTATGGGGGAATAGCCTAAGGATGCTCATTATTGCATTGCCTGTGGCAAAAAGTTGTTGGAGGAAACCTGGATGCCCATCATCAGAGGAATGGGCATACTACATGTGAGCATGCATTAGAGAACAATTTGCAGAAATGAGAAGTAAATGAAGTAGATGTTTATCCAACAATATAAATAGATCCTCAAAAAGTGTTTTAAAAAGGAAACACTATTTTGATTTTTAGCACAATAAAATATACGTATAAATTTAAAATACATATTTACAAGGGAACATGCATTTTTAAGACAAATCAAACACATAATTACAAGTTGAGGATGGAATGTTAGTGGAATCAGTGATTATGGGAGAATAGGAAGCTTTTCCAGGAGTAGTGAAAATAATGTGTAGAAGAATATCAAATAAAATGTAGAAGAGCATGATTAACTAAGGTCTAAGTAAATGGAAAGAGACAAATAACACATAGAAATCATAAAGAGCAATATAAGGAAAGTATACACCAACGAAGCTCTGATCAGATATATGGTTCAATAGAAGGAACTATCATAAGTGTAAAAAAGGAAAAAAAGGAAGAACTTTTTGTCAGACTTCTGACAAAAAAACAATATGTAATGGACTGGAGAGGAAAAAAATAAGGCACTTGAAAAATAGGTTAAAGCTTAATTAACCCAGACATTTTTAAAAATTAAAGTTTTAAATCTAGTTAAAAGAAAGAATAATAGTCAGTCATAAGTGGTTGGTTATGAATGAAGACTGGAGGGAAGTTCCCAAGGTTAATGAGAGACAGTGCTCATCCGACAGCTTTCATCTTGTGGTCCCATTGGGAAGGTTATGCCTAACGTAGAGAGAGATGGAGCTGGCATTCCTATTATCCTGATTCCCAAAATTGTGCTGTTCACATAAATAACCCCCTTCATTTGGCCTAGTTTTCCCCTTCTGATGAGAATGCTGCATCCATGCTTTGCAGAGCAAGAGAAAATGGACGGATCAGAGGAGTTCAGCAACTGCTCCCCCATTGGCCTTTCTGTTTCTCTTGTAAAGCCTGACACACTGCTTCACAGTAGCATTTGTGAGCTGGTGTGCATCCACTCCTGTGAATGAGGTCCAGCCTCTTCTCATTTTAATTATTTTGAACTCAACAATTATTTTGAATATAACTAGCCATAGCAACTGCTGAGTATGATTCAATAATTGCATTGGAGCCACAATTTGGAACAGAGAATTAATTTTTCAGTAGATTATAGGTCCAAAAATAGTGTTCAGATTGCTTGGCTGCTGAATGAATTAAGAGATAACAAACCTGTTTTGCCATGACGACTCTAAGAGCACCGGTATCAAACGTTCTTACTCTATCTGCTGGAGGGAGTGGAGGAGAGGCACAATGCAATCTTGTCCATGGGTCAACTGTAAATGTTTTTGAAGAGGAAGGCATGGCAAATGAGCACTAACTTTTATTTTGGAGTGCCCAGGTTTGAAACTCAAGTACTCGGAGCCTCCTTTTTCCTCTCCTTTAAATGATGTCAATTCCTACCGAAGAGCTTTGTTATGAAAATAACCCAGCCATGTTCTAAAATATAATGCAAAGCCTTATGGCACTAAATGATGAAAACTTGTCAGATAAGAAAATTAGATATACCCAGTTAAAACATATAAAATTGATATCTTACCCATAACTTGAAAAAACAGTATTTGCAAGAGAAGAAATGTATTATATCATTTATATACCTCTGAGCCTGAGGATTAGTTTTCTTTCCTTGGTTTGAGACCAGTCTTCTTCCTTAAGGCTATTTTGCTTTACAACTTTAAGAAATGCTCTCTATTTTAAGCAGTCATCTGCAGGACAAAGTGAGGAGATGTCAGAGAGATTTAGACAGTAAGCAGGGTGCTGTAATTATTTTCTTCATGTTTGGGCTGATCAGTAGTTTACTTATCAGGTAAAACTGATAGATGAGTTTGTTTAAAATGTTCTGACTCTCAGGCCAAGAGTTGCTAGTTCAGTCTCAGGGGGAAAAAAAAAGGAAGACAACCTAGTGATTCCTGGGGCCTTTGTGGTTATCTAAATGTTTCTCTACATTTTGAGCATCCTCCAAGACAGCAGACATTCGTACAGCAAGACGTTTTAAATTCTGTTTGAAGTGAGTCAGGGAGGGGTCCAGTATTTGCAGCAAGCTAAAGTTAGAACTGTCAACATGGAAGATTAAAAACTTTCCAAAACTCCAGGGAGAATACAGTTATAGAGCCAATTATATCCTGTAATTGGTGTATTCCTGTTGCATTGCAACCTAAATAAGAAATGTATATCACCATCTACAGTACCACAGCATTTAAAGAATTAATAATTTAAACAGAAAAACTCTTTAATCAGCATTGTTTTTTCTTTTCTGAAATTGTATGAAATTGTCTCACGATTAATAGCATATATTGCCTTCATTGGTATAGTATTTTCAAATATCAACAGTTTTCAGAATACTACCATAAGTTAGTACAATTTTCCTATTTTACAGATGTAGGGCCCAAGATTCTGAAAGTTGAGATATTTTGCTGAATGTTGTCCCACCAGTGTAAGAGGTGGTAAAAAAGATCTCAGATCCAGCTTTTATGACCCCCGGTACTGCAATCTACTTGCAGCCCGGCCCCGTGGCTCACCAGTGAGAACCTGCAAAGAAAATTAGCTTTTTGAGTTTTGCATCCCTACTTTGTGATGAGTGCATGAAAAGTTAGGTTAGAAGATTTTAATAACTTAAACTGACAAATGTCAATAAAAAGTTAAAACTAAGCTTCCTTTTCCTTCTAGATACAAATAAAAGTTAAAGCATGTGGAACAGAATGTAAACTTTGATCAAAAACAGCTTCTGTTTGACTTTGATTATATAGGTCTGTGTTCAAATTCAACTTTTGCCCCCCAACTTTTCTCTCAACTCATTCACTGAGAAATGAATCTGTCTTTCTCAATATATTCCTGTTAAAGCTCTTTCAGACAACTTTATTATTTTAAATTAGTCACTTCTCTTTAACCATCTACATATTTCTTTTTTTCTTTTTTAAAATATATTTTATTGATTATGCCATTACAGTTGTCCTATTCCCCCCTTAATTCCCCTGCACCCTGCATACCTCCCTCTCCCACCATTCCCTGCCCCCTTTCGTTTATGTCCATGTCACAAGTTCTTTGGATTCTATACTGCCCATACTATTCTTGCCCTCCCTGCTGTCTATTTTCCAACTACTGTCTATGCTACTTATTCTCTGTACCTTTCCCCCCTCTCCTCCTCCTGTTGCTAACCCTCCAAGTGATCTCCATTTCTATGGTTCCACTTCTGATCTAGCTGTCCTCTTAGATTGCTTTTGTTTTAGGTGAGGTTGTTAATAACTGTGAGTTTGCTGTCCTTTCACTGTATTTTTTATCTTCTTTTTCTTAGATAAGTCCCTTTAACATTTCATATAATAAGGGCTTGGTGATGATGAACTCCTTGAATTTGATCTTATCTGAGAAGCACTTTATCTGTCCTTCCATTCTAAATGAAAGCTTTGCTGGATAGAGCAATCTTGGATGTAGGTCTTTGGACTTCATGACTTGGAATACTTCTTTCCAGCTCCTTCTTGCCTGTAAGGTCTCTTTTGATAAACGAGCTGACAGTCTGATGGGTGCTCCTTTGTAGGTGACTATCCCCTTATCTCTTGCTGCTTCTAGGATTCTCTCCTTCATTTTAATCTTGGCTAATGTGATAATGATGTGCCTTGGTGTGTTCCTTCTTGGGTCTAACTTCTTTGGGACTCTCTGAGCTTCCTGGGTTTTCTGGAAGTCTATTTCCTTTGCCAGACTGGGGAAGTTCTCCTTTATTATTGGTTCAAATAAATTTCCCACTTGTTGCTGTTCCTCTTCCCCTACTGGTACCCCTATAATTTGGATGTTGGAATGCTTAAAGATGTCCTGGAGGTTCCTAAGCCTCTCCTCATTTTTTTGAATTCTTGTAACTTCACATTTTTCTGTTTGGTCATTTTTTTCTTCCTTCTGGTCCACTCCCTTGATTTGAGTCCCAGTTTCCTTTCCATCACTGTTGGTTTCCTGTGCATTTCCCTTCATTTCAATTAGTTTAGCCTTCATATATTCCTCTAATTTGTGACTAAAATCAACCAGTTCTGTGAGCATCCTGATCACCAGTGTCTTGAACTGGTGATCAAGACAACTGGTGAGAGGTTGGCCATTTCTTGGTTGCTTAGAGTTATCGGCCCTGGGGCTTTGAACTGTTCTTGAGCCATAATGTTTTGGTCTGTCTGCACCTGTTACGTATGAGGAGCAGAGCCTTAGGTGTTCACCAGGGCAAGGCAATTCAGTCATGGGTTGTGATGCTGTATGTGGGGGTGGGGGTCAAAGGAAAGCAATGGCGGTCTCCTCTGCTGCCTCCCGCTGCTGGGGCCCCGCGCGGTTTGTCCCACTGTGCGCAAATGTGCAACCATGGTCAGCCCGCCACCTTGTACGCACACTGGGTTCGCTGCTGGGGCCTGTGCAGTCCGTCTCACTGCTCACTTCTCACTTCTCTGCTGGTTTATCTGCATGCGAATGTGTGACCACAGCCAGCCCACTGCCTTGCACCCTCACTGGGTCCTCCCGATGCTACCCTGGTGGCCTGGGCACCTGGGGTCAGGGGATCCTTCCTGCTCATCCCTGCTCTGCTGCTGACTCCGCCCCTCTTACCATCCTGGTTGAAAGGTTTGTTGTTGTTGGACTTCCTTATAGTTCAATTTTCTGTTCTTTGGCTGTGTCTTTGTTTTCCCGAACCTTTGTTGTATTCAAACTTGGTTGTGGGAGAAAGCACAGTGTTTCCACCTATGCCTCCATCTTGGCAGACATCCAAAAAATGCCTTCTTGAAGTCAGAAATTAGTTAGTGTTATAATGACTGGAGACTTGTCTATCTTCTACTTATGTTTTTCAGGGTATGGCATATCCATCTACAACATTACATAACTTACAGCTTCATTAGGTGGAATAAAATATTTTCTTTTTGCAGCTTTCATAAAAATTTTCTTTCGCCAGAAAACTTCCTCTGGTCCTTAACTTGAGTAGGTCCAATGTATTTTTTTATTAAACTAATTCTCAAAATCTCTCACTTTGCAGAGCCCCCAACATTGAAGTAGGATTCTTACTTCATATTTACCTAGGACCCTGGGACATATTTATATCATTTTATTGTAATTGTTTATTTATTGACTGTGTCTCATTTTTTTGACTTGTTGCTTCAGCTTTATAAATAACAGAAGATATTAAGAGAGTGAATTCTTGCTAGAATATGCCTTAGCTCAACAAATAATTTCTGCTTTCCTTTTTCTCTCTAGGCCTGTTGCTTTTCTTTTCTTAAATCATTTTTATTGATATTCTATTATAATTGTCCAAACTTTTTCCTCCTTGCCCTCCTCTGCACATCCCACCCCCAACTCCCACAGTCAATTTTCACACTGTTGTCCATGCCCATGGGTCATTCATACATGTTCTTTGACTAATCCCTTCCCCTTTCCACCATTATTCCTCTCCTCATATTTTATTATGAGTTGTCTGAGAGCATCTTTGGATCTTCAGGGACTTGTAGCATATTCAATAAATGTTGAATGAATGGATGAATAATTAAATGGTATTGCTAGGATATTGATTGTTTTAAAGTGCCTCTAATAAAAACCCCTTATAAGGTGGTAGAGTTTAAAAATTTAAGTATATACAATGATATTTTTATTCATTATGGCAGATGAACAAGAGGGAATAACATGGTCAAGACAAACCTGACAGTCATTTCGAGTTTTGTTTTTCTGGGATTTACTCACTACCCCAATGTTGAAATCATCATATTTGTTCTGTGCTTGCTGATGTACTTGGTCACCTTGTTGGGTAACATCATTCTGATCTGCATCAGCATCCTGGATTCCCGCCTACACACGCCCATGTATTTCTTCCTCAGCAACCTCTCCTTTCTGGACATCTGGTATACCTCTTCTGCCCTCACTCCAATGCTGGCAAACTTTGTGTCAGGCACAAACACCATCTCGTTCTCAGGATGTGCCTCTCAAATGTACTTCTCTCTTGCCATGGGCTCCACTGAGTGTGTGCTCCTGTCCTTGATGGCATATGATCGATATGTGGCCATCTGCAAGCCCCTGAGGTACCCCACCATCATGAACAAGAGGGTTTGTGTGCAGATTGCTGCTGGCTCCTGGGCGACAGGCTGCCTCACATCCCTGGTGGAAAGTGTATCTGTGCTGCATCAGCCTCTCTGTGGAAATAACATTATCAATCATTTCACTTGTGAAATTCTGGCTATCTTGAAACTGGTTTGTGTAGACACTTCCAAAGTGCAGTTTATCATGCTGGTGATCAGCATCCTTCTTCTTCCTATGCCTATGCTTCTGATTTGTATCTCTTATGCATTTATCCTCACCAACATCCTAAGAATTGCCTCAGGGGAGGGTCGAAGCAAAGCCTTTTCGACATGTGCAGCCCACCTAACTGTGGTGGTTTTGTTCTACGGTACTGCTCTCTCCATGTACTTGAAGCCCTCCACTGTCAATTCACAAGAAATAGATAAATTTATGGCTTTGGTATATGCTGGGTTAACCCCCATGTTGAATCCTCTCATTTACAGTCTACGAAACAAAGAGGTGAAAGCAGCTGTGAAAAAATTACTGATTAGGAATCCTCTTTGTACTCTTCTCATTCATAGTAGCAAATAAAATCAATAAACATTGAGGGATGTTTAGTGGTTGGTATACACCAGAATTTTGGGATAGTGGGGGAAGACACTCATTTTAAATGAGGTGTGTGAGTTCCTAAGTCTCTACCTTGAGCACCCTCTGAAACCCTAAGATAATATAGATACATTTTAAATAAACATATATGAAATCTTATACAAATAGGTCTCAGGATTTTAAGTTTCAATTTTTGATCTGAGTTGCACAGTATAAATATAACTTTAAAATAAACATTAAAAGTCGGTATAACAGATATTTGAGGTTGTAGACATGTAATATACAAATATAATAAGTCTAGATTTTTAATTGGTGGGGGCCCTCATATAATCTGAGTTGTGTCATTATAAGAAGAAATTGTGACACACTTAGATTTGCCAGGGATTCTCACGCACAGAGGAAAGGACAGAGTGAGGAGGTGGTCATCTGCAAGTCAAAGAGAGGCCTCAGAAGAAATCGAACCTGCCAACACCCTAATTTTGGACTTCTGGCATCCAGAACTGAGAGCAAAGTAACTTTTTTACTTAAGCTACCCAATCGCTGGTAGTTTGTTCAGGCAGTTAGCATATGACTACAGCCTCTTTTTCAACATAGGCTAAACTTAATGGAAATCATTTCATATTCTCTAAATGTGTGGCTGTGTTTTACAGGTGTAGATATGTTTGTGCATGCAGACATGTGTGTGATGTGAATGTCTGTGTACAAATGTAAAAAGTCTGCACAAATACATCCTGAATAGCAGTGGATAGAGAGTGGTGCCAGGCAGGAAAAAGGGTATCAGAGAGTTTGGTGGTATGCTGTTGGCCTCACGGTGCTGACAGTATTTTGTAAATTCAAAGAAGCTACAGAGCATTTCAGTGAAACCACTGAAAAAAAAAAAGGTAGAACCCTTTTTTTAAATTATGCCTTTTTCTGAAAGCTGTTTTCTTAAATCCACAGGTATTAATGAACCCATTAGCACTTAAAAAGACATGGTATCTATATTATAGAATTTATGACACCCTAAAACCACTAAATTGGTTTAAATTATTGAAACATAGGAATATATCTTATTAAATCAATATTATATAAATCACAACATACAAGGAACTTAAAAATGTGCACTCAGCAGCTCTCATAGTGTTTGTAATTCTCTTCTGGACCAGATGATTGTGTGGGCTTAACGTGCAACACTTATTTGCTCTTCATCATAGAGTTGTCATGAGAGTCAATACAGTTGTTGTGATGGTTTAGACCCAGGCTAAAGGCTGCCCGTTGGTGTAGAAGATACAAGAAAAGTACTTGGATTAACTTTAGGGCATGTGAGAATATTGTATGAGGATACATTTATTCTGTCTACCATGTAACAACTTTAATACAGGTAGATATATTGGGGCCAATGGACTGACCAATTGTTATTCAATGATAATTCTTGAAGGCAATGACATGTGATCACTGGAAGAGTAAAGGAGAGGTGAGGGAGTTGAAGTAACAGGTAGGAAAGTGGCAGTAAATGCAAGCAACAGCTAACACAGTGATTCGAGTTCAAGCTAATCAATTCCAAGTGTCACAGGTACTCATTTTACCCTCAGATATTTTGCCTCCACTGCGTGCATAGAGGCAGGGTGAACTTGATCTCTGCCTAAGTAGATAGAAAGCATCCAAGCCTCACAAGCCTCTGTGTCTATATGGAGCCTTCCTAAGTAAAGATTTCATCCCCTTTAAACTGTTCTGTTTTCTGGCCTTGGGTTTACTACCTCCAAGTGGATACTTTTCTGAGCCTGACTTCACCAGATATCTTCAAGTTTATGAGGATGCCTTCACTTTCTGAAGACCTCCTAAGGTTTTTGATAGGATCACAGGCATTGGTCTTGTGAATTGCTCTGCCTGATTTGAATCAACTTCAGTAGCACACATAACCTGATTACCATGGACCTCTTATTCTTTTATTGCCTACGATTAGTATTTTTTATATTTCATATTTTTATTTTAATGCCTTAAATAGCAAGGTAGTGTTAGCATTGCCTTTCATTTTTATTTTACAATGAAAAGGAGAGACTGGTAGATTCCATATAAAATAATCAATACTTTTTAATGTTAACACATAGACTACACTGAATTGAAGAAGCAATAGGGGCATATCATGGCAAATAAAACAGTGTTTGCACAAAGTAAAGAGCGATGTAAATAGGAATGGATATTAACTCAAAAAATGCAGTTCATCATCTTTTCCATTGAATCCTCATTAGCACAATAAAATAAGATATATGATAACCTGATTTTCACCTAACATCAAAAGGCATTTTATTCTACCTAATGATCTACATACTCCTGTGGAAGAGGTAAAAAGTTGTGGAAAAAATCTATTTCCCATTTATAATGTCAATACCTATCAATTTAGTAACTGCTGCCACAGCAGTAGTGAGGTGGTTTTATGGAAAACCATGGGTTTTATAACTGAAGAACTCAGGATTGAATTCCTACTTTTGTACTTCTTAGGTATGTGACCTAGGAAAACTGAGTGTGACCTCTCTGTGGTTTGGTTCCTTTATTTGGAAAATAGATACAGCAATGCCTGTATCATGAAGTTGTTTGCAACAATCAAATGAGAAAATAAATTCAAAACCCATAACCAATTGCTTCTCATTTTTGTTATCAAAGGCAAGGGACAGGAGAGATCATTTCAAGACTGTTAGCATTCAGTTAAGAGATGGAGGTGAAATGGTTTAATGAGGCCAGATTTTCAATAATCTTGTATATTGGTCTTTGTAGAAAATGGAAAGTCAGGGAAGGTATTCTCCCACTCCTCTGATGTAATGCTGTTCAGTGCTTGGTGAGAAAGATGGTTTTGTGACAGTTTGGAGGGTTGATGAAGAATGAGGCATAAGCCCATTTTAACAGCCCCCATTGAGGCAATGAAGACTAGGGAAACCATGTGGGATGGGAAAGACGGGAGGAATATAGGAATTCCAGGGTTGTAGGGTGGGATTTGAGGGTTTCTCAGACAGATAGTCACCAAAGATGACTCCACTGACCAAAGGAAAGAAGTCGGATGCAACCATTGGTTAGAGGAGAGGAGAGGCTTATGAATGATAACTTCATAAAAATTAGGATGTCAACTGGTTGACGGGTTGACTATGCAGTGATGATCAGACTTCCAGACTTCCTTTAGGGAAGCCGAGAAGGGAAATCGGGACCAAAGCAACACGTTGAGGAGTCCAGAGAAGAACACTGAGCCCTAGGTGTGGATGATATTCTCTAGGGAGAAGTTCGGGACAAATGCCTATAAAGGATTGCCTGTGTTTTCCTGTGAATGGTCAGAGCTGTGATATAGGGGAAAACAGTGCACTTGTGATCTGGAGTGAAGAATTCCAATTTGTTTTTTCTGTATAAGCTGAGTGATTTTAGTCAATTTCTTAAACATCCACACCCAATATCCTCTCCTGTGAAATGGGGATGATGGACTTATCCCTTTGATACAGTTTTTGATCTTTTTTTTTTTTTTAAATATTTATTTATTTTTAGAGGGGAAGGGAAGTAGAGGAAGAGAAACATCACTGTATGGTTGCTTCTCGGGCATCCCCTGCTAGGAAATGGCCCCTGCTGGGAACTGGCCTGCAACCCAGGAATGTGCCCTGATAGGGAATCGAACCGCGATCATCTGGTTCGCAGGCCCGCGCTCAATCCTGATCTTTTTTTTTTAATGGCTAGACTCTAGCTTCAGGTAGTTTGAATTTCCTTGTGATCTCAAATACACTGAGCAACATCTGTTCATGTATTACAAGTCTAAGCCTGTCACTATGGCAGTACTTAGGAATTAAGCATAAAATACCCCAAGATAACGCTTTATTTTTCCAGCTTCACTCCATAGATATGTACACTGGGATTTTGCTTTTCCCCAATTTCTGGGAGTAGAACATCAAAGTGGTGAGGACTTAGATGTCTGCTTCTGAACAACATGAAGTAACAAGGACCAGATTTACCTTTCTTCCTGTAACAATAAAACAAAACAGAAAAAAATATGAAAAGCTGGTTTTAAGATATCAGACATCAAGCAACCCTGAGAAATAAGAAGCAATTTAATTGGGCCCTATAATTTTCCCAGCTTACTTCCCTGAGTGAGTTTTTAGGTAATAAAACAGAGAGAGGAACTCATGTAGAATTGATATTAGTTTAGGGGATGGAGTTGAGAATCCAGGGACAACAAGGCAGTTAATTTTCAAAAACAACATACTAAAGAGGAAAAAGCTACAGGGGAAAAGAGTTCTGGAGATCTAAGGGGGCGGCTCTTGAATCTTCAACTGAGTACTGATTAGTGCATTTATATGAGAAAACTACCTGAGTCCTAGGAAAGAATCACTTAAGAAGATTGAAAGAAATGATTTTTAGAGCTCACACAAGGGTGAAAATAAAATCAACACATTGCACACCTATAAAGAAGTCACATTTGCAACCTAGATGAATATAATTTTATTAATCATATATCAATAAATCTGAAAAAAGAAAGTAGATTAAAAAACAGACACATAAAAACCACTAGAGGTATACTAGCATACACACACACACATACCAGACACATAAATGACTGATAGAATTACTAGAAAAGGCATTAAAAAGTTATCCTAACTATATCCCATACAGTGAAGAAGGTATATAAAAACTCAATCTTGTCATTTGAGACACAGATTACTTTAGAGATATAGAAGATTTTTAAAAGATTTTATTTATTTATCTTTAGAGGGGAAAGGAAGGAGAGAAGGAGAGAAATATCAATGTATGGTTGCTTCTTGTGAGTTCCCTACTGGGAACTGGCCTGCAACTCAGGCATGTGCCCTGACTGGGAATCGTATCAGGATCCTCTGGTTCACAGGTCCGTGCTCAATCCACTGACCTACACCAGCCAGGGTGAGATATAGAAGATTTTTTAAAAAGGCAAAATCTAAGATCTAGGAATGAAGACTACATCTAACATGAGTATACCTAATACATTTATATGGAATTAAATAACTGGATACTGCAAAAGAAAAGGTTAATAAACTTGAAATCAGAGCAATAGTAACTTCAAAATGAAAACACAGAGAATAAAAAAAAAATCGCTAGACCATTAGTTGCTCTGAGAGAGCTGAAGTGGTCTAATACACATGTAACAGAAGTCCGAAAAGAGAAAATCTTGACAAAAGAATACTTAATGATGGAAATTTTCTATATTTGGTGAAAACAATGACTATCCAAAGATAGAAAGTTCAAAAATCAAAAGTATAAGCAAGGAAGAAAGCCACACCAAGGCACATGATAATTAAGTTGCTTTGAAAAACAAAAGAAAAAAAAAGATAGACTGTGGTTCCAAAAGAGATCTTTGTTCCTTTCTAAGCATGATAAGACTTCCCTTAGACAGTACAATGGAGCAATATCATTAAAGTACTGAAAGAAAAAAACGTCACTCTAGCCCTAGCTGGTGTAGCTCAGTGGATTGAACACGGACCTGTGAACCAGAGGATCGTGGTTTGATTCCCAGTCAGGGCACATGCCTGGGTTGCAGGCCGGTTCCCAGCAGGGGACACACGAGAGGCAACCACACATTGATATTTCTCTCCCTCTCTCCTTCCATTCCTCTCTGAAGATAAATAAATAAAATCTTTATTAAAAAGAAAACTGTCAATCTAGAATTTTACACCCAAAGTACATGTCTTTCAAAACCAAGATGTTCTCTGCATTATTCCTAGAACCAGATCTGGTTCCTTTTAAGTGGAAAACTGTTTTAGNTAGGAGCTGAGTCACTGAGAAAACATTTGTACTGATTATAACACAAATGTGAGTAAGGGCACTAAGGTTGAGCCAACTACTTTATCTTTTGTTGGAGATTTTTTTATGATTGCAATTTAATTTTAGGGGACTCAAATTTGAAATGTCTCAAATAAATCTGGCATCTTAAACATTACCTAGAACTTACCACAGTTAAATTCTACCTGGCCCTTTGGCACCTGGCAGCACTGGACACAGACATGTGTGGTGAGAAGGGAATTGGGCCACACTGATCTGCCAACTCCTGTGTTCTGGTCATACCTTGTTCTTTACCCACCATCAAAGCACACAAGGCTCCAGGAAAGTAGGATGAGCTACCCTCGCCTTGGCTGCAAATGAAATACCCCAAGATAATTGTGGGAATCACACCCTCAATCCTTGAGAGTATAAACTCTGCTTCTCCCAAATATGTTCTACTCTGTTTTATAAGAACCCATGAAACATGAAAGTCAGAACAGAGCATATTCTCTCATCTTGAGAAAATAAATATTATCTAGAAGGTAGTCCTCACAAGATATCAAGTTGTGGCCATTTCCTACTTTACTACAAGTGTGAAACTTGTCCCTAACAAGAGACAATATTCAAAAATATTTAACAAATAAGGCACAGGCAACAACAAATCATAACAGAAGCACAGCTGGGGAAACACATTAGGCTGTAAGCAGAGTGGTGGTGATGTGTTCTGTATCACATGTTAAGGTCATCCATCATGCTGCTGTTTGAAGAATGTATTGAGGGAAGGCCAGAGTGAAAGCCGAGAGACCAGCAGGAAGCTGGTACAGAAATGCCACTTGAAGCAGGAGCCCACGACTTGTCAGAGCTGTACATTACTCAGCTTGTGTCTCCCACAGCTCTTTGGACTGTTAACGTGCCTGCTGAGTTCAGCTGACTTGACATTTATCAAAAAAAATGAGTCTCCTCTAATTTAGATGGAATTATCCTAAATACTTGCCCAGGCTTTGTGTAATCAAATTCAATAAGTTATATAATTTTGTCTCATACAAGCAATCAGTATTTTCTTCAACTCATTAAAGAACAGATTATATTCTTTGGTGGCAGTGATTCATTTTGATATTCTTCTTATTGGTTTTTATAGCTTCATATATGAGCTTAATGATTAAGTCTATTTTATTTACCAAAACAGATTATTTATATCATTAACAGTAGGCAAGCTATACTCAGACTCACTGATTTGTAATTAAATACAATAATGTTCACTGTCTTTTATGGAGTGCCTATTAAATACCAACAACCAAGATAAGTACTCTTTAGCACATAACAACCTTGTCCGTAATCTGTAAATACTTGAAAAGCTGCCAAGAAAAAGGAGTATATACTTATTTTTTGTTGTTTGAAAGGGAAAGATGAGTTGCATATAGAGGGTTATGTGCATAAAGAATACTCTAAAAATGAGAATTGTCCTAAAATATCCTTTGTGGCTTCATGAAGTGCTCCAACCATCACTGGATTTGGGAGCAGAAATAAGATGAATGTCAACCATGCTTAGATGTGTTCCTGTCATCTCATAAGTGTTATACATAGATTAAATAAAAGATAAAGATGATTTCCAGCATTAAGATCCAATCATTTAGAATTTGACTATTTTACTGGTCTAATTGTATAAGTTTCCTATCATTTTTTTTCCAAAAAGGTTTCCAATTTCTTGCTCTTTCTCTCCTAGTTCTGACACTCCCATGATGCAAATGTTGGTATGCTTGAAGTCATTCCAGGGTATCCTTACATTATCCTCATTTTGGGGGGAGGTTCTCTTTTCTCCTTGCTGTTCTGAAGGAAATAGACATATAAGTCCAGGAAGTGTAGAGAGTCCCAGACAAGATAAACCTTAAGAGGCCCACACCAAGACACATCATAACTAAACTATCAAAGGTTAAATACAAAGAGAATCTTAAAAGCCGCAAGAGGAAAACAGTTACCTACAAGGGAGCTTCCACAAGACTGACAGATGATTTCTCAAAAGAAACTTTTAAGGCTAGAAGGCATTAGCAAGACATATTTTAAATGATGAAAAGCAAGGCCCTACAATGAAGATAGCCCAGCAAAGTTGTCATTTAGAAGCAAAGGACATGTAAAGAACTTCCCAGACAAGAAAAAGCTAAAGTTCATCACCACCACATTAAAGAAGAGTCTTCTTGGGGTGGGGGAGGAGGAGGAGGAGGAAAGGGCGGAGGAGGGGAGGGGGAAGAGGAGGAAAAGGAGGTGAAGAAGGAGGGGGGAGGAGAACAGGGGAGGAGAAAGAGGAGGAGGAGGAAGAGGATGAGGAGGAGGAAGAGGATGAGGAGGAGGAAGAGGAAGAGGAGGAAGAAGACAATAAATACATATCTATCAACAATTGAATCTAAAAACAAAATAAACAAACAAGTAGGACAGAAAAAGAAATATAGATACAGAGAATATTTTACGGTTGCCAGATGAGAGGGAGGTCAGGAGGATGGGTGAATAAGGTGAAGGGATTAAGAAGTGGGAATCGGTAGTTACAGAACAATCATGGGGATG
Source organism: Sturnira hondurensis (assembly GCF_014824575.4). NCBI lineage: Eukaryota > Metazoa > Chordata > Mammalia > Chiroptera > Phyllostomidae > Sturnira > Sturnira hondurensis. The sequence goes on from NW_028095197.1 coordinate 14,506,674, forward strand.
TAAGTACTGTGTAGGGAATAGAGTAGCCAAAGGGCATATATACATGATCCATGGACATGGATGACAGTGTGGAGATTGCCTGAGGGAGTGGTGGGGATGTGTGGAGAGGGACAAGGGGAAAATTGGGACAACTATAATAGCACAAACAATAACATTTTTAAGTATTTATAATAAATTAAAATTAACCAATGTTAAAATTTAAAAAAGAGTGTACACTTAGTTATTTTTATCTCCACTTTCATATGGATGAAACAAAAAATCAAATCATAGAAGAAAACACATTCATTTTTTTAGGGATCATATGAAAATCTTACCACAATGAAAAGTAAAATAACATGTAAAAATTAAGCAGGAAATTCACAAGTTGGAAAAGTATTTCCAAACAAAAGGAGTGCAAAGCATATTGAGGGCTTATGCAAATTAAAAGGAAAACTATCCAAATACAGAGAGATAGTTAAGCAAAGGATAGTTAAGCAAGGGATGTGGATAGGCAGCAAAAGAGTAAATAAATACATGTGTAAGTAACAAATAAAAAATGGAAGAAATGTTCAAACAAATTAACAATCATAGGAATGACTGTTAATCATTAAAACAAAGTCATGTTTTACCCAAATAGAAAAGAAAAAAGAAACCTTCTCTGGTTCTAGAAAATAGCAAAAAATTGGGCAAATACTTTGATAATAGTGTAAAATATTAGTTTGGGGACAATTATTTTACATGAGTACTAAGAATTCTCTCAGTTCACATCCTTTTGTTTTATAATCCTATCTCTAGAAATTTACCTTATTTCCAGTAGAAGTAAAGCACATAGTCTGATACATATATATTAATGGTCACTTCACCAAAATCTCAAAAAACAGAAACAAATTAAAATATCCAATAACTAAAATTGTAGGGTAGATTTATAGTAATCACACTTAATGAAATATGTTTCTAATATTAAATAGAGATATTACAAAGGCTGTGAAAATCACAAAACTTATTGCTATAAAATGGAACATACTAATTAAAATTTATCTGTACAATGATTAAACTGACTAAAGGAAAACTGTATGTGTTGTAAAATTAACAAAAGTATATAAGATTAAAAAATCTGAAAGAGGTGAAATGACTTATTTAAGATTCAAGGGAGCCTGGCTGGTGTAGCTCAGTGGATTGAGCATGGTCCTTTGAACCAGAGGATTACGGTTCAGTTCCCAGTCAGGGCACATGCCTGGGTTGCAGGCCAGTTCCCAGCAGGGGACACACAAGAGGCAACCATACATTGATATTTCTCTCCCTCTCTCCTTCCCTTCCCCTCGAAAGATAAATAAATAAAATCTTTTAAAATTTTTAAAAAAAGATTCAAGGGCAATAATGGCACAGTATTATATTGGAATAAAAAGATAAACAAATTTCTGAAAGACAAATATTGTATGATCTAGATAATTATATGTGGACTCTACAAAAGCTGCATTTAAAGAAACAGTACATTGGTGGTTTCCGGGGCTGGAGGAGGAGTAAATGGGTGATGGTGGTCGGATGGTACAATCTTCCATCTTCCACTTACAAGATTACTAAGTTCTGGAGACCAAATGCACAGCATGGTGACTACAGTTAACATGTATTGCAAACTAGGAAGTTGCTAAGAGAGTACATTTGAAGTGTTCTCACCACATGCACAAAAAAGCAACAATCTGAGATGATGTATGGTGTTCACTAAGCTTAATTATGGTAATTATTTTGCAGTATGTACATACACCAAATCATCATGTTGAACACTTAAACATAATTATCTAACATAAATTATATCTCAATAAAGCTGTGGGGGACAAATTCTTGGGGAAGTTTAACTTTTCTCAGAACTTTGAACATATTCTAATTCCAGGCCCAACTTATACTGAAGTCATAAATATTTGATGAATACTCCAAGAAATGTATGGGAGATTTTTTTAAGTCAAGGTAATTGGGCCTTTCCAATGTGCAGAAGTGAAGTCTTTGTCTCCAGGGAATGCTGAATCTCTGACTCACAGCCTTAGGGACTGAAGAAGATTGTAAAAATACACACTAAACTGACTTCTAAAAGAAGTCAAGTCTCTTTCAAGTAAGTGCCAACTTCAGGGCAAATGATGTAAAACTAGAGTTACATCATTGATCTTTACTTTTAATATGTTTTATTTCCTTGACACCTTCTTAAAAAGATCCAAGATTGCCTAACTATGGCTATTTTACCCATGTATTTCCCGCACTTAGGAAGGAGAAGCAACCATCTTTAAAATTGAGCATTTTCTGGTCTCATTTGAAAAATGCAAATAAAATTCAAATTCCTGGGGATTTTTTTTCTATACTTAATACAGTGGATGGTGTGGATGACTTTAAAAGCTCAGTCACAAGGTAAGATAAAGAGATTTTTACTAAAATTCCTTCAAAAGAAAACCATTATAACAATAAAGATTTCTAAGTTCAGGTGATGCTTTTAGTAGGATTTTGAAAATCATGTATATATACATATATTTATATGCATGAGTATATACATATATTTAAATATATATATATATGTAAAGGAAAAAACACAATTACTTAGACATAATTTTTAAGACCAGAACATTACTTGAATTTATATTTCAATCCCAAAATAGTTTATGGAAGAAACTAGAAAAAAAGACAAAGTTGCTTTCAACATTAACAGACCCTCCTAAATCATAGGCTAATGACTACTATATTCAAGTATCCAATTCACTAAATCTTAAGTAAAAATTATCTGCAGCAAGAGCCCATGGTGATTTATATAATATTCAGACATAAACTATATTCAGTAAGAGTTCAAGGAAACATGTAGTCAAAGGTGTTTAGGGGAAAAATAGGATTAGAAACAAAAGTATGTAACAGAGAGCAGAAGTAATCAGAGCTGTTAGTCTGAATCCCAGGTGATGATGCCAAAAGGAGAAATATTGAAAATGTTTGAGTGCTCATTTGTTACAAATCAAATTCCACTACCACAGACCTTAATTCTCTCTATACTAGTCATGAAAGGGGTTTGGGGCATGTTTTACATTTGAATTCATGGTTGTGATACATGTCTTCAAAAGAGGAAGACACTGTCTTCAATGTTCTCAAAAGAGGTAAATGGATTTTGTATGTATAATTACCAAATGGATTCTTGATAAAAGTACATTGTATCATGTTAAAGTATGGTTTTATTTAAAAATTTATACGTTAGTAAACATTGAGGTATAGAGGTAAAATGGGAGATTAGGGGTCATGGAAATAAGGGTTTAAATCATAATTCCAGTATTTGCTAATATTTATATTGTATTTAACCTTTGAAATCTCAGATTAATTTCCCCATACTTAAAATATTAAGAATAATATTTGGATTATTTTGAAGATTAAATGATAAAAATTATATTAATTACATCATACTAGGACCTTACATGTCAATCATTCTTCTCTCATTGAGCTAAAATAGTACATCTTTCCTTCGAGTATATTAATCAAAGGTTAGAGTTTTAAAATTATAAATGGAGAGTTGGCAAACCCATTAATCTTTGTGCATTATCATCAATGGACTGAATTAATTGTTTTAAAAGAGTTGCAGAGGATAATAGGATTGTTTCCTATAGTGAGAATTTAGAGTACAGGCGGCATAAGTTTTTCATTGAAAAATTTCAGTACTTTAAAAACTAGATCTTTAAGTAGCTAAGTCAATAAAATAAAGCAAAAGAAAAAACACAGAAAGTTAGGGGTCTTTCTGTAAAGTTAGAGTGTGACTTCTGAGTTGGATAGGAAAAAAGTCACAAACTTTCCTAGGGTCTATGCCAACACTGTAACTTCACGTCTGGACCTGCATGAAGTCCCAAAGCATTGAACCAGAGTGCTGATTTCCTATAAAAGACCAGGGGTTGGAAGAGAGGGATTAGAGGATGGCTAGGATCCAGGCCATTCAGCCCTTACAAGTAAGAATTTCATCTCCTAGGAACAATTCTGTTCTAGAAATCAGTGGTCTGCAATCTCTTTTTACAACATATGATTAAGTCAAGAACTCAAGCTGTTTATGTTGGTGTACCTCCTAAAACAATGAACACGGTTACAGGAGGATTTGAGGGTAAGGATTGTACGTGCTCTGGGTCCACCAGAAATAGTGGTTCCCATGGATACCTGGACACCAACACAACCTGAGCTCACTGTGTAGCCTCTAGATACCTAAGAAAATTGGTGTATAATTTATGTTGTTTTAACAATTTTTCTGAGTTAATCTTCCTAATATAATTAAATATCTGCTTCAGTGGTTTTTAGGGTAATTGTTCTTCATGCACATCTATTTTAGAAATTTGGATAAGTCAGAGAAACAGATAAAAGGTCTGTAAGGTAAACATTAATGTTTTGGATATTTCTTTCCAATCCTCCTATTCTGTCTAGGTTACCGTGGTGGAACTTTTGCTTTTGCAAACAACACTGTAACATCATGTTCATATTTATATAAATTCCCCACAAATGTCATACTCATAAGTGCATAGTAACCCATCAAATAAGTGTACTATTATTATTTAACAATCACCTTAGTGTTAGCCAAAAATGAAAAACTGTTTTACAAATATAATATCCAATAATAACAAAAAACTAGGAAAAATTGAAGTATCTAATATACACATCTCATGGAAATTAATTTACTAGAAACTACCAAGAATCTTAAAACTGTACATTCCATTGTTCCCAGGAATACATTTAGGAAAGTAAACATAAATGGAGAAAATATTCCAGACACAGCGATATTCAACAAAGTGTTTGTTGAGTGCTTCTTAAAAGTTACACTACCACTATAAGAGTAATGAAAATAACTTCCTTTATACTGTCCATTTAAAAGAATTAAAGCAGATTGGTGGTTCCTCTTATAAAGATTTGCAAGTGATTTTTCCCCAGCAACTATCTCTGTGTTGTTAGAAGACCAAATGCACACCATAATTGTTTCTGCAATTCCCAAATAGGAATCAATTTTTAGATGTTTTTACAAAAGAAAAAGAGAGGACATTTTATCTGATTCACATCTTTCCTACAAAAACTGCAGTGCAGACCCCAAATGGCTCATGTTCTTTCAAAGCCTCTATATTATTTCCAGATTCAGAGTAGGTTGATATACGTGCCTACAGATAATCAATTCACATCTTTAATACCCATTCATATATATCCTGGTCTACTCAAGCCTTTCTACCCTCTTTGTAACGTGTGACTACAAAGTAGGGTGCAGCTTGAATTGGATGAGAGTTCTTTCCATAGTCAACTGATTCATAAGCATTCTATTGTGCTGATTAATATGTCTCACCATTATAAACTGGAATTTTCATAGACAGCAACATGATCTGTTGGCAAATGACTATCACAAAGAGAAATGGCAAATCCTATACCAGAAACACAGCCATTATTTAAAAATACTAAGTAGAAACTAATCCATTGGATCTTTTTTTTAATCCTTACCTGCGGGTGTGTATTCTGATGAGAGAGATAGAGAGAGAGAAGAGAGAGAGAGAGAAACATCAGTCAGTTGCCTCCTGACTAGGACTATGTGCCCTGACTAGGAATCAAACCCACAACCTTCTGGTGCATGACACGATGCTTCAACCAACTGAGACAACCAGCCAGGGCTCTCTAGGAATATTTTTAAAACTAGGTGGAATACCTTGAGGATGGAGGAGGTGTTTTCAAAATTATATGTTATAATTTATTTACTATCAAGAACAAGGCCATCTACTAATATCTATTCTTTAATTTTTTTCAAATTAAAGTCATTTGTTCCATGCTTTATGGTACACAACTCAGATGCTTGAGCTAACCTCCAATTCCTGTTTTGAAAAAGTATTGATGCTAATTAAAAATTCAACAAACAACAGAGGAATGACTTTCATATGGGCAGGAATAAAGGCAGGCTCTTTTGTATCCAGTTTGGATATTGGTATATCTAAAATCTAAAGAGTACAAAATTTGTTGCTACATATTTACACAGAAGTCTCACCACCAACTCACAAATGTTCAGTTGTGCATATTTATTTACACAGGAGTCTCACCACCAACTCACAAAATGTTCAATTTTGCATTGTCTACGATTCAATTCAATTCGACATACAATCAAAACACAAATGGTACCCTCCAAAGCTTTTGAAAAAAGATGGTCTGAAAGGCCTTACTATTCACGTCAATCCTCTAGAGAAGCAGCATCAGCAGCATCTGGGAACTTGTAAATAAATGCAGATCTTCAAGTCCACGTCAGACCAGCTGATTCAGAATCTTTCACACAGATTCGCCATGTGATTCATCTGCTTACTAAAATTTGAAAATATTCCACCAGACAAGTGGTTCTGTTCCTCAGGTGCACAATAGAATCATCTGGAGAGCACTGCTGAAAATATATGACTGATTTTCACCCCTTTGACAACTTGCATAATTTTGGAACAGCAATCAGCATGTAGTTAAAAAGGGGGTGGGGTAAAGTAAAAAAATGCAGATCTGAGTGGTACATTTTTATATGTACATTTCACTTACTATGTTTTATATAAATTTCCTCTATGAATTTTATTTCCTTAGAGAAATACTATGATGACAAAATATATGTAATGTGTGGACCTATTTGTAAATTATAAAACCCTAAACCAATGGTATTGTTAATGATTGGCATGGTATAAAATTAAATAAATAGATATTTTAACAGATTATACACACTCTTTTCAAACAATAATATTCAAAGCGGGTTCTGTGGGTTCATGGAATCAGAAAGGACAGCCATTTTTTCAAACTGCATTATAATCTCAGGAATGGAATACAGAAATCTGTAGTTTTAACAAGCAACCAGTGTAATTATCATATGTCTTCAATCCCCTGCCTTATAAGCTAGAAGGGGAATGTGTAAAGCTAAACTCACAACTGCTACCACCATTCTGGCTACTGCTGATACACTTGATGCCCCTCCTACGACCATCTCCTACTTCCCATGTCAATACTCCACAGACTCATTACACTAACATGTGGTTTTCTCTTTCAAATTACTCCAGGTATGAAATAATGAAATGGAAAGGACCAATCAGACAGAGATTGAGTTCATTCTGCAGGGACTGTCTGAGTACCCAAGAGTTGAAAAGGTCCTTTTTGTGGCGTGCTTGGTGATGTATCTGGTGATCCTCCTGGGGAACAGCGCCTTGGTCCTCCTGACTGTCCTGGATTCCTGCCTCCACATACCCATGTACTTCTTCCTTGGTAATCTTTCCTTCCTAGACATTTGGTACACATCCTCCTTTATCCCCTCAATGTTGATATACTTCCTGTCAAAGAAAAAAACCATCTCCTTCACTAAATGCGTTGTTCAGATGTCTGTCTCCTACGTTATGGGGTCCACAGAGTGTGTGCTCCTCGCAGTGATGGCATATGATCGGTTTGTGGCCATTTGCAAGCCTCTGAGATACCCCATCATCATGAGCAAGGCTCTCTGCATTCAGATGGCTGTTCTCTCCTGGGTACTGGGCTTTTTCAACTCATTAACAGAAACCATTCTTGCAATACGATTGCCCTTCTGTGGAAAAAATGTCATTAATCATTTCATTTGTGAAATGCTGGCCTTTGTCAAGCTGGCTTGCACAGATATCTCCTTAAATGAGGTTACTATAATGTTGGGTAATGTAATATTTGTGTTTATTCCATTGTTGTTGATTTGTGTCTCCTACATTTTCATCCTTTCTACTGTACTAAGAATCAATTCAGCAGAAGGAAGGAAAAAGGCCTTTTCCACCTGCTCAGCCCACATAACAGTGGTGACTCTATTTTATGGGACAATCCTTTTCATGTATATGAAGCCAAAGTCCAAAGATTCTGCTTTTAACAAACTGATTTCCCTTTTCTATGGAGTAGTCACACCCATGCTCAATCCTATCATCTATAGTCTGAGGAACAGGGAGGTGCATGGAGCTATGAGAAAATTGATGACTACATGCTGGTTCTGGAGGAAAGGGTAAGAAACTTAACTGTGGAGTTCATGAACAAAATAAGCTCAAATATTGAAGCCAAAGTTTTTTAATATAAGTGCAACAAGAGAAATAAAACTTATATGTAGATTCATGGAATTCAGCAGTTGGGGATAAATTTCAAGATAATAATCTAACTTTCTCTTTTTCAGAAAATGACACAAAAACATAGGGACAATTGGTCTAAGAAGTAAGATTAAACTTTTAAAAGCAAGAAAAATGAAATTAAGCTTTTCAAAGCAAGCCCAGTACAAAAGTCTAAACAATGAGAAAACATGTATTTTTCATCCCCCTTTTTAAGAGAACTATTTGTGTTCATGCTTCTCTGTTTGCTTATTGTTTTTCTTTTACCCTGAGACTTGATCTGGCTCCAACCTAAATTTTCAGGTACGTATTTGCCCTTTTTCTGTTCCTACTCATTTTTCTGCCACCCCCTTTACATATTCTGTGCTCTGCTCACTATGCAGTTATTCAACTGTGTCATGTGCTTTCACACCTAAGGTCAATAGCATATGCCATTTCATCCCCATTATCAGGTTTCTCTTTTTATGGTCACATCCTAGCAAGCTCATTAAAGACAATACATGTGTTATATTTTCTGCGAATTCTTCCAAAATTTACCCAGAGTTAATTATGCCCTCCTCTACACTGCCTTGAACTTTATCTCTTTTATAGAAATTTTTCTTTCACTATAATCCTTTGTTAGCTTCTAAAAATCCCCCCAAGGGCAGAATTCACTATTCTCTTTATGAAGTTCTTCATGTTCTTTTTGTGAAATTCAATGTAAAATTAATTAAATACAGTAGGCAGTAATTTACCACTGAACTAATTAATTAAAAATGTAAAAGAAGAGTAAAATGCAGTCTTACTGGATATAACACAGAAAAATAAGAAAACCTGAATTTATGTATTATTTAATTTATCAAATGACAAATCCAAAAGCTAATTCTAAAGACAAATAAAAGGCAGAATAAAACATACTGAAGAGGTCATTTGGGCTGGGTAAAAAAAATCATATTGGTGTATATTATTCTCTACTAAGCAACTGTTAAGGAAAAATACATTGATTGTATAAATCCTTAAAAAACATTGACAATTTCACTTTTTCAGAGGCATTAGTACTCTCATTTTAAACATTTCCTTTTTCAAAAAATTCTCTTTCAAATGTCAAATGAATAATAATATATAGGTGCATTTTTGTATACTATAATAGCACATATCCTGTGATACATACTTGAACTACCTGGTACAATGTCACAACCTGAGTTGGATAAAGAGAGCGTCCTATGCTCAAGTGCCACCTGGCAGCTCTTTAGTAAGCTGAGAGTGTGCAGCAGGGCACCTGTGCTGACTCTGCCCAGCATGATGTTCTGAAGCCTTATGCAGTAAGGGGAATGCAATGTGTGAGGGAGGCCCAGTGCAGGGGCATGGAACACAAGCAGAAGGAAGAGGATGTCCACAGAGCACATGGCCAGCTCAGGTTGACAGAGCCCAAGCAGGATGAAAGAGGCCTACACAAAAGAGGCAGAATATGGATCCAGCACCTGGTTGAGGATCACATCTCTAAAGGAAGGCTGCCTAGTAGAAGATATTAGAACACACGCAGGGCAAGGTAAAGATTGAAAAGCCAGGGGAAGGAGTGGGGCAGGTGGCCCCAAATTAACTGTCAGGGCCTAAATGGGTGAGAAAGGCACCCACAGGCTGATCATTCACAGCATGGGCATCCAAGTCTGAGAGGGCTGTAGAGGCAATAGACCTGCATGGTGTGAGAAGAGCATAGCTGAGGAGGGGGAAATAGTCAAGTGAGTCAGATGGATTAATCTTACACAGGCATCCTTGAAGTGGGACAACCTTGCCTGAAGTGTTAGCTATCAGCTTACAAAGAATGTTAGTGTAGGAACAGTGCAGTGTAGAGAGTAATGGGAAGCAAAAGAAATGGGAGGTCAGTTATTTACAGCAGATAAAACAAGTAACACTTAGCCCTGGCTGGCATAGCTCGGTAGATTGAGCACGGGCCTTCGAACCACACAATGGCCATTCGATTCCCAGTCAGGGCACATGCCTGGGCTGCAGGCCAGTTCCCAGTAGGGGACTGGCGAGAGACAACTGTACATTGATATTTCTCTCCCTCTCTCCTTCCCTTCCCTTCTAAAGATAAATAAATAAAATCTTAAAAAAAAAACAAGTAACAATCAAACATACTGAGACCAGCTTTCTCACTGTCAGAGAAGAAGTTACAAATATGGAAAGATGGGAAACTACAATAGAATAAATGATACTTTCGGTTTCATTTACCATACTCTGTGGTAAATTATACTTTAGTGTTGGAATAGAATTAGACACTGTGAACTCATGGTTTTCAACACACACAGATATATAATGATATACAAAGACACGTGGAAAGATATAGAGAGATGATGTATAGATATAGATAGGTGTATAAAATTAACATGGATATAAATGTTTGTATATATGTGTGTGTATATATACATATGTACATACAAATCCATACATTTATTCCCCAAATACACTCACTGACAGGGCCTGGGAGCAATGGTATGGCAGTAATTATTATACATCTGGTACTATATCTTAATTTCTAAAACAGTTTTCCATGAAAAAAGAACCAGATCTGGTTCTAGGAATAATGCAGAGAACATCTTGGTTTTGAAAGACATGTACTTTGGGTGTAAAATTCTAGATTGACAGTTTTTCTTTTTAATAAAGATTTTATTTATTTATCTTCAGAGAGGAATGGAAGGAGAGAGGGAGAGAAATATCAATGTGTGGTTGCCTCTCGTGTGTCCTCTGCTGGGAACCAGCCTGCAACCCAGGCATGTGCCCTGACTGGGAATCAAACCACGATCCTCTGGTTCACAGGCCCACGCTCAATCCACTGAGCTACACCAGCCAGGGCTAGAGTGACAGGTTTTTCTTTCAGTACTTTAATGATATTGCTCCATTGTACTGTCTAAGGGAAGTCTTATCATGCTTAGAAAGGAACAAAGACCTCTTTTGGAACCACAGTCTATCTTTTTTTTTCTTTTGTTTTTCAAAGCAACTTAATTATCATGTGCCTTGGTGTGGCTTTCTTCCTTGCTTATACTTTTGATTTTTGAACTTTCTATCTTTGGATAGTTATTATTTTCACCAAATATAGAAAATTTCCATCATTAAGTATTCTTTTGTCAAGATTTTCTCTTTTCGGACTTCTGTTACATGTGTATTAGACCACTTCAGCTCTCTCAGAGCAACTAATGGTCTAGTGATTTTTTTTTAATTTTTTTATTCTCTGTGTTTTCATTTTGAAGTTACTATTGCTCTGATTTCAAGTTTATTAACCTTTTCTTTTGCAGTATTGCAGTATCCAGTTATTTAATTCCATATAAATGTATTAGGTATACTCATGTTAGCTGTAGTCTTCATTCCTAGATCTTAGATTTTGCCTTTTTAAAAAATCTTCTATTTATTGATAAATAAATCTTTGATTTATTGATATATGATTAATAAACTTATATTCATCTAGGTTGCACAATGTGACTTCTTTGTAGGTATGCAATGTGTTGATTTTATTTTCACCCTTGTGTGAGCTCTAAAAATCATTTCTTTCAATCCTCTTAAGTGATTCTTTCCTAGGACTCAGGTAGTTTTCTCATATAATTGCACTAATCAGTACTCAGCTGAAGATTCAAGAGCCGCCCCCTTAGATCTTCAGAACTCTTTTTCCCTGTAGCTTTTTCCTCTTTAGTATGTTGTTTTTGAAAATTAACTGCCTTGTTCTCTCTGGATTCTCAACTCCATCCCCTAAACTAATATCAATTCTACATGAGTTCCTCTCTCTATTTTATTACCTAAAACTCACTCAGGGAAGTAAGCTGGGAAAATTATAGGGCCCAATTAAATTGCTTCTCATTTCTCAGGGTTGCTTGATGTCTGATATCTTAAAATCAGTTTTTCATATTTTTTTCTGTTTTGTTTTATTGTTACAGGAAGAAAGGTAAATCTGGTCCTTGTTACTTCATGTTGTTCAGAAGCAGACATCTAAGTCCTCACCACTTTGATGTTCTACTCCCAGAAATTGGGGAAAAGCAAAATCCCAGTGTACATATCTATGGAGTGAAGCTGGAAAAATAAAGCGTTATCTTGGGGTATTTTATGCTTAATTCCTAAGTACTGCCATAGTGACAGGCTTAGACTTGTAATACATGAAAAGATGTTGCTCAGTGTATTTGAGATCACAAGGAAATTCAAACTACCTGAAGCTAGAGTCTAGCCATTAAAAAAAAAAGATCAAAAACTGTATCAAAGGGATAAGTCCATCATCCCCATTTCACAGGGGAGGATATTAGGTGTGGATGTTTAAGAAATTGACTAAAATCACTCAGCTTATACAGAAAAAACAAATTGGAATTCGTCACTCCAGATCACAAGTGCACTGTCTTCCCCCTATATCACAGCTCTGACCATTCACAGGAAAACACAGTCAATCCCTTTATAGACATTTCTCCTGAACTTCTCCCTAGAGAATATCATCCACACCTAGGGCTCAGTGTTCTTCTCTGGACTCCTCAATGTGTTGCTTTGGTCCCGATTTCCCTTCTCGGCTTCCCTAAAGGAAGTCTGGAAGTCTGATCATCACTGCATAGTCAACCCGTCAACCAGCTGACATCCTTATTTTTATGAAGTGATCATCCATAAGCCTCTCCTCTCCTCTAACCAATGGTTGCATCCGACTTCTTTCCTTCGGTCAGTGGAGTCATCTTTGGTGACTATCTGTCTGAGAAACCCTCAAATCCCACCCTACAACCCTGGAATTCCTATATTCCTCCCGTCTTTCCCATACCACATGGTTTCCCTAGTCTTCATTGCCTCAATAGGGGCTGTTAAAATGGGCTTCTGCCTCATTCTTCATCAACCCTCCAAACTGTCACAAAACCATCTTTCTCACCAAGCACTGAACAGCATTACATCAGAGGAGTGGGAGAATACCTTCCCTGACTTTCCATTTTCTACAAAGACCAATATACAAGATTATTGAAAATCTGGCCTCATCAAACCATTTCACCTCCATCTCTTAACTGAATGCTAACAGTCTTGAAATGATCTCTCCTGGCCCTTGCCTTTGATAACAAAAATGAGAAGCAATTGGTTATGGGTTTTGAATTTATTTTCTCATTTGATTGTTGCAAACAACCTCATGATACAGGCATTGCTGTATCTATTTTCCAAATAAAGGAACCAAACCACACAGAGGTCACACTCAGTTGTCCTAGGTCACATACCTAAGAAGTACAAAAGTCGGAATTCAATCCTGAGTTCCTCAGTTATAAAACCATGGGTTTTTATATTTCATAACACCACCTCACTACTGCTGTGGCAGCAGTTACTAAATTGATAGGTATTGACATTATAAATGGGAAATAGATTTTTCCCACAACTTTTTACCTCTTCCACAGGAGTATGTAGATCATTAGGTAGAATAATATGCCTCTTGATGTTAGGTGAAAATCAGGTTATCATATATCTTATTTTATTGTGCTAATGAGGATTCAATGGAAAAGATGATGAACCACATTTTTTGAGTTAATATCCATTCCCATTTACATTACTTTTTACTTTGTTCAAACACCATTTTATTTGCCATGATATGCCCCTATTGCTTCTTCAATTCAGTGTAGTCTATGTGTTAACATTAAAAAGTATTGATTATTTTATATGGAATCTACCAGTCTCTCCTTTTCATTGTGAAATAAAAATGAAAGGCAATGCTAACACTACCTTGCTATTTAAGGCATTAAAATAAAAATATGAAATATAAAAAATACTAATCGTAGGCAATAAGAGAATAAGAGGTCCATGGTAATCAGGTTATGTGTGCTACTGAAGTTGATTCAAATCAGGCAGAGCAATTCACAAGACCAATGCCTGTGATCCTATCAAAAACCTTAGGAGGTCTTCAGAAAGTGAAGGCATCATCATAAACTTGAAGATATCTGGTGAAGTCAGGCTCAGAAAAGTACCCACTTGGAGGTAGTAAACCCAAGGCCAGAAAACAGAACAGTTTAAAGGGGATGAAAGCTTTACTTAGGAAGGCTCCATATAGACACAGAGGCTTGTGAGGCTTGGATGCTTTCTATCTACTTACGCAGAGATCAAGTTCATCCTGCCTCTATGCAGGCAGTGGAGGCGAAATATCTGGGGGTAAAATGAGTACCTGTGACTACTTGGAATTAATAAGCTTGAACTCGTATCACTGTGTTAGCTGTTGCTTGCATTTACTGCTACTTTCCTACCTGTTACTTCCACTCCCTCACCTTTCCTTTATTCTTCCAGTGATCACATATCATTGCCTTCAAGAATTATCATTGAATAACAATTGGTCAGTCCATTGGCCCCAATACATCTACCTGTATTAAAGTTGTTACATGGTAGACAGAATAAATGTATCCTCATACAATATTCTCACATACCCTAAAGTTAATCCAAGTACTTTTCTTGTATCTTCTACACCAACGGGCAGCCTTTAACCTGGGTCTAAATCATCACAACAACTGTATTGACTCTCATGACAACTCTATGATGAAGAGCAAATAAGTGTTGCACACTAAGACCACACTTAATCATCTGGTCCAGAAGAGAATTACAAACACTATGAGAGCTGCTGAGTGTACATTTTTAAGTTCCTTGTATGTTGTGATTTATATAATATTGATTTAATAAGATATATTCATATGTTTCAATAATTTAAACCAATTTAGTGGTTTCAGGGTGTCATAAATTCTATAATATAGATACCATGTCTTTTTAAGTGCTAATGGGTTCATTAATACCTGTGGATTTAAGAAAACAGCTTTCAGGAAAAGGCACAATTTAAAAAAAGGGTTCCACCTTTTTTTTTCAGTAGTTTCACTGAAATGCTCTGTAGCTTCTTTGAATTTACAAAATACTGTCAACACCGTGAGGCCAACAGCATACCACCAAACTCTCTGATACCCTTTTTCCTGCCTGGCACCACTCTCTATCCACTGCTATTCAGGATGTATTTGTGCAGACTTTTTACATTTGTACACAGACATTCACATCACACACATGTCTGCATGCACAAACATATCTACACCTGTAAAACACAGCCACACATTTAGAGAATATGAAATGATTTCCATTAAGTTTAGCCTATGTTGAAAAAGAGGCTGTAGTCATATGCTAACTGCCTAACAGCGATTGGGTGGCTTAAGTAAAAAAGTTACTTTGCTCTCAGTTCTGGATGCCAGAAGTCCAAAATTAGGGCGTTGGCAGGTTGGATTTCTTCTGAGGCCTCTCTTTGACTTGCAGATGACTACCTCCTCACTCTGTCCTTTCCTCTGTGTGTGAGCATCCCTGGCAAATCTAAGTGTGTCACAATTTCTTCTTATAATGACACAACTCAGATTACATGAGGGCCCCCGCCAATGCCTCAATAATTTATCACCTTTCTAAAGACTGTTATCTCCAAATAAAGACACACTGTGTGGTGCTGCGAGATCAGCACTTCAACCTAAGTCAGCCTGAAATAGAACTTAACCATAAATTAGCTTTTAAAAATCTAGACTTATTATATTTGTATATTATATGTCTACAACCTCAAATATCTGTTATACCGACTTTTAATGTTTATTTTAAAGTTACATGTATACTGTGCAACTCAGATCAAAAACTGAAACTTAAAATCCTGAGACCTATTTGTATAAGATTTCATATATGTTTATTTAAAATGTATCTATATTATCTTAGGGTTTCAGAGGGTGCTCAAGGTAGAGACTTAGGAACTCACACACCTCATTTAAAATGAGTGTCTTCCCCCACTATCCCAAAATTCTGGTGTATACCAACCACTAAACATCCCTCAATGTTTATTGATTTTATTTGCTACTATGAATGAGAAGAGTACAAAGAGGATTCCTAATCAGTAATTTTTTCACAGCTGCTTTCACCTCTTTGTTTCGTAGACTGTAAATGAGAGGATTCAACATGGGGGTTAACCCAGCATATACCAAAGCCATAAATTTATCTATTTCTTGTGAATTGACAGTGGAGGGCTTCAAGTACATGGAGAGAGCAGTACCGTAGAACAAAACCACCACAGTTAGGTGGGCTGCACATGTCGAAAAGGCTTTGCTTCGACCCTCCCCTGAGGCGATTCTTAGGATGTTGGTGAGGATAAATGCATAAGAGATACAAATCAGAAGCATAGGCATAGGAAGAAGAAGGATGCTGATCACCAGCATGATAAACTGCACTTTGGAAGTGTCTACACAAACCAGTTTCAAGATAGCCAGAATTTCACAAGTGAAATGATTGATAATGTTATTTCCACAGAGAGGCTGATGCAGCACAGATACACTTTCCACCAGGGATGTGAGGCAGCCTGTCGCCCAGGAGCCAGCAGCAATCTGCACACAAACCCTCTTGTTCATGATGGTGGGGTACCTCAGGGGCTTGCAGATGGCCACATATCGATCATATGCCATCAAGGACAGGAGCACACACTCAGTGGAGCCCATGGCAAGAGAGAAGTACATTTGAGAGGCACATCCTGAGAACGAGATGGTGTTTGTGCCTGACACAAAGTTTGCCAGCATTGGAGTGAGGGCAGAAGAGGTATACCAGATGTCCAGAAAGGAGAGGTTGCTGAGGAAGAAATACATGGGCGTGTGTAGGCGGGAATCCAGGATGCTGATGCAGATCAGAATGATGTTACCCAACAAGGTGACCAGGTACATCAGCAAGCACAGAACAAATATGATGATTTCAACATTGGGGTAGTGAGTAAATCCCAGGAAAACAAAACTCGAAATGACTGTCAGGTTTGTCTTGACCATGTTATTCCCTCTTGTTCATCTGCCATAATGAATAAAAATATCATTGTATATACTTAAATTTTTAAACTCTACCACCTTATAAGGAGTTTTTATTAGAGGTACTTTAAAACAATCAATATTCTAGCAATACCATTTAATTATTCATCCATTCATTCAACATTTATTGAATATGCTACAAGTCCCTGAAGATCCAAAGATGCTCTCAGACAACTCATAATAAAATATGAGGAGAGGAATAATGGTGGAAAGGGGAAGGGATTAGTCAAAGAACATGTATGAATGACCCATGGGCATGGACAACAGTGTGAAAATTGACTGTGGCAGTTGGGGGTGGGATGTGCAGAGGAGGGCAAGGAGGAAAAAGTTTGGAAAATTATAACAGAATATCAATAAAAAATGATTTAAGAAAAGAAAAGCAACAGGTCTAGAGAGAAAAAGGAAAGCAGAAATTATTTGTTGAGCTAAGGCATATTCTAGCAAGAATTCACCCTCTTAATATCTTCTGTTATTTATAAAGCTGAACCAACAAGTCAAAAAAATGAGACACAGTAAAGTAAGTAAACAATTACAATAAAATGATATAAATATGTCCCAAGGTCCTAGGTAAATATGAAGTAAGAATCCTACCTCTATGTTGGGGGCACTGCACAGGGAGAGATTTTGAGAATTAGTTTAATAAAAAAATATATTGGACCTACTTAAATTAAGAACCAGAGGAAGTTTTCTGGTGAAAAATATTTTTATAAAAGCTGAAATAAAAGAAAATATTTTGAAAATATTTTGTTCCACCTAATGAAGCTGCACGTTATGTAATATTGTAGATGGATGTGCCACACCCTGAAAAACATAAGCAGAAGATAGACAAGTCTCCAGTCATTATATCACTGATTTCTGACATCAAGAAGGCATTTTTTAACATGGAATGACCTTGAATTTGTGCTTTCTTAGAAAGAAAATCATTTTCAAAGTAAACATTTTATAATACAAATCAAATTACTTGCAGTATATCTCACAATTCGCCACACATCGCACCATGTTTAAAAACTACTGTCCTACAAATGGGAGGGAGGTGGGGAGCATTGGGGAGGGTGGGCTGGTTTGGGAGTAAAAAACAGACAACTGTACTTGAACAGTTAAATTAAATTTTTAAAATGTAGAGAAAAAAAAACTACTATCCGACAAGATACAGTTCAGATGAAATCAGTCTCAAACCCACAAGCCTCACATTCTCATCCTTGCCTACTTCCCCAACCTCACCTCCCAAGACCCATACTCTAGTCTGAAACAAGTAGTTTGTGTAATGAGAACAGAAGAAAAGGTTTGACCAGCTGGAAACCAACAAGAGGAGTAGGTGGAAGTGGAGAACACCAAGATACCTGCAGGAGACTGCACCACTGAATTTCACAGGCATCCTACCACAGAAGTTCATACCATAAACCCAGGAAACCAGAACAGATCAATTTAAGAAGCTGAGGCCAACAAGAGTATCACAAACAATGGGAAGACAAAGAAACAATCCCCAAATGAAAGAAAAGGAGGAAGTCTCAGAAAGAATGTTAGATGAAATGGAGGCAAGTCAACTATCAGATATTGAATTCAAAGCACTGGTTATCAGAAAATTCAAAGAGCTTACAATGAGCTGCCAGAAACTACAGGGGAGCTACAGTGAACTCTCTGCAACCTATACCAACATGAAAAAGAAAATAGAAACCATCAGCAAAGGCCAAGAGGAAATGAAGAATACAATTTCTGAACTGAAGAACACAGTAGAAGGTATGAAGAGTAGGATCAATGAGATGGAAGAGCACATAAGGGAGATCGAAGACAGGGTACAAAGAATCTCCCAGACAGACCAAATAATGGAAAAGAGAATCAGAAAANCTGCCAGAAACTACAGGGGAGCTACAGTGAACTCTCTGCAACCTATACCAACATGAAAAAGAAAATAGAAACCATCAGCAAAGGCCAAGAGGAAATGAAGAATACAATTTCTGAACTGAAGAACACAGTAGAAGGTATGAAGAGTAGGATCAATGAGATGGAAGAGCGCATAAAGGAGATCGAAGACAGGGTACAAAGAATCTCCCAGATGGACCAAATAATGGAAAAGAGAATCAGAAAAAATGAGGAGAATTTAAGAGAAATGCAAGACAATATGAAACGTAATAATATCCGAATAATAGGATAATAATAATACCAGAAGGAGAAGAAGAACAAGGGATAGAAAACCTACTTGAAAGAGTAATAACGGAAAATTTTCCTAAGCTCAAGAGAGATAAAATCACACGAATCCAGGAATCGCAGAGTCCCAAGCAAGTGGAACCCAAAGAGGCCTACTGCAAGACACATCATTATTAAAATGGCAAAACTCCAAAACAAAGAGAGAATTCAAAAGGCAGCAAGGAGAAAAAGGAAGTAACATACAAGGGGGTCCCAATAAGGTTGGCTACTGACTTCTCAATGGAAACATTCCAAGCAAGAAGAGAGTGGCAAGAAATATTCCAAGTAATGAGAAACAGAGGCCTACAACCAACGCTACTTTACCCAGCAAGGCTCTCAATCAAGATAGGAGGCCAAATAAAGAGCTTTCAAGACAAAAGAAGTCTAAAAGAATATGCCTCCATGAAACCAGCTCTGCAAGACATGCTAAACCAAACCAGCTCTACAGGAATTACTAAAAGGGCTACTTTAAGGAAAGGAAGGAAAAGAGAGAGACGGAGAGGAACACGGGAACATAAATGGCAATGAATAAGTACCTTTCAATAACAACCTTAAACGTAATGGATTAAATGCACCAATTAAAAGACATAGAATAGCTGAATGGATAAGAAAGCATGACCCACACATATGCTGCCTGCAAGAGACCCACCTCAGGTCAAAAGACCACCACAGACTAAAAGTGAAAGGATGGAAACAAATTTTCCAACCAAATGGACAAGAAAAAAAAGCTGGGGTAGCAATTCTCATATCAGACAAAATAGACTTCAAAAAAAGGGCCATAAAGAGAGACCCAGAAGGTCACTTCATAATACTCAAGGGAAGAATCCACCAAGAAGACATTAACATCGTAAATATATATGCACCCAACACAGGAGCACCCAAATATATTAAAAAAATCCTAGAGGACCTCAAGAAAGATATTGACAGCAACACAATTATAGTAGGGGATTTTAACACCCCACTGTCTAAAATGGACAAATCTTCCAAACAAAATATCAACAAGGATATTGCAGCATTAAATGACACTCTAGATGAAATGGACCTAACTGATATATTTAGAGCCCTCCATCCCAAAGAAGCTAAATACACATTCTTTTCAAATGCACATGGAACATTTTCAAAGATAGACCACATGATAGGACACAAAACGAGTCTCAACAATTTCAGGAAAATAGAAATCATACCAAGCATTTTCTCTGATCACAAGGGATTAAAATTGGAAACCAACCCCACAGGAAAAAACCCAAAACACCCAAAAGCATGGAGACTGAATGGTATGCTATTAAACAATGAATGGGTCAAGATTGAAATTAGGGAATAAATCAAAAAGCTTCTGGAAACAAATGAAAATGAACTCATAACAACCCAAAACTTATGGGACACGACGAAGGCAGTCCTGAGAGGGAAGTTCATAGCGATACAGGCTCACCTAAAGAGGATAGAAACATTTCAAACAAACAACCTAACCCAACGCCTGCAAGAACTCGAGGAACAACAACAAAGACAGCCCAGAGCAAGTAGAAGGAAGGAAATAACCAAGATCAAAGCAGAATTAAATGACATAGAGACTAAAAGCACAATTCTAAAGATCAATGAATCCAGGAGTTGGTTTTTTGAAAAGATAAACAAAATAGACAAACCTTTAAGTAGGCTCATTAAGAAAAGAAGAGAGAGGACACAAATAAACACAATCAGAAATGAAAGAGGAGAGATTACAACTGATACCACAGAAATAGAAAGGATTGTAAGAAATTACTATGCGGAACTGTATGCCAAGAAATTTGAAAACCTGGGTGAAATGGACAAATTTCTAGAAAAATATAATCTTCCAAAACTCAATGAAAAAGAAGCAGAAAACCTGAACAGGCCAATAACAGCAAATGAAATTGAAGAAGTAATCAAAAAACTCCCATCACACAAAAGCCCTGGGCCAGATGGTTTCACAGGAGAATTCTACAAAGCTTTTAAGGAAGAGCTAACCCCTATTCTTCACAGACTATTCCAAAAAATCCAAAAGGAGGGAAAACTCCCCAACTCTTTCTATGAAGCCAGCATCACCCTAATCCCAAAGCCAGATAGAGACACAACAAAGAAAGAAAATTACAGACCAATATCACTGATGAACATAGATGCTAAAATCCTCAACAAAATATTGGCAAATCGCATCCAACAATATATCAAAAAGATCATACACCACGACCAAGTGGGATTCATCCCGGGGATGCAAGGATGGTTCAATATACGCAAATCAATAAATGTAATACACGAAATAAACAAAAGCAAAGACAAAAACCACATGGTCATATCAATAGATGCGGAAAAAGCTTTTGATAAGGTACAACACCCATTTATGATAAAGGTACTCAGCAAGGTGGGAATAGAGGGAACATTCCTCAATATAATAAAGGCCATATATGAAAGACCTACAGCCAACATCATACTCAATGGGCAAAAACTAAAAGCTTTTCCACTAAGATCAGGTACAAGACAAGGTTGCCCACTTTCACCACTTCTATTCAATATAGTATTAGAAGTTCTAGCTGCAGCGATCAGACAAGAAAAGGAAATAAAAGGCATCCAAATCGGAAAGGAGGAAACAAAACTGGCATTGTTTGCAGATGACATGATAGTGTACATGGAAAACCCTATAGCCTCTACCAAAAAACTGCTGGAACTAATAAATGAATTTGGCATAACAGCGGGATACAAAGTTAATATCCAGAAATCAAAGGCATTTTTGTATACCAACAATGAAGCAGCAGAAGCAGAAATCAGGAAAAAAATCCCATTCGATATAGCAAAAAGAAAAATAAAATATCTGGGAATAAACCTAACCAAGGAGGTAAAAGACCTGTATGCAGAAAACTACACAACACTGAAGAAAGAAATCAAGGAAGACACAAATAAATGGAAACATATACCGTGTTCATGGATTGGAAGAATTAACATCATCAAAATGTCCATACTACCCAAAGCAATTTACAGATTCAATGCAATACCTATTAAAGTACCAATGGCGTATTTCACAGACATAGAACAAACACTTCAAAAATTTATATGGAACCAGAAAAGACCCCGAATAGCTGCTGCAATTTTGAGAAAGAAGAACAAAGTAGGAGGGATCACAATACCTGATATCAAACTGTATTACAAGGCCACTGTAATCAAAACAGCCTGGTACTGGCACAAAAACAGGCACATAGACCAATGGAATAGAACAGAGAGCCCAGAAATAAACCCAACTCTCTACAGTCAATTAATATTCGACAAAGGGGGCAATAACATAAAATGGAGTAAAGACAGCCTTTTCAACAAATGGTGTTGGGAGAACGGGACAGCTACATGCAAAAAAATGAAACTTGAGCACCAACTTATACCATACATCAAAATAAATTCAAGGTGGATAAAAGACTTAAATATAAGCCATAAACCCATTAAAACCCTAGAGGAGAACACTGGCAGGAAAATCTCAGATATTCCACGCAGCAATATTTTTACTGATACATCCCCTAGAGCAAGGGACATAAAGGAAAGAATAAACAAATGGGATCTCATCAAAATAAAAAGCTTCTGTGTGGCTAAGGAAAACAGTATCAAGATAAAAAGAGAAGCAACAGCTTGGGAAAACATATTTGCCAATGATACCTCAGATAAGGGTTTAATCTCCAAAATATACAAAGAACTCACTCAACTCCACTCAAAGAAGACAAGCAACCCAATTAAAAAACGGGCAAAGGACTTGAACAGACATTTCTCCAAGAAGGACATACAAAGGATCCAGAGACACATGAAAAGATGCTCGATATCGCTAGCTATCAGAGAGATACAAATTAAAACCACAATGAGATACCACTTTACACCAGTCAGAATGGCTACCATAAACAAAGAAACAAATAACAAGTGTTGGAGAGGTGTGGGGAAAAGGGGACCCTAGTTCACTGTTGGTGGGATTGCAGACTCGGACAACCACTATGGAAAACAGTATGGAACTTTCTAGGAAAACTAAAAATGGACATGCCTTTCGACTCAGCACTTCCACTGTTGGAGTATATCCTAAGAACCCTGAAGCACCAATCCAAAAGGACCTATGCACCCCCATGTTCATAGCAGCACAATTCATGATAGCCAAGAGTTGGAAACAACCTAGATGCCCATCGGTCAATGATTGCATCAAAAAGCTATGGTACATTTACACAAAGGAATTCTATGCTGCAGAAAGGAAGAAGGAGCTCCTACCCTTTGCAATATCATGGATGGAACTGGAAAGCATTATGCTAAGCAAAATAAGCCAGGCAGTGAAAGACAAATAACCATATGATATCACCGTTAACAGGAATCTAAACAACAAAACAAACAAGCAAGCAAAATGTGACCAATGACACTCAAATACAGAACAGGCTGACAGGGTCTAGAGGGGAGAGAGGAGAGAATCATAGGGGAAAAGGGGATGGACTCACACGAACAAGTATAAAGGACACATGGACAATAACTAAGGGTGGGGGGCAGAAATGGGAGGGAGGTGGGGAGCACTGGGTGGGGGGCACACAGGGCTGGGAATATAAGACAGAAAACTGTACTTGAACAAGAATTAGATTTAAAAATGATTTTAAAAAAATAAAGCTAATGGTAACCACAAAACTAGAATCTAGAACTGAGACACATAACATAAAAAAAAAGGAAATGAAGGGGAAAATCATAGAATACTACCATACTAAAATTAGAGACAGAAAGACAAGGGAAAAGAAACAATGGAAGCCCTGGCTGGTGTAGCTCAGTGGATTGAGTGCGGGCCTGCGAACCAGAGGATCGCGGTTCGATTCCCAGTCAGGGCACATGCCTGGGTTGCAGGCCGGTTCCCTGCAGGCCCACTCCCAGCAGGGGACGCACGAAAGGCAACCATACATTGATGTTTCTCTCCCTCTCTCCTTCCCCTCTAAAGATAAATAAATAAATAAATAAAAATCTAAAAAAAAAAGAAACAATGGAGACACAGAGCCACCCTAAAACAAGATAAAATGGCTATAGAAAGTTCTCACATATTAATAATTACCCTAAAAAAAGTAGCTTGTGGTTCCTCATACTTACCATGCCATTTTATTTATTTTATGGCTTATATTTACAGTTTATTCACTTAAAGTTGTCCTTCATTACCAGCTCCAGTCTTGTTTTTCTTGGATATTTTATCCAATCACTAAAACTATTTACCATTGTCTCCAGTACACTTCATTATTTGCACACACTTACATTACTCAAATGTATCACACTGAACCAGAGTCATATATGCATGACCACTGGACTCAAGAGCTTGTTCCCCACAATACCAGCAAATTAATAATGCACATTTTAAGATTTTTCATGATACAATGCTGCCTTAAACACGGTAGGTTTTTTATACTTGTGTTAAAATGAGTACATTTTGACTATAGTTCTGGGTGAACATAAAAGCCTGAAGACTTCTCAACCCATCATTTACATTTGAAATCTTACCTGCAACATTAAAAAAACTAGCTGACTTAAGACATAACAAGGATTTCTTATCTTTAAATATTTGTGTAGAGTGAGGGGGTCAAAACAATGACCACTTGACTCCTAGAGGAGGGAGAAATGTTTTCCAATCACTCTCTGCAGGCAACTAGAGCATTAGCTTTAGAGTGTGAGAGTTGGGCTCTAAATCCAACCACGCTACTTACCGGTACACAAAATCAGGCAAATCACTTGACCTCTTTGAAACTTGGTTTTCTAATCTATACAAGAAGGACAATTATTCCTACCTTTTGCAGATATCAGAGATCTAGGTTGACTTCTTTAAATCCTCCCCCCACTACCCCAATTCCACAGCTTCTCTAAAATTTTCCAGAGTCACAGAGGGTTTAGATTGCACAGTCTCCCTGCTGTACAGAAACATAACTGCCTGAATGCTGCTCCAGTGCTGGTCCACATTGATTCAGAGGAAATAAATTGGCACCTCTTTAGAATCTGTTCAAATTTCAATGCCCAGTCCATAGGTGAATATGAACCCTTTACCGGTTATTTCTAGGAAGGTGAATGTTAGACATTTCTGGTCCCTAACATCCACTGACCAGAGGTCAAGTCCATTTTTGTCAGCACACACCCTCTATTTCAACTGCGTGTTTCTCTGTGAGTCTTCTCCCAGGCAGCATCCAGTCCTCTTGCTCTGCCTCTGCCTCCTGTCTCCCCTCTCTCCACCACTCTCTTGTCCTCTCTTTCCAGAAACAAAACAATGAACGTTTCTCTCATGCAGATTCAGTCCTTACTCATTCCCTTACCTATATCTTACATATTTGTCACAGTCCCACCTATCCCATCTTTTATTTAGATATTTTATCTTTATCTAAAATTTTTTGGATAATAGTGCTAAAATAATTCAATAGTTTCCAACAAATTCCCCCTCTTTCAAATGTCAGAGCAGGAATAAACTCAGAGAATTTATAATCCAGCCCTCTTCACTTTGAAGTTGACAGATGCCTGGAAAAGTTTAATGCAACATTTGAGGTGAAGAGCATAACAGTGCTAAAAATTCTATAAGAATACAGGGTGCTGCAAAAATAGGCTCACAGTGGATCATGTGGAAAATGAAACAATAATTAGCAAACAACACAAGAACAGACTGTATCGCATACTCACAACTGCAAACACACCATTGCCCCACCCTGTGTATCATGACTCATTTCTTTGACTCAACATTTTCCTTCCAATTGGTGCTTCTTTTTAAAGTAAACCTCTCTGTTCCAGTTTCCTGGCCTGGCTGAGACCCATCAGGAAATTCTGTAAATCTGAGAAAACAAAAAGAGATGCACAAGGCCTGCTCCCATTTACCTCCGCACTTAGGGTGAACATGTTCCTTTTGGTTCATTTACGCTTAAATGTTTAGGGTCAGTCATCTTCAGCCCAGTCCTTCTTATGAATCTGGTACAGTTCTCAAAAGACTAAAAGTCTCTGAATTTTAAATTACACTAATACCTTATGAAAACCGTATTAAAGTCAGTTGTACAGATGCATTTTTATTCTGAAGATTATACTGAAAACCAGTATGGATGTTCTTAGTTGGCAAAAAATCAATTCAACTCCTGCCTGATTCAAAAAGTCTCATCATACATAGCTCCTATTAATTAAAAATTTTAAAAATAATTTCAGAGAAATCATGAGATGAAGATGCTAGAATCACCACCTATGATCTGCTCCAAAAAACTTCCAAAGGGTTACCCCTGGAACTAAGACTAATAAAGTCTCTTGTTGCCCTTAGAGACCTTCCAACTCCCTTAACAATTTTAATGTTTTGATTCAGAAACATAAAGTTAATCAATGTTCTAGTTCTCAAAGGTATGCTTCTCCAAGTTACATTAACTAATTCAGGACCCCAAAATACTATGCAAACATTTTGAATTATTTTAAGTCATTTAGCCCAGTAAACAACCTGACTTGAAAAGCATTTGAGAGCAATGAGGAAAAAGGCTGTACAACAGTCACTGAATAACAATAAAAAAGAAAAGAAAAACCTTTGAGTAAGCAGAACCAAAGAAAACTATTTGCCTATTCTATTAATTCTGTAGATTGCCCAGGAAGCATACAGCAAATATTGCAATTAATAGAACTGTGGAAACACCTTCCCATATGACCTTTGAGCTTATAGAGTAATCTATTTATTTTGATAAATATCTAAAAATAACTCAGTTATCTCAGTACTAGAAGATAAAACATCCTTACTGGGCTTTTAAATCACTACAAAGTGAAGAGAGAGCATTGATCAATCAGATCATTTATTACTATCAAATGCCCCTTGGATAGATCGCATCCCTAGTACTGTGTGTGATTTTATAAAGATTATGTGATTATAAAGATTACACCATCCCTGATGGTATAGTCATTAGAATGAGTATTGGACTTAAAAGTAAGAGCTATGGATTGAAACTCAGCTCAACTACTAAGTGATCATATACAGTTGTTCATTAATTGCACTAATGACCCCAGTTATTCACTTCTTCCTAGACCAGTCTACCCTGATTTGGGCCTAGGCTCATGACCTGATTGGGTGACAGGGGTATTAGTGAACAGAGTGCATGCAAAGACTTGCACAGTTAGGCCAGCCCTATTTCCTCCATCTTTGCTATTGTTATGAGAATATGTCCAAAAGTTAGTCAACTGGAGGATGAAATGCACACTAAGCAGAATTGGATTTCCTCAGTCCCCACAGTTGAGCCAGCTGTCAGTCAATCCTCAACAAATTAGTGGGTGTCCAAACAAGCCAATTCACAGCTGATTTAATATGCACAGATAATCTAGCTAAGATCACTTGGCTCCAGCCCAGATAAACTATTTACCTCACAGACTTTAATAAATGTTTATGTTGGTATGACACTGAGATTTTTATAATTGTTTATTATGTTGCATCATTGTAGCAATGTAACACTGATGTAGCCAGAAGTGCTTCCATTACCTACTCAACATTAACTCACTTTGGACATTTACCCTTCTTAAAAGAATCACAATTGTATTCATTTTTCTGTCGTATTTTTATCCATAGAAGGTCTTGATTAGCTCAAGCCTCTGATCTTACTTTCTAGAGAACTTACATTTTATCTTTAATGTTGACATATAGAATCCATCTGGAATTAATTTTTGTGCATGTATGAAAAAAAGGTCAAGAGTTATTTTTTACTATCTGACTCAAGATATTATTTGATTCGGCATGATTAATTGAAAAGATCCCTTCACCACTGCATCACAGTGTTACTTTTCACATAAACTAATGGACCATTTTTGTATGGATCTGTTTTGGGCCTCTTGTTCTGTTCTGCTGGTCTTTTTTTCTAAATTTGCACCAATACTACAATATATTATTAACTATAGCTCTATAATAAGTCTTGATTTCTGGTCCTCTAAACTTCTTCTTTATGGATGGTTAGCTTGTGTTAGCATTCATATGCGTTAGCATGTCCTTAGCATTTGGCTAGAATTTTGATTGGGATTGTCTTGAACTTTCATGTTAACTAACATCTTTAAATTATTGAATCTTATTATCCATTAGAAAGATATATCTTTCCATTTATTTAGATCTCTAATTTTTCAACCATGTGTATTGGTTTTACTTGCATAAATGTCTTGCACATATTATATTAGATTTATTTAAATAAGTTTATGTTTCTGATGTTATTACAATGTGCTTTATATTCCATTTTCTACTTTTTGTTGCTTATATCTAATTTTTTTAAATAATTTTTTTATTTAATTCTTGTTCAAGTACAGCTTTCTGTCTTATATTCCCAGCCCTGCCCGCCCCCCGCCCCATGCTCCCCACCTCCCTCCCATTTCCACCCCCCCCCCCCTTAGTTATTGTCCATGTGTCCTTTATACTTGTTCATGTGAGTCCTTCCCCTTTTCCCCTATGATTCTCTTCCCTCTCCCCTCTGGACCCTGTCAGCCTGTTCCCTATTTCAGTGTCTTTGGTCATATTTTGCTTGCTTGTTTGTTTTGTTTAGATCCCTGTTAACGGTGATAGCATATGGTATTTGTCTTTCACCGCCTGGCTTATTTCACTCAGCATAATGCTTTCCAGTTCCATCCATGATGTTGCAAAGGGTAGGAGCTCCTTCTTCCTTTCTGCAGCATAGAATTCCATTGTGTAAATGTACCATAGTTTTTTGATCCAGTCATTGACCAATGGACATTTAGGTTGATATCTAATGGTTTTTGTATGCCAAACTTGCATTAATCATTCTAATTTACTTTATTAATTCCAATAGCTTGTAGACCACATAGTAAATAATGACTTGTTTTTCTTTTTCTCATTTATATTCTTTGTCATAACTTATAGGATGGATTATGAATATTACTACAAAAGTGAATGTAAGTGATGACATCATGCATTTTTTTATTTATTACTTCATTTATTGTTAATACGTATGTATGTACATACATATGTGTTTATTTTTATCTAACACTTCACTTTGTTTTCTATTAGTCCCAAATGTCCTATTTTATCCTTTGTCTCTCCTTTCTTCCTTCCTTTGAAGCAATTGTCATTTGCCCTTCATTTTTAAAACTTGTTTGGAGGGGTAGTAATCTTAGAGATAAAAATATCTATCCCTGATTTTTGGGAACTGCCCTGCCTGGTTTCAGGAGCTGTAACCCCCCCATGGCTAAGGCTGAGTGAGCGACCTTCGGACCAGAAGCCACTAAGGAGACAGAGCTTATCTCCCTGGCAGGGGTGCTGCTTCTGCTCCTTTTACTTCATCCATAACTGGCCCCCAATGCTTGATCAGTTAGCCAATGACAGGTAAGATTCCCCAAGGGGGTGATGACCTAAGATAGGCACAATCATAGGGAGGTTGCAGGGAAGGACTTGGAGGGGCTCTAGCAAAAGGGGGTGATGGACCCTTGCCCCACAGCTTTGACATAGCCTGAGTCCTCACTCTGTCTGTGAGAAGTCTCCTAATCTCTTGGCTGCCTTACTTCCCCTGCCTGACTTAAGCCTGAAACTATGACAAAGGGCAGTACAGCCCTGTGCTGGAAAGGATGCGTTACTCAGGGTGATCAGGCCTAAGAAAGAATACATAAAATCCTGTGCAACCTGCTTTGCTAAGAATGGGCTCAATTAAATGATAAGGGTCCGAGCAGGAAATGAGTTTGTTTCCAAAAATTTTGTAGCCCTTTAGCTAACTGACCCTGACTCAGAATAGGCCCTTGTAGTTCTTTGTTTGCTATCTATTGTTTGATCCTTACTGCCTGACAATGATTGATGAGCTTTGCCTGTATTCCTGTGCAAATTGAACCCAATAAAAGCTTGTCTGTGCAAGGGTCTGGGCACTCTCCCTCTGAAAGAGTAGCCATGCCATCTCTTTTTCTCCACAGGACTTAGTAGTCGTGTGAATTTGTCTCGTATCTCATCCATAATGCCACAGACACTGTGGGCCAGTGTCTGGGTCACCTGATTGATAAGGTTATAATATATGTACCATCATATATAACTTATATATGTCAATTATCTATTTTTAGAAAATGAAATCCTTTAACTCCACTTAGCCACTCTTTGTGATTGTTGCTTGTTAAACTTGATATTCCCTTAGACTGACCCATCTGTTTATTTCTGAGATCATTTTCTTTTCTCTTGAATAGTTATCCCTCTAGAATTTTTTTAAGGCAAGTTGGATAGAGGCATATGTTGTGTGTGTGTGTGTAGAAGAGGATTTAAGAGGCAGGATCTAGAAGTGTCTTCATTTTGTTTTTACTTTTGAAGGATATTTCATTGAGTATATACTTATCATTTGGCAGTTATTTTTCAACACTTTTAAAATGCTATTCTTTATATCCTAATATCCATTGTTCCTGTTGAGAAGTCACATCTTAGTTTTGTTGCTGCTTCTTTGAGGAAAAGTGTCTTTGTTTTTACCTTTGGCTGTTTTTTTAGTATTTATTTTTATTGTTGGTTTCTGAAATTTTATAATGAGGTTCTTAAATGTTGCTTTTTCTTTAAATATTGTAAATCTCCTTGATTTTGTGAGTTGATATTTTTTGAGACAGTCATTCAATATGAGTCATATTCTCTTCTTCCCCATTTCTTCTTTCCCCCCTCTGTATAAGTGTTCAGTTGTATATATCTATATCTGTTAGAATTTTCCAACAGGTTCCATATGGCTCTTATAGTTCTTCATGTATTTTCCTTCTCTTTTCTTTTCATGCACTAGTATGGATGTTTTCTTTTGATCTATATTCAATTTGCTAAGCCTTTCTTCAATCTTGTCTAATCTTTTGTGAAATTCACCTATGTAGTTCTTAATTCCAGTTGTATTTTTCAACTCCATAATTCCTCTTTGATTTTTTACATAATTTCTAATTCTCGGTGAACTTTTCATCTGTGTCCAAGAACTTCTATATTTGGGTCACTTAAAGGTATTCAATTTGTCTGTTCTTTTCTCTTGATTTCACATTTTAATATAGTAGTAATTTTTAAACTTAATGCCAGATTTTGTATATGAAAAAATGCAGAATATCTGGATGATGTTTTATTTATACAAAGAGAATACTTTATCCTCAGATAGAAACCTAGAATAGGAGAGATTGCAATATATCAAAGAAAGACTGAGGTAAATTGGGGGTGAATTTCAGGTTTCATAAGGCTTAGGCAAAATGTGGATTATCTCCTTTCTAAAATTTACCTATCCAGGGTCTGAATTGAAAACCAGGAGTTTACATGAAGAATTTTCTCTCTCATGAGTCCAAAACCTCAATGTTTATTTCATAAATACTGTGTTACTGCTAAAATCTGACCTAATGCCTTTAATTCCTTTTTGCCCAATTTATAAGCTTTTTACTGAGCAGCCTAAGAATCAGCAAAGGCCTCATGTGGAAAACCAAATGTTCACCAAATGGCTAAATGTTAAATTTTCTTTTACATTTTTAAAAGTATGTCTTCTAGAGTGTAAGCCCCATTAGAGAAATAAAATGTCTGTCTGTTATTTCACCAATGCATTGCATGTACCTAGAAGGCTGCTAAGAAAATATTAGGCATGAGAAAATTGAATTGAATTGAATATCTTTTGAGGATCCAGTACATGCTCTATTGTGAAAGGAAGATTGCTTCCAGCTTATTGCTCTGAAAATGTCTAGCAATTTAAATTATATTACTTCAGATGGTAAACACACAATATGCAGATGATGTATTATAAAATTGTATATCTGAAACTTATATAATTTTATTAACTAATGTCACCCAATAAATTCAATTAAAAATAAATAAAATAATAAACAAATGATAATACTGTTTGCTCCCTGTGCTACCCTATTTTGTTTACAATAATCATTCTGGATTAGAAAGAATTTCTTAACTCTGGGCATAATTGTTGCAGAGGTCATCAATATTTACTATTATGGTGAGTACTCAGGAACTGAGAAAATAAGGTAAAATAAAAGAATTTTATTTGAAAAATGTTGCCTGAAAATGGCTATTGACTATTTAAAACTAGGTTTAATATTCATTAAAAAACTAAGATTTCCCTGGTAACACAAACAAGCAGATTGCAGAAAATGTAAAATATTTCTTGCTACAAATTACTATAGAAAGTATATATCCATCTTAGTATCAGGTATAAGTGAGCTCCCAGGAATCCTATAAAACATATTTCTAATAATGTTAGTGAGATAAAACCAAAGAAACTGAAAATAAGAAAAAAATCTGGTCATTATCTCATGTCTAGTAAGTATAAAGCAAGTTACAAATTTCAAAATAAATTGTGGAAAACATCATCATAATAGAGTCTTGGTAGACGTGCTCTGCCAATACATCTGCAATGTGAGCAGATTCTAAAACAGAATGACTTGAGCCAAGGTTATGGAGATCCAAGATCTCAGTAGAAACCTTCACATGTTTTAGCAAAAACCAAGGTCCGTATTCCTAAAGATTTTATGTAATAAGCTACTTTCTGCCAGGGGTCCAGATAATGTGCCCATACATATCACAGCTTGTTTAAAAACTTAAGGTGAAAAAAATGTGCCTGAGAATAAAATCCTTCATGTCCAGAGAAGATGAGAAACTCTTCTGATCTATGCCAACTGAGTCAATGTTATCAATTATAGGCTGATATCCCTTCAAACTGGATCCAAACATTCAAAACTGGGTATACCTATACTCCTCAATAAGTATGAGTCTGCTAATTTATTCAACATTCTAACAAAATTTACCAGTAGCTAAATGGGTAACAAATTTTAGGATATCAATATTCCATGGGTATCAGGCAGACTGTAGACACCAATTTACATCTGTCCAGAATAATATTCTTTATGACTCATGGGGAAATTTGTTGGGAAAAATACTAGCTTACTTTTAGCCTTAGTTAATCTGCATTCCTTCTGTGTGCAGCTCATGGTTTCCAGACCCTCAAGGTAAGCTAAGAAAGGCACTTAATAGTCCATTCATAGAAACCTGAGAAACTTGTTACTCTTCAGAATCCAAGATATTTCATATGTGTGGAAACTCAAGATCACAGTAAATAAGTACATTTTGTCCAAGTTAATCCAGATCCCAGAAACTCATTTCCCCAGTCTAGTGAAGATTAGGAAGTTTGGTTTTTAGTGTCAGTCTTTTCAGAGTCATGGCAGACACATCTTCATATTTTCAAGCTTCCTCAGAATTTATAGAATCATGAATGACATCTCATTTTTCAAGATTCCTTGATATGTAGCTTTTAAAATAATAAGAAAGTCAACACAATTGAATACAATGCAGCAGAAAGAAAAAAGGAACTCCTACCTTTTGTGACAGCATGGATGAATATGGAGAACATTATGCTAAGTGAAATAAGCCATGCAGTAAAAGACAAATACCATACAATCTCGCCTATAAGTGGAACCTAATCAATAAAACAAATGAGCAAACAAAAGAGAACCAACGATGTGAAAATAAAGAACAAACTGACAATAACCAGAGGGGATGGAGGAAGGGGATAACAGGTAAAGAAGGGGAAGGGTCACCAGGGAATATGCTTAAAGAACCCATGGACTAAGACAAATGGAGGGAGATTAAATGTGGGAGGTGGGGGTGGGTAGGGCAGGGGGAGAGTAAAGGGGACAAAATGGGGACAACTGTAATTGAATGACAATAAAAGAAAACTGAAAAAAAGTCACATTCCAAACCATGTCACCTAGCAAACAGCTCTCCTTTGTTGGAGACAACCAATATTAACAGTTTTTTATGTATCCTTCTGAAGATGTTTATGCATAAGTTAGCAAAGAGGTTACAAGCTACTGACACTGATCTGCACCTTGCTTCTTTCGCTTCACAGAATTTTAGAGATCATTCTATAAGTGCATAAAAACTTTCTCCTTTTAATTAATTAATTAATTAATTAATGTGAAAGTCTATCATGGCCTTAAGAGACCAATAGCAAGAAGAATATCAAGAATGTATTATAAAAGAATGTCTTTAAGCAATGAAACATACAAATATAGAGAATAAAAGAAAATCTATGTGCAAATGCTTAAGCATAAGGTAATTTTACCTTAAGATAACTGTTGAACCCTTATAATGATGCTGGTGAATAGGGAAGTATGTGAACTTGTTCCTGTTTGCCTATAGGTACTGTTCCATTAATATTTTAATATTTAATGTTCAAAAATGAGTAATCAGCCAAGGTTTACAAGCTCAAAATAGACTTCCCATTTATAGTCCTTATCTCATAAGAGGCAAAGACAATAAGAGTGATCTTCCGTGCTAACATTTCCAGTGGGAAAACTGAATTGCTTTGCTTTGGTCCCTCATATTTTTACGTGGTATCTAACTATCACAAATTATTTTAGATGAATTGGTTGCCATTCTTCCATACAAAGAAAAAAACACTAACTTTTAAGAAACAGATGATGAAGTTTTATTATCCTTTTCCCAGAATAACCATCCTAGTAAATTATTGCTTAAAAGAAAATCTATAGATTCATATGAAGTTTATTATTATGGGTGAACATTACATAATTTTTCAATAAAATTTAAAATCTAATTTATAACACACTTGCCAAGTGAATAGTATCTCTCAACTTCCCATCAAATATCACCAAACTCAATAAAAAGCCCACTCACTTAACTTGAAGTATCCCAGGGAGTAGCTCACACGTGCCCATTCTGTCCCCCTCAGGACGCTACCATCACAATGTTACAATGTGTTATTGCTCTCACTTCCCTGGAGTTTGATGCTCTTAATAGGCCCTACTCTTGAGGGTCATCATGTATAGCTCATTCAAACTAGGATACTTTTGACAATGAAAGTGAGAACTATTACTAATTATACCAGGGATTACCATCACCCAGAAAACATAGTTTTGCCCTTGCTGACAGCAACTACTTAGGCTTTGGACTGCACTTTCAAAGAAATTAAGTTCATGAAGTCAGGCTGAGGGAAAAAGCCCTGGACAGATACCAAGCTTTCCTGGGACTCAGAACAGTAATACATTATGATATAATTCTAATCAGAGGCAGAATGAACCCTATTAGCATAACAGGGCACCAGCAGGTAAGGAGAGAGTTAGAAAGTAAGTTACCTTTATAAAAGCTT
The DNA here is from genome assembly GCF_014824575.4 of Sturnira hondurensis. Taxonomy (NCBI): domain Eukaryota; kingdom Metazoa; phylum Chordata; class Mammalia; order Chiroptera; family Phyllostomidae; genus Sturnira; species Sturnira hondurensis. Next base: position 14,541,789 of record NW_028095197.1, read on the forward strand.
ATGTTGGAGGTTAGGAACAGTGAGATCTGATGTCTAATTAGAGTTTTCTTTTTTCCTTTTTGGCATTATCATGCCCTTATACCTTCTCAAATCCTCATACAATTAGTAAATAGAAAAGCCCTGAGCTAAATGTAGTTCAAAAAATAAAGGTAAGGCATACCTATGCATGAAATGAAACAAACTGCAGAAAGAGCTGCATCAACAGTGATGACATTAAAGAACAGGCAGAAGTGACTAGCAATAAAACTTATATAAGTGACCTGAAGTGAGAGATGATCAGCTACAAATGGAAATGACTGCATCAAACTAAAAATTTTCACACAGCAAAGGAAACCATCAACAAAATGAAAAGGGGACCTACTAAATGAGAGAATATATTTGCCAATGATACACCTGATAGGGAATTAATATAAAAAATGTATAAAGACCTTGTATAACTCAACACTGAAAAAAATAAACAATCCAATTTAAAAAAGGGTAAAGGACCTGAATAGACACTTCCCCAAAGAGGACATATGAATGGTCAATAGACATATGAAAAGATGCTGAATGTCACTGATCATCAGAGAAATGCAAATTAAAACTGCAATGAGATGTCACCTCACACCTATTAGAATGGCCACCACCAATAAGTCAACAAAGAAGTGTTCACAAGGATGTGGAGAACAGGGAACCTTTGTGCACTTTGGGTGGGAATGCAAATTGGAGCAGCCACTGTAGAAAACAGTATGGAGTTCCCTCAAAAAAATTAAAAAATGGAGCTGCCTCATTACCCAGCAATTCCATTTCTTGGAATATACCTGAAGAAACCCAAAACACTAATTTGAAAGACTATATGTACCTGTATATCATTGCAGAGTTATTTGCAATAGGCAAGATTCAGAATCAGCCCAAGTGCCCATGAATAGAGCAGTGGATAAATAAAAGCTGTGATACAATTATATAATAGAATACTACTCAACCATAAAAAAAGAAGAAAATCTTACTTTTTGTGACAGCCTGGATGGACCTGGAAGGTATTATGCTAAGTGAAATAAGACAGTCAGTGAAAGACAAATACCATATAATTTTGCTTATATGTAGAATAAATAGACAAAATAAACTTAAAAAGTAGAAACAGACTCAGAGAAAGAACAGACAGACAGCTGTCAGAGAGGAGGTGCGTTGGGGGGCTGAGAGAAAAACATGAAGGGATTGAGAAAAACATGAAGGGATTAAAAAAATACATCTCATAGATATAGAAAATAGTACAGTGATCATCAGAGGAAAATGGGGGTGAGGGAGGTAAAAGAGGATAAATGGGGGGAATTGTGACATTTATATTGTATTGTGACATTTATATTGTATTGTGACATTTATATTGTATTGTGTGTTCACCACTTTGGGTGGTGAACACACAATACAATATACAGATCATCTATTGTAGAATCGTACATTTGAAACCTACATACTTTTACTAACCAATGTGACCTCAATAAATTAAAAAAACATTTTAAAGCAACCTGTGAACCTGTATATAAAATCTCTACTGTGTTTTGTAAAATCTCTCATGACCTCCTTGGGTATGCTGGTAGCTTCTGGTTTGAGACAAAGTTTGGCTCAGTTTATCCAAATCTAACAGCTTTATTATTGGAGAAACTACATCTTAAAACATTTTATCCCTCATATAGCTTAAGAAAAAATACAATTCCCTGAAGTCAGTTAGGTCTTTCTGGTGGTTTGCTCAAATTTCTTGGGGGACATTCTCAGAAAATAATGAACAGAGCTAAAAGACTAGTCAAGGACACAGTGGTAGAAGCAGGATGACAATGAAATAAAAGAGCCATTAAACTCCCCAGTTCGTGGTGTGGTGTTCTAAGTAATGCTCCCTGCTGCTTCATTTCTGAACCAAAAGGGGGAAAGAGATGTCTAATTTAAGCTAAAAGTACTCTCGATACCTATATCATCTTATTAAAGTACTAACAATTTCTAGGGTTGGCAAAAAAGTAAATAAATACAAGATTTTTTTAAGAATCCAAAGGACAAAATATAAAACTAAGAATATTTGAAAATCTAAGTTAAAAAATTAACAATTATATAATGTGGGATTTCAATTAGCATTAAGAAGCTAAAGCAACCAAATAGAAATAAAAGAATAAATCCAAGAATAAAAGCTAAGTTTTCTAAAATTCTAAGAGAAATATAAGCTAAACTACATAAAATTTAAAATAAAAAAATTTGAGGCTAACTTGATAGCAGATAGAGAAGAAGAAAGATGTAATATTAAAATAAGCAGTAAAGTCTAACATAAAAATTTTAAGTGTGAAATTCAGTCAAGAGGAATAAACTTTTTTTTTAATATTTTATTTATCTTTAGAGGGGAAGGGAAGGAGAGAAGGAGAGAAATATCAATGTATGGTTGCTTGTTGTGAGTCCCCTGCTGGGAACTGGCCTGCAACCCAGGCATGTGCCCTGACTGGGAATCAAACCGCGATCTTGTGGTTCACAGGCCTGCACTCAATCCACTGAGCTACACCAGCCAGGGCAGGAATAAACTTTTTAAAAAGAAGGTTACCACAACAGAGGAAAGAAATATAAATCTTTATAAAAATAAAGTGTGAAAATCATAGAAAAGGGAGATCTAATAACCAGGTAGATCTAATAAAAATGTATATTAGTACTAAATTCCTCTTGGATCAGCAACATGCTTAATGGATAAAGAGCCAATGGGACAGAGGAAAAGATGTAGCTCTACTTTTATCAGTGAATATTTGACACAGAAGTTATTTATGTTTAATTTTCAAACAGCTCTAAAGATCAGTTGTTTGTTTCTAAGTCTAAAGCAGCTAGAACCCATGTATCAGAATATCTTTGGGAAAAAGAATACCACAGATATATTAAAAACAGGAAACAATAATTTAATGCCTCATAGTTTCAGATGAATAAAAAGTTATAACAGTGTTTTAGAACCAACAAAATTAAAAGTATACAGCTACTTAGACAGAAGATAATTATCATTACACAACTGAATAGACCTCAAATAAATTAAATTATTTCAGTAAGCACAGTTTTGGAAATTCATAATTTTAACTGAGTTTAAGAAATCTGAAATCAGATTTCATTCTTTGTTGTAAAGAAAATGTAAAATTGGTTTTGGAAATACTCATATCAAAAAATTTTAAAGTTTTAATACTAGCGTAACTTTTCATCTGGAAATTTCTCTCCACATTCCACCATCCCTCCACTTGCCCTTACAATCAGGCTCATCATAATAACAGCAAACTACAGTCATTGACTCCACTCCTAAAACACTGACATTTACCCACTTTCATTGTGCACTGCACCAAAAAATATATGTTCTGGAGCTTGAAAGTGGTGAGAGAATAATTTGACACAATAGCAAGAACCTCTATATTTGACTCTTTGATTTCCTCATTTCCTCATTGTGATTATAAAAATCATGTGTTCCTTCTCCATTTACTTGTTAAAACCTTTTCTTCTAAGTAAGTGTTTCACTGCCTCCTTCACATCTTTGTTTCTGAGACTGTAGATTAAAGGGTTCATCATAGGAGTCATCACCCCATAAAATATGGATATAAGTTTGTCAGTAACATCCAAGTCATCCGAATCGAATGTCTCTTTAGACTTGGGTTTCATGTACATGAAGAGAATGGTTCCATAGAATATTATCACCACAGTCAGATGGGCTGAGCAAGTAGAGAAAGCTTTGTTTCTCCCCTCTGAAGTGTGGATCTTGAGGATACTGGAAATGATTAATGAGTAAGAGATGACAATCAAGAGCAGGGGCATCAATGTGAACAACGTCGTGGCCACAAGCATAATGAACTCATTGTATGAGATGTCAGCACAGGCCTTCTTCATGACAGCCAGAATTTCACAGGAGAAATGATTGATGACATTGCTCCTGCAAAAGGTCAACTGTACCACAAATGTAGTTTGTACTGCAGAGTTGATAACCCCTGCAAACCAGGACCCGGCTGCCATGGGCACATAGGAATTCTTGCTCATGATGGCAGGATATCTCAGTGGGTTGCAGATAGCTACATACCTGTCAAAGGCCATCATGCCCAGGAGCACACACTCTGTTGTCCCCATGGCCAACCCAAGGAACATCTGCACTGCACAGCCAGAGAAGGAGATGGTCTTTCTTTCTGAGAGGAAGCTCACCAGTGTGAAAGGGACGGAGGTGGTAGTGTAGCAGATGTCCAAGAAAGAGAGGTTCCCCAGGAAGAAGTACATAGGGGTGTGAAGGTGGGAGTCCAAGATGCTGATTAAAATAAGGGTGCCATTGCCCAGAAGGATGACCATGTACATTATTAAGATTAGCACAAAAAAGAGTAGCTCAAGACTTGGGTAACCAGAAAGCCCTTTTAAAAAGAATTCCACCAAAATGGTTTGGTTTTCCCATTCCATTTTACTCCTCTTTTACCTGTGAATATTCAAATAATTAAAAATAATAATTTATTTAATATGGTAACTTCAAGTTCATCAATGCATAAACATAAAAGTTTTCCATGAACCCAATGAGAAGAAGGGAGAGGGAAAATAAGGAATGGGGAGAAGAGGGAAAAAACGGTAAGGGAGTAAAGAAACAAACAATACAGAAAGAGGAGTATGAGGGGGAAGCTTTCTATCAATCACTCTTTCTGCACCAGCGACTTCGTGAGGTTTTGTTCATACCTTACCTCATTTAAACCCCCAAATCCTTATCATTTTAAGGATAAGAAATTTATCTAAATTAACCTAATACAGTTTATTTTAACCTGATGTCATAAAATTAACATGTAGCAAAGCCCAGGCTCAAACTCAAGCTTGCTTGTCTTCCATAATTATGGGGTTTTACTAATAAACTATAAAAGCAATACAGAATGAATTACATCAGAGATTGGGTTAATTAACTTGCAAAGACAACCTAGCTCCCAGGCCAGGAAAATCAGCAGTAACACCCTACATATTAAAACACCGAAAGACATGTGTCAGTCTGATGGGAGAAGGTCAGCAATGACAACCAGCAGTGTTTATTGACTGACTGTCAAAAACAAAAACAAAAAACAAAACAACAGAGACTTCCGCCAAGATGGAGGCATAGGTGGAAACACTGTGCCTTCTCCCACAACCAAGTTTGGCTACAACAAAAGTTTTGGTGAACTACCCACACATCCAGAGGCCAGAAAACCGAATTATACGGAAGTCCGACAGCTACAAACCGTTCGGTAAGAGGTGAAGCCAGCAGCAGAGCTGGGTCAGCCAGGGCAGATCTAGGAGCGCAGGCAGCCCAGAACTAGTCGGCTGCGGAACAGACTGACCAAGGTCGCACATTCTCGCACAGTGAGACAGACCACACAGGCCACAGGGGGCAAACCCAGTGGTGGAGGGCTGACAGCGGTGGCACACTCGCGTGCCGAGGAGCGGGGCGCATGGCCCTGGTGACAGTGGTGGCTGCAGTGCTGGTGGGGGTCGCGGCGGCGGCGGGCACTGGAGAGAAGCCATTGTCCCTCTTTGACCCCGCCCCCACATATGATGTCACAACCCAGCGACTGAGTTGCCCTGCTCTGGTGAAAACCTAGGGCTCCGTTCCTGCTACTTAACAGGCACAAATAGCCCAAAAGATGGTGCAAGAAGAACTCAAAGTCCCAGAGCCAATAACTCTAAGCGACCAACAGATTGCCAGCCTCTCAGAAGCCCAATTTAAAACACTATTTATTAGGATGCTCACAGAATTGGTAGAATACAGTCACAAATTAGAGAAACATATGAAGGCTAAACTAATTGAAATGAAGGGAGATGTCCAGGAAACCAATAGTGATGGAAAGGAAACTGGGACTCAAATCAATGGAATGGACCAGAAGGAAGAACGAAACAAACGACCAGAAAGGAATGAAGAAATGAGAATTCAAAAAAATGAGGAGAGGCTTAGGAACCTCCAGGACATCTTTAAACGTTCCAACATCCGGATTATAGGGGTACCAGAAGGGGGAAAGAAACAGCCACGAGTGGAAAACTTATTTGAACAAATAATAAAGGAGAACTTCCCCAGTCTGGCAAAGGAAATAGACTTCCAGGAAATCCAGGAAGCTCAGAGAGTCCCAAAGAAGTTGGACCCAAGAAGGAACACACCAAGGCACATCATAATTACATTAGCCAAGACTAAAATGAAGGAGAGAATCCTAGAAGCAGCAAGGGATAAGGGGACAGTCACCTACAAAGGAGTACCCATCAGACTGTCAGCGGATTTCTCAAAAGAGACCTTACAGGCAAGAAGGGGCTGGAAAGAAGTATTCCAAGTCATGAAATCCAAAGACCTACAGCCAAGATTGCTTTATCCAGCAAAACTTTCATTTAGAATGGAAGGACAGATAAAGTGCTTCTCAGATAAGGTCAAGTTCAAGGAGTTCATCATCACCAAGCCCTTATTATATGAAATGCTAAAGGGACTTATATAAGAAAAAGAAGATGAAAAATATGAACAGTGAAAGGACAGCAAACACACAGTTATTAACAACCACACCTAAAACAAAAGCAAACCAAGAGGACAGCTAGATCAGGAGTGGAACCATAGAAATGAAGAACACATGGAAGGTTAGAAACAGGGGGGTGGGAGGAGGAGAAGGGGGGAGAAGGCACAGAAAATAGCATAGATGGTAGGTAGAAAATAGATAGGGGGAAGAGTGAGAATAGTGGGGGAAATATAGAACCTAAAGAACTTGAGACACGTGGTTATAAACTAAGAGGGGGGAGAATGGTGGGGGAGGGAGTGTGCGGGTGGAGGGGAAAGAAGGGGGGGAATAGAACAACTGTAATGGGATAATCAATAAAATATATTTTTAAAAAAAAACAACAGGTAAAATTCATGGAAAGCCCAATAATATGAAGACTTTTTATTACAATGCAAATATCCTTTTTTGGTGAAATATAGAGTATTTTTTTAATTTTTATTTTCTAAATCATCATACAGTAAAATTGATTTTGTTTACTTTGGTATACAGTTCAGTAAATTTTAAAACATGTATAGATTTTGCAACTACCACCATAATCAGGACATGGAACTCTTCCATCCCCCTAAAAACCCCATTGGGCTATATCTTTATAGCCACCCCTCTCGTCCACTCATAAATTCTATCAAGGACTAATTTTTCATCCCTACAGTTTTACCTTTTCCAGAATGTCATATAAATGGAAATACATGAGCCATTGGTGTCTGGCTTCTCTTAACATAAAGCAGGGAGATTCATCCAAGTTGTTATTGCTGAGTAGTATTCCAGTGCACAGTTTATCTATTCTCCTGTTTAAAGACAGTTGGGTCATTTCCAATTTGGGGAAATTATGAATAGATCTGCTATAAATATTTATGCCCAGATTTTTGTGTGAACAGTTTTCATTTTTCTAGGATAAATGTCCATAAGCAGAATACTGGATGTTATGAGACATGCATACATAAGCTTATTAGACACTGCAGTTTTCCAGAATGGCTATATCATATTTGCACTCCAACCAGAAATGTATGAGATTTCAACACTTGGCATTGTTAGCATATATATTTTTTTACACATTTTAATATGTATGCTGTGATATTTCTTCATAATTTAAATTTGTGTTTCCCCAATAAATAATGTTTGGGGAATTTTTTTCATTCTTATATTCTTTTTAGTAAAGTATCATTTGTGTATTTTGCCTATTTTTAATTGGTTTGTTTCCTCATTGTTAAGTTTTGAGAGTTCTTTACATATTTTGGCTATGAATCATTTATCAGATATACCATGCACATATCGTCTACAAGTCTCTGACTTGTCTTTAATTCTCCTAATGCAAACACCTTTAGTTGCCATTTTTATCAGTAGCTTCTTTCTTTTTTTAAGATTTTATTTATTTATTTTTTAGAGAGGGAGAGAAACATCAATGTGTAGTTGCCTCTCACCTACCCTGCACTGGGGTCCTGGCCAACAACCCATGCATATGCCCTAGACTAGGAATCAAACCAGCAACCCTTAGATTTGCAAGCCTGCACTCAACCGCTGAGCCACACCAGCCAGGGCTAATTAGTTGCTTCTTAAGTCCAACTGAAAGAAAGACTATGACCAAAAAGATGTCCTCCAAAAGTTCAGACACCTCTTACCTTGGGTGAATCCTCAGGGAAATAACTACTGCCATCACTCAGGAATCAGAAGGGATAGGTTTTTGCATTCAAAGATCTTGACTCATAAAGTCTCAGGACATTCCTTTTCATTTTTTTTTCAAAATAGTGTTTCCCCACCTGCCCTCCCCCGCCACACACACTAATTTCCAGCAATACCCTTGTTCAAGGACACAGAGCTCATTGAAAGTGTTTGAACCCACTCACAAAACAAATAAGCAGTTACCATGTAGACCATTTCTTCTTATTCAGGAAACTTGGAGGGAATTTTATGACTGAACTAAATCCTTTTGACGTATTTCAACTAGCTTCTAATTACCTGTATCTATCTTTGGTCATTGTTAGGGTACTTCTTTCATCCTATTTTGTCCTTCCTGTCAATTCTACCCCTTTTATTTTTAGATTTTTTTATACCCTAAAGAAACATGCTTCTTTTACTCTGATCACCTTTGTAAAGCTAGCCACCCAAATCCTAATCCTGGTAAATGATAACCAAAAAGCAATTTCACTGTCTCACAAAGCAAACTCACTTTGTCTTTTGAGAAGAACCTGAATTTTTTAAAATGAAATTGAGATTTTTACTGACATGCAGATATGCTTCCGAGAAAATCTTTCTACAGAAATGTTCTGTAAATGACAGAAAACTTCTAGCATGCAGTCATGGGATATTAAAAGTATCACAATACAATAAGTACAATCAGCTCCTCCACAGCTCCAACCATGGAGAGGAGTAGGCAGCTATCAAGTTTTGAGGGAAACATGCTGTGAAATGGCTTTCACAATTAACAGGGAAAAGCTCATGCACTGACCAACAAAAGGTCGTTGTGCACATCTCTGCTGCCCACAGGCGAATCACCCACCGGGGACTCCACCTCCTGTTTCCCCAGCTTTGCTTCTTCCCAACCCTGTCCTGCCTGGGGGTCTGCACCAGCAAAACCCTGTAGCTTAAGCCACATTGCTCCCTTCAGTCCCCACTAAAAGCCCTTGTTTAGTGGATTGGATCAATGATGACAGGCCTCTGGTTATATGCAGGACACACACTCTATATGGTTTCTATATGAATTAAACCTGTCTATAGCCAGCAATGTCCTCAGAGATAGAGTCCCTTATCCATGTCCCCACTGCTTACAAAGCGAGTAACTAGCTATGTGACCTTGGGCAATTTGCATAACTTCTGTCTCAATATCCTTACGTTTAACAGAAGATTTTAGCAGCAGCATTGGAGTGCTCTTGGAAGGGTAAACAAAACAATGCATGGAAAGCACCTAGCAAATGGTAAGCACTGTTTGGTTTCCTTCACCTTCCTTCAACTTGCTCTTTTTTCACAGTTTTTTACATTACTGGTCCCAGTCTCATGCTCTCACAAGAGTACCTTTAAATTTTCACAATCAGACCTGTTCCAGTATCTGGTCTCTTCTTACCCAACCAACCTATTAATAATTCTCATCATATATGGTATGACATGGGTGCACGCTATACCGAACTCTGTTCACTTTGCAATGAAGAACATTATACAACTACAGTATAGCAGAGGCCAATGCCACTTAAAACAATGAACTCACAGGTTAGCATTATCTTAAAGAGAGGCTATTTCAATTCATTCATCTAAAAGTTAAAGTGTGACAAATATTATGCCTAAGTTACCATAGAAATACATTACCACCACCACCAACAAAAAGGATTGAACACATTCAGAACAATTCCCAAAAGACTCATGCAAACATAACTGTGAAAGTCAAATTCTTTCCTATTAGCTAAGAACTCATCGCTCTTTTTTATTTCCTTTTTACACTGACCAGAACATGTACTCAAAAACAGGTAATGGAGTTTTTCAAACAGCACTCCCAGTGGAGAGGCACTGGGCCAGGCATTGCCTGCTCATGGTTAGTACTGGACAAACATTTGCTCACTGAACCAAATAGAACTGAATTGGTGCTGTAGGGTAAACTGTTATAGAAACAAAGTTTTGGTGACACCAGCCTACTTTACATTCTGGATCAAAAGTACAAATCTGCTGCCTGTTGTACAGTAACCTCACTGGACCAGTGACAAATGACATCATTAGACATGTAGGCACTTGTACTAAGGACCAGTGAACTATTATCTGACTACATGAACCTTTGTTTTCTGTAAGATAAATTCTACACCTATATATGCATCTTTTTTGACATTTAAACTACTTTATACTTCCAATTACTTTTTGGGTCATATTTGTTCAATTTTTCTTCATTTCCTAAATGTATACAAGAAAATCCTCTCAGAAATTTTTTAGTCCTATTCTCTATAGACTCTCTAAGGTAAGATATATTACATTCCAAAACATATATCCTATTTCAACTCAGTTCATTGGCCTGACATCCCTTGGATTTGTGTTATTGGTATGTTTTCAGCAATTACCTTTAAATGGAGGGTCGACTCACCTCCTAGGTTGCAACACACAGAAGATTGTTTTGCCTTGCTCTTCTATTTGCAGCCTTTTGTATGAAATTTTCTGTGAGGGTGAACTTAGGAAAGTGTTACCACTGAGAAGACAGTGTCACAGGACTTGTTTTCTGGAAAACATTGATAGCAAAGGTACTATTTCAGAATGGTTTTAAAGCCTATACATTACTACCAAATATCATTGATTACAAAGAAAGTATACAGTATTTTGGTTACGCTAGTTCAACGTAAGAGGAATGTGAATATGGGTGAATATTCATACATTTTGAATATTCTCAAAAATGAATATTTGGGAATATGGACCATTTCATTAGCTCTTCAAGCCCAGGTGGAAATATTGCCCCATTCTGAAGACCCAGGAAATGCTCTAAAGAATCTTCTGCAGGCTCAGGAAGGCCATTTAAATATTTCTTCCTCTCAGGGACTTATGCAATTTTCCAAGCCACAACTTTAAATTGCTTCAGGGGAAAGATGTTCAAAACTTTTCAAATTTTAAGAATAATCCCCTAAAGACTTAATTATACTGGATCCATTACTATATTTCAAATAACCAATCAGAAGTCTGGAGGATGTAGCTTCTTCTATTCTCAGTCTATTATCAGATACTGTTACAATCCTTATCCCAAACATATTCTAATTGGTTTGTCCAGAATTTTGTTCATCTTACCATACCTTATCAGTAATATAGTAGAAATACCTCATTTACCTACCTTAAGTCTTGGTTATTAGTAAGAAGAATAAGAATAAAAATATATAAGGTTCTAGACTTTGCTTTAAGAATTTTATACATATTAATATTTAATTTGAATTAGTTAAATTAGTGAGAAAAGACAAAAGGGTTTTATTTTACAAAATAATATAAAATTATTTCATTTGACTCAAACTCAAAATTTATATGTGCTTATGTGAATGAGTGGCATTTTGAAATTCACAATAAATTCAGAAATTTTGAAAACATAGAAGGTATCAAACTATTCAGTTTTCTTATTGTAACTTGACAACCTAATTTATAACTCAGACCCACTCCATACTGTAGTCATCTCCAAAGAATTCACCTAAACAGATAGACCTATCACCCAGATTAATTGACTTAAAATCACCATGAGGCAGAATAGTTAGAAGCTAAGAAAGTCTGTGGGCAAGTGGAATGGGGAAACTGAGACAAAAAAAATCAAACAAGGCCGAACAGTTTGAGTAACTTACCGACAGCTGTGTGAATCCCAAGAACTTATCTCCCATAACCAAGGATACTTGAGAGTGAATGGTTTATACCTCTCCTCCCTAACCAGCAATCATACTGGTCTGTGACATAGAGAACAGAGACCCAGTTGATGTCATTTGTGCCAGCTAAACCCAAGAACAGATGAAGTCGGGAACAAATAACAAAACCCCATTAAAAACCAGACAGACCCAAGACTTCCACCAAGATGGAGGCATAGGTGGAAACACTGTGCCTTCTCCCACAACCAAGTTTGAACACAACAAAGGTTTGGAGAACTAGGACACACCCAAAGACCAGAAAATGGAATTATACGGAAGTCCGACAACTACGAACTGTTCAACCGGATGGTAAGAGAGGCGGAGCCAGCAGCGGAGCTGGGTAGGGCAGGACAGATCCCACGACCTAGGCGCGCAGGCAGCCCGGAACCAGTCGGGGTGTGGGGCAGACTGACCGCAGTCGCACATTTGTGCACAGTGAGACAGACCACACAGGCCCCAGGGGGCGAACCCAGTGGTGGAGGGCTGAGGGCAGTGGCACACTCGAGTGCAGTGGAATGAAACGCGTGGGCCTGGTGACGGTGGTGGCTGGCGCCGGGCCACAGCGGCAGGCGGCAGACGGGAAGCCATTGTCCCTCTTTGACCCCGCCCCCACATACAACATCACAACCCATCGACTTAGTTGCCCTGTTCTAGTGAACACTTTAGGGCTCCGATCCTGCTACTTAACAGGCACGAACAGCCCAAAAGATGGTGCAAGAAGAACTCCAAGTCCCAGAGCCAATAACTCTAAGCGACCAAGAAATTGCCAGCCTCTCAGAAGCACAATTCAGGACACTATTTATCAGGATGCTCACAGAACTGGTAGATTATAGTCACAAATTAGAGGAACATAGTCACAAATTAGAGGAACATATGAAGGCTAAACTAATTGAAATGAAGGGAGATGCACAGGAAACCAATAGTGATGGAAAGGAAACTGGGACTCAAATCAATGGAATGGACCAGAAGGAAGAACAAAACATCCCGCCAGAAAGGAATGAAGAAATGAGAATTGAAAAAAATGAGGAGAGGCTTAGGAACCTCCAGGACATCTTTAAATGTTCCAACATCCGAATTATAGGGGTACCAGAAGGGGAAGAGGAACAGCCACGAGTGGAAAATGTATTTGAACAAATAATAAAGGAGAACTTCCCCAGTCTGGCAAAGGAAATAGACTTCCAGGAAATCCAGGAAGCTCAGAGAGTCCCAAAGAAGTTGGACCCAAGAAGGAACACACCAAGGCACATCATAATTACATTAGCCAAGACTAAAATGAAGGAGAGAATCCTAGAAGCAGCAAGGGATAAGGGGACAGTCACCTACAAAGGAGTACCCATCAGACTGTCAGCGGATTTCTCAAAAGAGACCTTACAGGCAAGAAGGGGCTGGAAAGAAGTATTCCAAGTCATGAAATCCAAAGACCTACAGCCAAGATTGCTTTATCCAGCAAAACTTTCATTTAGAATGGAAGGACAGATAAAGTGCTTCTCAGATAAGGTCAAGTTCAAGGAGTTCATCATCACCAAGCCCTTATTATATGAAATGCTAAAGGGACTTATATAAGAAAAAGAAGATGAAAAATATGAACAGTGAAAGGACAGCAAACACACAGTTATTAACAACCACACCTAAAACAAAAGCAAACCAAGAGGACAGCTAGATCAGGAGTGGAACCATAGAAATGAAGAACACATGGAGGGTTAGAAACAGAGGGGTGGGAGGGGGAGAAGGGGGGAGAAGGCACAGAAAATACCATAGATGGTAGGTAGAAAATAGATAGGGGAAGAGTGAGAATAGTGGGGGAAATATAGAATCTAAAGAACTTGAGACATGTGGTTATAAACTAAGGGGGGGGAGAATGGTGGGGGGGAAGGAGTGTGTGGGTGAAGAGGAATGAAGGGGGGGGATAGGACAACTGTAATGGTATAATCAATAAAATATATTTTTAAAAAAAAACCAGACAGACCCAAGATAAAAGTAAAGCCAGACAGACCAACGAATATTTCCAAAACCCGCCTATGCACTCATTTTAACACATCAACATATTAAAAATGCACCTGGAAAGCTGATGAATATCCTGCTGAAACCATCTTCTAAGATTCTAACAGAAAAAAAGATTAAAAGCCCTCAGAACAAAGACCCAGTGTGGGCTCACTCTAGAGCACGCCCTTGCCCCTTGTTGGACATGAACTTTTTATATCCTTTTAAACTCTAAGGGTCTCAAGGAGACTTGCAGCCAAGGGAGCAGTGGCCAGTGGCAGCTGGACCCAGGCTTACCCACTGATCCTGTCTCCAGGAAGCCTCATTTTTCTCTGACTTCCAGGTGAGCCAGCAGCAGCCCGGCTGTGCTCACTCTTTTCCTGTAACTTTTCTAGGAAACCAAAGCAGCCTCGCCTAGGTGCTCTCCTTTTACATCTCCTACCTAAGTCTTTCCTTTGTTTCACTGTCCCCAGACTCAATAAATGTATTCTCAAAATCACCTGAACTTGGGCTGTGAAATTTTTCCTGTACGAAGTCAAGAACCCACACACTATGGCCTGAGGCAGAGCACTCCAGGCCTGTGCCTGTCTGGTAACAACCACCTATCTAATTTAGACAATTAGGAGGTGCTCTCAGTCATATTTTATTTGAAAGTCTGTTTACGAAAAAAAATCTGTTTTTTTCTGTAAAATAAAAGACACAGTTTTTATTTTCACCAATGACTTTATTGATTTGGATATTTTGGATATTTGGATAGTTGGATATTTTGGATATTTGAGTATGCTGGCTATCTCCCGCCTGGCATGACATTGATTATTCTCAATTAATGTCTCGATTTGATTGCTATCAACTTCAACTGGTCTACCTGACCGTGGAGCATCATCCAGTGAGAATCTCCAGCACAAAACTTTGAAAACTACTTTTGACACATTCGATCAGCCACAGCACAAATCTTTCCTTGCATTTCAGTTTTGTTTTTACCTTTCTTGAAATAATAAAGCATAATGTACTAAAAATATTGTGTATTTTCTTCCATCTTCAATATTAAAATGGCTACACAAAAATTCACCAATTTTGGTAAAGTTTTTTTAATGCATGCTGATATGACAGCTATCACAATACAATCTAACAAAACTGTTTCACATGAAGTTAAAGACAACTAAGCACTACTCTGGCCAACCCAATACTTCTACAGGCAGTGCTCACCTTTTCTTAAACTGCTTCTCCCAAGTAATGAATGCAGTTCATTCACCATAAGACCACTAATCCAGGCAAAATAGACTTTTGCTGAGGTCTAAAAATAATGGGGGGAAAATTACAAAATGAATAGGAAACAAGTTAAAACTGGGTGTTTAACATCATTGTTTCTGAAATTCAGTGAGCTGATGACAGCAAATTGCTTCCCAGACAGTCTTCTAGGCTTTCTTCCCAAGAACAGAGCTTTTTACCCATGTCTTCCTTTCTTCTTCATAAGGGGATCCTCAAAATCCTATATCCAACATTGCGTGAGTGAAGCACCCAATTAAATCACATCAGAATGATGTTTCCAGCAAATGAAATTATTCCTCTACTTTTCTTGGCAGAGAAGTTTTAGTTGCTATTTTTTTCAACCTATTTCATTAATGCTAGGGTACGGGTGATAATTTTATAAAGCCAAATAAGGCCCCACATGAAAAATAATTTTTTTAAGTTATAGTTATCTGTTATGTCATCACCTAGGATGTAAAACATACTTTAATGGGCATGCAGTTCAACTCAGACCCAGTGGGTAATCTCCAGGCCTAAAGATATTGCTTAGTTGTTTTTTTTTTGTCTTTTTGTTTTATTGTTGTTCAAGTATAATTGTCTCCATTTTCTCCCAACCACCTCCCCACCCCAGCCATCTCCACCTTCCACCCTCAATCCTAATCCCCTTAGCTTTTACCCGTGTGTGTTTAATACATGTTCTTTAATGACCCTTCCCCCTTCCTGCCCTCCATTATCCCCACACACCTCCCCTCTGGTTACTGTCAGTTTGTTCTTTCTTTCAATATCTCTGATTATATTTTGCTTGCTTATTTGTTTTGTTGATTAGGTTCCGCTTATAGGTGAGATCATATGGTATTTGTCTTTCACCACCTGGCTTATTTCACTTAGCATAAGGCTCTCTAGATCCATCCATGCTGTTGCAAAGGGTAGGAGCTCCTTCTTTCTGCTGCATAGTGTTCCATTGTGTAAATGTACCATAGTTTCTTGCTGATCCACTCATTTACTGATGGGCATTGTGCTGCTATGAACATGGGGTGCATACGTTCTTTTGAATTGGTGTTTCAGAATTCTTAGGGTATAATCCCAGCAGTGGTATTACTAGGTCAAAAGGCAATTCCATTTTTAGTTTTCTAAGACAAATACTGTTTTCCACAGTGGCTGTACCAGTCTGCATTCCCACCAACACTGCACTAGGGTTCCCTTTTCTCCACAACCTCACCAGAACTTGCTGTTTGTTGATTTGTTTATAATGGCCATTCTGACCTGTGAGAAGTGGTATCTCATTGTGGTTTTAATTTGCATCTCTCTGATGGCTAGTGGTGCTGAGCATCCTTTCATATGTCTCTAGGCACTGTGTATGTCCTCCTTGGAGAAGTGTCTTTCAGACTTTACTTTTTTAACTATGAGTTAATTTTTCTAACGTAAGTAGAAACCAGCTGATTTTAATATTCAATCAAGCATGAGAACCACTGAACTAGTAAAGAATCTCTCAAACTTTACTTTATAGTTTATATAGTTATATAGTTTATATAGTTTATAGTACATTAATAGTTTTTTGTAAAACATTTACTTTAATAAAGCTGGCCTGCAACAGCTACTTTCTTGAATGAGAGTGTAATAATGTGAAGTAATGTATTATTTTCATTTGGCCCATTAGTGTTCATTTCTGTTTCCTATATTTTCATGATCTGTGCCATACTGAGAATCAATTCAGCTGAAGAGGAGAAAAGGTGGCCTCTTCTATGGGCTCAGACCACATAACAGTGTTGATTGTGTCTTATGGGACAATCTTCTTTTTGTACATGGAGCTGAAGTCCGAAGACATGACTTCAGACAAACTGATTACCTGGTTCTGTGGGACAGTCATCCCCATGCTCAATTCTATCATCTATAGCCTGAGGAGCAAGGAGGTACATGCCTGGAGCTATGAAAATTAATGAATAGGCCCTGTTTCTGGAGAAAATGATGAGAAACTGACATCTTTGAGTTCAGTTGCATGAAAAAAGCTCACATATCCTAAGACACAGGGTTTTAAAATATAAACAGAACAAAAGAAGGTCATGTGTTGACTCACAATTTCAGAGTTAGAAGAAATTTCAAGAGCAAGAGTTCAATTACATCACTTTCTAAAAATGACTGTAATCTCATAAAAATATAGGGCTAACTAGTCTTAAGAAACACAAGTAAACTTATGGGAACAAGAAAAAAGAATATTTGAAATTAAGCCCTTCCAAATATATATATATTTATGTATATATAATATATATAATTTAATACTACTTCCTCCATGCTACCCTGATCCTTACCTCCTACAGCAATTTTCTTCTATGCTATAACCATGTGCTAGCTTCTGAAATCTTACCAATGGCAAAACCATGGTTCACTGTTCTCTGTATGAAAACCCAGTGCCACATTAATAAAAAATAGTGGGCAATTATTGTGTTAAAAAATTAATTAATTCAAATGGAAAAGGAACAATAAAAATAAAAGTCCAAATATCTGAAATATGACATGGGGAAACAAGGTAAATATACTTTAAATAATATCTCATCTCCCAAACTACAATTCCAAATACTTTTGGAAAATAGCAGCTAATCTTTAAATGTAATAGAAGATAAAGGACTGAATAAAAGATACAGAAGAGGTCATAAAAATTTCTCCTTTGAACGACTATTGAGTTGTAATATATAGTGGTGTTTCTTAAGATATCATTACTTCTTTGATTTAATATTTCTGCTCCAATTCTAAACTATTAACTCAGATTTTCTTTTTTAAGATTTTATTTATTTATTTTTAGGAAAAGGGGAAGGGAGGTAGAGAAACATAAATATGTGAGAGACATCCATCAGTTGCCTCTTGCACACCTTCAACTGGGAAACAGGCTTACAACCCAGGCACATACCCTGACTGAGAATCGAACCACTGACCTTTCGGTTTGCAGGCTGACACTCAATCCACTGAGCCACACCAGCCAAGGCTCAGATTGTACTTTTAAAAACAATTTTTAGTTAACTCTACATATATGGTGGTGATTTCTAAAGAATATTGTCAAAATGCTGTGCAAGAGAAAAATTCTATTGTTTTTTTTTTTTTTGCCACAAAGGAAATTCAGTTTGTAGCACGAATGAAAAGATCCCAATTTAAAATCAAAATTGTAATTCTCCTTCAGAAAAACTGTGCATCATTAATAGGCAACATTTTTCTCACTTTTTAAGAATGTATCATTGTTCTTCTTGTCCTCCTGAAATATTTCTTGATATTTACCTTACTCTTCAAACATATTATAAAATTAATATAGGAAGCAGAGACAGACAATGGACTTAAGTCTTAGCTGCCATTTATGACCTATGTGACTTTTATATGAACCTACAATTTCTCATCTACCTTAAAGGCCATATGGAGCTGATCCTTGAAAGTAGGGACAGCAGCATACCCAGCACTGAATCTTCAACCTCTAACAGACACATACACAGTGTTGAAGAAATGAGTGAAGTAATCACAAATATTAAAAAGAAAGGCAACACCTATTAACACTATCTATCATCATCAATTAATAAAAACCATTTTAAAAGATAATATGTATGACATTTAGCAAACCAGATAGTATTAATTATGCATTAGTTAAATAATAATGCCTTACCCATGTACAGCCTTCCTCATTTGTTCTCTGGTTCTTAAAAATAAGGACACTAAGCAAGAATTCCTGGGTATCTGTATCTAAATGAAACAGTAAGTTACTTTAAAATAGTATATATATGATCTTATAATAGTATACATATTTATTACCTTATAAATAGCATGTGTCAATTCTTCATTATTTAAATATCACTTTTTATCTCATCACTTACTTTCCCAATTTGTTCATTGAGTTCTGAAAAATAGTGCAGCTAATTGTGGATCCCTGGATGTTTACAATTGAATATGGCACAAGCAAGGAGGGAGCACTAGCAGGAGGTGATGAAAGAGGATAATGTGGCTAAAGGGGTGAACTCTGGAGGTCAGGCTTCACTTTATCTGATCAAGGGAGGGGGGGCTAGAAGCATTTGTGTCTGTGTCTTTATTTTCAGGTATTTTATCTTTTCACTAACCATAGCATGATAAATGCATAGCTTCACTAGTATTAATATATTCCAAATTTAGTGCACTCAACTAATTTTCATAAATCAATCACCTAAACAAGGTGTGTCATATTTATGGGACTCCTATTGTAGAACTAAAAACACATAAACTATGGCATAATACAAGCTTACAGTAGAACACAGAAGAAATAAAGGATGTAGTTCCTGCTATTAAAAACAAATGAGTAAAGTTATAATTTAATATGTCTTATTTTCCTAGTACTTTAAGGTTTTCCACTATGTTCATGGAAAGGATTTCACTAGCTCACCACTTCACATTGACCAGGTGATCCAAGTTGGATTTTAATAATGATGAAACTGAATTTCAGGCAATGAGTGAATTCGGAGATTGTCCAAAGTCATATTATTCCACTCCAGGCCTCCTTACATTGTCATACATATATATATTTGTGAGCACAAATGAATATATGCAGAGGAATGTGAATACTGAACAGCTGAGGGGAAATGGTATAGAGTATAGGGATTAGTTGGTGACATAAAAACATACATTAAGCACCTAAACCTAACTTTAGAAAGAAGGAACAAATACATAAGGAAAGAATGAAGGAAAAAGCTAACATCCAGCAGTCAAATTGGCTCTCTGCACCACAAGAAGTATTTAAACAAGACCACCCTCCACTAGCATAAAGTAAAATAGGTTTCCAAGCACTGGGGGAATTTTTTTTTCTCTTAAGACTTAGGTGCTGAACAGAAAAATGTGAAGTTACAAGAATTCAAAAAAATGAGGAGAGGCTTAGGAACCCCCAGGACATCTTTAAACGTTCAAACATCTGAATTATAGGGGTACCAGAAGGGGGAGAGGAACAGCAACAAGTGGAAAACTTATCTGAACAAATAATAAAGAAGAACTTCCCCACTCTGGCAAAAGCAATAGACTTCCAGGAAATCCAGGAAGCTCAGAGAGTCCCAAAGAAGTTGGACCCAAGAAGGAACACACCAAGGCACATCATAATTACATTAGCCAAGACTAAAATGAAGGAGAGAATCCTAGAAGCAGCAAGGGATAAGGGGACAGTCACCTACAAAGGAGTACCCATCAGACTGTCAGCGGATTTCTCAAAAGAGACCTTACAGGCAAGAAGGGGCTGGAAAGAAGTATTCCAAGTCATGAAATCCAAAGACCTACAGCCAAGATTGCTTTATCCAGCAAAACTTTCATTTAGAATGGAAGGACAGATAAAGTGCTTCTCAGATAAGGTCAAGTTCAAGGAGTTCATCATCACCAAGCCCTTATTATATGAAATGCTAAAGGGACTTATATAAGAAAAAGAAGATGAAAAATATGAACAGTGAAAGGACAGCAAACTCACAGTTATTAACAGCCACACCTAAAACAAAAGCAAACCAAGAGGACAGCTAGATCAGGAGTGGAACCATAGAAATGAAGAACACATGGAGGGTTAGCAACAGGGGAGTGGGAGGAGGAGAAGGGGGGAGAAGCTACAGAGAATAAGTAGCATAGACAGTAGGTAGAAAATAGACAGCGGGGAGGGCAAAAATAGTATGGGAAATATAGAATCTAAAGAACTTGAGACACGTGGTCATAAACTAAAGGGGGAGAATGGGTGGGGGAGGGGTGTGCGGGTAGAGGGGAATGAAGGGGGGGAAATAGAACAACTGTAATGGTATAATCAATAAAATATATATTTTTTAAAAGACTTAGGGGCTGAAAAGGTCTTCCACCAAAAAATAAATAAATAACTTGAAGTCCTAGGAAAGATGCAGAGGTGAATACATATAGTCAGTACCTCTATATCAGAGCCAATTCTGGTAATGCCTAGATTTCCTAAACCTGTGGAATGTTCTCATTCATGTTACTTTCTCTTTCTTCTCTGTTACCCCTATTAATTAAAGTGAACTTTAAACCAAAGGATTATGAAAGTTATTTGAGAAACTTTATTCCACAACCAGTCAGGAAGAGAACAGAAACTCTAAGGAACTGGTTAGGTACCTGGTTAGGTCTCAGTACTTGAAGCCTACAGGAAGGAAGACAAGATGAAGGCTAGTGGCTAACCAAGAAATATGAAACAGCCCCAGGAACATAATTATCAGCAAGAGGTATAGCACTTTATCCTCCCCAGTGCCAAAATGATCTTTCTAAAACACCAATCCAAAAGCACCAATCTTTTTCTTATAACTCTTACTGAATTCTATTGTCCACCCTAGTGTTTTAAAACTTTTCCTAGCAACGGAAAAGTTGCTAGGAAATATTTTTTCCAAATGAAATATTCTGTGGAACCCTAGGGCATATAAGACAGATGCAATCAGAGCCAGGTAGAGGGCTAGGGGTACCAGAGATGTGACTTCTTAGAGTGTGCTCATCTGTGTGGCAGCCCTGATGCATCCTCCTGAGCCCCAGAGAGTAGAGGGTGACCACTTCAAAATTATATTGAGACATTGACAGCTCAGCGTCTGAAGCCTTCACAGTTTGGCTCTAAGCTGCCTTTCCCATCTTCTCACCTATTGCTACACCAACAAAACAACCTGAGTTTAATCAATCCAGACTCTTAGTGTTAGGGCATTCTTAGTGGCAGTACAATATACATGTCATATTATCTCTCCAAAAATTTCTTCTGCACAAGAATTTCCTCTGCACCAAGAGAATTGTTTTTCCCAGTTCATCCAAGCAGAAATAGCCCTTTCCCTTCCCAGAATTCCCCCTTCTAGGGGAAATGTACATATTCACCTATAACAGCACTTAGTGCACTGAATTATAATTGTGACCCACTTAAGTTAACCAATTTTATGGTCAGTGTCAGCATGGTGAGACTGCAAAGTAAACAAAATCCATCACCAAACGTCTTCAAAGATACTACACATCCTTGCTGAGATTTTTAAAAGACATCAAGAAAGAATTACTACCATTAAATCTTCCCAGTTAGCCAATTTTTCTTTTCCTCTATTTTTGCAGTATCTATTTAGATATCTCCCATATCTACCTTTGAAATCTTTAATATGCAATTCTTTCTTCCTCATTGCATTATCCCCTCCTTCCCATTATCCTCTTTTATCTGTGTCCAAGAGATGGTCCAAGCCCTTTCAGTTTATACCATGTAAACTGCTCCAAGTCCATCCATTACTCTGTTCAGCCCAATAAAGACTCAGCATACTTCTCAGATAAGGTCAAGTTAAAAGAGTTCATCATCACCAAGCGCTTACTATATGAAATGTTTAAGAGATTTATCTAACAAAAAGAAAATCAAAAATATGAACATTAAAATGACAGCAAACTCACAATTATTAACACCCACACCTAAAACAAAAACAAAAGCAAACTAAGCAAACAACTAGAACAGGAACAGAACCACAGAAATGGAGATCACATGGAGGCTTATCAACAGAGGGGTGGAAGGGGGAAAGAGGGAGAAAAGGTACAGAGAATAAGTAGCATAGATGGTAGGTAGAAAATAGACAGGGGGAGGGTAAGAATAGTGTGGGAAATGTAGAAGCCAAAAAACTTATATGTACAACCCATGGACATGAACTAAAGGGGGAGAATGTGGGTGGGAGTGGGTGTGCAGGGTAGAGGGGAATAAAGGGGGAAAATGGAACACCTGTAATAGCATAATCAATAAAATATTTTTAAAAAACACTCAGCATACTATGAAAGCAAACAAAATAGTCAGCTTAGAAGGTAAGGGAGAGGAAGAAGTTGTGAATATTCTTTAATATTTTTGTCCTGAATTTATGTGTCAGTCTGTGTCCCACAAGACTGTGATCTCTTTCATAATGTTTCAGGTTTTGTCTCCATTTTGTTTAGTGTTTTGATATCACCAATATTTAGCACAATGCCTGAGACAAAAATAGGTATTCAGCAAACACTGCTTGATTGTATAACTGAACTGAGGAATAAACAACTAACTGAATGAATGGAAAGCTAATATTCTACTGGAAATTCACATAACTGAAAAAAATACTTAATGTGTGACACTCTAAGCCCATTATCACCATGTTTGTATAGAACTGTGCAACCAATTTCAGAAACCAAGTAACTTTTTTTGAGTCATTTATCAGTAACAATGTTTTTTCACTCAAAGATACCACAGCTCATCTATTGAAACCCAAGACAGACCGACCTATTAGCTGGGTTGTCTGCACAAATTCTCACATTGCCTCAGATACCTTTGCACAGAAGTGGGCTTGCCAGTTTGCAGATGAAAGAAAATCAGTCCCAGGAAGAAACAGCTTCATTTTGCTACTTTTTTCTCTCTATGACATATACATAGGTCAGGCACCTAACACCCTAAAGCACTCACCCTTTCCCTCTAAGTGATCAAAGGCTACCTCATTATGAATTATTTAATGTTGAGTTCATACAATACTCTGCCCCTTAACAAGGCACTCTCTACTTCTTAAAAAAAAGATATGAGACCAGAAGACTGATTTACATAAAAGTAAGTTAAGCCAGTAAAATAATATTTCCTTCTACATAAAATTATAGAACTCATCATTCCTGAACTAAATTCTGTTATCCGTGGGAAGGTGAGTGGTTTGGATGATAACCCTTTCACTCATAAATTTCTGTCCCCTTTCTCCTTAATCTAGTCATAAAGGAAAAAGGTAGGCCCTAGATTTCTCTCACCTTTAAATACCAGGAAAAAAGAAAGAGGTTTCGGGGATTAATGGTACCACTGACATTTATTTTTATTTTGGAGACTTCAGGTAAGAACTACTCCTGCATTCAGAGTAAAGGAGTTTTTTAAAAGTAGCATTCACATGCCCTCTGAGGAGCATTTCCGACACAGCATGTTCTTCACAGCTGTCTTCACATCTTTGTTCCTCAAACTGTAGATGAGAGGGTTGAGCATGGGCGTCACGACTCCATAGAAGAGGGAGATGATTTTGTCTGTGACTTGGACCTTGTCCGCCCCGGAAGAGTCTTTGGCCTTGGGTTTTGCATACATGAAGAGGATGGTTCCATAGAATATGATCACCACTGCTAGGTGGGCAGAGCAGGTGGAGAAGGCTTTGCGCCTCCCCTCTGCAGAAGGGATCCTCAGGATGGTGGAGATAATCAAAACATAAGAAACAAAGATGAAAAGTACTGGGACAACGAGAAAAATCATATTAGCAACAGCCATGCTAATAACATTTATGGAGATATCAGCACAGGCCAATTTTAAGACAGCCAAGATTTCACAAGTAAAATGATTGATGACATTATCCCCACAGAAAGGAAGCCGCATTGCAAGAGAGGTTTGCAGCACAGAACTGACGCTCCCTGCAATCCAGGACCCAGCAGCCATGGGCACGTAGGAAGCCTTGCTCATGACCACGGGGTACCTCAGAGGGTTACAGATGGCCCCATAGCGGTCAAATGCCATCATGCGCAGGAGGACACACTCTGTGGCTCCCATAGCAAAGGAGAGAAACATTTGCACTCCACACCCAGAGAAGGAAATGGTTTTCTTTGAAGTTAAGAAGCTGCTGAGAAATAGGGGAATAGAAGAACTGGTGTAGCAAATGTCCAGGAAGGACAAGTTCCTGAGGAAGAAGTACATGGGGGTGTGCAGGTGAGAGTCACAGACGCTGACAACGATGATGACTCCATTTCCCAGCAGGATCGCCAGGTACATATAAAAGACCAGAGCAAAGTAAATGGCCTGAAGCTCTGGGTAGCCAGAAAGCCCCAAAAGGACAAATTCTGTCACATTAGACTGATTGGTCTTTCCCATGTCAATATTTTCTTTCACCAAAAGGAATTCTGCAGCACCCAGAGTGCAGGTGATCTGTTAAAGAGGTGTTTGTAAGAGTTGTGCGCATCCTTCAATGGTTTCCCTCTGGGTAGTAGGGGCCTATAATTGGATACACAGATAGGGTAAGAATGTTACAATTTTCTAAGCTAAGATCAGTTAGACTTTTAGATCTAATAAAAGAGATTTTAGCTAAAAAAAAAGTCCATGTTAAAAAAGATTCAGAACACACAAAACTGGATTAGAATTATCTATGTTACTTAGATTATGAATTTGAAATCACTTTGAATGCAGTGTCACCATAACATTTGACCAAAAAATTTAAAACATACAAAATATTATGGGATATATATATATTTCCTTCACAACCAATATGTTAGCCTTAACAAAAGTCACTGTTCTTCAGCATATACATATACACACAATGATATATACAAACCCTGCTTCAATGGAAACAACTTCGGTTTTACAAGAGTTCTGTGGCTAAGATGACAAACCAGAAAGATACATTTTTAGAAAAAAATCTTTTGGTTATTTCTAATTTGGGGTAAATGTATACCTGTAATATCTTAAGAGCATTAACTAGAGACATCAGTGATGTTTGTAAAAAAACATTTTTAGATAAAATGATTATACTTTGTCATTTTCAGTACAAATTGGAACATTTAGGTAACTATCCTAGCTCATACATATTAATGAATGACAAGTTGATCTCAGAAAAACTCTAATGGATATTTCTCAGTCTAGAGCCAACCCATAAATAAATGTATAAACTAAGGATTTAAGCAACAGGGAATTTACTCTTTTACTTCCAAGCAGGAGAAAACACGTGTTATCTTCACCTTGCACAGAAATCAGCTCCATCTACACCACCAGCTGCTCTGCTGATCGTC
The DNA here is from genome assembly GCF_014824575.4 of Sturnira hondurensis. Classification (NCBI taxonomy): domain Eukaryota; kingdom Metazoa; phylum Chordata; class Mammalia; order Chiroptera; family Phyllostomidae; genus Sturnira; species Sturnira hondurensis. The sequence continues at coordinate 14,567,575 of NW_028095197.1, forward strand.
CTCTCCCTGCATCTCCAGATGACCCATGATAAAAAGGGGTAAGTCGTTCAAAGTATTACTAAGCATTAGCAATGTTGTAATTATTTGCATCCCACTTTACTGGAATATAGAGTTTTTCTATATCAAAATGCCAGAAACAAAAGTCCTACTATTTTATGAGATTGCTAGTCTCATAAATTCCATCCCAATAAGTTCAGGAAGATAACTGAAAGAAGTATCTGCTTCTTAATCTTCATGAACAGCAAGTAGCTACCATAGCTATTGTTAAAAACAATAATAATCTACCAGTGGCAAAACAGAACTGACTTCCAGTAAAGACAAAAGTCGGACTCTTTACAGTCATTTCACTGGGAGAGGCTCCTTTAAAGAACTAGCCAATAGAGCACCAAAGCAACTTGAAGTCTTTGCTGCTTTGAGGATGTTCCCAAATCCCAAAAGCAATTTAAAGTTCACAATGTGGATTGAGTAGAATTTAGAAACTTTCTAGTACTTTGGGAATGAAATCCCTTAGCAGCAATTAAAACAAAGTTGCTAATACAACTTAATTGAAGTGTAACTCACAAAACAGAAATAATTCTTCTGACTTTACATTCTCCAGGAAGAACAAATTTAAAACTGCAACCCTGGTAAAATGGAATTTCAAGACATGGAAATTAAAATGGACTATATCTGATGGAGAGGAGCAACAGTAATCTGTGACACATAAGTAAAAAAAATGATGCTTTGTCCTTAATAAAATTATCTGCAAATCATCTTTACTTTGACCTCTATATCCTCAAGTCTCAGAACCCGCAAACTACATTCTGTTATCACTGGTCTCCCTAAAACAGCTAGAATCATATGCACAGCCACTTTAACTGTTCTCACTCATGTCCTCTGTTCAAATAGAAGGTGTGGCAATAGTAGGTTTACAGTTGTGAGTACACAAAACACAAAGTTTATTCTTGCATTATTACTTGTGAATTATTGTATTGTCCATACAAACAACTGTAGACCTACTTTTGCCCCACCCTGCACACACACAATACCTCAGACTTACCCAACCTGTCCTTCAGTCAGGCCCACAACCGCAGAGAAAACCTGGAGCAGACCACATCAATGATTTCCAGGGGGGGAGCAAACCATACTTTGCATAGAACAATAAAAGAACTTCTGGCTCAAAGTGGATAATCATCATGACCCAAGCATGACTATCTTTTGAAATCAATGTCAAATCTTGAAGAATTAAATTATTGTACATAGATGATATGAAATACTCTTCAGCATTAAAACAGTCCAGATCATCGTGTGTACTGTTAGAGAGAATGGAATAAAATTTGACAACAGCACTCGTTTTTGTCAGAGGACAACATTTGTCAAAACTTTTTGAGCAAAAGATGTACCATAATGCTGAACAATAGGAAAGCAACTTATGCCATGAAAAATGGTATTATATGCTTCAACAAATCGAATTTGAAGAGCAATTCTCAGACTCCCTAACTTTATGCAAATACGTTTTCAGTATACTGGCTCAAAATGCAAATGTTGAACATGTTTTCTCCTTAATGAATGTTCAGTGGACAAAGGAATTGAATACTTTTGATTTGGCCACAGTAAAGCTATATTACATTGCAAATGTAACTGCAAGAAATGTTATGGGCAAATTATGTAAAACAAAGAAATGTTAGAGTACAGCCAAATAATTAAAGAAATAAAATTAAAGAGGTACATAATATAGATATTTATAATTTATTTCAGATAAACAAATAATTTTTAGTATAAGTATTTCCTATGCAATATTTTCTTTTATCCTAGTGTGCATATGCAAAGGCAATTAGGAATAATCCAAATTTAACTGAGTGTCATCTATTTTTATTTGCTTACATGGCAACCCTAACTTGCTGTGACCAAGACTCACATGGACCCCATGCAAGCCTGCATTGCCCCACCCAACATCACTGCCAGTTCTGGCCATTCCTAAAGCCCCGGTGTCCTGGTCGTACTGCTCACAACAATCCCATGAGACAGTACTATTTTTAGAATTTTTAAATGAGGAAGAGAGAAGAATATTTAAGCATGTTTACCTAAGCTATTCTAGTAGGTACATGATTACATATTGTTCTCTCAAATGTACCCACCCACCACATAAATATCACCTATAGCTTCAACCTTCTATCCTTTTCTAGGGCAAAAAATGGTAAGAAGGAACAACTAAGAAGAACTTATTGAGACACATGATTGATTACTGTTCTTCAACATTCCCAAGCCCTAGTCTATTACCTCATCTTCTCCCTTTCTGATTTCATTTATTCAGTGTTTACTAATTGAGACCTCCTGGTTCCAGGAACTATTAACTTTTTAATCTAATCATTCCATAAACAACTTATTGTGAAAGTAATATATTCCCACTTCTGAAAAGAGCAAACTAACATAATCTTCTGACTTCTTCCTCACTCAAACATGAAAATGCCATGGAGATAAGATTTAAAATGTACCACTGTGAAAAACAAATTGAAGCTAGAAGAAACCCAAGGAAGCAGAATGTAGCCACTGACAAGATATGGATTGAGGGGGTAATTTTTAATCTAATTCTTCTTTACCTACTGCATCGCCATGGGGAAATTACATTTGACCCTCCTCTAACTCTCACAAATTAAGGCAGAAAAAGTAACATGAGAGTAGCACAGAACTAAGAACAGGTAAAGCATGCACAGTTCACTATACGGACACACAGAGCAGCCTACCTGAGAGGTCCCTCCTTCTGCCTTATCTCACTGCAAAAGCTGGGATATTTTTATCAACGAAAAAAAAAGTACTTAGGAAAGAACAGTGTCTAGAAAGAGGTGAAGGAATGTATCTTTAGGTGGTGATTTCCAGGAGAAGAAACACATTTGCTTATACACAAACAGGGATCGCCAAACCTTGAACCCACCTTGAGTTAGGGCCTGAACTTTTGCCTTTCCTTTGGAAAATGAATTCCATAGAGACTAATAATGTGAAAAACAATTATAAAGCCAATAAAACAAACAACCCAAGATCATATGAGGCAGAATTCATTGAACAGAGCAAAAATTTTGAATGAGCAAAATAAATATCCTTAATGAGATATGGGAGAACATTGGTAGCATAAAGCAGAAAAAAGCAATTACAAAAAAAAAAGAATCACATGGTAAGACTAGATAAAAAACATTCAACAGTTTCAAATAATAAACTCAGTATATGGAATACACAGCACACGGAATACTACATTATACAATGGGTCTTAAAATAAGCCTCAAATATTTTCAAATAATTTAAATAACTTATTGAATGTCTTTGACCATACAGAGTTAAGATAAAATTGTAGAGAAAATATAACTAAAAAAAATCCCTAAATGCTAGGAATTTTCATAATGTAGTCATAATGACACACAGTGTGAGGAATAAATCTCAACAAACATAAAACTGTTTAGAAATGAATGATAATGAAGATACTAACAAAAACTTATAGATCCAGGTAAAGCCAGTGAACAAAAGAAAATGTATCACCCAAAATACATGCGTTAGAAAATGATCTTTGATTCTGCCTCTAAATTAGAAAAACAACAATCAAACACTGTTGAAGGCCAGCATGTTACCACCTCTGTTCTGCTGTTGAGCCTATTCACTGGAATTTTTATTCCATCATTGTATTCTGCAGTTCTAAAATTTCCTTTTCATTCTATTATTGAATTTATTGCAAAAAATGCCTGCCATAAGGATGGTGAATCTAATTTTTGTATAGGTGCAAAGAATAGCAGTTATTCAGAAGATTTATGAAGACTAGCCATGGTAAGAGAAATAAGGAGGTAAAAAGATTAGTACCATATTTTGCCATGTATAATGCTTGTTTTGCTCAAAGTTTTGAGAGAAAAATAAAGACTCACATTATACATGGGTATAATGATTATATGCCATCGGTATAATATTATAATCTTATAATGCACACAAAGATGTGGGTGTGCATTATACATGGCAATATATAGGTATACTTTTGTGACAAAGACAGAATAAAATTTTTCTCCATTTCCAAAGTGAGCAAAGGGAAAAAATACTTATTAACTCCATATGGAATACAAAACAATTAAGGAAAAATGATATAGATTTTGAAAGCACAAATGAAGTTTCTGAACCCATTCTTTTAAAATTTGATTAATGAAATGTACTGACATATTTTATAAATTGATATATTATTAGTTTTTCTTTCTTATTTATTTTTTATTTAAATCATTTTCATTTTTCAATTGGAGTTGACATACAATATTATGTCAGTTTCCGGGTGTACACCCCAGTGGTTAGACATATAATTCACTAAGTGATCATCCTGACAAGTCTTGTACCCATGTATGCACCCATACACAGTTGCTAGAATATTATTGACTATATTCCCTTTGCTGTACTTTATACCCCCATGACCATTCTGTAACAACTAATTTGTACTTCTTAATCCCCCATCCTTCCAACCCACCTCCCATACAGCAACCATCAAAAAATTCTCTGTACTTGTGATTTGGTTTCTATTCTGCTTGTTTACTTTTTTATTCAATTATTGAGATATGTATATGTATGTGTATTTCCATTTTATTGTGCATACTTTTCATTTTTCTTCATCTTCTTAAAGAAGATTGTTTAACAGTTCATATAATACTGGTTTGATGGTGACAAACTCATTTAGTATTTTCATGTCTGGGAAGCTGTCTGTTCTTTGATTCTAAATGACGGCTTTGCTGAGTAGAATAATCCTGTTTGCAGGCACTTGCTTTTCAACACTTTGAATATCTGTGCAAAGATCCTATGGAGAAACCAGCTGATTGTCTTGTGGGAACCAACTTGTAAATAACTAAGAGCATTTCTCTGGCTGCTTCTCACATTCGTCTTGTCTTTAACCTTTTGCATTTTAATTATGATGTGTTTTGGTGTGAGCCTCTTTGGGTTCATCTTGTTTACGCCTGTTTTTCCTGGACTTGTATGCCTATTTTCTTCACCAGGTTATGGAAGTTTTCTGTCATTTTTTTCAAATTGATTTTCAATTTCTTGCTCTATTTTCTCCTTCCAGCATCCCCATGATGCAAATGTTGGTATACTTGAAGTTGTTCCAGAGACTCCTTACCCTATCTTCATTGTTTTCTTTTTTTTTTTTTGGCTGTTCTCTTGGGGTGTTTTGCTTCCTTATATTCCAAATCCCTGATTTGTCATCTTCATCTATTCTACTGTCCATTCCCTATAAATTATTCTTCATTTTGGTTAGTGTGATCTTAATTTCTGGCTGGTTCTTTTTCATCGTGTTGAAGGTCTCACTGAGTTTACCGAACATCCTCATTAACAGTGTTTTGAACTCTGCTTATAGTAAATTGATTATCTCCATTTTGTTTGGTATTTTTTTCTGGAATTCCATTCTATTCTTTCACTGGGGACATGTTTCTTTGTCTCTTCATTTTGGCAGCTTCCCTGTCTTTGTTTTTATATATTAGGTAGAGCTGCCATATCTCTTGGGCTTGGTAGAGTGGCCTAATGTTGTAGGTGTCCTGTAAGATCCAGTGGCTCAGTCTCTCCCTTCACCTGAGCTGGGCACCTTATGTGCACCTGCCCAGGTAGGCTGTGTATACCTTCCTACAGTACTTAAGCCTTGATTGCTGTTGGCACATCAATGGGAAAGATTTATTTCCAGGCCAATTAGCTGCAAAGACTGGGTACAACCACCAACTACCTTGAAGAATTAGCTGTGCAGGGGCCCACCCCATAGAGCAGGATTTATTTTAGCAGAGCTCTGGTACCTGCTGAGTTTGCCCTTATGTGTGTCAATTGTGGAGGTGGTTGGGTGGTGCTCCAATGTGGTCTGAAGCTATCCTTTGGGTGCACTGACTCTGGGGCCTCCTGGGAGGTATGAACTCCCAGGAACTCACAGGAAGTCAATGACTTCCTGTGTTCTGCCTGGGGCCACATGGCATGAGCTACAAAGCAATCTGCAGATGGCTATTACTTTTGCTGGGCTTAGATGTGCCTAAGTGAAACCAAACTGTGAACCAAGGATGGCTGCTGCTAGTGCCAGGCCTGGGGCCATTTAGAGAAAGGAACAGGGCACACCAAGGGCAGATGTTGCTTGTTTGAGCAACAAGTGGTTGCTCAAGCACAAGATTTTCCTGTGGTTGTTGGAAAAGCTGAAGCATGAACCAAGACAAGCCATTCGTATGGAAAAGCCATGGGAAACAGCTTGGGTGGGCCCACAGTTGGGTGGGCAGGGCCTCAGAGAATTGCCAGGGTGGGATAAACAGTGTGAGCCAGGTTGGTGGAGCCTCAGATATGGCACCCACCTGCTGGCTCTGTTGGGGCAAGACTTATCAAAAGAACAATGGCTTCTGCCAGCACTGCTGTCTGACAGAAAGCTGTCCCCCCAGCTTTCACCCTAATGCCAGAGAATTTAGTTCCTCCTTGTATTCCCCTGGTGCCTTTCAAGGTGCTATGCCAGTGCTGGAGCACAGAGGGAGTGAGTCAAATTAAGTTCCCAATGTCACCCTTGAAGAGGAACTGCCTAGGACTCCAGAAGCTTCTGTCTCACTTAGCCATAATCCCTGCTAGTTTTTGCAGCCAGAAGTTATAGAGACATCTCTTCCTGGCACCAAAACCCTGGACTGGGTGCCTGTCATGGGGTTGAAACTCCCCACTCCTCAGAATGTGCCCTGCAGCCAAGATATCCCTCCTAATTTTTATCTGCCACAGGTGGGTGTAGGACCAGCCTGTTCCTTGTCTCTGCCTCTCCTACCAACCTCAGTATAGCTTCTTTAAATCCCTAGTTGTAGGACTTCCATTCAGCTAGGTTTCAGGTGGTTCTGAATGACCGTTTTTCTGCAGTTCAGTTTTAATCATTTTGATGTGGTTGTTGGAGGATGTGAGCACTGCATTTACCTATGCTACCATCTTGACCAGAGTCTCCCTTTCATTCTTATTTATATTTTCTATATATTTTCTGAGAGTTTACCTGTTTATGCCTTCCATTTTTTCATTTGCTTCAAGTGTGTGCAAAATTGCTCACTGAAGTATTTTACAATGGCTGCTCTAAATTCCTTGTCAAATAACTCCAACAGCTGTTCACCTTTTTGTTGCATAAAAGAGATTGTCTCATTATTCAAATTAAGATGCTCAGATCTTTGTATGAAGGTTAATATTCATCGGTACCTTTTTTATTTAAGAACGATGCACTCTGAATCTTCTTCAAATCTTCCATTTTAGCAGGCCTCCTCTAAAACCATGGTGCCCTTTAGGAAAGGGAGCATTCACTCCAAAAGGGGTGGAAGTCTAGGCTCCTCAGAGGATCTTTCTGACACAGTCGTGGGGACATTAATTATCACTGGGCTATGGTGAAAGCCCTGACTTCCCACTGTTCCTCTTCTGAAACCCTGTCTGGAGCTGAAAGAGAGGGACAGGAGGTAGGGTTGCAGTATTTTCTCTGGTGTCTGGCTGAAACAGGGCAACTATTGCCATAACACTTTGTGTCTTGCTAAACCACTCCTGTTCTGGTCCTATGACTAGAGAAAGATTTTCTGGGTCCTTATTTTGTCTCCATTAGTTAATTTCCAAGTTGTTGACTTACCTAGTACTCAGTGTGGAATATATAGAAGGCAAAAAGAAAACTAAGGAGACCACTCCCTTATGGTTTCTTAGGTCCCAAAGTCCCTTGCTGGTCTTTTTTTACTCTCCATGTTTCAGAGTCTTCTCATGCTTTTATGTGTACATAAAACATCCAGACTTTTAGCTGTATTTAATAGAATAGGGAGAAGTATCTATACCATCTTGGAATAAGATATGCTGCCTACTATGTGTGAAAAATATGCTTCAAAATTCAATCTGACAAAGAAAACCACAATTAATATTTTGGTATGGTTTCTTTTATATATATATGCAATTGTGATGCCACAAAACTTGCTTTTATCACATATTATATTATGAGCATTCTCCTTATCCTTAACTCTCCTCCAAGATCACAATTTTTAGTGCTATAACAAATGAATTTATTTTCTCACATATTATAGCATATTCCACCACCACATATGAGATGTTCAGCATTCTAGAAAAAAATTACAATGATCTATCAGTTGGATACTTCAGGAAAAAGTAATATTAAATGATTATGATGATAATATTAATGAAGTAATCTTTAACTAACTTTTAGAAAAATTCCTCCAGAGTTTCATAATTTAAAAAACATGCCCATTTTAGTAAATGCAGAAAAACCAGTTGATATTAATAAATCCAATACCTGTTTATAACTTTTTTAAATCTTTGCAAATTATAACAGAAGGGAACTTCTTCAACCTGATAAAAGATACCTATGAAAAATCTACAGCAAGTACCAGAGTTAATGATGAAACATTAAACATATATTGCTTTTAGTGTTAAAAATGAGATTTAAAAAATGTGTTTTTGCCTCTATAGACATTGGGCTAGAACTCAATTTTTTAAAAAAAATGAAAAATTAGATATACAAGGATTACAAAAGAAGAAATAAAATTTTCATTACCCCATACAATTGTCTACATACAAAATAAATAAAAATTAATACTACTTTAAAAATATAACACTTGTTAATAAGTTATTTACAACTCCTACTAAGAGAAATAAAAATAAATTTTAATAATGTCTATGAAACTTAGTTTTCTATACTCATCTATAATCAGGGTTTTAATTGTTATTTCTGGGAGATGGACACAAGAAAAGGACAGGTAAGCAAAGAAATATATCAGAATATTTACAATCAAATTCTAAAATAATGAGAAAAAAAAGGAGACTTCCAGCCAAGATGAAAGTATAGGTGGAAACACTGTGCCTCCTCGCACAATCAAATTTAAAGACAACAAAGTTTCAGTAACAAAAACACAACCAAAACACAGAAAATTGAACTGTACAGAAGTCTGACAAAAATGAACCATTCAGCCAGACTGGTAAGAGGGGCAAAGCCAGAGGCTGGAGGTGCGGGGTCACACAGGAAAAACTGGCCAGACTGACCCAGTCGTGCAGGCAGCAGTTGGCAGATCCCAAGCGTGGGGTGACAATGAGCAGACCCAGTGCGGGCGCAACACTGCTGGCTGGCCACGGTCACACATTCGCATGCAGGTAAACCAGGCAAAGGAGCAAGCAGTGAGACAGACCAAGCAGGCCCCAGGGGTGGGAAGCAGCAGAGGAGACCACCATTACCCCTCTTTGACCCTGCCCCGACGTACAGCTACTCGGTCACCCCGCCCTGGTGAACACCTAAGGCTCCGCCCCTCATACTTAACAGGCGAGAACAGACCAAAACATTATGGCTCAAGAACAGCTCATAGTCCCAGAGCCGATATTTTTAAGCAACCAAGAGATAGCCAACCTATCAGATGCACAGTTCAAAATACTGCTGATCAGGATGCTCACAGAACTGGTTGATTATAGTCACAAATTAGAGGAACATATGAAGGCTAAACTAATTGAAATGAAGGGAAATGCACAGGAAACCAATAGTGATGGAATGGAATCTGGGACTCAAATCAAGAGAGTGGACTAGAAGGAAGGAAAAAATTACCAAACAGAAAAGAATGAACAAACAAGAATTCAAAAAATGAGGAGAGGCTTAGGAACCTCCAGGACATCTTTAAACATTCCAACATCCGAATTATAGGGGTACCAGAAGGGGAAGAGGAGCAGCAACAAGTGGAAAANAAGAGGACAGCTAGATCAGGAGTGGAATCATAGAAATGAAGAACACATGGAGGGTTAGCAACAGGGGAGTGGGAGGAGGAGAAGGGGGGAGAAGCTACAGAGAATAAGTAGCATAGACAGTAGGTAGAAAATAGATGGGGGGCAGGGCAAGAATAGTGTGGGAAATACAGAATCTAAAGAACTTGTGACACATGGACATAAACTAAAAGGGAGGAATGGTGGGAAGGGGGTGTGCAGGGTGGAGGGGAATGAAGGGGGGATTCAGGCAAAGAATCAGTATCAGGCAAACCTCAACTCTAGTCACAATGCAAAAGTATTAAAAATAAATATTGGAAATATAATCCCTCAATAGTCTTTTAAGTCTGGAAATTTAAAACATACTAAAGATAATAAATAGAAATAGACTGAAAAAATCCAAAATATTGAAAATTTAATGATAATAAAATTACTATTAAATGTGAAATTATTAAATGACATTAAAAAACCCAAGTAAAGTCCTGGCTAGGAAGCTCAGTTGGTTAGAGCACCATCCTCATATGCCAAGGTTGCGGATTCAATCTCCCACGAGGGCACACTCAAGAAACAACTAATGAATACATAGATGAGTGGAACAAAAAATTGATGTTCCTCTTCAATTTTTTCTCTTTCTCTCTCTCTCCCCCAAATTAAAAACATAAATAAATAACCCAAGTAAATTGTGAAGCTCTATTTTCTTCACATTAGGAAATTAAAAATAAATATATCAATTTCCCCAATTTTTAAAAGTTCAACATAGTTCCCAGATGATCTCATTTGTATGTGAAATCTAATGAACAAAATTAACTGAGCAACAAAATAGAAACAGAGGCTTGGATACATGGAACAGAATGACAGCTGTCAAAGTGGAGCAGGGAAGGGGAAACTGGATGAAAGAAGGGGAAGGGATGAGCCAAAGAACATACACACATCACACACAGACAGACAACAGTGCGGTGATGGCCAGAGGGAAGGGGGAGTGGGGGCTGGGCTGAGATGGGCAAGGAGAGAGGGAATGGGGACATCTGTAATACTGTTAACAATAAAAATAGTTACAAAAATTCAGCGTTATTCAAACAAAATAAGATAGGATGTTTTACATTTGTTAAGTTCATCCTACAAGTCATAAAAAAGGAAAGGGCCAACAATAGCCATGAAAGTGCAGGAGAATAAGAAATGTATACTCAGTATACCAGATATCAAGACGTAAAGCTATAGCATTTCAGAGAGTGTGCTGCTGGTACATGTAAAGGCAGATGCAGCAAAGGAACAGAATACAGAATTCAGAGATACCATGGGCACGTATGAAAGTTTATCCTAAGTAAATTTGATATTTGATATTAAAATGGCAGTAGTAATTAGTAAAAAATGAATGAACTATTTAACAAATGGCCCACAGGTATTAGACATCGTATTGATGTTTCTCTCTCTCTCTCTCTCTCTCTCTCTGACCCTCCCCTTTCCCTAAAAATAAAATAAATAAAATCTTTTTAAAAATAATCAATATATCAACACATTATATCTGAAATTGTGAATGACTAATTTTCTCCATTGGGCTTCTCTGAATTTCTCACATTTTCTACAATGAATATGTACTATTTCATTAGACATATAATCTGGAAAACATTAATTCAAAGAAGAAAAATTGCTTTTTAGAAAGTAAGGTACAGTTTAGGTCTTTAAGACATTATTTCCAATACATCTAAAAATTACTATTTTCAGCAAGTTTTAAAATTTCAACTTGAAATCACTTCCGAGATAACAGAGTCTCTTAGAAGAAAACAAAAGTGTTTAAATTGGCTATCAGAGCCACTGGTGTGCCCTCTAGAAATGTTCAGGGCCAGGAGGTCAGAGAGTCCTTAGGTGGCAGATTGACTTACTATTGATGTAAAATTATAACTGACTGCCTATTTGGGTTGAACACTTTATTTTTGGTCTCTCCCCCTCAGCAGCAGTAGCAGTTATCTGGAATTGTGGATATTTGCCTGTGGGTCCTAATATCCTGACTGACTATAGATTAAAGAGAAGATAGCTAAGATTTGAAATAATCTAAGAAGGAATATCCACAGAAACTTCTATATATAGAAAGAAAAAGTTAGTGAAACACTGAAGAAAAGGAATACTGAATAGTTATTCATGCTTGTGTCTAAGAGGCTTCCCTGTTTTGAGGCTGGTATTCCCAGGAAACCAAGCTACCTATCGTGAGAATTTGAAGATCCCACAATGATGCCTAAATGAGATAGATGTCAGCAGAATTGGGTGAGTTATTTTCAGGAAGGAGAGAAGATATGGAAACAAGGAATTCTGAATATTTTTATTTTAAAAGTTTTGAATAAAAGAGTGAAAAATCATGGAAAGTGAGGATTGTTGGGTGAAGGAAACACCTTGGGTATTTACAAACATCACTTCGTATTAGCTGTTTCTCCTTACCATGGGAAAGGAGAAAAGGATAGCTCAGGAGTTCCGATCAAACTAACATTGTGTACTCCCTCTCTACCCGCATCTTCCAGGAATGTTATGCTCATCCTCACAACAACCCACAAAGTAAGTGCTGTGCCCCATTTTACATCATACTCATGTTAAGTGTCTGACTCCAGGCTGGCACAGCTACTAGGCCCTGAGCCAAGCCTGAACTCTTGGTCCGCTGACTCCAACGCAACTGTTCTTTCAATTAAAACATAGCGTGTCTCTATAAAGATACCTTACTGGAAATAAGCACAAAGAAGTGAGGGCTGGGGCAGAGCTCCTATGGCACAGCCCCAGAAGTGAGGAAAGTGCATTTTCTAATCAGTCCCAGATGCGAGCCTATTGTTCAGATAGAGGCTCATACAAGAGCATAAAATGTCAGCTGTGTTCCCAGTAACGAAGAATTGCACTGGGTATCCACACAACAATGTTAGTGAAAAAAAAAACTCAGGATCATTCTCAAAACCATGTAAAAAAAAGAGATGAGGACCTATTTCTCACTCATCCAGTATTGCTTATTATCAACTTCTTTTAAAGCTTCTGAAAGGTCATTTACTTGAAAAAGCATTTGGAATCATTTATATGAAAAGTGCTTTCTTTATAAGCAGTAGGAAAAAGTGGATGAAGCAGGATATAGGATGCAATGTTTAGTCCTGAACATTTCCTCTTGGGGAAATCTTCCAACGTGAGTGTGCTATACCTGCTCCAAAAACTTCCTTCCATTAAAATCAGGGAGTCTGGATGAATAAAAATGCTTTACAAACTGCTACTCTCTCCAGTGAATAAACACAGGGTGGGGGAGTCAGGGCTGGGAGAAGGAAGGGTGAATGGCTCATGATCCAAGTTCTCCAACAGAGTTTGCTTTATTTCCACAGGTGATGCCCAGTGGTGAGGACCAAGCTAAAAACTGAGCCTTTAAAGAGAGATGAACAAAACCTGGAGAATGAAGAAACTGAAATTTTACTCCTTTATGGCAGGAAAGAAAAGCATAGGTAAATAAGTTCCTGATGTCCGCCCATGCTTCCTCCTACCCACCACATATCTCTCCTTTGTCTTTCTCTTTTCCTGTATGACACTGTTGGGTGCTCTATTGTCCATCTTATCTGCACTACTAAGCTTGGTCACATTCTAAGTAGTAAGTTCTAGAATACTTTTGCGACAATTGAGGCTGTGTCAATATGTCTGATATGGTGGATAGATGTGTGAGATTGATTGGCTGAACTCAGAACACTGCATTGCACTAAATTAGTCTATGTAATATAAAGCAACAACTGCCTATCCCCTTCCAGCTGCCTGTCCATTGACTGTTTTATTTCCTACTTGAGTCTTAAACATATCAAGGGCCAAAGTTATCAATGTCTTAGCCATTATTCCTTCCCCCTCAAAATTTGAAAATAGTATTTATGATATTTATAATCATAAAATATAGAATAACTAAAATTATTTGGAAAATATAAAAATACAGATAGAATTATTGATGCCTCAAATCCCATATTCCAGAGAAAATAACAGTAATTATTTTGGAGTAGTTTCTTCAGAAACTATAGTGTATATATACACATAGATATAGATACCTGAAATATATTTGCAAATACACATACATATATATATTTGCAAACATTATTACAGCTTCCCCTTTTTGTGTAATATCATATCATGAGCATTATACCTTGTCCTTAACTCTTCTCCAAGACCACAATTTGCACTGGTAATATTACATGTGATATTGTCTTTTCACATGTATTCCACAATCATTACATGCTAGAATTTCAGTATCCAGAGGAAAAAAACTTCTAGCCTCTGTTGAAACATGATTGAACTTGAAATATATTACCTTCAATGTCACTTATTTCTATTTTTCTCTTCTATTGTTGGATCTTTGGGGGGAAAATGTAAAATAATAATAATAATGCACCTATGAATGACTTTTAGGAAAATTATCTCCAGCATCTTACCATTTGGAATTATGTTGACCAATAGTTTGAAAGAGATACAAATTTCCTTCTTAATGATTTAGCCTCCTAGCTCTAGATTACCAAGAGGTTTTATCAAGAATTAATGTTGCATTCTATCATTGCTTTGGGGCATCTAGTTAGATCACAATGTATTTTATTTTGTGACCAATTTGTTTTGTACATTATATCGATAGATTTCCAAACATTAATTTAGAATTCCATGCATTAATAAAAATAAATGACATTATTTTAGTACGCAATTTGGATGTACTTTGTATTCTTTGCACATGCATTCATAAGTGGGATTGAACATAGTTTTATTCTTTCTTTGATAGCCTGGGTTTTAAAAGGGGCAATTTTAGTTGGATAAAACAATTTACAAAGTGTTTTAAAACTTTTGCACACTGGAACATGTTATATAGCACATAAATTATTTGTTTCTTAAAATATAAAATAACTATCATAAGTATTCTGCACCCAGTGTCCATTTTGAAAGTCTAGCATTTACAGCAGATTCCTATCATACATCACACAGTACATGTGCCATAGTATATGTTGAGTAAAAGAGTACATGAAAGGCCCTGGCTGGTGTAGCTCAGTGGATTGAGCACGGGCCTGTGAAGCAAAGGGTCACTGGTTCGATTCCCAGTCAGGGTACATGCCTGGGTTGCAGGCCAGGTCCCCAGTAGGGGACACATGAGAGACAACCACACATTGATGTTTCTCTCCCTCTCTTTCTCCTTCCCTTCCCCTCTCAGTAAAAATAAATAAATAAATACTATTTTTTTAAAAAAAAGAGTAAATGAAAGATATGAGGAGAGTGGGAAGTGCAGGGCTTCTACGATAACACATAGCAGAGGCATCCTACTTAGACAAAGAGGTAAGAAAATTGTCCTACAAAAGATAATACCTAAGTTGAAAGACGCCCTTCCTGCTTAAGATAACAATAGGTACAAGTGCATAAAGAAATAATGTAGCACTTAGGGGGACCAGAAGAAATTCAGCACGGCTATTTTAGGGGATTGGGGGTGTCAGTAGTAGCTTCACAGTTTCCACGTTAGAGGGGCTGCGGTGACAGTGTGGTCGGAGAAGTGGCTACAGGACTTTACTTGATATTGTGTTGCATAGCACGCACCCAGTTTTTTCTTAGCTTGTATTTCTTTGTTGGGATAACTTCTCTTGGGAGTCAGATGATTCTTGGGGAGAAAACCCACTCAATAATTTCTTCCTTGACTCTATCAGGAGAGGAGCAATGGCAGAAGTGGGCAGAAAGGAAACTGAGGGGAAGTAAGATAGGCTTTCCGTGATAGATTAATTGTCCTTGGTGAAATTGCTGTTTTTGTTTCCTCTTATTCACCCTGGATTTGGGAAAAATATTCTTTTCTTCACTAGAAACCTTTTTTGAACAGAGAGAAAGACAATCATTCCTCCTCCACCCTGTTCTCCTGAACCATCTCACTCCCAGGATACAAATTTTTAGTTTAGTGCATTTTCTTTAACAGTAAATATTAGCTCCTTTTCCTCCTTTCTCTTCCGCCTCATTCTCTTCCCCTCTCTATTTCTCTTCCTTCACAAGTTTCTTCAGACAAATTAAACCTTCTGCCTTATCTGATTCCTTTGTGGAAATTATTCCAATGTGACTAGAGACAGGAAAGGAAATGCACAAACAAGGGAATATTTTCCAATATACTAAGACATTGGTCCCATTATCTTTTTTTTTTCATCTTACCAAAATCACTGTCTAGGTCATACACTCCAAGGGGAAGGAAAGTGCTATGGAGAGGAAGTGGAAAGGAAATACATTGAGAAGCTCTGTCATCATGACTAGCCAAGGAGTAAGCCCCTCATCCATGTCTTCAAACTCTCTGGATACAAAAAGGCCAAAGAGGATGTGTGGTTGTTGGGTGAAGGTATGATCAGCAACATTTTCCTCCTACCACCACAACCTACTAAACACAAGCTATGACAGTGGTATAATAATGTGTGGTAGTATACTAGAGTATAACACATAGTCCTTTATGTAAGTCTATAATCATGTTTGGCCATCTAACAATAAACATAAAACAATTGAAGCAAAGCTGGGTTTTTAATATTGTGAAGTTATAAAATGGCAGTGCTTAGCAAAGGATGAGTTTGATTTTAAAAAGGAATAAAAGGCAAGAACTACAGCAATTACAGGTCCTAAAATATTTACTAAGTTACAGAATAAAGACAGAAGTTAAAGGATTCCAGGTGTGTGACTGGTAGAAACGAATGTAATGCTAAGGAATCTCACGTCAATATTCTCAATTAGGCTAACTCTCGTAACTGTGAGAAAACTATGTAGAACACTATGGACATACGGTTCCGAGATGTTGAAAACTATGGATACCATGCTCCAAAGGCTGCAGGAGCTGTGATCCAGGCTTGAGAGTTCCCCCTCATGTCACTTACACTCAGAAATAACACAGGCTATTTCAGTTAAACACATCAGAGGAACATTTTTTAATAGTCTTCTCTCACTTGGAATCAGTGTCAGAATCTGTGAGAGGTAGTCTAGTGGTTAAGAGGGCTGGCTTGGGTGCCAGACAACTGGATACTATATTTTGTCTTTAGCATTTATCTATATGACTTCGTGAACATCACTTAAGCTTTTGTCTCGATTTCTCCCCCTGAACAGTGGGAGTAAAAGAAGTTATCTAGAGCTACATTGCAGATTAAATGAGTTAATGAATTCTATGTACTGAGCTTACAACATTGTAATGTGTTTACAACAAAGTGCTCCATAAAAATTAGCCATTATCAATCAGACACACGTGGAAGACTCATGGACAAAACTTAAAATAATATGGAAGACCTGTATATGCATTCCAAAGTATCAAATATAAAAATTGAGGAAAAGTACATATTAATAATTACTTATAAAATGATATAAAGTTGCCTGGAAAAACATAAAATATGCATCTAAGAGGTAAGTAGTAAAGAAAGAAGAATAGAAGGGGAAAAAGCTTTGGAAAATCACAAAAGTTAGGAAGAAATGTTACATAAAGTGACTTATATTAAAGTAGAGCAGATTCCAGGCCCTGACTCCCAGACTCTTAACTGGATAGATGTCCCCAGACTCTGGATCAGATTATTTCTTGAATCAGAAAATATTCACATTCCATTAACTATGGTCTGAAACCTCAATTCCCTTGCCCTATTTTTTTAAGCAAAATTTTTCCTGGTCAGTCAAGTAGACTTAAAAGTTATAATTTAAAATATTTATTAATATGTACTTAATGTTGTCATATTATATTATATATTTTATTGTATTCCATTATGTTATGTGTAATTTTAGATGACATGTTAGAATCATCTACTATGCCTGTCATTTAATAGATGTTATCTAATTTAGTTCTCACAACAAAATGCCAGAATTATAGCTTTCTCCTGCCCCTCGACCTACTTTACAAGCTCAAATTAGTAGCTGAGGTAGTTGAAACTCAAAAACAGTAACTTAAAATAGCCATACAGAAGATAAGTGGTGTGGTACTGAATATATATACTTTAAATTGGATCTAGCTTTATTAGAATTCAGTTATACTTCCAAATATTCATTAATGAAGAGATTCTTACATAGCCACATTTGAAAGTATTCTGTCCCTATATTTTATTTAACTGGAAGCCTGAAACTTTTCAGCACAATTTCCAGCTTCTGCTGTTGCATGAGCCTCAGCAGTGTTGCTCCCTCAGTGCCTGCTCCATCATTAATGAAATCACTTGATATTCCTATTCTTGCTATTCCAGGCTTTGTTCTAAGAATAAAACAAAATAGTGTAAGTGAAAGCCATGCAATACATCTATATTTTAAAAACCAAAATTTCCTATGTCTTGTCCTTTTCTAAACCTCCCAGGTGACATGGACACATGGAGATGGGGAATGACTCAGTAGTGACCAAATTCTTTCTGGTGGGACTCTCCCAATACCCAGAGCTCTGGCTCTTTCTGTTTGCACTCTATCTCATCACGTGTGTGATTATCCTCCTGGGAAATAGCCTCCTCATTATCAGTATCCCAGATTCTCGCCTTCACACTCCTATGTATTTCTTCCTTGGGAACCTCTCATTCTCGGACATCTGCTAAACATCATCGTCCATTCCCCCAATGCTCATCATATTTAAGTCTGAGAGAAAATCCATCTCCTTCATTGGCTGTGCTCTGCAGATGGTTGTCTCTCTTGGTTTGGGCTCCACTGAGTGTATCCTCCTGGCTGTGATGGCCTATGACCAACATGTGGCTATCTGCAACCCACTGAGGTACCCCATCCTCATGAACAGGGTGCTTTATGTGCACATGGCTGCCTGGTCTTGGATCATAGGCTATCTAAACTCCTTAGCACAAACTGTCCTAACAATGGTATTGCCCTTCTGTGGGAATAACATCATCGACCACCTTACCTGTGAGATTCTGGCTCTTCTTAAACTCATATGTGCAGACATCACCATAAATGTGCTTATCATGATAGTGCCAAGTATTGTTTTATTGATAATTCCTCTACTGTTAATTTTTATCTCCTATGTTTTCATCCTCTCTTCCATCCTAAGAATTAATTCTGCTGAAGGGAGAACAAAGGCCTTTTCTACCTGTTCAGCCCACCTGACTATAGTCATCTTATTTTATAGTTCTGCCCCTTTATGTACATGAAGCCCAAGTCAAAGGACACACACGCATCCTATGAAATCATCAGACTGTCTTATGGAGTGGTAACCCTGATGTTGAACCCCATCATTTACAGGCTGAGGAATAAAAAAGTAAAAGAAGCAGAGAAGAAAGTCCTGAGCAGATACCTGCATATTTTGAAACCATAAAAGGTCTTGAGACATGTGATATCCTCAATGTGGGACCAGATCCAATCTGTTGTATTCACAAGTGAAGTCATGAACACAGTCTGCTTGTAAAACAAAACATGGGTCTCCCTTCTTCACAGCACAGAACAATCATGTAAAACCCCCCGAATAGTGTCTTGTCTGAGGTTTCTAACTGTATGTCGTCCACTGGTGCCATATAGGGCACATGGCTTTTCCTCAAGAGGAATCTCTCTACTCTCCTAGATCTCCTTCCTCCTCCCTTTCTCATTTTCCTCTCCTCTCCATTTCCTCCTCCTTCTTGTCCTTTCTTCCATCTACTTCCATCTTCCATCTTCCATCTACTTCCTATCTCTTCCTTGTTTTCCTGGTCTCCCTTTCTCAGTCACTTTGAATTGTACATCTATCATCTTATGGTCCAGCATCCCCTCTTCCAGTAAAAGAATGCATGTTTTTTTCTTTTGATAATTAAACAGTCAGTCCCTGTAGGTCTGTGTAGTACTAGAAGGGGCTGACCCTAACCTCTGGAAATAGTGATAAGTGTAAAACAAAAGCTTAGGCAATTAAAGAAGCAAATCCCTGCAGTAACAATGATTCATTTAGCATGACAAGTGAGTCCTGCCAGGCTAATTAAACTCAACCCAAGGATGTTGTCTCGCTACTGAGAACAGAGGCATTCTTTCTGCTAGAGTTGCTAAACTGGTCAAGTGTAAATTTGGGGCAATCTTTACCAACATGTAGGGAGAGTCTGAGAGACAAAGAGGTATTGAAAGATGGAGGGAAAGTGTGTCTGATCCTGGTATTAACCTCAGACTCACAATTACTCTTTTTAGTTATAGGAGTCAGTAAATTACCTTTTTATAAAACACTAATTTCAAATTGCATTTTCATCACATAATCAATCATACAGTCCCAACTAAAATATTCTTTTGTGCCCTCTCTCTATTCATATTTTTGAGGCAAAACAAAAAACATGAGGATATATTACCTACGTGGTCCCAAGTTCTCTAGCCTTCAGGGGCTCCCCGACCCTTTAACAACTAAATAATCTAATTTCTAATCTGCAGGTACTCCAATGATCTCCTTAATAATTTCTGAAGAGTGTTTACATTTTCCTCGCTTCCGGTTTTCTTTCCTATGCCACACTATTGTTCTAAACTTTTCCATAATTCCTCTCTGGTAATCTTGTACGCCTCAGTGTCAGGTAAGCTCCAACAGTACCTTTTATCCACAAAGAAAAGACTTAAGCCTCTTAAATATCCACATTCAAAAGGCCACTATGTATAACACCTTACTTAGGCCTGCAAATAAAATAAAGGGATTATTATCAGTAAGAAAAATAAACCAATATTAAATATATTAAATACTACTGTTCTTGATATCTTTTAGCCATTCCCATTCACATGGGCCCTCTGAAGTCCATTTTCCTCTCTAGCCCCTGTTCTGCTATAAGAATGATAGTATCTATTTATTTCCTTCTTCCATAAAAGTCAGCACTTGTCCCAACAAAAAAGAATGGATACTTGACTCAAAGCACTCAGCATCGTCCTTCCCAAGAGAAACAGTGAATTTATCCTCAAAACAGATTGCAGCTTCTACTTTTAGGGCTACAGCAAAGAGATTCAGGAAACTTTAAAAGAAATGTTTGTAATAGATCAGGCAGAGTCCAACAAACTTAGCTATACATACATATAGTAACTTAGTTTGTTGAGTTTATAATCAACCCTGAGATAGCATCTGATAGGCATTTTAAATATAACACGTTCAAAACAGAATCCTTGAATTTTCCCACTTCTAACTACTTCTTATTAAGGCTTCCCCATCTCAGGAAGTGGCAGTGCCATGTACCCACATGTACCCAGTCCACCAGCAAATTCTATCAAACTCTAATTTACTCTGACTGACCACTCCCATTGCTACCATCCCAGTCCAAACCACTATCATGTCACCTAGGCAACTGAAGTGGCTTCCCAACTCACATCCCTGACTCCGCTTCCGTTCCCCTACAATTTATTCTCTGCACAGCAACCAGACTGTTGTTTTAGAAAAGCATATACTGAAGTTTTTGAACAAACAAAAATTTAAACAGTGACTGCCTGTGTCAGGGAGGGGATAGAGGAAGTATGGGCTGGGCTGAGGCATGAGGGAACTATTCTGATGTTATGTTTATGCTCTGTATCTTGACAGAATTTGAGGACACAGGTATGCATTTGTCAAAATTATGCATATTACATTAAAATATGATACACATGCAGAAGTATTTATGGGAAAGGGTAATGATTCTATAATTTACTTTGAAATGCATAAAAAAAGACATGGACTTAATAAGTGAATAAAGTGATGAATAAACACATAGACCTGAGATAAGCAAATCTACTAAAATGTTAGTGGTAGAATCTAGTTGCTGAGTGTATGATGCTCAATGTAAAATTCTTTTAATTTTGCTTTATGTTTAAAATTTTTCATAACAGATTGTTGGAAAAATTATACAAAGCCTGTAAGGAATGTAGCTCTTGAATAAATGTTGTTACCAATGAATGATGCAAGCATAGAAATTGAATAAAAAATAAAACCATTGTAAATTCTCATAAAACTAATTTAGGAAAAAGTTCCACTATTATGAAGGCAAAACTTTTAATAGGTTATATATGCCTCTCTACAGAAATTAAAAATAATGTTAATGGTCCCTGTGAAACTTAATTTCCTTTACTGAACTCTTGTCAGACTTTCGGTTGATATTCCTGGGGGATGGGTACAAGGACAAAAGAAAAAAAGGGAAGGAAAAATGTATCAGAATCAGGTTCTAATGCAATAAGAAAAAAGAAAAACTGCAAACTTTTCAGTATAATTTGTGGTTTGTCACATTCCTTCATGTGTTTCTGGCTGTTACTGAAGGGACTACTGATTCCCCAGGACCGTCAGATTGTATAGGCCTTAGCAAAAAAAATTTTGTTTGTTCCATAGCATTTACTTTGCAATTCCTCCACTTCTTTTTGGGGGGTAATGTTTTATTGTTTATGCTATACAGTTGTTCCAGTTTTTCCCCCTTTACCCCCCTCTGCCAAGCCTGCAAATTCCGCTTTCATGGTCAATCCCTACACCGTTGTCCGTGCCCATGGGCCCTTCATATGTGTTCTTTGACTAGTCTCTTCACCTTCCTACAAGCAGCAATTCCTCCTTTTCAGTATGATTAAGGCCATAAGTTTCTTATGCCATTCCTATATATTCACATGATAACAACCTTTATATCTTGTAATGTTGCTATTCTTAAAACAATCAAGTTGCATAATAACTAAGATTTCCCAGGGCCTTTTTCAGTCTGAAACTTTGCTAAAAATTAAGAAGTTAAGTTCAAATGATTAACCTGTAAATTGACTAGTCTATTTCTTTTCTATGCTATTTATATTTTCATGTCAGATGTAGGGCAAATAATGATTACAAATGTGAGGCATTACAAGTTAAAAATAAAATACACTAACAGTGGTTGTGTTATAACAATGATTCAGGTGACTACAGAATATAAATGTTAATATATATGTTGGAATACACAAAATTATTTAAAAATGGAGAATGAGACATTACTCAATATAATAAACTCTACTGGTATTAGTGATAAAAGGTTGTTGACAGTAAATCACATGCTTCTGATCAAAAGGTTTAAATTCCAAGCATTTTGAAAGATAGCGCATGTGCACAAAGGTGACTGAGGAACCAATGAAAGAGAGAGGATGTAGAAGAGAAAGGAGGAGGAAGAAAAGGGGGAGTAGAAGTGGAGAGATGGAGGTAAATGGAGAAGACAAAGTGAGAGAGAAAAAGAAAGGAGAGAGGAAGAGAGAAACAGAAGTAAAGAGGAAAATAACACAGAGGGAAAGAAGAAAACAAGGCAGTGAGTATGAAAAGAAGGGCAGGAGAAGTGTAAAGACTAGAAAGGAGAAACAAAACTGTCATTATTGCCTGCAAATAAGGTTGTCTACATAGAAAATGAGAAAAATAAAATAAAATAAATTTTATTTTATCTATAAAATAAAATCAAAATTTAAAATAATAAGAGGTTCTAGCAAGGTTGCTAGATACACACAATACACACAATTCAATAGTAGTTTTTTCAGCAGTTATAGCTAATCAGAAAATGTACTTTAAAAAGTCTATCTCACAACCCATCAACAAAAGTTAAACATTTCCATGAAAAAATACAAAAGTTGCATAAGGAATTCTTGGAGAAAAGTGCATCTATTCTCTTTGATGAGAATAGATTCTCTTAGATCTCTAATAGAGAATGATGCACTTCATTAGAGTGCATCAAAGAAAATCTCTCACAAATTGAAGAGCTATATTTTGTTCATGTTACAAAATGTTCAAAATGATACTGAACTTTCCTTTAATTTTAGAATTTTACCCCCAAATTCATATTGAATAGTGAAGACTAAAAATAGCCAAGAAAAATGTGAGGATAAGATGAATGAGAAAGCTATAATAATTCAGATAGCATGGTACTTGTGTAGGTAAAGATATATCTACATCAATGAAAGAGAATAGAGAAGTCAGAAGTAGTCTGGGAATATGTGAATGTTTATACCCTAAATAAATGGTATTTAATATAATATGACATTGCAAATCAGAAGGGAATGGATGAAGTATTTAATAGATTAAACTTTGGCCCTGGCTGGTGCAGCTCAGTGGATTGAGCGCGAGCCTGCGAACCACACATTCGCAGTTCGATTTCCAGTCAGGGCACATGCATGGGTTGCAGGCCAGTTTCGGGTTCCCAGCAGGGGACGCATGAGAAGCAACCATACATTGATATTTCTCTCTCTCTCCTTCCCTTCCC
Organism: Sturnira hondurensis; assembly: GCF_014824575.4. Classification (NCBI taxonomy): domain Eukaryota; kingdom Metazoa; phylum Chordata; class Mammalia; order Chiroptera; family Phyllostomidae; genus Sturnira; species Sturnira hondurensis. Next base: position 14,591,349 of record NW_028095197.1, read on the forward strand.
CTCTAAGATGAATAAATAAAATCTTAAAAAAAAAACTTTGATAACAGACTACCAAAATGGAAAAAAAGATCAAATTAAACCTCACTCTGTGATCAAAATAAATTTGAGACAGACTCAAATACCTAAATGCAAAAATCGTAACTGTAAAACATCTAGAGGAAAATATAGGAGAATGTCTTCATTCTGATAATTCAAATTTAGAAAGATCTAAATTTGGCAAAAAATATGCATCATTAAGAAGGTTTAAATAATAGCACAAATGAAAAACCATATCAGTAACAAATACTGCCCAAAAAAGGAATATCAGAATATTTTCTAAATCACTCAAATTCATAAGATATGAACAACATAACAGAAGAGTGGGCAACAGATATAAACAGGGACCTCAAAGAATGGTCTATAAAATTATTTTTTAATATTCAATAGACATGAAATCCAAGAAATGTAAATTAAATCAATGAAATTTCTAAGCCATAAGATATAATACTAAACTCTTGTAAGAACTGTCAAAAATATGGAGAACAAGGAAATCCCATTTACTGCCAGTGAAGTGTGAAGTAAATTTATTAATTCCATTTATAGGTACATGCCCAAGGAAATATGTACAGTTACTCACTGAAGCATTATTTAAAAACTAAACATATGGGAACATTTAAATACCAACACGGGGAAGAATAAGTTACAATACACTCAAACACTGCATTACAGAATAATTAAATAAGCAAGTTCTAACTTCATTTTGTTCCTCTTCAGTAGTCACTTAGCTTCTTTGAGCTTCGTATATGCTGTTTTTATTTTAATCTGCAAAATGGAAATATTGACTTCACCAAGTGAATGAAAGAGAAAAAGAAGGATTAAGTAAAAGACAATATCCATGACTTCTACATTTTGTCAGGCATATTAGAATCTGCTGTCCTCTTGTCTGTGAAATAGGTATCATTTGCACTCTGAGAGAAAGAGCAATAGGAATGGAATATATGATGAGAATTTTAAGTAAATATTTATCAAAACCTCTTTAAAATGAGAGGACAGCTAAATAGGAATGAAGAAAAGCTCAACATAATTACTCAGTGGATTGAGCGTGGGCCTGCAAACCAGAGGATCGCGGTTTGATTCCCAGTCAGGGCACATGCCTGGGTTGTAGTCCAGTTCCCTGCAGGCCAACTCCCAGCAGGGAACGCACAAAAGGCAACCATACATTGATGTTTCTCTCCCTCTCTCCTTCCCCTCTAAAGATAAATTTTTTAAAAAAATCTTAAAAAGAAAAGCTAAACATAATCAAATGAGGGCTTCTCATTAAAGAAGTGATCGTAAAAATCAACTCTAGTAGTATGAATCTACCAACACGCTTTATTCCCAAAAATGTACAAGCTCAGGACCAGTTAATATTCAATGAAAAATACTATGAAACAATATTTATACTGGGGAAGCTTGTAAAGTTACGACTTTTCATTAACTATTTTCAGTTTCTGTGTTATGCTGAAGGGGAACTTCAGATGACTCCAAAGGAGTAGGAAAATTGGGAACTATGTTCTTTAATACCCAGTGTCTTTATATAAGAAAATCATGAAAAAAAAAAATCTTGAAAATGAAGCCTACTTCTCAGAGAACTATTAAGCTATCTTGAGACATAAACTTGAGACAAAAACTTAGAAGGTTTTTCAGAGGGAATTTTAATCTGCTTAATACTGATTTCCCATAAAATATATGTCTGTCAGCCTTCATGAGAGAGAGAGGGATATTTGAACATGGATCACAGTGTGTATTTGGGGAAATCCTAGGTGACACCTGAAGGACCTACCAAAGGGCAAAAGAGACCACAGACCCACTGTATTTGGACACAGCCTACAAACCCTTTGCATTACTGCCCAGGCCCTCAATACAATATTCAGAATAAATAAAACAACAAAGTATAAAGATGCTGCAAAAGCAATCCATGGTGGTCAAGGGGGCCTAAACAAACGAAAAAGTGAATTGATTACTCAGCCAGGAAGTATCTGGGACAACTTGTGGAGGTAAAAAGAGCATTGGATAATTGATGTTCATTTCACAGAGGAACTCGTGAAAAAAAAAATGTTACAAATTAAGTTCACCAATGTTGAAAACTAAAAGGTGTCTCAAGTTATACCTAGGAAAGAAACCAACTATAGTTAGTAATAAAAATATAAAATAAATTGCACAGACCCAGAAATACTTCTCCCAAAACATTTTTCTTCCTAACTCCAGTTGCAAGTAACAAGAATTATTCAAACCAATAGATCTGCAAAGCCTATTTGGGAAAATAATTCCACCTATTAAAGAGAAGTTTTAAAACATCCCTTGGCACTAAATCTACTTTCAAATGCAAAACAAAGAAAATGAGTTAATATAAGATCTCTAAAAGGGGATATCATGGACACATCTTAAACTCCTGGGTTCACGAGTTTTAGTAATAGAAACAATTGATTTGTTGATAGAAACATCACATAAATTCTGCTACACTTAATATTAAGCTGCTCCCAAGCCTTTCCTGCTACATATTGTAACAAGACTCGCAGCACAGAGGCTGCTATTGAAACTTCAAGACACGTTGACAAGCTCAAGAAAAGGCACCCAGGCTTTTTTCCTTCTCTGCAGCATTTAATTCAATACTCAATACACAATAGGCACTTCCACAAATACTCACTAATGTGAGTAGAGAACTTTTCAAAGAATACTGAACGAAAACGGAATTATTTTTATTACCAATTACTTTTATGAGTAACAGAAACAAACCTACATAGATATTGATAGTAATTTGCCTTTACTGAAAATATTTCCAATACATAATCCTGTAGTACACGTGCAAAAAAAAATAAAAGAAACTGTAAGCTGACTCCACTCTAAATAACTATAATTTCAGTTTTAGGTACTCAAAAATAACAAAAATAGACCTGCACACAATTGGAGACCTAATTAAGGAAAAACTAACCTATACCACCACCTAGTGGCCTCAGAATACAGCACTGAGGAAGGACTTACTCAGGAACGTGTCCCTGAAATAGAAACACCTAGAGCTTTCACCCACCGCAACTGCGCTCCTACTCAATTGAGCCAGTACTGAGTCCACTCCTTTTACTTCCTTCTGCAGATCTGCATGAGCCTGACTTATGGACAAAACCACGCAGGAACACCATTAGGTGGATTGTTGCTTTTGCACGTGATAGAATTCCCTCCACCCTTTAACTGATACCTATTTGTTATATGAGTTATAAAAACCCATACTGACATTCATCAAATCAAATGGGCAATAATAAAAAATTGGTCTAAAAACCTTATCCACTGTTATTAGGGGTATAAATTTATAAGACAGTTTGGCACAATTTAGTAACAGTGAATATGTACTCAATCCATGTCTCATGATCCAGCAATTCCACTCCTACACATACATTCTAGAGCCGCGTTTGGTAACCTCCACTACACAGATCCCCAGGGGGGGTCTATGGATAGAATTCAGAGGGTCTGGAACCTTAGATGGAAAAAAGTTACATCTTTATTGTCGTCAACTTCTAACTGAAAATAAGCATTTCCTTTCAATATGAAATATAAGCAATGAATCACAATATTATTAATAGGACCTTTGTGGCCAATAAACAACATAGCTAATGTCAAGTTCCATTTGACAAATTCCATTGTTGCAAATATCTAAAAATTTCTTTTATGCTCATCACTACTTCAAAATTATGATACTTGTTAAGTCTAATGATAGATCCTGTTATTTAGTACATTAAGAAGCATGTCTATTTCTTTGTCAAAAAGAATTTAGTTGTATATTTTGATGATTCTAGATCAATACAATCTTTCTTTGTAAACCTGTGCATTTGTTAAGCATAAAAAACTTTCAGGGTTCCATGGGCTCACAAAAATTTTAAAGGGTTTGATTGCACACAAAAAGGTTAAGAATCTTTGCCCGAGATAAGTTCTTAATATAGAAACAAAAAAATATCTATTAAAAAATTCAAAATACCTTTTTCTACAATAGTCAAATAGACCAATAAAGATATATCCATACAATTGAATTGCATAAAGCAGAGAAATATATTAATTACTGAGATTATATCATAATACATGGTTTTCAAAAACCTATGTCAATCCTAAGAATCAAGTCACAGAATATAGGCAAACCAAAGCAATATATTTTTTACAGCTACAGACAAATGTATTCGAATCTTTAAAAATTGAATGAAGTGATTAATGTAAAATGTGGTATCAAAGCTAACTGAAGGAGGCTGGGGAGGGCATCCTACGGAAGAGCATGTGACCAGGAAGGAACATGTAGCGGGTTTCTAAGTTAATGACAATATTTTTCTTAAGCTTGGTGGCAGAGGCGCAGGTATTCATTCCACTGTTCTTTTTTAAATATTTTATTTATTTATTTTTATAGAGAGGAGAAGGGAAGGAGCAAGGGAGGGAAAGAAACATCAGTGTGTGGTTGCCTCTCACTCGGTCCCCTACCAGAGACCTGGCCCACAACCCAGGCATGTGGCCTGAGTGGGAATCTAACTGGCGACTCCCCGGCTCGCAGGCCCACGCTCAATTCACTGAGCTACACTAGCCAGGGCATGCTATTCTTTTTTCTTAAACACGTACAGATACGTTATGTGCACTTTTGTACCTATGATACATGTTTCCTGTTACCTTCTTACACAGGCAACCTTAGTCCACCCAATCTGAAATAATTCTCCTGTTGCTCTACACCACCACATTATTCCCATCTTAACAATCCAGGTTTATCTAGCTTTGGACTACCGGTCCTTTGATCAGTTGTCAGAAATTTAGGATATACATAATAATTTTCAAAATGCTTACTCTATGTATCTTCCAGGCAGTTTAGGGATTGTTTTTGTCGCAAATATTTCTTTTTAAATGCTGCTTGAAGGCAATTTTTCACCACAAATCTAAACTTACCTAAAAATTACACATCTTTTAAAAACAAATGTTACATGAAGCAAGTTTTACAATCTGGCTTTAGACCCTGGATGTGTCACTAAGCAACAGCGAACCTGAGGAAATTATGTCTCAGAATGTCACCTTTCTCACCTGGAGATAAAGCTTAACTCAGAGAGTTTAACTATCAAAACCTGTGAGATAGTGGGTATGAGATTGCCTTAAACACCTGGCAGCACTTACTAACGTTTTCCCACTCTCAGTCGCAGTCATGAATTCTAATCTTCACTATCTGTTAAGTTTTTTCATCTTGAAATTTCTCTCTACCTTCCTGGTGGCTAGATGAGGTTCATGATGGGAACCCGTGATGGCAAAGCCACAGGGTACAAGAAACCTGGGGGTTCCTTGATTCAACACATATCAAAGAGCTGCCTACCAATGAGGAAAACACATTTTACATTCTTAAGGAATAAGAAATAAAATCCTATTGTGTTTGAGACATTATTCATTTTGGTGTCTATCTGTTACAACAGTTGAGCCTATCCTATTTAATACATTCCTAAAAAGTGGAACCACATTCATGAATACCAGATACAGCTGAAGGGGTTAAACCCAGTCATGAACATATACATAAAGTGAATGGCCACCTACAAAATACTGAGATATCCAGCCTCGTTCCTCCTCAGTTATAGGAAACTGGCAATAAGGCTTATAACTCACAGATGGGACCCTGAAAGTTTCCTGACACAGGTAACTGACTAGACTATGAGAGATGACTTACAGATGGTAACAGACAGGGACATTTCCCCTCAATGAAATAGCCCAGTTAGACAATTCCACAGTGACGACCACTACTTGACAGGCTCCACCCACACTGAAAGAGTTTTCCATCTTTTGTCTCACTTCAAAACATAGCCAAGGATCATAACAAAAAATATTTTAGGAAAAACATTAGTTATCTAGGCAGAAAGGAGATCAAATGATAGAAAACACAATAAAACACAAAAGAAACAATGCAGAAGACCTAATACATTAATTAAAAAGTAAAATATAATTCTGTTCTCAGAGACAGAAATATTGAACCTGTGAAATAAAAAGAGAATATTATTTTTAAAAAGACAGTGAGAAATAAAGAAATAATCTGGGGAAGGAAATTTTTTAAATAGGAGCTCTTGAAAATAAATATTGTGAAAGTAGAAATTTAAAATTCAATAGAAGAGTTTGAAAATAAAATTGTACTTTACCCCCAAAAAACCTAGACCAAAACAAGTAGAGGTGTCAAATGGTAGAGAAAAGAAAATTAGATCTAGTGGAGACACAATGTTTGAACAACAGAGGTTCCAGAGATTGACAAGAAACAAAAATCCAAGAAACACAAAATTTTCAGAATCGAAAACTTGTCCAAATTAAGATGGTACACTGAGTGTGGAACAATGGATGGGGGAAAAATACTTCAACTAACACTATTATGAAATTTCAGAACACTAGGACAAAGAGAAGAACAGGAAGGGCTCCAGAGAGAGAGAGAAACCCTAAGTCACAAAGAATAGGATTCAGAATGGCATAAATGTCTTACAAGGAGTTATAATAAAATGCAGAATTGCCTTTAAAATAGGAGGAAAATTATTTCCAATGTAGAATTCTATACCCACCCAAAATATGAACCAAGACAGCTAGCAGAACAAAATATTTCTAGAGATGCAAGCCTCAAAACTCTAATTTTTATAGACCCCCTCCTAAAATTAGAAGTAAAACAAAGACACAAAATCCTAGAAATTGAAGGTCCAACATAAGACAAATGAGATTTTCCAGGTCAGTGAAAGGAGGTCCCAGAGAACTACATGCCACCTTACAGAAACAGTCCACACTGGAGCCAGAGAACAAAGGACTCCCCAAAGATATTTCTAGATATCTTTGAGACTGAGAGCTGATAAACAGATTTAATTGTATTGAGAGGAAATGTATTCTTTTGGCAAAAAAAAAAAAAGTACGATTAATAAATGATAGGCATAAAGAAAACAAAGCAAAAAAAAGGTGAAAAAGGAATAGTCACCTCCCTGTTGATTAAGATCAACAGGGGATCTAAGCCACATGGCAGTGGCTTCAACTAGAAGATGGTTTCTCGTGCAGAAGTCCAGAGACTGGCAGGGTCCAGGGCTCTTAGTGGGCTGTTCCATGGTGGCAGAACCTAGGCTGCTTCTCTCTTGTTGTTCTGCTATCTCCAGCATGTGGCTTCCACTTCATAATTCAAGAATTCAAGCCATTACATCCACATTCCAGCAAGCAGAAATAAGAAAGGGACAAAAGGGAGAATGAAACCTCAACACTGCTTTGAGATCACTTGCAGCAGGTCATTCATACACTAACACGTCCCAATGGCCAGGACTTAAGTCACATGACTGCATGGACCTACATAGGTTCTATTACTAATTCTTTTTTAAAGGAGGAGAATAATTGATACTGGAAAATGGCTTTCAGTCTCCACTCACTTCCTCCAGCACTTTCTATTTTCCATTTTCTACTTTGTTTTTCCTCACAGTATTTATTATTCTCTGATATATTTTCTTTTCACTTATTTATCTCTTTCCCCCAACCTGTAAGATCCGAGAGGACAGGGCCTTTGTCTTTTGTTCAACCCTGTACCCGTTTCTGGAAAAGTGTTCCAAGTATAGAAGGAATTTAATAAATATGGGTTGAATGAGAGAATGAATTAACTCCATTGTTGTCTAAAAAATAAATTTAAAGATAAAGATCCTGTCTGAGCACAAATGATGCTGTTTTGTGTTGCTTGGTAGAAATGGATGCCCATCAACTAGGAAAACTGAACTACCCACTCTGAGCTGGTTGGCCAAATGTCCCTTTAGTTTTTTTCTGTAAAAGACAGAGTTTTCATTTTTACCAATAATTCTATTGATTTGGATATTTTGAGTATGTCAGCTATCTCCCAGGTGGTATAACATTGATTGTATTTAATTTCTGTCTTGATTTGATCGCTATGAACTTCAGCTGGTCCAGCCAACCTCGGAGCATTGTCCAGAGAGAAATCTCCAGCAGAAAACTTCTCAAACCACTTTTGATACCTTCAGTCGGTTACAGCACCTTCACACACTGCACAAATCTTTTTTGTGTTTCAATTGTATTTTTACCTTTTTTTTGAAATAAGAAAGCATAATATGCCAAAATGTTGTTTATTTTCTTCCATCTTCAGTATTAAAATGGCTATACAAAAATTCACCAATTTTGATACTTTTTTTAAATGTACGCTGATATGTCAGCTGTCACAATACAATCTAACAAAATTGTTTCAAATGAAGGTAAAAACAACTAAGTGCCATAGCCACCTTACAGAAAAAAACAAACAAACTTTCTGGCCAGCCCATAATTTTAGAAAGCCTCCATTCCTCTGAACAGATGAAGTCAAAACCTGCACAGGGCAGGACCACTAGAGCCTCAGGTGACACCCACGTAATAAATCACCAGTGTACACAGTATTATTTCAATGTAAGCTGTTACACAAGGTAACTATTGTATGTAACTTTGTGTTTAATTATGTATTGTGTGAAATAATATAATGAGTAAGAAAATGTGAATATTAATTAATGTAAATTAATGTGATGATTAACTGTTCTTAATGTGAGCATTATCAGATGTGGGATGAGAAGTGTATTTGGAGGGAGTGGCAGGTAAGAAACCTAAATCCTAATTTTCCAAGCAATAGATCTATCTATAACGAAAAATATCAAGAAATACCAGAAAATGCCTACAATTGGGGGGGGGGCGGGGAAACAAGTCTTAAAAGAAACAAATGAAATGTTCAAAGTAGTTACTCTGGGGACCAAAGATCACGGATCGAAAGGCAACCCCATAGGTCTCCCGTTCTCCTCTCAACGCTAAAAAAAAACATTCTATTTCCAAGTACGTATGTTTCAATTTGACTTTTTCCTATCTAGGTCGGTGCCTCCCCTTCCTCTGAGCTCCTGAGAAATACAATCTCAATCATTGTTAGGAGCCTTACAAGGTCGTGGTGGAGGGGGCGACAGAGGGTGCACTTCATGAAAAGATGAAGGCTCCCCGGTCGACTTCCTGTCCATCACACCGAATAAATCTTAACCAGGCAATAACCCCTACGATTTTAATTGTAAAGCATTACACTCGCCCGCGCCCGTACTTCCTAGTCACTGGACGGCCGAGCCGAATTCCAGCCCCCTAACAATTAGGAACTGTTCGCAACTGGGCTTCGGTGCTGACACGGGCCCGAAGGGAAGTACAGAACGACTTCATCCAGCATTTGGCTAATTCCAACGTTACCTCTCACGTCTGGGGTTAGAACGTGTGAGGAAACAACGTGGCGCCCCCAACGGTGCGTGGCGACAGCGAACGCGACTCGGGTCGTGGAGCTGGGCCCGCGCGACGCCTAGCGGACAGGACCGCCCGGCCCCGCCTCCGGCGGCGGGAGGCGGAGCGACCCCTGCGGAGCCCCGCCCCGAGCCTGCGTTTGGCCACAGGTCCTGCTAGGCGCTTCCCCGAGTCGCGAAGCTGCAGGAAGAGGAATCGAGTAAAGAATAAATTTGCCTTTTTCAGCGCGCCAAGCCGAGCGCCATGCTTGTTCTCCGAAGTGTCCTGACTAGGGCTCTGGCAGCGCGGACGTTGACGCCTCAGGTACCAGCCCGGGGTTGAGGGGAGGCGCCCACACGGTTCCCTGGAGGAGGGAGGGGAGTGTTCAAAAAGGCTCCGGACCGCACCGGCGCCCAGACCCGAGATCCCCGCGCCTGCGTCCGTCCAACTCCCAGGCTCAGACTAGCATCCTGCTACGTGCTGCCCTCCTCGTCCAAGCTAGGAGTCAGGAACCTCGTAGCAACTGCAGCGTGGGGCAGGGGTGGGTTTACAGTTGTTCATATGGGGAATAATACAGTAATTAGTAAGTAATAATACTCTGTTTTGTATACTCACAACTGTAAATCTACTTTTGCCACAACTTGTACGATGATAAACTCACTTAACCTTAGATGAGTAATGTACAAAATTATTTGTGATTCAGCCTTAACCTGGAAATTGGTCTAGTCTGTAAATCTAACCAGAGATACTTTTTCTCTTAATGTCTAGGCTTTTCTCCTTACTCTGCGGCCAGGCTCGGAAGGGTTACACCTAGGGACTGACTTTCTGGTGAGGGCTAAAGAGGAGCTGGGAATGGCCCACTCATCCAAGATTAGCAGTACAGTCTTTATCCTGCCGATTATCAATCCCCTGGGACAGGGCCAAGAATTATTTCTTACAACTTTATTCTTAACTTTATTAAATGTCTATCCAATAGACATTTCTTTTATAAGTGAATTGGAAGTTATTGCTGTGGAAGATGAGCCAGAATTTGGAAAATAAGGGAGCCTGAATCCTTCCCTACATGCCACAAAATCACCTCCTCCCTGAGAGATAATCACCTATCTCTCCAGAGAGATAAGTATGCAGAGATACACTTATCTCTCTGCTGTTTAGCCTTTCACTGGGTTTCCGCTGTTAATGTTCCTTCTGCAAATGGTGAAAATATGCACCCGTTACAGAACAGAAAGAGTTTTTCTACCCACTGCTAGCAGAGCCAAAAATTGCAGTGAAGAAATAATCTATTTTATTATGAATGGTGCCACCCAGGAGAGTAGGAGGCTAATAATGCTCAAAAGCTCAAACTCTTTGATGGCATGTAGAGCAAAATCACAAGACATTATGGTTTAAGGATTCAGGGTGGTGCTGGGAGCTTGTTGGGCGGAGGTGAGGTAAAGCTAATGAATCCTTTCTTCAGGTCTAAAGGTTAGCTTCCGGATCTCCTGGGAGAGTAGTCACGGGGTGGTACCACCCTAGAGTTAAGGAAATGAATCAAAACTTAGGTCAAGATGTTATCTGTGACAATCAGTCAGGTCTTGATTACTGACTTCTCTCTTGGGGGTTGCCAATTATCTGGTAGAAAGGCCAGATCTCTGAGTGGAATAGACAGAGAGGAAGACTATTTTTAGAGTAGGATTTAAAACTATCTAACTGAAGTCATCAGGACCCTGGCTTTCATGCCTTTGGCCACATATTTGTTTCCAAGTACAAATGCCTTGAGAATCTAAACCTAACAAGTAGTTGTTACAAATACCCCGGCTGTCCCATTTCCTGATATATTTTATTTATAACTTTTTAAACTGTAATACTAGGCAGTTGTTTATTTGTATAACATTGTCTTATTAGAATTTAGCTAAAAATGACACAGAAAGCTTGATGACACTACTCCTCCAAAAGCAGGAGTAGTTGCCATTGTTTTGGGTGGGAATATCTACTTTCCAGAGAAGTTTAGACTCCTGGGCAACAGGAGCATAGTTTTCGTAGACATGGACTGATATTCAGGTATTTAGAACTGTAACATTTTACACAAATAAAAATACATAGATGCTTGTGTGTGTTTTAACAAAAAGTATGTCAGAGAAAGGAGTCTACTGATTTCATTTGACATACTAAGTACTCAATATAATTTGTGTGTAACTTTATACCAAAGTTTTTAATAGGTAATTCTGATTAATCAGCTTCAGGAAATTGGCAGGTGATAGCCAAATCTACAGTAAGGTGGGTTTGTAAATGTGAATGCCATGTGTCTGTGTATGCACACACCTGTATATGCACACACACACACACATAAATACACAGAGGATAATTTCTGGCAGGACATTTCCTACCTAAAATTCAGTTCGCTCAGACTTAGAGTAACTAAATTTATATAGTGAACATGCAACTAATACAGAAAGAACTAATGGTTTTTAAGGTATATTTCCATCAAGGGGTAAAATCAGATGTGTTAAATGCCCTTCTTCAGATTCATCTGTAATTAAACCCAATAATCATTCAGACAATTCCTACCTGTTGGTTTTTTTTCTTTACAGCATTCATAAAGAGTTTTCTGCTAGTAAACACATTTTCATCATGCCTCCCAGAACACCTGCATATTTTATAAAGTTCACTTAAATACATAACTGTAACACATATAGCATCTACTAAACATAGACTGTTGGCTAACTAAGGTAAAACATCTGTAAACTTACTAGAGCCCTAATTGTAGATTTGGGGTAAAGGATGCTGATTCAGACTCCATGGTCTGCTTATGATTAACTTCTTGTGAAAAGATGGCTACTGGTGGCCCTCTGCCCAGAAACAGTAGCTGTTCAGTGTACTCAAGACTAGTTACCTTTATTGACCTATCTATACACAAAGGTCCAAAGGGAAATGACAGCAGAGGTATAAACATGGACTATGAGTCCAATGAATGTCCTTTATTTCCAAATTTAGGTTTGGTGTAACACAATATTGCAAATCCTACCTTTCCCAAACACTTGAACTTGCCTTATCTCTCTTCAGGTGTGCTCATCTTTTGCTACAGGACCTAGACAATCTGATGGAACATTCTATGAATTTCGTACCTATTATCTTAAGCCATCCAAGATGAATGAGTTTCTGGAAAATTTTAAGAAAAATGTACATCTTCGGACAGCTCACTCTGAACTGGTCGGATACTGGAGTGTTGAATTTGGAGGCAGAATGAATAAAGTGTTTCATATTTGGAAGTATGGTATGAGTCATCAGCTTAAGTATTCAGTGCGATTTCATCCTGGTAGATGTTACATGTGACTTAGTTCTTGGATCTGTATGACTATAAGTACATACAGGTTAAACTGTTAAAAAGCAGAACAACAACAGCAACAACAAAAATTCATAGATGGCTCCTCCCAGTGCTAGGTATACCTCTAACCACCCGTCGCTCAAGTCTTTCTAATCGTAAATGGTGTCTAGTATTTCACATCATAAAATCGTGAACTAGATTTTAATTCTCAGAAAACGTTATAAAATAGATTACTATAAAGATGATTTGTGAAAAATCTAAAGCACTAATCGTAAGAGCCCAAGTGGGTTACGATCCTAAAAGAAGGGGAGAGTTCTTTTTCTTTATTGTTGAAGCTACAGCTGAGTATCAGGATTTCAGTGGAAATGAGACATAGGGTCTTGAGGGCGGTAGAGGTTGACGGGGATGATGGTTAACTTCTAGGCAGCACTGGGCTCTGAGATTTAATAATTTGTTATGTCTAGGTAACGACTTTTGTCTCACTTGTGCACCCCAGGGTTTTAAGAAATTCGCCATTGTTATCCTATTCTAGGGAAGTGAGGCAAAGGAATCAGCATTCTCCCCCTATTGAAGCAGACCTACCCCTGGCATAGTACAGGAAGGAGATTGAGTTACAGGAACCCTCAGAACGTTACTCTAGTGTCAAAGCTTTGTGAGGTCCACATCAGGACTTGATGATATCCAAAGCACTTTTAATAATTTCATTTAGTGATTGGTCATATAAAGTACTTATTTACTGTAATATGAAAGGTACTTATTCTCTACTTATCATGGCCACAGTTTAGGAGTTTTCCCTGTTGTAACAGAATACACCCAATTAGAACACAGTCTATGCTTTCATGTGCAACTGTGTCCCATTTAAAAATTATTAGTAAGGTCCTGGTTTTACTGAGTTAAGCTTTGAGGTGAATGTTATTCCTCATCTACAGCATAAATGATGGAAAACTTTTACAATCAGTTTTATGGGGCCCTAATGTAAACATAGTACTAGGCCCACATATTAGTAAATATATATACATATACTTGTTGGGTAACAAACAAGAGAAATAGTACTGAGTATAAAAGAATGGATGACAATAAGTACAAGAATCAGCACTGTTTCTTTGGAAGCTGTTCAAGGAAGATGAGGCTATAACCATGCATCTTAATTTCACTGATGTGAAATTTAACTCATACTCTGCCTCGACCTGACCACCACCACCATCGCAACCACCAAAGGAAAATAAGTCTTCCCAAACTGCAGGATAAATGTTTCAATTAAAGTAACAAGAACAGTTCACATATACTGAGTACTAACTAGCTGCCAAAACACTGTTCTCAGCTCCTTTTGTATACTAATTCATTTTGTCCTCCAGACAACCCTGGAGGTGTCGATGCTGTATCATTCTCCCCATTTCACAGTGAGAAACAGACACAGGTTCGATAACTTACCCAAGTCACACAATTACCTACTAAATGGTAGAGACTATAATGTCCACTCATGGCATCATCATTAGCTGTTTACATTTCTACACCCTTTTTAGGCCATGAGAAATGTGGGGACACATCTGTTTTGGGGGGAGGGGTGGTATCTCCAGGGCAATAACTCAGTGTTCCTACATGGCCTCCATGAACATTTGCTGAATTAAATGAAATCCAAAAAAGGTCTATCGGGTATCCCACCTTTTAGCACCTCTGGGCCACACTGGAAGAAGATTTGTCTTGGGCCACACATTAAATACGCAAACACTAATGAAAACTGATGAGCAAAAAGATTGTAAGTAAATTTACGATTTTGCATTGGGCCTCACACTGCCCATAGGCCACAGGTTGGAAACTCCTGGCACTGATTTTAAAACAAAACTTTTACTTTTCTTACTCTTTTCTTCCCATAGATAATTATGCTCATCGAACCGAAGTTCGGAAAGCCTTAGCCAAAGATAAGGAATGGCAAGAACAATTTCTCATTCCAAATTTGGCTCTTATTGATAAACAAGAGAGTGAGGTCACTTATCTGGTGCCGTGGTGCAAATTAGAAAAGCCCCCGAAAGAAGGTAAGTCCTTCCCTCCTGGCCACTTCGAATTTTGATAAAGAAATTACTAAAAGATTTTAAACTATAAAAACTAAAGTTTCACTGAAAAAAAAAATACAGCAATCCTTTGTCTTAGAGTGGAATATGTTGTAATTATAGACAGGAAGTGAATTTGAGCTTTTTGCTTCTCGTTCAGACAATATGCATTAGTGTTTTTCCAATTCTTGAAAAGCTCTTCAAGTTGAAGTGTGACTATGAAAAATTGACATGGGTTGAGGAGTAGAGGTTGAGAAGCTGGGGATTTACAGCAGAGAAGATATATACAGGTAGGTAAAGGATAATGTGTGAAATTTTGTCGTAGTTTGGTATAATTACAGCTAATCTTAAAACATTAAGTATATCTTGGCTTAGGCTGGGGGCAGTGAATTAATTTAAACCATTAATAAGTTCTATTTTAACTTTTCTGTTTTCTCTCTTATTTCTCAGTTTGAAAATAATTGCTAAAGGTCTGTCTTCTTGCTGATTTCACTTTCTTGCTGACTTTTAAAAAGCTCAGATTTTTAAGAAGCATAAACTAATTTCAACATTATTGTCTTTCTGCTGTAACACAAATTTTGTAGTGTCACCTTAGTCTTATTTGGACCCTTGTCCACCCGGACCTCCCCTCAGCTTCCAGCACTGTCTAGTGAACTGAGGG
This sequence comes from Sturnira hondurensis, assembly GCF_014824575.4. NCBI lineage: Eukaryota > Metazoa > Chordata > Mammalia > Chiroptera > Phyllostomidae > Sturnira > Sturnira hondurensis. The sequence continues at coordinate 14,606,602 of NW_028095197.1, forward strand.
GCTTCTAGAACAGTGTCGCGGCTTGGTTCTCTTCCTGTTTGTTGTCCCTAATTCTTTACTAATTTTACACTTTTTTTCTTTTACTTCTCAAATCTGTTTGTCCCTTAGTTTTTTTCTCTCTTACCTGCTCAACCCTTCTTACTGGAGGTAAAATGCTTTTCAAGTGTTCATCTGGATATTTAGGAATACTAAACCTATCTCCTTCAGTTTTTAGGGTTTTCTTCCCTCAAAATCTCAGATATCACTTTGGGTCCATTGTTTGCTTGCTGTTCCTCTTAGAAATGGAATCCCGTGAAGGGAAATTATACAAATAAAAAAAGTATTTTCTCTTAGAACTGCAAAGAAGAAGGAAATATAGATCAGAAAATTCTTTTCTGCGCTGGCTGGTGTCAGTTAGTGGATTGAGTACTGGCCTGTGAACCAAAGGGTCACGGGTTCTATTCCTAGTCAGGACACGTGCCTGGGTTGTGGGCCAGGTCCCCAGTAGGGGGCATGTGAGAGGCAACCTCACATTGATACTTCTCTCCCTCTTTTTCTCCCTCCTTTCCTCTCTGTCTAAAAATAAAAGAAATAAAATCTTTTAAAAGAAGAAAAGATTTTTTTTTTACCCATTTCTTATCTCAAAGTGTAGACTTGGGCAACTCAAATTCTAATCCTATTAAAAATTCTCAGTATTTGTGTTATTGACAAATTTTTTATAGATTAAAAATATTTCAGATAATAGCTTGGCATAGCTTCCTTTCTGTTTTGTGTAATAAACTTAACAACTGACACTTAACATGGATAAGGACTTTCTAAACATAAAAGCAAGGAAAAATAACACAAATTTGTAAGTATGTCCACATAAACATGGATACATGTATGATCCTCCAAATTTGTATATGTCTGTTAGCTTTCCACTGGAACCAGACTAACCTGATTAGAAATTTCTTGAATATCTTTTGTAAAAGAATGATTTTTCTCCCTACTCTAGGAGTCTACGAACTGGTTACCTTTCAGATGAAACCGGGTGGGCCAGCACTGTGGGGTGATGCCTTTAAAAGGGCAGTTACTGCCCATGCCAATCTAGGCTACTCAAAACTAGTTGGAGTCTTCCACACAGAATATGGATTACTCAACAGAGGTACAGTTGCCCATTTCTTCTATGAAACTGCAAAAGATTGGTGAGCTTCTAAGTTCCTTAGGTCTATTTGTCTCTTTTCATTAAGGCATATATTTTGACTTTTATTACCAAATTTTCAGGTTTTTTGTAATTTTAAGGGTTGAAAAACCCTGTTTTACTCTTACTATTTAGAATGCTAACATTTTATGAAGCCTGTTTCAAAGCTGAATGTTGTTTCCCATGATACAGCAAAATGATAAAATTAAAGTCTGCAAGGAGCCTCAAGAAGATGTCTATTTTTTTATACCATATTCCTCTCAGTATACTTCTTTTGATTTTTTAAAAGAATATTACTTGGGGTAGGCCTACAGTCTTGTCAACCACTTGGGGTAGAAAAAAGGAATAGAATTACAAAAATAAAATACAGATGAATTTACTTAACAATAGGGACAAGAACTATATTCCTAAGCCAAAAAGCAAATGAGAAATGATACAGGGAAAAACACACACCTTTGGACAGCTCACTCTGGGCTGGTTGGGTATTGGTGTGTAGAACTTGGAGGCAGAATAAGTAAAGTGTTTTCTATTTGGAAGTCTAGTATGAGTCATCGGCTTAAGTATTCAGTGCAGATTTCATACTGGTAGATGTTACATGAGTCTTAGTTCTTGGATCTACAAATACTATACAGGCTTACTATAGTGTAAGTACACATTGCTATAAATACACACAGGTTTAACTGTTTAAAAGCAGAACAACAAAAGTTCATTGATTACTCCTCCCAGTGCTGGGTATACCTCTAACAACCCCTCACTCAAATTCGTATGTTATCAAAAATGGCATCTAGTATCTCACATCATAAAATTGTGGACTAGATTTTAATTCTCAGAAAAATTATAAAATAGATTACTATAAAGGTGATTTGTGAAAAATCGAAAGCAGTAATTGTAAGAGCCCAAGTGGGTTACGATCCTAAAAGGAGGGGAGAGTTCTTTTTCTTTATTGTTGAAGCTACAGCTGAGTATCAGGATTTCAGTGGAAACAGTTGAGACATAGGAGCTTAAGGGAGGCAGAGGTTGATGGGGATGGTAGTTGACTTCTAGGCAGCACTCAGCTCCGAAATTTAGTAATTTGTTACATTTAGGGGGAACCGCGTCTGTCTCACCTGTACACCCCAGGGGTTCAGGAAATTCACCTTTGTTTTGCTGATCTAGGGAATAAAGGCAAAGGAATCAGAGTATATATATAAAATATACCTGTAACACACAGATAGACATACATGTCCATCATATACATCATTCTATCCATAAGATCTAATTCTATTTTGCTTATCTTTTAAAGAAAATACACTAAATATTAATAGAAGCTTTCCCTGGGCAGTTAAAATTATGCTTTTTATTCTTTGTATCTAAGTTTTCAGCAATACACAATTTTTTTATGACCTTGCTTTTTCAAAAATAAAATGTAGTAGGAAGCAATGACAGCTGGGCCTAGTCTTGATTATTCATGCCTTTTGTTGTATTACTTTACCTCTCCTGCCAAGCCTTCTGTTTCATCTATAAAACCAGTTTATTAATCAGTTCATAAATATTTCTCCCATCTCTTACCCATCTCAAATCTTACCACTGACACACTTGGTTTTATTTTTTCGATACTATTTTGATTTAAAGAGTAAGACTGAACATATCTGATTAATTTGTATTTATTCTTAGTAATGCTGTGGACTTTAGAATCTGTTTGGGGTTTCTTTCTGCAGTTCATGCTCTTTGGTGGAACGAGAACGCAGACAGCCGTGCAGCTGGGAGACACCAGTCTCATGAGGACCCCAGGGTTGTGGCAGCTGGTAAGCTGTGTCAGTGGGCACGAGCTGCTCATGGGACAGATTTGGTTTAGTCAGTAACTTGATAAGCCTTCTTCTACCATGTTTTGTTTTCCAGTTCGGGAAAGTGTCAATTACCTAGTGTCTCAGCAGAATATGCTTCTGATCCCTGCCTCGTTTTCACCATTGAAATAGTTTTCCACCAAAGTACAAAGCATTTTCAATAAATGTTTTAAGATGTGTCTGCTAATGGTACTTCCGTTCTCCCAAGCGAATCTCTTTTATTTGAAGAAGGTGGTAAGTTAATTAGCTGTGTCTCTGCATTTCTAAAACCATCTCTGTTCTTTTGTCATTACCACCTCAGAAACCAGTTCTGTTCGTTTCCCCCATGGCATTTCAGTAGCTATTTTACATTAGACATAGTTGCCACTATTCGTGATCTTGAGTTTTCATTTCTTTCAGGTTATCTCCTATTCTCTCTTTTGACGACCCTTGGCTTCATAGCATTTTCTTGTATTTAAATGATGTCTTTACATTTTTGTGCCTGGCAGTATTTTGAAATTATGTACATGCAATATCTATATTTTCAACATGCCTTTTTTCCCCTGAGATTTAAAATAACTTTTTGCCCAGTAAAGTTTATTTTTTAATATAAGAATATTGGGGAAAATGTATTTCTTTACCTTGGCAAAGTACAGTAACACCTGTGTCATCTATATCAATTGTGATTTTCACATTGATTATTGGTCAGTTAGGTCTCAGTGTTTAGAAAAACCTTCACAAGTCTTGTTTCATATGCTGAAATGTGTTCACTTAATTTTATTAATTTTTGTTCATTTTGGATTACTAACAAAGACACTTGAAACATCAATTTGGTTTTGAAGAGACTTTATGGTTCTGGGAATGCTGCCCTAATATATGCCTGTGTAGTCATTCTGGGTTTTTCAATTTGCATTGTATAATGGCATTATCTTCCTGAGAGCTTTCACTGTGTTGCTGTCGCATAACGACACAGTAATAACTTACGAACATAATTGAGAACATTAAGTTACGCCGACAGACCGGCATGAGAGCCACACCAGAAGGAGAGTGTCTTTAATGCGCCACAGGCCGCCGGGGCTTCCCTGGACACACTCTCAGCTTCCGTTTGTGAGGACCTCTCTGCTTTCCAGACTTAGGTGTGGTGCTTCCAAGCACTCTTGTGTTTACGGTGGTACTACTTCACATTTCTAAGACATATTAGAAATAAATAAAATAGTAAATTATGAATTCGCTAAGGGAAATCTGAACAACATTCAGTGTGTAAGGTTTCTCCTAGGAGAAATGGCTAAAGGACTAAATGAAAAACCATCAGAAAGGTGAGCAATTGCTCAGTTGCAGGCTATATTATTATAACAGACAAGAATCCAAATAAACGTTTTAAAATCCAGCTGTTGTCATGTTTTCTGCTTCCCTTCAATGCAAGATGCTGTAGTGTTGAGTATGTTCTTCCCTTCCCATCTTCCCATCCTTCCTTCTTATTCTTCCCTGAGCCCCTCAGGCCTACACCCTTGCCAGTCTCTGAAATGACACTCCTGAGGGTCACTAAGGACCTGTCTTTCCAAGTTCAGCGGCCTCTCACCACCTTTAGCCGGCTCATCATCTCAGCAGTGTTGGACACAAATGGCCACTCCTGCCTTCCTGAAGCACTTGGTTCTGAGCATCCATCTCTGGTGTCACATTGTTCCATTTTCTTCCTCCTCACCGACCTGTCCCTCTGTTTCCTCTGCTGGCTTCTCTTCTAAACACGGTAGGGTCTCAGAGCTCAGTGTAAGCTCATTCAGTCCCCAGGCTTACATACCACATAATGTGCTCACAATTCACACATTTTTATCTTCTTTCCTATCACATCCTCTGAGCTCCAGTCAGAAATACAACTGCCTTTTTAACACAACCACCTACCTAGTTTTGGGGGGTCACAGACTAAGAAGTCTTGACAGCTCGCTCTCCTTCGTCCCATCCATGCAGCCTGTCAGACCCTGAATATTCCTGTTCTTCCCTGGCTGTTGTGACCACCCTCTACCACCACCTCTTAGCCTTCCTACTGTCTTTTCTCCCCATACAGCCAGCTTCTCTTGAAAACAGATAAGCCAGGCAGTGAAAGACAAATACCATATGATATCACCTTTAACAGGAATGTAAACAACAAAACAAGCAAGCAAAATGTAACCAAAGACACTGAAATACAGAACGTGCTGACAGGGTCCAGAGGGGAGAGGGGAGGGAAGCCCAGAGTAAAAGGGGATGGACTCACATGAATAAATATGAAGGACACATGGACAATAACTAAGACGGGGGGCGGAGATGGGAGGGGGGTGGGGAGCACTGGGGGGGTGCAGGGCTGGGAATACAAGAAAGAAAACTGTACTTGGACAAAAGTTAAATAATAAAAATACAAAAGCAAAAAAAAGAAAACAGGTTAGGTCAAACGACCGCCTTGTTTAAAACTCCCCAGTGGCTCCTCACTGCATAACACAATCCAGGTAACGTACCACGGCTCTGCCTCTGAGTCCATCCCTCCCACTCGGAGACACTGGTTCTCTCCCCTGCTCCCCAACTTGCCAAGCATTTCCTCCCTTGGGGTTTTTGCACCAGGTGCTCTTTCTTCCAGGAATGTTCTTCCTGCCCCCCTTCAAATGCAGGCCCCTTCTGCTCATTTTATTCAGGTCTGAGCTTAAATGTCACTCCTCCATTGGGCCATCTCAGATTCCTCTGCATTGTTATACCATGTTTCATCTTCTTGGTGTTTACCACTCCCTGAATTCACTGCCCACATACCCATTGGGAGTGTGAATATAAATTCTCCGCTGAATTTAAGTTCACTGGAGCAGGAGTTCTGTCATCTTCAACACTGTATCCCCAGAACCTAGCAAAGTATCTAGCACACAACAGAGGTCAGTAAATACAGTATAATGATACCATACTGATCGGGATAATTTTAACTGATACCCAACTTCACCAAAAAGAACCCTCTCGCTCTTACCAGTGTGGCTCAATTGGTCGGGTGTCATCCCACAAAGCGAAAGGTTGCTAGTTCAACTCCCAGTCAGGGCACATGCCTGGGTTGCAGGTTATTTCTCCCCCATGTCTGTTTCTCTCCCTCTCTTTCTTCCTCCCTTCCCCCTCTAAAAAAGCACCCTCTTCCAGTTACTAGCTGTATAATTTTGGGCAGTTCCTTATCCTCTGAGCCATAATTTACTGTATGTCAAATGGTGCTACTTACCTCATAGAGCAGGTATAAACTGAGGATTAAATGAGGTGCCTGGCAACTTAATAAACACTTAGAAAAGATAGGTAATTTTGTTATGCTTTTCTCTATTTAATGTAGTCATTAGTATTCCAAAGTTGCCAGATTTTTTTAAATCTGTAAATGTTTATATTGGCTCTTCTCTAAATAGGAGAAAGTTTTGGTCAAGACTCATGGGTAACATTTTCATCTAAATTAAACTGTTCATTTTTCAATGGTTTTGTTCCTCTCCGTCAGTTATCATTTTTCACAAAGAAATGCAGTTTTCAATCAATTTCATGGAAGACACTGTCACATGAACATCGAGGTGGGGAAGACAAAGGGGTGATGCTGATGCTGAGTGGTCCCCTGGTGCACTCAAAGCTCGGACCCGCACACTGCCTGTTCCACGACACTACAGCTGTGCAGAAAAGGCCACAAATACAGCCACAGCTCCACCAAGCTGCCTAAGGCGGGATGTTTGACAGGCGTTCTTCCAGTACCGAAATAGAGTCATTTCTGAGACTGTAATTGCTTATTAGCTGTGAAGAATACATCCCCATTTCTCATCAGCGCTACATAATCTCAAGTGTAGACTGCACAGCACTTTTTACTGGAGAAAAGGAAGGCATCTCTGACGTTAGTATCACTTTTCTGCCCACACTCCTCCTTTCCCTGCAGGCTCACCCTTCCACCAAGCCCAGCACCTGGCTGTACACTTGCCGCCCTGTTCCCTTGTATTTTTGGCTGACCAATCAAAAGAGCACTAGGCTGCATTTGTAGCTTCCTTACTACCAAATGAAATGAGGTTTTTACTAAACGGTCTTAGCTACAGAGGATTTTTAGAAATCTCCACAGCTTCATAATTATTAAGCAGAGTAAATTTGACTAAAAACCATTTAAACTTACTTAATCTCAGTTATTTTCTTGACTGAATCATGAAAGTAAAAACCGCCTTTTTAAAAACATCAAGTAATCCTTTCAGTTCTCTTTGGTGATTGACAGGACATTTAGCCTCTGCTAAAATGTCTCCTTTTGAGCCAAACTGCTTTAACAGTAGGTGGTGCTGCGAATGCACACACACACAAAAATGCATCTAGATCAACAGAACCGTCACAGCTTTATTTTGTGACTCATGACAACGTAGAAATATGCCTTTAATACTTCATATAAAGTTACAGACAAATGCATTTTTTCTTTTTTTCCCTTTTAATGAAAATGATTTAACTTAGAAATCTATTGTGAAAACTTGTCTAGTTTTGCAATTCTCAGATATTCCAGTGCAAAAATAGATCCCATTACAGACAACATAAAGTGCTTGGAATGAAGAGCCAATGACAAAAAAAAAAAAAGCACAGAAACACAGCTTCATCCTCGGGTGTAAGAAGAAAGAATACTTAATCCTTATGTAAATATAAACATTCTATAAAAGGGGTGCAACATTTTAATGCAAATTAGAATATTATTATAGTACTATATTACTAGTAAATAGTAACAAGGGTACAAATTAATTATCTCAGTATCAAAGTGGTTCAATATTCTACGACACATGGCTCTTTGGGAAAAAAATTCCTGATATATACAACCACAAGAAGAAAACATAGACAAATCCCTTTAGTCAATAGTTACATACAGTGAATGAATGATGTGCGACATTTAATAGTCACAATGCATTGCTTTCAGCACAGATACTGAAATACAGTAGTTTGAGGTTTGGTTTAAAAACACAAGACAAACAATGAGCGGTGCTGGGCATTTAGGTATAGAGGGCTTTGTTACTGTTTTCTGTTTCATATTCACAGTTGTTACTAAGGTTTTCAAGATGTCTGAAAGAAGCAAAAGCAGAAATCTTTGAACACTTGGGAATGTCTGAAACCCACAGTTATATTCCCTGTGGAAATATACAGAAATTTTACTTGAGTATGGAGTGGTAAAAATTTCCACTAATGTTTACACAGGAAAATTTAAAAGATTACTATTCAAATAGTCTAAAAGGTAACTATTAATGAAGCTGATGTGTAACTATAGATTGTTTCTAGCTTCAGAAGAGATCCTTTTAAATCTATATTGAAACATTGTATTTTTCCAAAATAGTTCAGTGTCTTTTGAATTTTTTTTTAAATATGGCCTTGATGTCAGAGTAATTAAAGCAAGGATCTGCTCATAGATTTGATAAGAGTAGAAAATTCAAACATGATTCTAATGAAATGAGAAAACAAGTTTAAATTTGAAAAGTAGAGACTACTATGAATTTTGTATCATTTTAGAAAGCATAAAATAAAATGATCTCATAAAGATCTCTAGTTTTTGGAACTACACCTTCATTACTTATCATTTTAGAAAACAATTTTGGCATTAATTACTAAAAGTCATTTTCTTTTCCAATCAGTGAGTTATAACATTCTACAAATTTTTTAAAAACTAAAAATTTATTTAAAATAGACCTGAAATCTTACACTCTTAGAGTTAATGAATTTTAGAACAAGTAATGAAAGGTAACTACACCAAATAGTAGTTCCCTCATGTTTGTTGTCTCAAGACAGGTAACCTTAAGCATTGGTAAAATATTTTTGAAGTGTTTATTGACTAAAAATATAGGACTGGGTTGGGAAAACCTGAAATATGCTTCATGTGAGGGCATTTGTTATTTTTTTTTTTCACAATAGGTTAGTGATTTTAGAAATGAAAAATTGGGGATTGTGTGAATGCAGTATCAAGACCTTCAAAGGCAATTATTTGAAGTTACTAAAAGCCATAAGCACAAATTGTCTTGCTTAACAACTTTTCAAATTAGCTGTCTTCTCTGTAAAAATACCCATTGTTGAAGCCTTGTGACCCTTAGGACATTTAAACACTCTTAACTGTTTCACTGCTGCTATTTTCAAGAAGTGGACAGTCCGATTCTCTTTCATTGGGACCCCGCAACCACAGCTGAACACCCTGTATTGGTAAACCAGTTGGCTCAACACCATGGCACAGGAAGTCTGAGTCTCAATTCCTCCCCACCCCATCCACCCACCCACCCACACTCACTCAACTATAACACAGACACAAGAAACAAACTTGAACTGAGATGAAAAGTATTTGAAAGGATCTTCAAGGAACTTAAAATACAATGTCATGACAGCTTGACCATCACACCGTTTTCCAGTCACAAGGCACTAGTCAGACGATCCATCTGCGAACTCACGTGGGAAAACACAGCTGGCGGGGCCGTGTGGCCATACTCCCCTCTGCCACAGGCTTCCACAAAGAGGCCATTCTAAGGTTTCCAAAGTCACTGATAGAACTTAACATTCCAAACAACAGTAAAAGTACAAAGATTTTTGTCAAAATACAACTCCATCTTTTCGTATGCTAGATTAATTCAAAAAGCCAGAAATAATACTATGCAGTGTCAGATGAGATCTTAAGATGCAGTGTACCGTGTTGGCAGACAACCAGGCCAAGTGCACACAAGGGACACAGGCCTGGCCAGGTGTGAACACACCCTCTCTTTAATCCCACGCCCAGGCCACAGCAGCTTACAGCCCCAACAACCCGGCTGCTGGTTCTTTGCTTCTTACCAGGACGTAAGTGCATTTAAAGAGTCCCAGAAAAGATGACCCTGGAGACCCATAGCTCCAAGCAAGAGACAATGTAACAAGGAAACCAAGTCTCATCTGTCCAGAGCCACCCACAGTTTGCATGTTACCACCACCAGAGCAGCTCACTGGTGTGGGGATCAAAGCAGGACTTTGCTTGCCCCCACACATGGCACCATTTTGTCACCTGATATTTGACGATGTCCATAGACTGAGAGAACTGCTTCCACCAAAGTGTGCATGACACACCCAGGTTTTCTGAGCACAACTTGGCACTAAGAATTCTGGTGCACTCATTGCCATCGACAGAGGTGTCCCCAGGAAACCAGTCTCCTGGCCTGGCACAGCTCACTGAGTGACGATGTGCATGCATGCCTTCTGATTTGGGGAAATGATCACTGGCCACGATTACTTGATGAATTATTGTTGCAACCCCAGTGAGAATGCAAAGGGAAAAAAAAAAGTATGATTTCAAACCCGAATGTCCACTGGGTTCCATACTAGAGTTTTACATAGGCATAAGGTAACAAACTAAATTCAAGTCTTTTTTCACTCGAGAGCCGTGAGACATCGGCTACAAAGGCACTGCCCCTGTTGCGGAATTTTGTTTTCATTGCATTGAATTGCATTGCATTGAATAGTATCAGTACAGTATCCAGTTTACTTCTCACAGAAACGTCCGGCTCTTTCCTCTGGACTCTTCACCTGGTGCAAAGGCAGGGCAAGTCCCTCCTTTCTTTGAGCCACGCTGTGTGACCAGGATTGTTCACACGTAACTTTCTTTCACTTTCTCGTCCTTCAGGAAAGATGTGAGAACTGCAACGTCCACTACTGTCTGGTTTTTGTGTAATGACAGGTCCTTTAAGTGGTCATCGTCACTTTGGTCCTTGGCAAAGTTTACAAATACCTGTCAAGAGAAAGAAAGATGGACCTTTATAAAGACCCCTACGATTTTCTCTGTCTTTATTTTAGTTGTGTTTTTCCCTATGTGGACATTAGGTCAGATAGGAAAACACAAGATAGCATAGATTATCTAGAAAATTGTGTAAAGGGGGAATACTGGAAAAAGTATTAACCAATAAAAAACTGGTTAATTTTTTAAAAAACCTCCTCTACTGACTCCCAAATCACCAGCTGCCAAATCATCTATTTAGTTTGTGACCTACACAGGTTAGATTAAAGGGAAGGGGGACGAACACGAACATTTACGGACTGCCTACTATCTGCCCAGATCTGTTCGCTGCTACTTAAATAGGCTAAGTTGCCTGGCAAAATGGCACATGGTAGGTACCCAATAGTAGTTATTAAGATTATTATTACAGCCTCTTCTCATAAGAACCCTATGAAGTAGACAGCATCATCTCCCTTTTCAGATTGAGAGACACTTAGTAAAACAGGCAACTAGTAGAAGATGGGAATTCAAGCTCAGATCGCCTACCCTGCTCTGCGGCCCAGGGTGGCGTGAGGAAGGGAGCAGGACTCCTCACCCTGCAACAGCAATCTGATTTGATCTGCAAAGCTTACTTGGTCAAGTGTTGTCTGAGAAACAGAGTAGTCCTCTATGTGGAGTCGCTTTTTGCTCTGGGAAAGGATGCTGAATATCCGGGCCAGGGAAGACAGCGAGGACGGGAGCTGGTACTGCAGCATGTTCCGGTGCTTCTCCTTGAGGACGCTTCCCGGAAAGGCCAGTCCGAAGAAGTCCTGCACGGGCTTCAGGTCAGGGTTGGACCCTGCTATTCGTACCACTATTGTATAACCATCTCCAAACCTGAAAGCAGAAAAAAACAAAGCCCTGATGGAAGATCCTCAGGACGTTTTTCAAAAGAAGAAGAGGGGTCCCCGGTCCCTGACAGACCCAAAATTAAGTGCCACAGAGAAGGAACTCATTCTCATTGACGGAACACCTGCTCTACTAGAGGCGCTGTGCTGAGGGCCTTGGACACGTGGTTTCACTGAATCTGCACCTGACCCTGTGAAGCCCAGCAGGTGTTCCAGAGAATCCAAAACCCGGGGACTTGGTTACTTCCCCATAGAACAGAGCTCGTAAGGGGCAGGACCAGGGTGTGCACCCGTCTGCATTTGACTCCGAAGCCTGTGCTCTAACCATCCCAGAATTTTTCATCTGGAAAAATTCCAGATGAAATTTTTCCATTTCATCTCAAAGCTGTGGGTAAATATTCTTTAAGGAACATCCTCTCAGAGACGTCAAGTGACGTGCCCAAGGGCACGCGACCAGTCAAAGGTAAAGACAGAATTGGAATGCAGCTCTGTTCGACCTCCAAGCCCCCGTTCTTACCACTGTACCATTTTGTTCCGTGTATTTCCCTTTTGTTAAGAGCCACCGTTTATACACGCACAAAAGGAAGGAAATACAAGCTTTCTCAGTAGGTGCTATCCCAAGGAAATGACTTGTTACCTATTTTTCAGATGTTGGACGCTACCGAGACACCTGAACTTCCCGTTGACCATAATTGCCATCCTAGTGCAAAGAGCTTCGCATTCTTCCATACTGTGGGAAAGCAGAATGAGGTTTAAGCTTTAGAGAGATGCTCCTATACCCTTTAGAACATCACCGTGACATCCGACATTTCCAAGAAACATTCCCAGCTTCCTAAGGTATAACTGCATCCTGTTACAAACACTGGTCACTGCAGTTTTGTTTAAAGTCAGGACAAAGCTGGAAACAATCCAAGCGTCTACCAAAAAAAGAATTAAATAAATCTGGAGCATATCCAAATGGACTATGATCCAGCTAGAAGAAATAACTGACTTGGAATATCATTCACGGTACACTGTTAAATGAGAAAGAGCAGTAACACTAAGCTTGGATTTTTGTTTACAAATCACACACACAGACCACACACACTTGTGTATTTAGATTCGCATAAGACACAGCAAACATATTATTTCCCAATGATAGTAATTGTTATCTACAGGTGATGCAATTCAGACAATTCTAGCTGATTTTCTCATTGCCTTCTTGTATTTTCTAGTTTTTCCACAATGATCATTTATATCAGTTGGCAATTTTAACATCACACCCTGGAGAAGCCAAGCCAGGTCTTCACTACAGACCTGTGAGACGTAAGCACTACTGATCGGCCCTCCTTGACGACACTTAGGGCACAATTCCACAGGAATCTCCGGGCTTTGGGGTCCATGCCAGTGGTCGGCTCATCCTGGAATTAGGAAAAAACAAGTCCTATTATTTGCTGGGGGGAAAACAAAACGTCAAACACAGATTTGGTTTCAGATGCAGAAGCATCTCTGGAACAGCCTAAATTTTAACTCAACCGGTTTCTAGTTGTTTACGGATGGACCAGAGAACCAAACCTTACATCCAAGAACCAGTTCACTCTCACAAACGTCTCGCCGAAGCAGAAAACTCAACTGACATTTTTATGAAACCAAATTTCTCCAAGTAAACAGAAATGGAAGGGAAAAAAACCATTTAGTTTCAGTCGTCTTTTCGTGACTGACAAGTATATACTAAAAATTCTTTTTGTCTGAAATCTCTACAGAGGTCAGTATACAGCTTTGATAAAATCCCATCTCCTTTTCTTCTTCTAGCTCACTCCAGCTCAGCCTGTCTTACTGTACTTGCCAGTCTTAAATTCCAGGTCCAAACAGCCTGGCTAACATTAAAGCCTCAACCAAGGCTTCTTTCTGTAGTAACTTCAGTGCTTGTCTCCACAGAAGGAAAAGGGTCAAGGGTCACCATCCCATCTAATCTTCCACCTTCCTGTCAGCACGTGAGGACTGTGGCCCAGGGGCTACTTCGGGGATCTTGAAGCTGTGTCCACACTCTCCATATTCAGGGATGAACACAGAGATGGTAAAAAATGTTTCAGAGAAAAGGCAGACCACACACCCAGCCTTAGCACACTTGCTGGGTTCTCCGTGCCAGAGAAACGAGGCCCCGGGAGCATCTCCCTTCGGAAGCCTAGGGCATGGCAAAGCCACCCAGGGTGTGTCAGGGACAGGCCCAGGGGGCTTCCCTCTGGCTCTCTGAGGCTGCTCGGCTGTTCCTGATCAGGGGAGGGGTGCTGGTCACAGGCCAGCCGGTCAGACAACACCCTGGATGTACAGGAGTTTTCTAGAAAAGTGCTGTTTTCCATGCAGGCCGGCACAGTTTCCCATTTACAGACTCACCAGAAACACCACAGGGGGCTCGCCGATCAAAGCCATGGCCGTCGAAAGCTTGCGCTTGTTACCTCCACTGTAGTTGCCAGCGTATTTTTCACCGTACTTCACAAGGCCCAGTTTCCGAATTGCCCACTCACCGACCTAGGGCAATGAAAAGCCCCTTGACATCCATCTGGTTTGGTAACTTTATCACGCTTTCCTGCACTTACACAGGAAAGGTCTTCCCCTGAGTCAGACCAAATTCTCTAATCATGGTCGGGCAAGTGCCACAGAGCCAAACACAGGGAATATGGCCCTTCCGCGTGGGCCTGCGCACAGCTCCCCACACCACCACCACCACCACCAAGTCCCGCACTGAGAGTGGGGGCAAAAAACCAAAATTTCATGCTGCCGCATCCATGCAGAAAAACAGCCTGAAGCTGATGGTCATGTGAAAGTCCTAGCCATAAGGTATACTGTCAGGATGCCACACAAGGCAGGCTAGCTTGCTGGTACCCACAGTACCTTGCCCACTTCTTTCTCTGGGACTCCTCTCAAGAGGGCAAAGAACTCCACGTGTTCTCTCCCGGTCATCAGCTCTGTGATGGCATCGAACTGAGGGCAATAGCCCATGTTTTGATGAACTTCGTGGATGTTTGATAAGATACTGCAAAGAAAAACGAAACTGGTCAGGTTTTGGGCATTTGGAGATACTCTGATCAGACAGTCTTATATGTGACAAAAAATACCCGTGAGCAAACGTGCTGTAGCAACAGCCTTTCCGCCGCTGGATGCCAGCCCCTCCTGGCAGTCAGGGTTCCTGCCTCTATCCTGCCCGGTCTTGGCATCTGGTTCCCCCAACCCTTCAATCTGTAGGCTCAGTCCCACTTTAGAATTCCTGAGTCCACCCCAAGCACTGCAGCACCTTTACCAATAATCCCACTCATACAGTTCTGGGACTGTAACATGAACTTCTACCCCAGACTTGACGCTGTGATCCAATCACATGCACCAAGTGCTCGGCTGCTCCAAAGTCTCCGTCATGGCCGTTCAGATCCAGAGCAGGCCCAGCAATGCTGGGTGTGAATCCCGCTGCACACTGCTGCCCACACACTGACTCAGCCACAGCACGTTCCAACCACCCACCCCGGTCCTGCTAAATATCCAACCAAGGCACCCTCCTGGTTTTTAAGGTGACAGGAAAAAATACATCTATAAACACAATTTTACATACATTGGTAGGGTGGCTTTTAGGCACAATAAAACCAATCTAAGAACCCCAAATGTGGGAGAAGCTCAGGGTCCACATCCAACGTGAGGGCTACACCTCAGCCACCACTTGTGGACAGCCCTGAGTTTGGCCTTTCGGCAGTATTCATGCCTCTCTGCTATCTGATTAGTACTCCCAGATCCACCTTTTTCCAGAATGATGACTGCGGTGCCCATGGATATGGCCTGGCTCTCACAGCTACACTGCCCGGGCCAGCTCTTACAGCCATCGTTTGGGCCACTTACTGGCCCTCGTGGGTGTGTGCCCCAGAAGCCTGGTGCCAGGAACACGCGTGGGGAAGCAGGTATGCACCTGAGGCCTGCTATTCTAGACTTCTGTTCTCTTAAACCTTTGCACTGCTCCTGGGAAAACTGCTTACAGGCATAGGAGGAGATCCATAAGCACATTAAGTTCCTTATTCTCTTCAATGTTATGGGTTAGTGCCCACCACCATCCCATCCCATCCATTGTTCAAACTGTGAGTCATCAGCCATTAGTGGCTTGGGAAATGAATTTATTGGGTCACGACCAGTATTTTTAAACAATGTGGGGTAGAGAGTAGAATAAGAAATGTCAAGAGTGCCCTACAAGTAGTAGGAGTGGGTATTGTTTTACAATACTTTATTATATACTTGTGTATGTCTTTGTATTTACTGGGTTGAGTCATAAAATATATTTGCTAGTATGGGTCACGCAAACCCACTGCCTTATACCACTGTTTACAGGTCTCTGAAGTGCAGCTGTACCCCTAGTGATCAGATTGCCAGTGACCTGTGCCTTCTCAGGTAATAGCCTCACATACTGCTACAACCTGCAGAAAGGGCAACCTGGCCAGTGGATACCCCTTACCTTGTAGGAATTTTCCCTGAGGAAATAATCTTAGATGGGTGCAAGGACATACTTTCATAGTAAAAAACAGAAACTAATAAATGTCCGACAATAGGAAACTGATAGAATAAACTATAGGTATAGGAAATAGGGGAATCTTGCGCAGAATATAAAATTCTACATTGTAGAATAATATATTCATAAACAATGAAAACTAATTTTAAAAATAGCAATACTATATGATTCCATTTTATAATACGTTTACCTGTACATATAAAATAAATTTAGGGTGATGGAAATGTTTTAAACTGGATTGTGGTGATGGTTGCAAAACCTTGCAAACTTACTAAAAATCCTATTGTACTCTCACAACAAGACTGTGTGGCATGTGAATTACACCTGAATGAAGCTGTTGCAAAACAGTAAATGTACGCAGTGCGTATCTCTAGGTAGTGCAATTACGGACAATTCTGGGTTTCTTCTTTACGCTTTACTGTGTTTCACCGTTTTTGTAAACTCTATATGGTACTGTGTGATCATTAAAAAGACACAGGATTTATTTAAATAAGTAATAGAGGTCTGTGTAACAAAACACAGACTGCCTCTTTTCCCACCTGTTCTTGTTGAGGAAAGCGTCTCCTCTGGTCACAGTGGTGTCTCCAGTCAACATCTTGAAAGTCGATGACTTCCCGGCCCCATTAACTCCCAGGAGCCCAAAGCACTGAAAAGGATTAAATAAGGGATTTAAGCAAATTACGAAAAATCCAAATATAAATGATCATTATGAAATAGTTACCTCAGCTTAGTTTTTATATAACATGATCCTAAAACATCATTCTCAAATATCAATGAAGAGTCGAATGTTTTCTTGGTCTTCAGGAATCACGTGGGCATTTTATATTTCTTTTTTGGTGCACCGTTCCTGGAAGTACTACAATACAGTACTTCCGGGAAGTACAGGTCGATGCATGGAGTGGATGGAACAAGCCCCTACTCCATCTCCGTGTTCTAAAAGGCCATGTAATACACCGTCCTCAGATAGAGGACAGATCAGATATCAAACTGAAAAGGACAGATACACACTAGATCTTAGCCAAAAGGTGAAGAAGCTATCACATGGGCATTTAAACAGATGTTTTACGATGAATGGGATCACTTTAAGTGCGGTAGTGTTTTGTAATGTTATCAAGTCCTTAACTGGAGGCCAAAGTTAATGAGTGAAAAATAATAATGAGAGCCAGCTGGTCAAATTTCACTATGTAATCTGGCTAAAGGGCATGAAAGAACACAAACATGAAGAAGAAAAGAGGAACTCTGATTTTAAAAATCGATTTGAGTTTCGTCATCTTGAACAGATCACAAAATCACATGTTGGCATGCATATTCTTCTCACACTGCCTGAGATTATCCTAAATCATTCTCTTGACACACGGGGTCGCCAGTCTCTCTCAATGACTGACTGCTTCACAGAGACACAAGTAGAGAAGCCTTTAAAAGCCACTTCTACCCCCTGACAAACACTGTTGTTTGACTGGGCAGACACAGTCTGAATTAATAGGGACAAATACGACGTAGGGAAAGAGCCTTTACCTCGCCAGGAGGAATGCCAACACAAATCCTGTCAACAGCAGGCTTCCTCTTCCTTCTATATATCTGCAACGAACAAAATGCAAAAGTTCATGAGCCACAGTGATTCATGGCTATCCCAGGCAGCCATGAAGAGGGAATCCCAACCCAAACCCATTGCAGAATAAGACCAGTCAGTAAGACTAAGTCGCGTATTAGAACATGCTAAGAGCCTTGGCCTTTGGTCTATCTCTGTGGCAATGGGTTTCTGCATTACTCTGAGGCTCAAAATACAAGTGGGTTTCTTTTAATTTTAAATCTAGCATCAACCTTTCACAAAGCATACTGGTCATCAGGTCTACATAGTTTTTCACTTACTTAATATATACAGATACTACAGATTTTTAAAAATAACTACATTGACAAAGCTTGGTGTAGGTGCCCATTTTGAGAAGCAGGCTCTTTTTAGTAAGCTCAAGCCAGCAAAATGCTAGTTTCCAACATATAAATCTGGAAAAAAACTGAAGACCCACTATTACAGCCCGTATTCACACTGCCTCACCTTAGTCAACTCCTTGATTTCCAAGATGTCATTGTGTCCTCCGCCATCAAGAATTCTCTGTCTTTCCCGCCTGACATCCTCATCCTCATCATTCAGAGGAGGAAGCTTTGCCTTTACAGGTCTTAGGGAGACAAATTTTAGAAAAGTCAACCTTTCAAGCTATTTTTTCAAGAGAGAAATATTATTTCTAAGGCGGTCCTATAAAAAACCTACTCTCCACAGTGTCCGGGACTGGCAGTGTTGGGGCCTGTACTCCCCATTAGGAACACAATTTGATTATCTGCTTGGAGCACTATTCAGTCCCCACGCCATTGATAAGTATGTCCATGTGCATCCCCTCTGTGGCCCCCAGGCAGGTGCTCCTCCGTGAATTCTGAGAAAAAGCTCACCTGGGCCTGATGAAGAATCTGTACTGGATCAACACAGTGATGAGGAAGAACACCACCCCTTCCACGGCCATGGCAAACAGGTTTCGGCCCACCAGGTCCCAAGAGAGTGGCGAGACAAAGCGATTCTCCCCTGGTAGACACAGTGCAGAGGTCTAGTCAGAGTAGTAGCAAAGCATATAGCCCTTCCTCAAGTTCAGGTTCAAATGCACTTCTCTACCTGGAAACACCAGAAGTCATCACCCATGAGGAGGGGGAGAAAAAATGTAAGAGAGTGACCACTGCCCCAGTCTGATGCAGGTCAGGTTTTGAGAAAACACACTGTGATTCAGTTTCAATCAAGAATTTCGGAGCCAACGTGCATTAGTTCTGTAATATCATCCAACATATGTAATGTCTCCTCTTTAATGAGATGCCAAGATCCTTTGTAAAAAGGCAACAATCCAGGGTAATTTTTAGTGTCAGTATTTTAGCAAATTATAAGTTTCACTAAAACTAGAGAGCATTTTAAAACCATGCCCCATCAGTAGCATGTAATTTAACCTTGTGACTCAGTCAAATCACCTGGTTTTATGTAAATATTCCTTTAAATTCCTTATGCATCTCCTTTGTACCTTCAAATTGAAAAAAAAAGTCTCTGCCCTGTGTCCCTTGAATAGCAATGCTCATCTAACTTACATGAGCCAGTGGATAAAGAGCAGTAATGTGGCCACAGGAGAAATACTTCTAAGGACTAAGAAGGTAGAAAGCTGCAGCAAATTACCTTTTACAGACTATGTAAAAGATGATATATGGCCACATCTGCAGGCCCATGATTTTCCTAATGAGCCAAGGTTTGCACCTTTCCTTCTGATTCTCCGGCCTGTATCTAACTCTCAAAGCTGTGGTTTGACTTTTGCAATGACCTTGACTTTCCCAACCACTGGCATTCAGCACTGGATTCAAGCTAAAGGCAGTATTTCCCTTACTACAAAACTGCCCTCTCTCTTTTCTCACTGCTGTCCCAGACACAAATGGCTGTGTCACAAGACCCATGCCACAACCAGCTAGGTTGTCATCAGTCCTATCAGTGGAGGGGAGGCCTGTGCCCAGTTCCCAGCATCTTTGCAAAACAAAGGCCAGGGTGGCAAGAAGACCCATGCAAACCACCATCTCAACCAAAACACCCCCCCATCTGACTACTGTTGTCACTCACCAAACCTTTCCAGGGCATCAGCCATTGCCTGGTTTTTCACCATGTCAATGAGCCCCCGTCCCAGGCAAAAATGTGGGAAGATCAAGAACACAGACTTCAGAATATCATTGATGTTATTCAGCTTCTGGAAAAAAAAAACAAAAACAAGACAGAGGGAAGCTGAATGTTATTTGTGGTTGAAGCTAAAAATTTATCAAAGTCTGAGGTATGGGAGTGGAGAGGAAAATGTGACACCCTGAGGTCAAGCTGAACCTTTGAATTCAGATACCAGTGAAATAGCATCAGCCATAGCTGATAATATATAACATAGTAAGATTTTTTCTTTCGAAAATTTGAAATGACACTATGAACATGGAGAAATGGGAGCAAAGTTGATACACATGGTTATGTTTAACCACAAGCAAATCCATCAAAACATCTGTTCAGCATTGTAAAAGCAAATTGCTCCTGTCTGGGTCAATATTTCAGTTTCAGAGTTTTGTGGAAATTTAAGTAATTCTTCTTAAAAATACTGAGCCAGCAGCAGCCAAACATCCAGTCACTGAGCAGGTTGCTATATGCCGGATGCACCATGCTAGGGCACAGGTGAGGCAAAGATTCACCTCCATTCTGAGGGAGAGTGGCCTGGACGCAGGAGATTGCGGCACCACTGGGTACGTGTTGTGTGGAGGCGTGAACCGAAGGCTCTGGGCGTACAGGGGAAAGGGAGAGCACCTCCCAGCGGGCAGGAAAGGAAAGCTTCCCATTAGAGCTCAACCTTAAAGGGCCAGAGCCTGTGACAGAGGAAGAGCATTAGAGCCAGGCCTACGGGAGTGTGGTGGGTTTAAGGGACAACTCAGCTGAAGGTGACAGCCTCTGGGGAAAGGAGGGTTAGGGTGGGGATGGGCCAGGAAGGGCTGTGCCCCTCTGGAAGGCCTTATGTGCCAAGTTAAGGCGTTTGGACCAAGGCAATGACAAGAGGAACAGACAGGGCCCCTCAATGAAGAGATCTGTAATTGTAACATCTGACAAGGTAGCCGGTGGAGTGTGGGAAATGAGCAAAAACAAGGCACGTAAGATGACTCAGATGCTGCAGCTTGGGGGGCTGCGTGGACGGGAATGCACCCAGGAAAGTGGGACAGGGAAGGCAGGAGAAATGTCAGGTTCTGAGGGGAAAAATAATTAGGGCATGGTGAGTCTGGGGTATCTATAAATTACAGAAACGGAGCTTTGCGCTAGGCAAGAATGTGAGACTACAGTTCAAAGGACCCATCAGGGCTAACGGCACAGAACTGAGGGAGAACAACTTAAGACACCAAGAGAGGTGGCAGGAAGAGGCTCCGGAATGAATGGTGCCACTCAGACATAGCACTGGCGATGGAAATCAAAGGTGGCAGTGAAAAAATATTGGAAAAGCAACATTTACACAGAAAGAAGTCAAAGAGAACTTGTCTAAGGAAACACAAAGGTTTGATTGATGACATATAAGGAAAAGAGGGAGAGAGACACTACACAAGCCGGAGGAAGAGAGAACGGGAAAAAGGCCCGAGTGGTGGGTGGTGGGTGGTGTCATTCCCCCAGACAAGGGCACAAGGCTGGGATTCAATACTGCCCTCGCCGGTGTCCCTCCCAGCCGGAGCTGCTGTCCTGCAGAACTCACATTGTCGGTGAAGAGCTCCAGCACAAACGTGGCCACGCTGCCGTTGATCCCGATGAAGAGGTTCACACTGGTCAGGACCACGTAGGCGGTGCTGGGGATCTTGAACACGAAGGAGGCTGGGTACATGAGAGGCGTGATCGACCACCTGGTGAGGCACAAAGACAAAGGTCCACTGGGTATCCCCGGCCTTCCCTCTGACACTGGGCACCACCGCATGCCTCCCCTACTGACATCACCACCCAGAGGTGCCTTACCCATAGAGCAAAAGCAGGAGGGCCAACACAGGCAGGTTGGTGGAGGACACGTAGGACTTCTGCTGGAAGCAGATGAAGATGATAATGACCAGCGTGGCGGGGACCACATAGTTGCACTGAAAGTGAAACAAGGAAACAAGGTTCACCCCTACATCAAAGACACAACACCTCCCAAGTCTTCACCCTCATCGGACAGGAAAGGGCAGACAAACATATTAGAGCATAACTTTGGATTAATGAAGCCACATAAAGTATTAATCAATATGCTGGACAATACATTTTGACAAGCATTTTACCCTTGGCTGGTTTTATAAACTGAACGCCCTTTCTGTCTCTCCAACAGCTGAGCCAAGGTGTCACGCTCAGTAAACTCACTGAACGATGGATTCCCACCCAGAGACATTTCAATTTCACAGACAGCAAATAAGCTTTCATTATTCTTCGCGAAGATGACTGTGTCTGTTTCATCATTAATGCTATATTATAGTCTGCCCAAGTTCAATCTCATGTGTAATCTACCTATGAGGTAAGTGCTTATAATATGAATGTCAGAATTGTTCCATCACACTGACAATAATTTTAAAGTCTGTCCTGACACGGTGTCACGAATTAAAATGCACAAATAGGGAGCATTTGAGATCTTGCTCCATAGCATATGTCATCACTTTGGCTCAAATACAGTCTTATACAAACTCTCTAAAGATACAAATTGTGAAAAAGTGCACAAGTAAAGACCTGAGCATGAGACAATTATGAGAAATCACTGCTGGCAAAACAAAGCGCAGGCAGGGACGTGACGGTCCGTCTGTCAGCTGCAAGAAGAATCTGCAGCTTCAGACCACAGGGCTCTGCTTCTGCCTCATTCTGCTCAATGTGCTTATCAACAACTTAGATGAAGACACGATGATAGCCAACTTCAGAGGCTCTGAAGCATGGGAGGGGCAGATATCAGACAGAAGGATAAGGGATATTCCTGCATTAGGGATTTGATCTTTCATCTCTGAATTTCCTATGCCTGGCAGAATTGGACACATAGGAGGCATGTGTTTACTGAATAAAGTAATTACTGAATCAAGATGAAAGCAAATGGACACTAACAAAATGCAGTTTAACAGGGATAAATATAACATTTAGGCTCCAAAAAAGTCAACTGCATTAGTAAAGAGTGAAAGAGACCCATTTACCTGTCAAAGAGAGATTTCAGTTCACTACCAAATTGCCAACAAGACACCGCTACTTCCAAAATGCAATGCCCCTGGGCTGAGTAAAAGTGCAGGATAAAGATCAGCTCCCTCTAGACAGGTAACCCTTCAGACCGCAGCCTAAATACAAGCTTAAAATCTGGGTTTTGCTCTTCAAAAGGGACATTGACCATACAGAGTATGGCCAAAGGCACTCAGATCCAAAGAGTGGCACGTCAGAAGCTTGCACAAATCAGCACAGACACCATCACCATCATCGCCACTCACGTGTGTACTGTGCTCCAGAGATTACAAAACGTGGTCTCATCTATTGTCCTATCTGGGGAAGACTTAGGTTCAATTGAAAGCTGTCTTCAAATATCTGAGGGGCTATCCAGTGGGAGAAGAATGAAATTTGCTCTGTACGGCTTACAATGAATGGAATTCACAGGGAGATACGTTTCGGCTCCGTTTTACAAAAATTAGAACTTTGGGATTCTTGGAAGTTTTCCATATTGGTCGGAACAAAAGCAATGCCTTGCAGCTGGCATGAAAACTTATTTGCAATAGATGAATAAGCTTCTGGTAAAATGGGTCACATTATCAAATGAATGATGGATTTCCTAGTGAGACAAAGAACAGCCTGACTCTGGAGGTTAAAACCTACCCGACAAGTTTAAGTCTTCCACTTCAATGTTTCTTTGAAATGTTTTTCATTAGGAAATTAGCTCATGGTGGTAGTACTGACTGCAGTCAGTGTGGATGGATATTTTTTCTCTCTGTACTTAAAACCATGCCCAGTGACATGAATGTATACAACTGCCTCTGTCTTTTCCCTTCTCATTCACCTTTAGACTGGCCACAACACATCAGCAAGGGCCGGGGGCTCTTTCACTCAACCCATGGCCCTGGTGGAGATGCACACAGCGGCAACAGACCAGCGCACTTACCATATCCCAGACGAAATTGGACAGCCAGTAGATGACCGGCTTCACTCCGCTGATGAACTGCAGGTGCTTTGCTTTGCTCACCCGCTCCTGGATCAGGAACACAACGAAGCTGGCAGGAACGAAGGACATCGCAAAGATAACACAGATGGACACAAGGACATCCACTGATGTGGTCATCCTGCAAATAGAAAAAGGCTGTGAGGATATGAGGGGCCACTGATGCAACCGAAGACTCACTCAGGAAGACACACACACACACACAGACGGGTGTGAAACACAGCCCGGGGGAAAATAACCTGTTCGTCAAATACATTTTTTCAGGGTTAGAGATTATTATTTTCAAGTAAAAACAAAGTAAAACCAAAAAACCCGCCCAAATCTGACCATTCAAATGCAAAACTGATTCAACCGAGGTTTAAAAAGTCCACTGTTGCCCTGGCTGGTGTAGCTCAGTGGATTGAGCGCGGGCCTGCGAACCACAGGATTGCAGTTCGATTCCCAGTCAGGGCACATGCCTGGGTTGTAGGCCAGTTCCCAGCAGGGACTCATGAGAGGCAACTGTACATTGATATTCCTCTCCTTTCCGTCCCCTCTAAAGATAAATAAATAAAATATTTTTTTAAAAAGTCCACTGTCATAATGAAACAATTATAGAAGTCTGAGAGTGGCTTGATGGCATTCACTTTGTTCCATTGTTCTTGACCTTGTCAGAGCAATACGTTATAAATTTTGCACACAAAAGACTAGTGTAGCTTGAAAACTACATAAAGAAACATCGGTGTGAAACTATTCAAATGAGTTCATTTCTGGCTGTAAATAAATCTGAATACACCAGCATGCGGCCCATCAACCCAACAATAAGGTTTAATATAAGCTACATACACGAGTTTCGTAAGTTTGGTATAAAGATCCCGGTGACAAATACTGACATTTTCTACAAGTGAAGCAAAAGAAATAACTGTGCCATGCCCCATATCCAGTAAAGGGACCTGATCTGTGAATGCCAACTATGGGCCAAGTACTAGACGTGGCAATGAACTGCCTCACTTAACACCACACACGCATCTAGAGAGTTTAGGAACCACACTTTGCCTATTTCATATTGGCTTTAACGTTGCACGCCCGCATGCACACACACACACAATTCCGGACTTAAAAACACAAGCTGATAAAAGTATGTTTCACCAAGTTCAAAACCAGTGGTGTAAAAACAAACAAAACTATTTTTTTTTTAATTGAACATGACACTGATGGTGAGTTAAAATATTTTCAGGACTTTATTAGCAACTTAACTTACCTTATATGAATTCCCCAAATGCAATGGTTTTCACATATTCAAACCATTTATCTACTGCACTTCAATCCCTGCCAGACAATTCCTAAACTGATCACTTTCTGTCCAGAGCACGGACCAAGCCAAACACACCATAATGTATTTCCCCAGCTGTCACTCCACTGCCAGCTTCACGGCACCTTCCCCCTCTCCACAATTACCCCAAACTCCCTCTCCCATCCCCACCTGATTCGTTCAGACACAGCTACACTTACAGGGCCACTTCCGAGAGCTGCTGCTTGGTGAGATTCAGAGGGTGATTGAAAGCAGTGATCCCGTACTGGCTAGGGTTCGCTCCTTTCTGCAGGTTGGCCCGCAGAATGGCGTTGTTGATGACGTTCAAGAAAGAGCTGACGGCATGCCACCCCTTGTTATTGAACCACACCTGAAATACAACAAGGTAGTATTTCCAAATCCTGCTCCTGAGGTGGGTGCACACCCACGCAAAACATGTCTACCAACTTCAGAAATTCCAGTCACGCACCAAGACAAAACGCTATGGTCAGAGAACACAGCAAAGTGGTAACAGCAACAAGGATGGACTGAGCACTGTGCCCAAGCACGGTGCCAACTGCCTTATCTCTTTAACTTGTTTGCTTTGCCACAGCTTTGAGAGAGCCAGGATTACTGTCTCCATTTTAGAGATTAAGAAACTGAGGCTCAGAAGATTAAGTCATTTGATCAATCGATCAAAGTCTCAAGGTTCATCTGCTGTGCCTGGTGGCAAATCAATTCTCTTAATCATTGCACATCCTCAGTGGTAAACCTACTAGGCTGCCCTCTTCTGTCATGACTGCTCAAAAGGACTTCAGGGAACATGAGGACTATTGTTCATCAAGCAGCTCCTGGAACAAAGGGCTTTACCTTGACGTTGTTTTTTGTGTCCAGTCCTTTCATGAAACTGCCCAAGCTGCTGAGAAATCGATCTGAAGAACTGTCCTGTGAACAACAGAAACCTGCCTCAGTCGAGATGGTTCACGAGAACAACACAGCCCCAGGGAGGGCGCTACGACGACCTTGTTCGTGAAAGTGAAATCTAAAGCCACTGAGAAGTGACCAGAAATCTACAGCACCGATGTTGCCACGAGCCACAAGTCTCGAAGGGATCACAGGGAAGCCCCGTGATTCAAACCAGTGTCTCTCTATAACTGGATGGTGAGGATTCTTCAAAATGCTCCCCTGGCATCATCCCAAGACCCAAGACTACACTCAACGTGCGGATGTGTCGGATTCGTGGGGCCGGTGCCCCCAGAGCAGAGGCGCAGACTCTGGGAACATCGCTCCTGTCTCTGATCCCAGCGTCCACATCATCCGACCCCCTCAACTCTGACTTCAAAATAGGACACCACAGAAACAGAGAAATGGTCAATGTCTATTGGGTCCTAAAACCTGATGAAAATGTATAGAAAATGATTCATTTCTTGTTTAACCAGTGATTGCTTTAAAAAAGTAGGCTTGAGGCTAAGTTTATTTACCTACTGGCTAACTCCATAAGTTTAAGTTTTTTTGTGAGAGATTTTCAACCTCTGCATTTGTTTTTGGTCTACACTTTCAGATATGAAGTGGTCGCTGAGTCCTAGATCAGTCTTGGCTGGCACAATACACTATGAGCCGGTGATGGCTTTGTACTCAAGTCTTAAAACAATAAAGTTTGGTTGGGTGATCAGGTTTACCTGCCAACTGCTCCCATGCACCAGTGACTATGGACCCATTTCTGACATGTCTGGGGATAGATACTGTACCTTGGCCAGATTCAAGATTTTCTTTATCTGCTTGATGGCATCATTAACTTCTTGACTTGGAGGAAGTGACTGAGAATTTCTGGCACCCAGGGAGAAGCCGCCGTACCTAGAAGGACAGCCTGACATTAAAATACAGGCAGCACCGTGCCCAGTATCACTTGGCAACAGACCCCACCTGGGTGTAGACACACTTCAGGTAGATGAATTGCTTACTCAAAGCAGGCCTGAAGTTAGACCCAGGGAAAGTTACAACCTGACCTTCTCTAATGGATGTGATAGTCTCTTTCTTTAGTTCCTGCCCACGTAGGAAGGATCTGAGACTGATTACAGACAGAAAAAAATGACCATTCGTATCTAGGAAGTTTCTCCCACTCTGGTTATTCAGGTTGGACTTGGGCTTCAAGGCAAGCAAACAGGAAGTCAGAACAAGTAGTGCAGAACACCAGAGAGGCTTCAGGGGGTTATTAGAAGCTGGCCTTGACTCTTTCCTGTCATGAGAACAACTATGGGAGCCCCAGTCCGCTCTGCTAAGAGTTCTGTGGGTCCTGAACCCCGGGAAGGAGGCAAAGAGGAAGAGGTAAAGCAGTGCCAAAGAGCCAAGTCGTGAGGCAGCCAGATACGGTGTCCCACTTCGCATAAGATGTTCCTTAGCTCTAAGGATTCTTCCTTCTTTTCGTCCCTGGTCCCACCTGTTCCTTCAAAACCCACAGGGATAAATGGGTTGAAATGCAGTGCAAATATGTATTTTGATGCCTCTGATGCCACTCAAGAGGACCCCTGGAAATTGGATTTGGGGGCAAAGTGTAATTAGCATAGGTATTCCTTTCATAACACTGTGCCTCCTGTTAAATCGCTAGAGACTGATAGAGACTTCTGAGTCTCCTCACGGAGATCAGGACGCCAGCGTTTCGAATGCCTCCGAAGTGGCAGCTGGGCACTGAGTAGAAACACTAAGGGCCACCAATCCCGACACTAACAGCTTCCCAGGATCCAAGCCACCTGCAACAAGACCATCCTCCCGAACTGCGGGCACCCAGAGGAAGCAAAGGAAAGCCCAGAAAGAGGTCACTCACCTAAACTCATTCACCCAGATCTTGTTCTTCAAGCTGCAGAAGCCAAAGACAAACCAAAAATCAGTTCAAAGAAAAAACTGATCCTGTGCCTGATGATACAAAAGGAGTAAATATCTACCTGAGGATACAACAAAGGGGCAGAAATAAACCTATGATCAGGATGGTGGTGCAGGAAAGAAGCCCTAATTGGCATGTTGTTTCCTTTCCCATTCTTAAAAACTTACGTATATGAACCTCGTGCCTCGGATTAAACCAATTCAGAAACCAACATATAGACAAAGATGTGATCAAACTAGAAGGTATTTAAATTCAAAGGAATATATCTATTATGGATGACATATGGAAAGGTAATGCCTCTTTCTTGGAAACTCACAGTAACTACCATTC
Source organism: Sturnira hondurensis (assembly GCF_014824575.4). Lineage (NCBI taxonomy): Eukaryota > Metazoa > Chordata > Mammalia > Chiroptera > Phyllostomidae > Sturnira > Sturnira hondurensis. The sequence goes on from NW_028095197.1 coordinate 14,634,861, forward strand.
AAGTATACCCTTGTCACGTAAAGTCACAGAGAACTTCCGAGAAGCCCAACTAACCAAATCAATAGGAAGGAAAACAGAGCAAACATTTTCTGTGCACCAGTGAACTATTTAACATTAAGCCACAATGCCCAGGGAGCGACATGGCTCTTTCCAAGGCTCCACAGCCAAGGCTCTCATGCGTTTCATCCATGAGAGGTATTCATATACTATGTTTTGCCATATATAATGCACACGCATGTTTTTGTGCACATTATATGCAGGATTATTATCCCCATGGTATGTAATCATTATATCCATGTATAGTATGCACCCTTATTTTTCCCCTCAAAAATGTGGGTACAGTACACACAGCAAAATACAGTATGTCATTTGTTTAACCCTCAAAACAAACTCATAAGAGCAATGTTACTTTCACATTTTACACAAACTAAGGCTTTAAAAGGATAACAGGCTACCCCAGGTCAAAGAGCTAGTAAGTGGCAGAATTAGAATTTGAACCCAGATTTCTCTTCCTTCTGGAACCAGGCGGACTCAATCTTGAAGCTGACAGCTGAATGTTCCTAATAGTTCTCACTTGTCATCAGGCCAAAATCGGATGTTTCCCCCAGGACTCGGTCTACTACTTTTAGGTCTCACATTCCTCTGATCAGCAATGATAAGGCAAAGACCCAGTACAGTAAATAGTGACCTTTTGGCTATGATCTGCACATAGGTCTTCACCAGGTAATCCGAAATGTTTCTTCCCGTCAGGTTTTGAAGGATGTCCTCAGTGTTCTGCTTCCTCTGTTATCACAGAAAAACCAAGCACATGTGTTTGTATGGGCCAGAATTGAGACAGAAACCAGGGACTACACGGACCCCTGCCCCTCACACATGTATCACAGTGTGACCAGACTCTGCTCACAAGGCGCAGGTACCAGCAAGCCAACCACCAAAGCACAGTTCGCTTGCCCTTGGCTCTGGCCATATACTTGAGCCAAGCAGGAAGTTCCCTAGGAAATTATTCGGGACAACTCAACAGACTGTAAAATTTGGTTCTTCACAGTCACAAAAGGGTTTTAGGGAGCAGCATCGTGGTCTATGCCTAGTGAATTCTCTTGTTTAATGTGTTGCACTGAGGAATAGATTAGCTATTATTTTAACAAACTATATAATGATCTCTGGAAGTACAGTCCTAGATGAGCTATTGAAGAGGGAACCAGAACATACGTTCACACACGCACTTAAAGTTGCCTCCCCTCACCCTGCAACGTGGATGCTGACAAAGCAGCAGAGAGCGAGCATGAGCAAGCCTTATCCTGAAACTGTTCCCAGAAAAAAATGACTCAGGACTGCATCCCACACTCAGACGGACTCTCAGATAATTTTTCAGCATTGATAAGACCCACAAAACTATCACGGGCCAGCCTCCTTAAGTCGGAGGTGAGGAAACAGGCCCAGGGTCTCAGAGTGGCCTTCCCTGGGTCACCAGCACATCGCTGGAAGAGCCTGGAAGAAGCTACATCTGTCACAGTCTGTCCTCTGACACCACTAGTCTGGGAGAGGCCACGGTGTGTCTTCCACAGCCCACCGATCCAGAATGTAGCGTTCTGATTTTAACTCAAGTGGCCCGGGCTGACTTTTCAAAATAAAGAAACAGGCTAAGCTCCTTCAGATATAGGAAGGATGTGGTCGAAGCCTCCTCTCTCAAAACTCACATTTTTCCCTATGACGAGAATTCAAGATCAAGACTAACAGAGACCCCCCTGATGTGTCACCCATTCCTTCTTGCCTAGCCCACCCTGCACCCCGTCTGCTCACGTACATCTTGTGAGGGACTCACCTGTGGAGGAGGCAGCCCCCCGGCCCCCAGGGGACACACGGGCAGCATCTTCTTGATTCTGTCATTGCTACACTCGCAGGTGGGTGAGGGGTTCTCCATCGTCCAGTTCCCATTCTGGAAGAGGTCCACAATGGTCTGGGGAACCGGGGCAGTGGTCCACTCCTCCTCCCCGACCAAGCAGGGCCTCTCTCTGCAAAAGGTGACAGCGAGGGTAGGGTCACTGGAGAGCGCCTGGCCTTTCCTGGTGCCTCCGGAGCACAGGACCCACCCGTAACAGCTGCAGACATGCTTCTGCCCCCTCACTGTTTGACTATTCGATCTCTCCAGAGACTTGTAAGACGCAAACTCACTTCCCAGATAAGAGCAATGGAATGCAAAGAGGGCCGAAATGCTCATGTCCTGAACTCCAGTCCATCCAATCCACCAGCATTCAATCACGCAGCCACGTGCTCACTCTGTAATATTTACTGAGTGTCAGCTCTCATGCCAGACCCTCTTCTGCATAAACTCCCTGCCTTCATGGAGTTGGTGTTCCCATCAAAGAGTTAGATAACAGTCAAATAATATAATCTTATATGACCAAAAAACATAGCCAAGTAAAGGCGGAGTGAGTGGTAAGAAAGGAGTCGCTGGAAGAGGTGATAGACTTTTGGCAAAATGTAAACAACGAGGGAGAGCAGCCAGACAGACCTTGGAAGGGAAAGAACATTATAAGCAGGAGCAATAAACAGCGCAGGTCCAAAGGCCCCGAGTTTTCTTGTCTAAGGAACAACAGGAAGGCAGTGTGGCTGGAATGTGACGAGCCATGAGGAGGGGAAGGAGGCAGAAGCCAGATGGCAGAGGCCGGGGAAGGAGTCTCAACTTTATGCTTCATGTGCTGATAATCTGGTAGAGAATGTCAAGATTCACTTTGTTTCAAAGCAAGCAGAGAATCTGGGTTGAATGGGGGTGAGAGCCGTGAGTACATGAAGAGCTTGTTTGCGCACCAGTCCCCAGGTGACAGAGAGAAAGCCTTTATGCCTGACTTAAGCTCTGAATGACTGTGAGATCATCAAGTTCTTTGCCTCCTCACTGGTTATTTTCTCCACCAAGGACAAGTACAGAATGAATCCACAAGTCATTTCTAGTCTCTTTTCCAGTCCCGAAATTCTACAATTTGAAGCAGAGCCACAGTCCTTAAAACTATTCTTGGAGCAAATGCAGTTTCATGGATGGCTCTCTAGTTCTCTGTAAAGTGCCCAACAATGCAATGGAAACTTCTAAGACATGGTTGCCCTCCTGAATCTCACATTCTAAAACCTTTACCAAATGACTGGCTGAGAGCAAGTTAAATGCCACAGGGAAATGTCCCAGTCAAACTTCCCTTCGTGCCACTACTTTCTGAAAAACCTGAGTGTTTCCAGAGTGGGACCCCTATGTCCAACGGCCCTGAACACATGTTCAGTGGTGCTCGGCCTCGAGGCTGGGAGCCCTCTGATGCCAGGGTCCTGCTGGGCTGGCATGAATCTAGGCGTCCACACTGTTCAGCTGGCCTGGGATGAATCCATCTGACTCTGTTTCAGCTCATCTCGTTCTTCCATCTTCCCTACAAAACTTCCAGGTGGAATCTCATCAAAAGTCTTATAAAATCCAGACAGCGTGTCTCCTTGTCCTTCTCCACTTCAGTCATCTTGTCCTTTAGGAATTGCTATTGGCTGCTAGGATTTACTGCCCATCAAATATTAAGTACTAACAAACAGTAAGTATCCAATCAATAAGAGATAAGTGCATAATAGCTGTCCATTCAGAAATCTGCTCCACAACCTTGCATACACAGGTGCCATGTGCACGGGTCTGGGACTCTGGCAGGGGCAGTACCTTCCCTTTAAAACCTGGAATTTGGCCCTGGCCGGTGTAGCCCAGTGGATTGAGCACGAGCCTGCGAACTAAAGGACTGCAGTTCGATTCCCAGTCAGGGCACATGCCTGAGTTGCAGGCCAGTTCCCAGCAGGGGACCCACGAGAGACAACCATACATTGCTATTTCTTTCCCTCTCTCCTTCCCTTCCCCTCTAAAAATAAATAAATGAAATCCTTGAAAAAAATAAAATCTGGAATTTGTTAGCCCTTTCCCACTATGCCTACACCTTCCCACTCTTTCCTTAACTCTTCCCTTTGTGGTTAACAACCTCAACTGCAAGTTCCACCTGAGCCTGCAAAGTTGGACCTCCCTCTGCCATCGTTGGGCTCTCCCTGGAGCTCACCTCTCTCCACTGTCTTTACTCACAGAAATCTCTTGGATACACCTTCCCCGTATACTACTTCATCTACGGGTATTTAACTCAATTTATTTACACACTGCCTCCTTTTTTTATACAGGATCTTGAAGGAGAATACAGTAAAAATATGTAACTCTAAAAGAAGAAAATGTCTACTTTTATAAAAACAAACTACTCATCTTTTCAGGCTGTTCAAGAAGCTGATGAGCAAAATTGCAAATCATATACAATGGCAGCCTATCTCTGCACTGAGGTAGAGGGGTTGCGGGGGAAGGGAAGGAGGGAAAAATACCTGTTCCGTACGTATAAAGTGCTATTTAAATTAAGCATTCATTTCTAAAGCAGGAAACAAGCATCTATAGCAAGTTGCTCTGCAGGATGTTAGAATACTCTCCCAGCCTGTTACCTTTGTTCCTACCTAGAGGGTCATATTAGATTACTGTATCAGCTTTTTAAACATAAAAGATGGTTTGAAGGGCAAACGATGGCAGTCGCAGCGTGGTGTACAACTGACAAATGCAGCGTATTCGAGACCTAACCAGGCAACAAGCACAGGAAGCCGGTGGGAAGGGTACCGTCACAGAAGTGGTACTCACGGGATTGGGTTTCCTTCCATGCAGCGCGTCCCGAAGCCCGGCTCTCTGGTGAGGGCGTTCAAGAGTTCCTGGGTGCCCGTGTCCTCGGGAGCATCATTACTGTGGGCACATGAGAGGCAGCCAGCTCAGCGAGTCATCATTAAAACCATAAATTTAGAGAAGGAAAAGTTTTTTTTAAAAATAAATGCCTTATTAAGTACTTCCTGTGGGCCAAGCTCAAAACAGAAATGAATAAAACAGAGCCCACCCACAAGCAGCTCAGATTCAGAACATGTATTTGGTATCACGTTAACGTACAGCACCACAACGTGGAGCTGTGTAATAAGTTATATGTAAGGAGGTATGTGCATGCGTATACACATACTTATACACAGTGACATACATATTTTAACATGAACTAAGTTAATTCATTAAGGATAAGTATTTCAAAAATACTTCCCCATATTGCCCACTAGGCACAGACAACCAGGATATCCTTCTAGGAAGGGGCAGGCAGATTTTATTGGCTGCCTGTTCCCACGGCCACTGGAACACACAGACCATACAAGGCTCGGATTACAAACCAAAGTCCATGTTCCACAGCCCTGGGCAATATGGGGACAGCATCTGGGGAAGGAAAGAATGAAGGAAACCTGCACCGAATAGGAAGGGAGGGTTGGGTTAGAGACACAGAGACTGATTCACATGCTTATGTGTTGTTTTTCTGTGTGGGTTTTTTTTTTTTTTTTAGCTTCTCTTTTACATCACTGAAACACTTCCCAGATCTAAAGGTCTACGAATACTATAGGACTGAAGAAAAGTCCTGGGTAATGAGATGAAAAACTTCCTCTGTCCTTTTGTTTGATGCACTGGATTGTTGTGGAGGAGCTGGTATTTCTGTCTAACGTACACACATTAGCTAATATCTACAACTTAAAAGACTAGATAGATAACAAATACACAGATTGCACTGTGCGAGAAACAAGAATGTTGAAAGTATCTGGAAGCCTTGTGTTAAACCACAAAAGCCAGATACATTACAGCTCAACCACAGATTTTTTTTTTTTTTGCAAGGGCAGACGATTTACATAAAACACATATGCCTGTCCCTGGCACCACCAGTACCCAGAGGAGGAAAGGAGCTCAGATGTGGCAACAGAAGACTGGCCTTCTCCCTCAGGTTTGTTCACCAATGTTCTTTGCACTGAATATTAGTTTGCGTAGGGGCTTCAGCCCCAGCTGGTAAATCCACTCCACTGTGTGATTTTTGAGTCCCCCTTCTGTTGGCCCTCGACACAGCAAATGCCCTTGGTTTGCCTGAGCTCTCCTCTTTCCTTGGGCATAGAAGGCAAAAACATACCTGACGAATGTGTACTGTTCGTTGTACATCCAGGGCTGAAGTTCCAGGCTGGGGTACTTGCCAAAGGGGGGCACAATCAAGCTGAACACCAGGGCTATGCAGACAAACACAGCTGGCAGGACGATCTGTAGTGAGAGGGGAGAAGGGGAAGGGAAACCGCAGACAGTTAGAAAGGCAGCCATGGGACAATCGCCTGTGCGTCCAGCCAGCCTCCCAGACCAGCCTGCACACAGATGAGGAGAGCAAGGCCCATGGCCAAACTCTACCAAGGTACTGTTGGAAGGTTGGAAGCATGGAGCCTGAAAATTAAACCTCTTCCCTCCAGGGCATTTCTGGAAGCTGGATTACAAGGCCAGAGGCTATGGCTACCTGGCGGAGGAACCATGCTGAGAGTGAACAGCAGTCACATGTCGGAGTGATCTGGAATACTGGGTTTGGCCCTCTTCCCCTTGAAAATCTGAGAAAGGCCACACTGGGCCATGAACCCTGCTCAGCGCAGAGGAAGGCTGAGACAACAGACCCTGGACTGGGGGCCAGAGGACCTGAGCTTGGTTCTGCCTCTGTAAGTAAATCACTTCCAGTTTTCTCATTTATAATCTGTAGTCTGAGACTAGCTGGCCCATTCAGATATCACATTGTGATAAAACCACTCTACAGCAACATCTCCACTGAAAGGGAATCACTGCCATTGCCTCCCCGTGGCCTCAAAAGGTAGAGTCACCTACATCCTTATTAAACCACCTCAAACTTTAGACTCGTACCTTCTCTGAAAACAACTACTTGTACATACTTTGTACGTAAACTCTAAGCTCTTTCCACTTAATTCCTGAGAAATTTATCCTTAAAAAAACTTAAAGATTTAAATGATAACCCCGGTTTCAATGCTGAAAATTATCGCTGAGTGACTAGTTCAATGGAAAAGTACCGTTAAGAGAATTCTCTTATTTAATAATGCTCATTGCAACCCTAAGTAGTAGTATCATTTTCACCAATCAGCAAAGTAACCAAGGCTCAGAGAGACTAAGTAACTCGTCCCAGTTCACACAGCCAATAAGTAGCAGAACCAGAATTCAAATCCAGGTCTGTATGCTCCAAGTTCATGCCCTTCGCATTACCCACACAGTCCGCAGGGAAGAACCCCTGCAGACTCTTTCTCTATACTTCCTGATTTTCTGGAAAGGAGTAATTTTTCCCCTTCTAACCTAGTGAGCTAGTGTGCAAACACTGATGTGCAGGCAATCCGGTGATGAGTCTTCTCCGTCAATATTTTCTGACCTCTCTGGTCATCTTTATCAGTTTGCAGTTGAACACCGTATGTTGACATGTCAACTACATCTGGTCATATCATCTTTCAAGTTATGAAAGTTTAATTCTCCCAGCCAGTTTTTCCAAATTTAGTCCTCGTTCAGCTCTTCTCGACCATAAATACACACACACAGCAATCACTAATATGAGGTTCACTCCGAGTATTTTCTCTTTGTAATTTTCATAACAACTACATGTCATAGGCACTATTGTTATCCCCGTTTTACAGATGAGGAGATCGAGGCACTGATAGGTAATTTGCCAGCAGCAACATGAGTGGCAAGAAGCAGAACTGGGATTGAAATACAGATAATCTGGCTCCAGCATCCATCTCATAACCACGATGCCCTCGTGCGTAGTGGGTCACTGGTCAGGAAGCCAGCAGCCCACCACTGAGTCCTTGGCCTGGAACAGCACATCTTACCTGAGCAAAGAATCCCTTCCGACTCCGTCTGGCAATCAGCAGCCGCTTCCACAAAAGGGCCACAAACTGTTGTTGTGTGAGTTTCCAGCCCTTCACCTGGTAGGAGCCTTTGCCATCCATCCCACTGAGCAGGTCTGTTTCCCTGGATTCTGCAAGAAGCAGGCACTGAAGGTCACATACTATTTTAAGCACTTTCACATCACCATGCCCCTCCCTCCAGCATCTTCAGCACCATCTTGGAGCCTGAGGTTGAAGGTAAAGCATCTCAGGAGCCAAGGGCTTTCACATCCAAGGAAATGCTAAGACCATAAATGTGCAGCTGCAACAGAAGGCTCTGCCTTCTCGCCCTTGTCTGCCGAGTGCAGAAAATGCAGGGCCTTGAGACAACTGAAGAGGTGTGTGCACACCCCACCGAGTGTTACATCTAGCCACTCAGATGAATCAAGTCATCTTCAATCCCCTACGGCATGTTCTATGAAACAGACCGCGTGCATGGGCTGACATACCTGAGAACATGAAATGATAATTTGCCTCCCATCTATTATACTTTGGGTAAAAAGCAGACACATTCACGGAATCTAAGTGCAGACAGCATCTGAAGTCAGGGAGAACAGGGAGCCACACACTCACGTGAGCGGGGAGAGCCAGAAAGGTTTCTACTGCTAAAAATTTATTCTGAAAATCCTCATCTTAAACAAATGATTCCTAGCTGTAGGGCTTTGACATCTTACCAGTATTTGCCTCATTTCTTGCCTTACTTTCTCCATCCCAAACACACAGGGAGACACACGCATCCAAAATATCTAAGCCTAGGGCACAGCTAAGTCTAAATGTGAATTCACCACTCTGTGGCTTTTTCAAAGTCATCCATCCATTCAAAAAATATTTAGTCAACAACTAAACACCTACTGTGTGCAAGAAACTGGGGCTCTAAGAGAAAAGATAATAAATGGATTCTGAGGACTGAGGGACTGTCCTCTGATGTATGTGTATCTAGAGAGATCTCCATGCAGGGAAGTCAGCGATGAGGACGGCTCTTTCAGGTTTGACCGCGGGCACAACACTGGGAAAGGGAAAGCGGCTTTTCTCCTTTTCTCACTTCCCTTTGGACCTTATCCATCTATCAGTCTGGTTCAAGGCCACAGGAAGGTAACACCAGAGAAGAATATAAGGGAGGAAGTCACTTCAAGTGACGGAACACAGATCTTGCCCAAACGGACCTGGGTCTATGTCGGAATCATTTGTATCGACAACATCGTCTTCAGTGAACGGGCGAAGGCAGCTCTGCTTGTCCCCAAAGACCCGTCTGTTTCGTCTCGCTGGCAAAGTGCCATCTGAAAGCAAAGGGAAAGAAGTACCACACGTTCTTTTATCTGTAACAAAATGAACTCTCCACATCCATAACAAACTTGTCCACTAAAAATAAGGATGTAAAGAGATAATTCGAAAGGAAAGGCCTAACACGGGTGAGCTAAGACAGTCTGCAGGAGGCAGAGCCCAAAGCGTGCAGCCCCTGGAGGGTTACCTGAGGTCTCAGCATCCACCCCACTCTCTTCAGCCACTTTGAGAAATATCTGAAAAATATGAGTAATTGAAAACATTCTAATAAGCATTATATTATGACAGCAGTCAGTGCCACTGCGATTATTACATTATTAGATGGTACACTAGGCCCTAAAGACAAAAAGTAGATGCTTCATTTATTAAAACCACTTTGTCAGAGTCACCTGGAACAGAAACTGTTTTTGTGTTTTGGTTTTTTTGTGTGTTTTTTTTAAACTAGAGAACATAACCTCAGTGCTGAAACCATCGATCCCGACCATCATTTTCACATTAACGCTAAGGCATCAGGACAACAGCAGCAGCAGATGCTTGTTCCGAACCTACAGACAATGAGCCAAGTGGCTTCTCCCGGGGGCATGACCCCAAATCTCTGAGTGGGCTGGCACCATGATATACTGTCCAGGACAGGATGACCAGGAGATGATGGTGCCCCATCCCAGGGATTTAAAAATCAGAAGAGAATCTGAACTAGACTAACGACTTCCACACTCAGACCTACAGCCCACTGCCTGGGAAGCAAGCGAGCTGAGCCCTGGAATTTTTATTGTCAATAATACCCACGGCTGATACTGCTGCACAGTCAAGCTTGGGGACCACTGCGCCCAACAACTTCTATATCCCTTCCGGCCCTCGAGACCCGTGATGTTGTGTCTCTGAAGGGAGGTGCAGCTGCACAATAAAGAGACCGTGGGCTCTGAAACCCAAAATCCCTGATTCAAATCCCAGCTCGGCATCCTCGAGTGTCCACTTTCTCATCTTCTAACAAGTATTAATCAACGTTCCCATGATTTAAAAAAAAAAAAAAAGACACCAAGCTTAGCACTTGGCACAGATGGATGTTCCACAAATGCTGACCATCTCCTATGTGTGGCCAAGACACGGGCACACCAGGGAGCAATCCTAATGCTTCTTTCCCACTATCTCCCACTACAACCCTGAAGGGTTAACCGGGACCAACATCACCCAGATGCCACAGATGTAAGGACCCAATGGCCAGTTCCATGGGAATCCGGTTTCCAGTGGAATGTAGTCTGCACGTCCAGCCTTTGGACTGCTGGCCCTGCTATATGCTGACAACCGGTCACTAGACTTACCTCTTCCAGGGTAGTCTCTGAGATGCCGTAACTGGAGATGCCCAGGTCCGAGAGCCGGTCATCAATCTCATGGAAGAGCTCCACGAAGGCTCCCTCTTTGGCAGCTTCATAGGGCAGCACGTAGGTCAGCTCATGCCCAATGTCTTCTACCAGCCGGGCCTCGGCCACATGCTTCTGGATGAGACTGGAGATGGCAGACACATCTGTAGGGACCCAAGCACGAAGACGGCTCAGCCAGCTCAGCGGCGCCACATGCAGGGAGGGCCATTCCCTGCCTCTCCCTTTGCCCACTCCTCTGAAGCCCACTGGTCACACACTACGCATGTCTCAGACAAGTAAGGGACTCCACGAGTTCATCTCTGGCCTGAGTTCCTGGGGACAAGGACTGTGTCTTTGTATCACCAAAACCAGGTGCACTGTGGGTTGAAAGCTGATGGGTATTGCCTGCACTCGGTCTCTTCAATGGAAAACTTGACTGAACAAATTTTAAAAGGCTCCTCCCCCTTCCCTAACCTTTAAAGAGGTTTCCTTCTAGCTACCTCAGCAGAAGGTTAACCAAACAGTTCATGGACAGAGCACTGAGTCTTCCTGGAAAATGTCGGCTACTAGGACTGGGCAGAGATGACCGTGGTAAAGGTTTCTGTCCCATTTATGCTACGGGTAACACTGGCCTCCTATACACAATTCCAGAGCAAAACCCAGCAGGCTACTCCTGACCTCCTGGGCTCTCACCTTCCTTAGGTCCAAAGCTCTACTCCCTCACGACTGGCTGGGCCCTAAGCTCCGCATCCATGGTCTCCAGTGCCCAGCCAGATGCATCCCCTCTAAGGGACCTCCTCAACCCTAATCATCTCAGCTCTCTGGGACACTGCCTGTCCGTTCCCAGGCCAAGCCCCAGGCTTCCCAGCAAGCGTCAGGCCAACCTGCCACCGAGCTGCACCCGCGCCCACAGCCGCCCAGCCCCAGCCCCGCAGCAAACCTTGAGTCAGCGCCACCAGCCTCTGCACCTCTCCTCCTCTGCCTCCACTCTGCCCAGCTGGGGGAAGCTCAGGCACCACCTGAATAAGAAACCCCAGAATCCTTACCGATGGTCAGCGTGTCACTTTCATGGTCGCTGCCCAGGCCAGCATCAGAACTGCTCTGAGAAACACTGTCCTCCTGATGGCAAAGAAGGAGGTGAGAATGGGTCAGGGACCAAGCGAGGCACAGCCACCACAACCTTTGCCAGGAAGGGCTTCTGAGAGGCTCTGCTGTACGAGACCTAGGGCACAGGGCTTCTCCAGAGAGGCGTGCAATGGGACAGCTGTGGCTGGGAGGCTACCGCCTGATGGCCTCGCTTCCTAGAGTGGGACGTCGGGAAGCAGAGCTGACAGAACTGGCCTGCCCGTGACCGCCCTAAGCAGGCATTCGTCAACCATCCGAGGCATGGGATTTGCCTGGCTAGCTGTCTAGTTCAGCGCTTCTCAAGCCTGCATGGGCATTTCATCACCAGGGCCCCTTGCTGAAAATGCAGAGTCTAAGCAGTCTGAGTTAGGCCCAAGTTTCTGCATTTCTAACAAGCTCCCAAGTGCTCCCCAATGTGGCTGGTCCTCAGACCACACCTGGAGTAACCAGGTACTAGTGACAAGGTAAGTAAGAAGAGGTCAGGAGTTCAAGGTTTCGGATGTGAATGGTTTAGGTGCCACTGGTTTCAACACACAAATAAATCTCAGGCATGGACTGTGGTGCAGAGGAAAACATACCTGGCTATTGCTTTCAGGTCCCACCTACATCATTTACCTGCTGGGTAAACTGGAATGAACTTAGCAAATCACTGTAAGCCCCACATCCCTCGTCTGGGGCAGTAATTACAGTACCTTCTTCCCAGGGTTACTCTTCTGCACTTTGAGATGATGTTTTAAAAAAATGTATAAGTAACAATGAATGCTACAAAGAATTAATTATTACCATTATTTTCTTTTATGTCCAGAGTCTGCTAGAGTGAGTGAGTGCCTGGCATGAAATCAGTGCTCGATAAATTCAATAAATGTCTGCTGCTTTGCAGTTTAAAAGGTAAAGTCAATGACATTTCAAGGTAATGAGCAGAAACAGCAGGGCACTCTGCAGCCAAGGCTCTTAACTCTTAACAAGTCTCCTCTCTTCAGCATAATCAAGTCCTCTAAGGACCTTCTCCATCACTCATCCTCTGCACTGCCGCAGGAACAAGCAAATGGGATTCAACAGGACTCGCATGATGGGAACAGAAGTCTCCTGAGCTTTGCACATGTGCGGTCTGATGTGACTGCCAAAGGGCCACAGCGCAGAGAGACAGTGGCGTCAACGTGCCGGAACGGGGAGCAGGTTAGACCAGCCACTCTCAGCCAGCGAGTCCTGACTCTGCCGCCCCGGCACCAGCCCAGCACAGACTGCAACTCACCTTTTTCAGGTACGAAACGGTGCTACTGCTGTTTCTGCAGGAACTGAGGGAGGATTCCACGTCCTTCTTGACCAGGGTCAGGTAGTAGCCTGTTCCCAGCTGGTTCTTCAGGAACAGGGAGGAGCCCACACAGCACAGCTTCCCGTGGGAAATGATGGCAATCCTGTCGCCCAGGATGTCTGCTTCGTCCATGTGGTGCGTGGAGAGGATGATGGTGCGGCCTGCCGGGCACAAACACAGGGACACAGGGCAGGTGACACCTGTGAACTTTCACTGACTGCAGTGCCCAGAATAAAGAAAGATTAGCAGCAGTAAGCACAGGAAAAGGGCCCGGAAGCCTGCGTAGCCATGACCCCACAAGGGCAAAGCTGTGAGTGAGGACAGCTCCTGCCTGCATCCTCATAAAATTAAAAACAGGAACATTTGGGAACTACTACCTGCCAGGCAGTGTGCTAAGTGGTCTACACACGTTCTCACTTAACCAAATCCTTTATGAGGTCGGTACTACTATAAAGAAATTGAGAAAAGTTAAATGACTGTTCCTAGGTCTCGGGGCCAGCCAGAGCTGGCTCCAGAGCCTGTAGGCCTCATTCCGTTACCATAAGGTGCTAACCTTACATACCGTCCATGTCTCCATGCAGACTGCCAATCATGGTGCTCCTGACCTCCCCCACCCACTCATTTGCTCAGCCACTCTCCCAAACATAAATTTAATGCACCACGTTGGGGACCAAGATGAACAAAGGCACAGCCTGTGCTCTAGGGAACCTCAGTCTGTCGGAGACGTGGTTATAAGACACATGGGTAAGTTCTTTGCTAGAGATGGTGCTGGCAGCTGGGGGTGGGGGGCCTGAGGAGATGACCTTTATCCCCGTTTCCCTTCTCCCTGCGGGCCCCTAGGTAATGAGGTATAAACTCTAAGCATCTGATAAACCAGGACTCCCACCTCCACACGGGGGTGAGCGCAGAGCTTTAAGGAAACAAGTTCTACATTTTCTCTGAGAAGTAGTAATTCTGTTTCTCTAGCAAGAACATCCACTAGCTATTGCCATAGTCTCAGGCCTCCTCCTCCCTCCCTCCCAACCCATGACACAGAACAAATACACATCATTTACCTTGGCGATATTTCAGCAAGAGCTCCCATATTCCCCGGCGGGAGTAAGGATCCACGCCGGCTGTGGGCTCATCCAGAATGACAACCTTGGATCCACCAACAAAGGCCAAGGCCACAGACAGCTTTCTCTGCATTCCACCTGGAAGGAAGAGAGAGGGAGGCTGAGGACCAGCACCAGACGATGAGTTAAGGTAGAAGTGGCAAGAGAAAAATGGAGGCACCCAGACCATCTGGGGACAGGCCAGGGACATGTTTCTGACCCCCTCCCAGCAGGGGACCCTGGGGCAGTTGTCGTTTGGGGGGAGCGTGTGCAGAAGAAGGGGAGAGGGAAGGGGAAGGCAGCTCTGAGCCTCACCTGACAGCTGACTTGTTTTGCTTTTCAGTTTGCTGGGTGGCAAACCAACATCCATGGCCATCTGCTCCATCTCCGCTTTCACCGTCTTCTCTGGGAGTCCTTTCAGGCGGGCGTAGAACCAGATGTGTTCTTCGACAGTCAGCCTGGGAACAGAGGGGCAGGTCAGTGCTGGGCCCTGCAGGATGCACCAGAACGCAGCACCTCCGGATCCGGGAGAAAAGAGAACCGGCACATTCTTCTTTCTCCCACCCTTTCTAACTTAATCAACATCTGAGAAATAAATTTCCGGAAGGATTCCAGGGAGAACAGTGGTAAGCAACCAGATGAGCTGCTTCACAAGGCAAAGCTGAGATGCCACAGGTCACTTCCAACCTTTCGGAGCAGGGCATCGAGCAACTGCAGGTCCTCAAAGGGCCCCCAATCAAGAAGTTGGCTGTGCGTTAACCTGGAACAGCCCCCCTGAACTTCAAAGGACCTCAGACCCTGAGAGAAGGGACATACACCCTGTGGAGGTTATGAGCTGAAGCTGCTCGCTTTACATTGAAGGAAGTTGGGGCTCAGAAGGACGAAAGTCCTTGGCCAAAGTTACAGAGCTCAGGTGTTTCCCTGCCCCACCCCGAGGGCCCCTGGGCCCCTTACTTGCTGATGGGGCAAGCCAGCATCAGGGAGGTGTGAGGCAGGAGAAAGGACGGGCCAACTGACCCTTCTGAAGGACCGTATGGGGAGCACCACTTCGCAATACCCCATCCACCAGCTGGATGGACGCAACCTCTCCCATCCAACAGTTACCGCCTCCCAAAACTGGAGGACAACTAGGTCTCAAAGTGTCCAGGTGAAGCCTGCTACGACCAAAGATTATGAAACACTTAAGTCCTACTCTGCCCACGACAATGGACACACACACCCAGAGAGATCCTGCTCCTTAATGTGCTCACTGACACTCACATGTCGAACAGCACGTTGTGCTGGGGACAGACTCCCAGGTTCTGCCGGATGGTACTCATCTCAGCGCGAATGTCCTTCCCCAGGATGTAGGCGGTGCCCGAGGTGGGAGGGAACAGCCCCGTCAGGATGGACCTGAGGACAAAAGTTTTACAGCAGAGGAGTCAGCGTTAACCCCGCCTCCCCAGAAATGCTCCACTCCAGGCACACAGCCCCCCACCCCACCCCCGCCGAGCAGAGGCATCAAGCCTCCCAACCCACCCCGCCCCCTCCTACTGGACTCGGACACCCCCACAAAGAAGTCAAAGAAGCCCTCACTTCAGCGAATAAGTAGCAGTGGACCCATCTGCTGACCATCTCAGTATGAGCATTTTTAAGTGAATTCCAAGTTACAGTGGGAAGTCCACTTTAAAGCATACATTTCGTATGCCTAAGATCATGTCCACGTAAAATGGATAAACAATAAGAAATTATTCAAAGATAAAAAGCACTCTGGGTTAAGTGGTAGGACTTTTGTACACCTTTTTAAGATTTTCTGCAATGTTCATAATATGTTGGTTTTTCACTTTAAAAGAAAAGACAAAATAGAAAAATAAGGTCATCCCCCAATGATACATCCTTTTCAATGATTGATGGGCCACACTGAAAGCCACTGAGGCTAATTCTGGTGTTTCTCTAACCCGCGCCCCCTTCTGAAGCTGCCTGCCACAAGGTCCTGGTAGGTCCCAGGGAAGACACACAGCCAGCTGCCCAGCTGTTTCTCACATCTGCTCCGACACAGAGTCCCTGGAAATCACTACCTCCCTCCAACATGTCTCACCTTTCTTTCCACATCCTGGCCTCACTGTTCTGAGCACATTGGCTCCAAAGAACCACCTTTTCCAGAGCTGCCTCAGCGCTGGGTTCTGACAACACTCCCAAATTCTGAGATCTGAATGGGAATGGTCACGAAAAGATCCCCAGACTATTTTAGGTGGAATAAATAATATATAGCAAAAACCAGCCTTTGGAAAGCACTGGCACGATGAGATAATAGTTTTACACTCTCCAACTCCTCACATGTTTGGCCCTCACCCCAGTGACCAATGCAATGTTCTTAGGTTTGAATTTCTAACTGTACTACAGAGCCTTCCTGAGGCTAATTCTGAGAGAGCCGCACCCTCTTCCTTACATGGTGGTGGTCTTCCCGGCTCCATTGTGGCCCAGGAAGGAGGTGATCTGGCCCTCATAGAAGTTCAGGGTCAGGCCGTCCACAGCCACCTTCATGCCATCTCGGTACACCTTCATCAGGCTCTGAATGGACACACCCAGTTTCAGGTGGGTGGGCTCCTCCTCCATGCAGACTGAGGAGAGAGAGAACAGGAATGAACCCACAGAGGCAATGGCAAGCGGAGTGCGAAGACAGGGCAGCTGTGCCTGTACTTTCGGCGCTGCTCTCTCTGCACGGCTACTGCAGGTTTCTCACGAAGGAAGGCAGGCTAGAAATACAGCGATGGGCAAAAGTAGGTTAATGATAATAAATAACACAATAATTAATAAATAAGTAATAATTCAAGAATAAACTAGTTTGCATACTCACAACCACAAGCCTACTTTTGCCCCACCTGTATTGACTTAGGGCCTATTTGGGGACTGCTGCTGGTGATGAGAATGCAGTGATACAGGAGGATTCAGTCTAGTGGGGGGAGAAGACCTGGCAAGTAATTCAAATAGAAGGTGCTAAAAGTGGTTCGGAAAACCCATTTAAAGTGCCGTGGAACTTCCTTACTGAGGAAGCACACAGCCATCTTGTGGAACCTACCAGGCAATGAAAAAAAATGAACTGTTGCTATACGTCACAACTTGGATGGATCTTGGGGGAATTATGCTGAGTAAAAACCCAATCTGAAAAGATTATATATGCACGGGTCCATAGACATAGCACTATGGAATTACCAAAATTATAGAAGTAGAGGACAGATTCTTGGTTGACAGGGGACGGGGAATGGGGCGGGGGACAGAGGCTGTGGCTACCAAGGGCCAGCCTGAGGGGGCTTGTGGGATGAAGCAGTCCTGCATCCTGACTGAACCAGTGATGACACAAATCTCTACATGTGACAAAACCGCACAGAACTAAATACACACACACACACACACACACACACAAAGTGCACATAACACTGGTGAAACCTGAAGGTCTGTGAAGTGGACAAGTGTCAATGTCATGGTTTTGAGATTGTCACTATTGGAGGAAACTGGGTGAAAGCTACACGTTTTTTGCAACTTCCTGTGAGTCTACAATTACTTTAAAGTAAAGGGCTTTGGGGTGTTTTTTAATTCTATGAAATTTGAGAGAAGAAAGTGACTGACTCTGTGGGAAACCAGGAGGACTGCTCGGGGGAAGGGATGGTGCAGTAGGTCTTGAGGAGTGAGCAGGAATTTAAATGGCAGGTAAGCTAGAGAGCATTCTCCCATGAGAGAAAACTGTACTCGAGGCAGGGAGCTAGGGAAGGACATGGCACGTTCTGGCAGCTGTGAGCAGCACTGGTGACTGACACAGGAGCGAGATAGAGAACGGAGGCTGGGCAGGAGGGTCACACTAAGCAATGTCACATTTGACCACTGGTGACTGGGAGGAGGGCGCAGAAGGGATGAGCAGAAAGGGGACTTATTAGCTACTGAGGAAGCCACAGTGAACACAAAGAGAGGGTTTCCCTTCAAGAACCTGAGCAAAGAGTCCAGGAGGCAGAGCCTTTGCTGAACCACAGGCACCACCACCTGCTGGTCCTGGGCCAGGACAGGGTTAGGACTCTGGGCAGTGATGGGTGAAAACACTAAGAAGCACAGGCTGAGCTCGGTGGCCACCATCTGGTGGCAGCCTACACTGCTTCCGCATCTACAACCACGGACAAAGCAGGCTGAGGTTACTGTTCCGCAACCACAGTTTTCTTTCTCTTCTAGCCACTAGCATAGCATGAAAAATGGGGGCGGGAGGGGTGGAGAGAAAGGTCTACAGTCACTTTTCAAGAAGCCAAGAAAACGTCCCTCGGGGACTCAAATGGTGACTCCTTGATAAGCCAACAGCATGGGGGAATTGGCAGAGGGACACTGCATGCGGTTTCCCTGCCCCTGGAATGGTTTTAGACTCTTGCCCCCACCAATCAGAGCGGGCAGCAGCACTTACTTTCAGATACTCCCTTCTGGCTGGAACCAGGATGGCTCTTCGCATCGCTTTCCTCACCTAACCAGTAGGACTTGGTGCACGGGAAATACCAGGGCCTGGGAATCCCATACTGGCCTGAAAGCAAAGCACAGGTATGAATCAAGCTTGTCCACTTTGCAGCATTCCAAAGATACCTCAGCCAGACCCACGCTCTCCTTCGTGCTGCCCTGGAGATAAGACAGACTGGAACAAAAGTGGGGGACGAAGAGCTAACATTTGGCAGACCTACCATATATGACCTAAGTTCCGCACCTCCCTAAATCTCCCAGCAACCCCATGAAGCGAAGCAGCTATATGCCCATTTTACAGACGAGGAAACTGGGGGATAAGTATTTGACTGAAGATCACCCAGCCAGGAAGCAGAGGATTCAGCATGCGAGTCCAGATCTGCATAATACGAAACTGCATATCCTCTGCAGGAAGTTCAGGTAGGGATAAATAAACATTCTACATAGAGCCCGCCCTTTAGAGGAAAATTAGAAGGCGAACCCAAAAGAGTTAAACCTTACTCTCTCAGAATTGGATCTGACATAAAAATGCATCCAAGGCAGGTTTTGCTCAAGGAGATTTATTAAGGGAAGTATCGAATAAGTTTTTACAAATACTAATTGAATTAAACCACAAGCGAGGGCTTAGAGACAACATACTTATTATTTGGAGTCTGTGCTGAAGAAACAGAACCCACCATGGGTGGTGATTCTGCGGGCGCAGAATCAGAGAACTGGGTCAGCACCGGGAGGCATTTCCTGGGCCGGCTGACCCAGGACAGCCCAGCACCCCCTTCCAGCACCAAGGCTTACCAGCTGTGTGGCCACAGGCAATTACTTAACCTCTTTGAGTCACAATTCTCTCACTTCCAAACACATAAGAGTAGTTGTATGAGGACTTTAAATGAACCAAAGTATATAAAACACTTTGCACAATGCCTAGCACACACAGTGCTCAAGAAACATGAGCTGTATCAGTGGTGAGAGTTGTACTTTTAGCACCAGCTGCTTCTCTTTGGTCTACGAGTTTGCTGTAGATCTAAAGTCCTAGCTACTTTCCAGGGAGCCCCAAGCCCTACAGAAAGTGCAGCAAAAAGGCAAAACAGCTCTGCTCCTAAAACTCCTATTCCCCTAGCAGACAGCTAAAGCAGTGTGGGAGCTCAGGGTACCTGGGAAGACAGCCTCGATGTACCAGGTCATCACACCATACAGGAAGGCGTCAAACAGCATCATAGAGACCGAGGTGGTGAGGTTGAAGCCATCTTCCTCCACGGGGCTCTCAAAGAGGTTGTCCCACTGCACCCCGATGCCCTGCTCCTCAAAAAGGGCGAAGTACTCACAGCCAAACCCAAAAGCCACAGGGGACAGCAGGCTCTGTGAGAAAGAGGCAAAAGTCACCTACCCAGCTCCTGTCTCATTTTTCTAACACTTCTAATGTAAATTTCACCTGGAGAGATTTGAATTTGCAAAATGGATCAATTACAAGACACGGAAGCATTCACCTACAGAGTCCCGTTAGGGGAGTGGGCCCCATGGCAGCATACGAAACGATCCTATTTATAACCACTCATTATGCACGCACATTTCAGAAATGCATGTAAGATGAAGTACGAAACTTTTTTTTTTTACTTTTTTTTTTATATTTTATTTATTTATCTTTAGAGGGGAAGGGAAGGAGAGGAGAGAAATATCAATGTATGGTTGCCTCTGCCGAGGACACACAATGTATTGTATGCCCCCTGCCGGGAACTGGCCTGCAACCCAGGCATGTGCCCTGACTGGGAATCGAACCGTGATCCTCTGGTTCGCAGGCCCATGCTCAATCCACTGAGCTACACCAGCCAGGGCCAGAAGTATGAAACTTTTAGAATCTTTTGCTTCCAAAGACACTCCAAAGGCCACACACACACACACACACACACCCTCAATGTCCTGTTGAACTAGCGATGGCTCAAGTCAGAGGAGCCTGTTATATTTAAGGGGTCCAGACTGAGGCACCTGGAGCACCCTGTGAGGGACTCTTACAAGTGAACCAGGGGAGAGCTAGGAGCTCGCCCAGATTCATACAGGATTGCACACCCCCTTGAAGGCCCCGCCTCCGATGTACGAGGGGAAGGAAGTGTTGACGTCAGTGGTCTGTGGGGAGATAGGGCACCTGCTCCTTACTCTTTTTCAGCTCAGAAAACATTACTCAAGCAAAACCCCATACTGGACGCAAAGAAGACAAGAATCGAGAAGGGGCCAGCTGTGACCTCAAGAGCTTCCGGTTCTATTTGTAGCTGTGACTACACGGTCAATGTAGGTGAAGGTGGCATCCGCTGTCCAAAGGGGGTCCCCAATGCCATATATCCCCAGCTGCATTTACGGTCCGTTATGGCTCTCTGAAAGATGCTACCCGATTCATTTCAACCAGCATTCACTGAGAGGGCTAATGATAAACATTTTAAGGAGACACAACCCCTGACTTTTAGAAGCTTCCAATCTAGCACTAATGTTCACATCTCCTGGGAAAGAGACTCCCACCCCCCACCCGTCTCAGCTAGGACTGAGGTGAAACACGGGGGGGGGGGCTGCAGAAAGGCCAGGGTCACTCACCGCGAAGATCTTGAGCGTGAAGCCCACATAGTCTTGCCATGCCACGCACAGCACGTAAGGCAGGTACAGCGTAAAGTAGACGATGCCCCCACAGGCCGCCGCCAGGCTGGCTCTGGAGAAGAGCGTGCTGATCAGGAAGCACTGCAGGATGGTCACCACGGCGAACACGGACAGGAAGACGAACACCACGCTGGGGTCGCTGTACGGCAGTAGGTTTCCGAACTGGGAAGGAGGAAACTCAATCAACGCGCTGCTCCGACGAGCAAGCACACCCTCACGCGGCCTACGGGAAGAAGCAGGGCGTATTCCTGCTTATCTGAGAGCCAGTATCGGGGAACAGCGCTGTCCATGGTTTGGTTGAGGAAACCCAAGGCTAGAAAAGGGAGTAACTAGACTAAGACCACTCGGCAAAACAGCAGTCGAATCAGGACCAGAACAGAGTCCAGGGCTGATACTCGTCGAGGTTCGTCTCAACAATTTCATCCTTTGTTTCTCAAAGAACTATTACCTGGTTTCTTCTTTTACAAGGACGACGACTCTTGGCACCAAGAAGGAATTGTGAGAGACAGCAACCCACGTGACTTCTCCCTCCAGAAGCCAAGGCCATCGTACTATCCCCCTTGGTCACCTGTCACGGATTCTACATTCCCAGTCAGCCAAATTTACATGGACCTTTAAGCTCATCGCTAGCAGTGGGTGTATCTGAGCAGGACCTGCCAGCACGCACTGTCCCAGAGCAGCTCTCACGCACCTGCCACGGGACCCCCATCCCCGCCAGAGAGCCCCATCCCCTGCAGTCAGATAGCAGAGCATGGCATGAGAGGGGGGTTGATTTTAGCAAGAACCGCTCTGCTGAACTGTCCATGGCCTCAGTGAAGTTGGTAACCCTCCTCAGCCTCATTTCCTTGTACATCAAATGGGTTATTGAGTGAGCACATACTAGAAAAGCACATACAACATGTCTAAAACAGTGCTTGGCAACCAATGTAAGTGCTCATTTATAATGAATGTAACTAGTATTAAGTTAAAGGTACTTCCTATCCCACTGCACTCCCCCCTCTCTAAATTTTGTTGTTTTATTGATTCTAGAGAGAGGGAAAGGGAGGGGAAAGAGAGGGAGAGAATCATCCATGTGAGAAACACCAATCTGTTGCCTCTTGCATGCACCCTGACTGGGGACCAAACCCTCAACCCATTCATGTGTCCTGATCAGGAATTGAACCAGCAACCTTTCAGTTCACGGGTAACACTCAACCAACTGAACCACAGCGGCCAGGGCCTATACTCCCCACTCTTTAAAAACATTTTTAGCTGATGTATCCTTAAATGAAATGATTGTAGGGAAAGAAAATTGGCATATAAACTTATTAACGTATGTGGTGGACACAGAACCGTGCCCACAGTCCCCTACTGGGGGCTTGTCCAGCTGTCAGCAGACAGCCTCCAGGCATCAACTCCCCGGGTTTGTCACTGCTGCAGAGAGCCCCGTGGCCCTGGGGAACACAGGCTTTCAATGACTGACTGAGGGGCCCAGGACCTGGGAAGTCAGGGAGGGAAGCCTTGGGGGAACCTGAGGAGCTGAACATTTCAACTCCATAAGGGACAACTGTGAGAAGCTGTATACGCTCCTAAGCTCCACGGGGTTGGCCCTGCGCTGGAGTTCCTCTCCCTCTGCTCAATCCCGCATCCTCTCCATTCCCTCTGGAGACGCAGCTCCCTAACAAAGGTTCACATGCCCAGCTCTGTTTCAGTCTCTGCTCCCAGAAAACCTAACCTGCAACAATAGGCATCCTTCGGATTACAGTTTCTAGATAGTCCAGAAGAATCACTGCCCAATAAGAGCAAGACAATGAATCGCTCTCAGATGCTGCCATGAACCTCTGCCAATGGCACAATTAAGTGTGTGTTAACCTGGGAAGCAAGCACCCTGCCTTTTCATCTTGGCCAGCTGCTAACCAGCTGGGCTGACCTTGGGAGAGTCACTGTCCCTCTCCGGGTTTTAATTTTCCCAACTATAAAACGAAGGTACTGCAGGAGATGGAATGTCGGACCCCTTCCCTCCCAAAGAATATTTGCTTTTCTTCTCCTCGGGCAGCCTGTGCTGGGCTGTCCAGGAGGTCCCAGCCGGGAGGGGCCCGCGAGGCAGCTTACTTTGAGGATGACCACCAGCAGACCGGCGCTCACGAGCAGAGGGATGAGGCTACTGACGAACCAGCTGAACCAGAGGATGCCGTTGTCCAGACCCATGATGCGCATGGTCTCCTTCAGCCGTGCCTCCTTCTCATACACGATGCCCTTGATGATCACGGCCACAGAATAAATCCAGGCGAGGGTCATGAAGAGGGGCATTGACCGGCTCATCACCCGCAGGAAGCTGGGGGCCCCGGGGAGAGGGGGGAGAGAATTCAAGACCAGTGTGAGCAAGACTCAGGGACCAAGCGCAAGCACCACAACGGAGCTAAAGATGGCAGGTCCTCTGACATGTCTGAGTTATTTTATCAAATGCTTCATGAGCAGTGCATTGTAGTGATAAAAATTAAACTAACACAGTACTGTCAAAATAAGCTTCTCTGGGGGCCTGCTTTAGTAACGAGGTAACAGTGGGATGTCATTAAGCTAAATGAGGGTGATTTCAAAGTACTGAAACAGAAAAACCCCAAAACAACTCATTCTCTCCTGATAGAATTCAACATCTCCAAGGTCATCTCATCTCATTACTAAGCTGTCTTGCATAATCATTGTAACAAAGAGGGCAGTAACACACATCAGGCAGCTCCTGTTGGGAATATTTCCCAACCAGAACAGGAAATGCAGTGACGTAAATGGGACACAGAATCTGGACCCTGCAACTCAAGCCTCAAGTTCCAGGTCTACCACTTCTGCACTTACTGCCACGTGACGATAGCAAAGGCTCTTAACACCTCTAGGCTCCCACCACGTCCTCATCCTAGACATCCTTTGGACAGTAAATCTGGGCGGCTTAGGGGGTCTTTGCAAAAGTCTCCCTTTGGAAAATTCTGGCTAATCTTTCTGTAGATAAAAATCAAGGGAATTCTGGGTGACGAGGAAAAGCTAGAGTGAACCATACGAGGAGACAGATTATTCAATGCAAAGCAGAGAGCAAACACAGGGAGAGGAGCCCTGCCCTTCCACACGCTGAACTCTACATGTGTGCACATGGATACACACACACACATACACACACACACCCCAACAATAAAGAAGAGAGAATTTCCAATTTGGAGGCGACAGGACATATTTCAGATGCCTACAATAATTCCACCTCTCCGCATGCTCTCTTACTAGAAATCATTACACCTAAAGACACATCTCGCACAACAAGAACTTGGAAGCCTGGTGCTAAGCACTAAAAGATTATCTTAACAGTCTAAGATAAAAGAAGCCTCGTTCAGTTTTATGTGGACTGTTTCAAAATGTAATGTACCGTTTATAGAGCAGGAGTAGACAAATGTGCATGCAGTCAGCTTTTAAAGGTCCAGAAGGCTGTCTCCGTGTTTGGAGGACATGTGCATTTGTGCATGCACTTGCATGTGGTTGTCATGACACAGAGTGGCAAGTTTTGACCAAAAGAGTAGAGTGAAAAAAAAAAAAAAAAAAGGAAAAGCTCCGGTAACCATGAAGGAGAAAGGAAGGAGGATTACCGGTGTCTGATGTGGCTCCAACTGTCAACGGCCTACATCTGGCAACTTATTTCCTGAAACCTTCACAGAATTTCAAAAACAACATCCGACCGGCATCAACAACCACATAAAGCAAGTTAGATAAAAGCACTGTCTCCTCCCATGGGGTGTGCGTGTGTCTGCACACCACCTGGGGACGGGGTTAGCTGGCCAAAGAAAGACAGTGGCTTAGTGACTCACATGTCATCGACGTAACAGGGGTAGGGCATCTGCTGCACGTAGACACCTGTGTTTTTCTCCGAGCCCGTCAGTACCCTGATGATCGCCTGCTCCACCACATCCTGCAGGTAGGCAAAGCCCCCCCAGACGTACCGCATGTCCTCAAAGGGGTCAGCCCGAGGACCAGGGTCCCAGTACCTAGAAGTAAGCCACAGGTGATCAAACATTCCTTAGAACCATACAACAAAAACACCCAACCACCCACAATCCACCACCACTCCTGAGCCACTATTTTTGTCTGTGTATCTTACCTTCTGGTGTCAGTTGCTACGCACACGTATTGTTAAATAGATATCAGAAAGAGCATATCACTTATTAGTTTGGTTTCTTCCCCTCCTTTGAATACCTAACACTGCACCAAGTAGACATACCAAAATTTACCTAACCACTCCCTTTCATATTGATCATTTGCTTGTTTTTGTAAAAGTGGATAATGCTAACACTAGAAACCTAAAGTCTTTTCTTCTTCTTTTTCCTGTTGACTTAATTCCTTGGGGTTAATGCCCTTGCATGAGAATGTTCAAACAAAAGATAACAGTATTTTTATAAAAAGATAAAGATATTTTATAACCTTTGAAATAACTGCCTCCACCCCCAAAATGTGGTCATTTCACCAACATCATGCCACTCGTTGGAGTTTCTACCCAATGAGTTGACAAAATTAAGTACCCGCAGTCACCTTAGCTGCTCTTGACTTCCCTGAGGCTGGCTGGTGTGATGGGATTCAACTTACCCATCTTTGATCTTATTCGTCCTCTCCACGTTGTCAATGTCCATTCGGATCTTGTACTTGACATGACGGGGCAGCGTGACACTGCCCGGGCTAATTCCAGTGAACACGATGCCGGCCCAGAACTTCCTGTCATCCAGCAGCTCCATGGATTTGTTGATGAGCCAAACTTCTGTTGCTATTGGTTCCAGCTTGTCCAGGTTGACACACTGAAGGAAAAACAGCCACCGTGAGAACTCTGGGGACCAAACAAGCGGTGGCCAAGGCAGACCCTACCCTAAGAGGGAAGGGCTCACTGTGTGACTTTTTACACTCACTCTACAAATCTTCCCAAAAGTCATTTTTCTAACATTCCACCAAAAATGGGTCACATTTTTTAACTGAAATTTAAAGGTAAGTTACCTATACTGACTACTTCTGTGGTACGAAGGAAGTTCAAACAATGACCACATCTCCGTTTCCTCTTTGCTTCCTTAGCAATTTTGAGTGATTAAGAACTAATCAAATCAATAGAGAAAAAAAATAAAACCTTTTTATTTTTCCCCGTTAAGTGATATAATTTTGAAAACTCAATTTTTTCTAAATGTAGCCTGTCTGATCAGATTTCAGAAAGGTTTCACAAACAATGCCTGGAGGGACTGTCTTGTTGCTATTAAGTATTGAAATATCGAAACATAAGAAAACCCAGAGGACAGTGGATAGAAACGCTCTTGAGTCAGATAGATTAAAGTTTGAGTTAGGTTTGTTTATTTACTCATTCGATCCTTCCACTGACATTTATCTAGTGGCTTTTGTACACCCAGTCCTGTGTTAGGTTTGAGGAATGCTACTATAAATAAGTCTGCACATCATTTCTAAACATTCTTCCAGTCTGACTGGTTGCACCATCTCGGGCAGGGCGGGGAGAACACCACGGTCTTTTCTAATGATCCACAGAACAGATCCTCACCTCCATGAAGCGAGAGATGGTCTGCACTGCCCGGCTGGTCTCATTGAAAGCTTCCCTCCAGGTGTACACAGAGCCATTGGTGGACTGGACATCCTCCGGGTACTTGGCCAGAAAGGCCAAAATATCTTTGGCGGTCCAATCCAAGCCAACCAATCGCTGTTCCCAGAAGCGGTCGTTGCCTCTGCTGTTCAAGAGCGTCTGCAGTGTCAATGAGAAATCACAAGTAGTAGACACCAACTAAGACTTGCTGAACGTGTGACTTGCAAAAAACCCTTCACATAAGTTGTCTCCTTTTTCTTTTTATCTTCACAGAAAACTGTGAAGTAAACATGTCCCCATTTTAAAGATGAGAACACTGGGGTTGATAAATAAATGAATATGATGTTCACCGAGGCTGAGTCATAGTGCTAATAGCCACAGAGCTGAGACTCCAAGCCAGACCAGTCTGACCCAGAGTCCCCAGGTTTCCCACTGCACCAAACAAGCTAGCTTAACGGTATTAACCACAGTAACAACAGTAGTCTGTACAATTACTTACTTTGCACAATTACTACACTGAATTATTTATATGCTTTACCTCACACAAGTCCATGAGGAAGGTATCTTTAATGGTTCCCATTTTAACGATGGAAAAACTGACATTCAGAGAGGTCAAGTCCCTCATATAAGGTCACACAGCTAATAAGTAGCAAAGCCAGACTATGAAACACAGGCTCTCTGATTCTACCACACCTTCCCACTGCCTTATATTTCCTTCCTCTCTCTAGACGGCATCTGACGGCTCCTCGTAAAGACCCTATCCCTAGACTGAATGAAGACAAACCCGCTTTTGCTCTTTAGTTTGGGAAAATAATGCTGTTATTAAACCAAGTAAAATATGATCTTTCCCAATTGCAGGACACATAGGTCATGATGCAAAGGAGGCCAGTCTGCCATCCCTTGTTCCCTAGCTGGTTGGCCCTCGCGTGGGTCAATATGGAAAAAAAGGACAAGCCCGTCTGGTGCTCCACCAATAGGCGCAGAGGGCTGGGGCAGAGGCCTGCAGAGACGTGCCGCCAAAGCAATGGTCAGCTTCCACCTCAGCTCACGGAGAGGGGGCAGCAGCTGCAGCTCCTGTCGCAGCTTCGAGGGGGACAAGGAAACCCTGGCTCTGCAGACACGGAATCTCTAAGGGACCAAATATGGCTGCTTTCTGAATGCATCTTATTTCCAGGAACATAAGCTTCTTTCCCCAGGTGGCTTCATATTTATTATTTTAATGGAAGCATAATGATTTCATAGGTTATATGCACTATAATTTCACTGACTATTCTCATACTGCTAAGCATTTAGCCCATTTCTAATTTCTCACAATAACAATTATTATAGCAATAACGTTTTCTGTCCTACGGTGACTTCTTTCTTTTAAAAGTATTTCTGTAGGATACATCCCTGAGGGCGTGTGGGATGGAGGTAAACAGGATACCACATATTTTATGGTTCTTGCAATTTTCATCCCAAATTGCTTCCCAATAGGGAAAAGCAATTTATACTGTCATCAGTAAAATATGTATTTCTGCTAACATAAATAGATACAAAATTGTACCTCACAAAAGTTCACAGGAGTATGGGTTAGCAATTCTGAAATGACTTTATTCGCAAACCTGAAGTGAATGAACGAGAGCTGAGTGAAGACACGTGGTGTCTGGGCCCTGCCCAGTGTGAGTTTTGAGTAATATGGCCAAGGAAACAAGACCAGAGAGATGAGCCTAATAAAATCCCTGATCACCTGGCCATCCTAGGGTACTTGCTGAGACCAGGAGGCCTAATTTCACCCTTGGGAGTGGTAGCCAGGGAGACAGCCAGGCCTGGAAATGAAGAAGGCAAAAAAAAAAAAAACAGCTAAAAATCAGCGCCATTTAGTATCACGGGTTCCATGGTGCAACAGAGAATTGATTTCGGATCTGTATGGTGATGCAATGGGTGTAGACAGAACCACGGACAAAAGCAAGATAAGAGCTGTCACAGAGGAGAGTGGTAACTGCCGGGGACTGCAGGTGGGGAACATGGGGAGGCGAAAGCATACGACAGGTTCAATTATACAATCTGAGGTCGAAGGTACAGTATGGTGACTATACTGACAAGACCATGCTCTCTACTTGAAATTTGCTAAGCAGTAGCTATGTGATAGGATGCACGTTAACAATTGTGGTTATTGTTTTATACTGGATATGTATATCAAAACATCAAGTTGTTCACCTTAAATATATACAACTTCTACTTCAATAAAGCTAAAAGAAGGGAGGGATGGGGGTGGGGAGAGAGAGACAACTACCCCAATAGAAGCAGAAACCTTAGGCATGGCCTCATGTACCAGACGCGAGGCTGTAGCAGGTAGAGAGTACTGAGAAGCCCAAGCTCGTGGTGTGAAAGAAACATCCCCTAACAGAGAAAGTTGGAAGAGGCTCCTTCAATTTCCACCCACAGGCCAGTAAGTCCTTAGTCAGTGTCTCCAACCATCCCCTGCTCTCCAGGCCCCAGTATCTATCACCTATGGGACATCCCCACCATCCACCAGCCAGAAGTCAAAAATCATCCTAAAGCCTCCCTCTCTTTCACCCCTCCACAATCAAACAGTCATCCCATTTCACCGCCTGCCCCTCCCACCCCCCTACCCCGACTTGAATCCACTCATCACACAGTAATGTACCTACATCTGCTCTTGCTTAAAACCCTTTCATGGTCCCCTAGAACTTAAAAAGTAAAGGTCCTAAAATCCACATGCCATGCCTTTCTCCCCAGCCACAGCTTCTACATTTCCTATTGCACATCCTGGCTTCTCCCAGCAGGATTTGTGATGAATCTCACAACCGTATTTACAAGGTTCTGTCCCAAAGAACTGGGAGCCTATGAGCAGTTGGAACATCCAAGCCAAACTCTCCATTTCAAAGTAGGGAAAACATCTATCTGCCTACAGATCCAACCTATGGAATCCCTTCAAACTCATGGAATCCTCTGAGACTCAGAAGGCAGGACATCCAACAGGGAGAGATGCAGACTCCAAGGAGGGGACCAGGAAGAAGAGGCCTGAGAGCACACCTAGGTCTAGGCCGCTGTCCATGGCTGGATCACGTGAGTTCCTCTGCAGAGAACAGACTGGAACCAGACAGAGACCCATACTTGAAGGGCATGAGTAGCCATTAATATTAGTCGGGAATTATTCGGTAAACCCACAAAAATCATTGCTCCTGTTCTTACAAAAGAACCTTGGTTTTTAAAGGCCCGGATTTAAGAGCCCCACAGATGTAAGAGGACTAGTACATGGCAATTCCAGCTTTCTCATCAGTGGAGGGCCCCCTGGGGATAGCCCCTCCCAAGGTATCGGGACCATCCTAAGCCTGAGGGAGTACCTTCCAGAGAGGAATTGCCTCTAAACCCCACCTGCACTCTGATGAATGAGGTTATCAAAGACAAGAAACCTGACCAAATCCGTTCCTGGTTCTTAATGGCAGCAGCCACAACAGGACTCCGGCTCCCTCACCATGGAGAGAGGAAACAGTCTAATGATTCTCTGACTCAGCCTAAGGCAGGGATGATGTGATTAAATGGCACTCAGGCTGAAGCAAAGGAGACATTCTGTTCTTACTCCTCCACTTTTGAATCCAATTGTCTCTAGAGGACTAAACCCTTTCAGGTGATTCGGAGGGACTAAGTGCACGCAATTCCCCTCCACGTAGTCACAGCAGCTCTGTGCTCACTCCGTGACTTTGGAGTATCTCACACCAGTCTATGGGTCAGACCAGCCCTTTGCTCCCGGCACCTCTCTCCACATTCTACCGAGACACAGGAAGGCTAAGCTAGATACTGAGGCTGGCTCAAGGGCCTGAAATGAAAATAGTCAAGGTCCTGCAATCCCTAAACTCTTGCTCCAAATATCAGCCCTCACTCAGTTCCTTAGAAAACTGACTTTTGACCACCAGATGCATGGATGACAATGTGCATGAAACCAGTGTTCTCTCTGTACCGTCACCTATTGCTCTACAAAGGGGACAGCCTGTGGCTTGAGCTCTGCTCAATACGTCTAAGCTGGTTAAATGTAAAGAATTCTCACCTCAGTTACGTCTGGGAAGGTGACCAGAAACCCACCTCTCCAGCATCACATAGGCACATAGTAGTCAGGACACTCACCCGGACAAGGTCCATTTCTGTGCTGCTTTCCATGAAGGTCCAGATCTTGGGGCTGAGTTCCTCCCACATGCCTTTTATATCATGAAACACAGCCAGTTCCTGGAAAGTCTTATTCACCTGGAGTCAGGAGAGGAGCCGGGGGAGCAGGAAGAAAAAGGAGAGGCAGAGACATGAGAAAGGCAGCGGCTCCATCACAGCAGCCCTCGCCCCGTCTTCCCATCCCCGAGAGGGGTCCCCTGCAGCTCCAACACCCAAGGTGGGAGAGCCGACCTCTGCAGTCGGCTCCGGCCTGGGTGGGGCTCGCGGCTCTCACTGTGGGAATCCCAGAAGAGCCAGGAGCTTGCTCAGTATACTCCATCTGGAAGTGCCTTTACTGTTCTGCCTGTAATTCTAGCAGGATTCTGCACAGGAACTCCTGGGCCTGGCAGCTTACCTCAGCCATAACCTGCCTTGTGGCTGGAGTGTCAGGTGTATACAGGATCTTCCCAACAAGCAGAGGCTTGAGAGCTTTCCATATGATGCGGGAAAGAGGACTGGACTCCAAATTCTTCATCAAATCATTGCAATATGGAGCTATGAAGATGAAAGACAAATATTCATACACATGGTGATATACTTGTGGGAACTAACAGGGCTTTGGAGCCGGCAACACAGTCTTAGGTTCAAATCCCAGCTCTACCACTTAAGAGCTATGGAATAAATAACTTCATGAGTCTGAGCCTCAGTTTGCTTCCCTGCAAAAATAAAGTGAATTACACCTACTTACACCTGCACATCGCTACATTCATGCTCGTACGCCAGCCCACTGTTTTCACTTGAAAACTAAATAATTCCCTTTAATTAATAGGTGACATCACAAGTACATATAATAAATGTAAGAATCATCCTAAAGTGAGAAGTAAATGTGGCCAAAGTTATAACACACAATAGGATTTGATTTTCCAAAAAGATTCCTGTTTTTTTTTTAAATTTCATTCTGGGTTCTTATAGGTACCAAGTATGCTGCAAAGACAATATAATTTTTTTAAAAAAACACAGGATTTGCCCACATTTACATCTGTTGTAAAAATGAAGGTTCTCTTGGGTTGACTTGCAAAGCAAGGGCGCAGAGGGGATGGCATTTCAGAAAACTGCCTGTAACACCATCCCCTCCAGGCTTGCACAGCAAGCTGCGATGTCTGGAGTGCTTTACTCCGGAGAAAAATAAAAGGTTCTTGTGTTACAGTAATGCACAAAAAGCTGCCTCACTCAGTGTCTGAAAGACACACCTGCGGTCGGAAATAGAGAAAGGCTTGCTTGCATCAAGTTTTCAAGGAAAAGGATGCCATTGTCTGAAACTGTAACACTGGCTCCCCACTGCCACCAGGCACAGGACACACATGCCTGCAGGGCTGCCCGGGTGTGAGGAGCAGATATGAAGTTACAAGGTTCTTTAACACCGTACCGCAGCTAAGAACCGAAAACAAACAGCTGATCAAATGCCCGAGTCTGATGATAGATACACCCCTCTGCTAACAGGTATTTCAGAGGCCATGTGGTCATGTGGTTTGCGGGGGTGTGGGGGGGGGAGCATAGAGCCAGGAGCGTCTGGGCTTAATCCCGACTCTTGTGGATTGGCTGCGCTGTGGCTTTGAACAAGTCACTTACCCTCTCTGAGCCTATAAAATGTGGGGCAATGAAACCTTCCTTGAAGGGTTACTGTAAAGGTTACATGAGATAACAAACAGAGTGCATAGAGGATGTTCCCTAAAGGTTGACTTTTATGTTGTGATTATTACTGCTACTGTTTTCATTTTAAGGCATACCTCAAGGCAGGGGAGGAGGAGAAGAGCCTTGATTACTCTGGGAACCACTCTCCTATGTCCCCCAGAAAACTGAGAGGTTGGCTTTCAATCACTCATTCATCTGACAAACACACTGTGTACCCGAGATGTGCCGGGCTCCATTCAAGTTAAGTAGAGCCAGGTAGCTACGCAGGGAAAGTTGCTCTCCTCTAGGGGCTGGGCCTGGTGAGCGGACATATCAACATGCAATGGTGCTACAGAAGATAAGCGTATGCACGAGGGCGGAGGTGACACAGGGCTGACCGAGTCACCTCGAGGGTGGGCTGGGACCAGGGCTTCAGTCTGCACAGCCACTCACTTGTAGAATTGTCATAGAAGGTGCCAGCATCCTCCTCGGTGCCATTGCCTCCGAAGAGGGCTTTGTAGTTGTTGTCCTCATACCAGTTGAGGGACTTGATCTTCAGGCCCCCACCCTCGGGATGGCCACAGACGATGCGGGAGACAGCCTGGTATATCTGGGTGGAGGAGCCGGAACTGTTCGCGTTGGTCAGAAACACCACCTCCTGCCGCATGTCACTCCAGCTCCTCATGCTCAACAGCTGAGGCCGGGCATCAGGAAAGGGGCAGAGCGAGGGGGGAGGCAGAGAGGAGAAAGAATCATCTTACTCTCTGGGCCTTGCCAAGGCCGCATCCCAGAACCTGTCTTGTGTGACATCATCTCCTCAAACCCCTATGATAATAGGGTTGCCCGAACCATGCTGGGTGTGGTCCGGGGACCACCAATATCAGCGGAATCTGAGAGGTTTGATGCACAGACTCTGATCTGCCAATCTGCAATTCCAACCTGCATTTTCACAAGATGCTTAGGCACATTAAAGATGAAGTAGTACAACTTAGCAGTTAGTGGGGGCCCCTGGCGATGGGCTTTATTTTACTCTGATTATCTTTAGGTCGATAGGACAGAATGCTCTCTCCGAACAGGGATGTGTTCATACACACACATCGGGAACTGCTCACACCCTCGGTCACTGATGCATTTCTAAAACACCTCCAACTCCAGTGTGGAGACCCCTCTCCCCTTGGGAGAAGAGCTACTGTGTGAGACACCTCAGTTAGGTGTCGGGCAATGGAAAAAGCCTAAGATTGGAGAGTCTGAATCCCAGCTACGTCTCTCATTAGCATGCAGCCTTAGAAAGGTCACTCTGCTAAGGCCCAATGTATCATCAAGACGATGACAGAGTGTGGTGGTGAGGAGTAAATCACATGATATACGCCCTGCACAGAACGGGCCCCACGAGCGATGAGTCAGACTCTCCAGGCAGCCGGGCGCTGTGTCTGGGACTTCCACTCGACAAGCGCTTTGCGTCACATACAAACGAACTCCAGCACCTTGTGGCGTTCTTGGCTCAATGGCCATTATAATTAAATATTTACAGAGCCCTTTGTATTGCCACACATTCCACAATAAATCATTAACAGATCCCTATACCCCTTGAAAAGTCACCGCATGCTCTCATCACGTGGAAGACCGAGCCGTGAAGCGTGGAGGGCGGAGGCTGTGGGACCCCGCGCAGCCCTTCGAGAAGGCCGAGAATCAGACTCCGCGTGCCCTGTCTCACAGGGCCTGCTGGTTCTGGGGGAGCATGCTCCTAGATGCTGTACCTCCCGTCTGCCCTCGGCCTCCAGAGGGGAACCACTCCAGACACTCCCGGGGTGGTCGAATGTCCCAAACATTTGTCCCTCCAGACAGGGGACATCTAACACACACCACTAGAACACAATTAGGTGGCCAGCTTTTCCTCACTTCATCTTTTCATAGCCTGTCTGAGGTACACAGACGGGGAGGGGGGAGAGGGCCCGACCACCTTTCTTCCGGTTGGTAGGTAGAATAGCCCTGGAGATTCTTAAATAACAGTGAGTAAAAGCCACTCGCTTCTCTTCCCACGGGCAGCCTTTCCACCACCATCCCGCCATGCCCCCCCCACCCAAATAATAAATTTCTCCCCACATAAAATGAGCATGTATTTGGACAGAGGCACCATAAATGGTGCAGTCCCTCCAAACTGTTGGTTCCTTCGAGCACCTGTCGTAGGGGCAAATGCTTCCTCGTTCTTCTGGTCCCCGGCGCATGCTCCACACGTCCTTGGTGTGGAGAGCGCTGATTTATTTATTTATCTTCTCCCATTTGTCCCAGAGACATAGCAAGGGAGACAATGAGTAGCACGTGGTCCAAGTGACTTTGAGAGACCAGATGGCCCCTGCTCGCCCTGGACCAGGGAGCAAGCAGTACACACGGAAGCAGCTGCCAAGAAAAATGTATACTGCGCAGTTGGAGAGTTTCCACCACATCAGCAGTGGGAACATCACATGCTTGCACTTATTTTTTTTTAACCCCAGACAAAAGGCAGGCCGGTGGTGGAAGAGGTTGGAGACAGCCTCCCACGTTACCGTCTCTGCTCTGCTCTCTCTAAGGCTGGGAGAGGACCCGGAACAGTGGTCAGTTCAGGGCCGTACATGTCAGCTACCAGGACCCCAGAGAAACAGTGATGGGCCTGCAGGGCAGTCCCTGTGTCTCTTTCTGCCTCCTGGAAGACGCCCCCCCCCCAGTTGACCAAGCTTCTCCACCTCCTAAACCGTCACCAGCATTCACAACTGAATTATTTAACGAATGGCAGGCTGGGAGAGGGCTTTTATTTTCCTGGAAGGGTAACAAAAGCCAAGCTTCTTCAGCCAGACACATGAGCATACTTAAAAGTTTCTTTTCTTTTTGGGAAAACCAAAAATGATAGACAGAAGTGTCAACTGTTTAATCTTGGTGTTTTCTATATTTTCCAAACAATTTGCATTTTCCACAGTGAACAACATCTGATACTTTTACTCCCAGAAAACAAACTAAATTTTGATATTTAAAAAAAATGATACCAATACCAAAAAATGTGTTAGAGAAGCAACTACAATCAGGCTGGGCCAAGTCTGAGAAAACTCCCCCCCACAGCAGTCCTAGCCAATGTCCTACAGGTTAAGGCCTGCCTTGTTCTGATCCTCGCCCACTGGCTCAGCGCCCTCCATGCTGGGCCCCAGACAATCCCTCCTTTCCAGTCTAATGTGAAATGAGGCTGGGTGTCAGAAGGTGAAACACACCCTGGCTTGGAGGCGAAGGAGAGGTGAACTGCTTTTGTAGGCACCCACAGGCCCACTGATCCTAAGACAAAGGTTTTTCTGATAGATTTGTCCACATGGTGGCCTCAAGGCCAAACTCAACTTAGTGTTCGTCAGAAGACTTTATTCCCAAAATCAAACTCCGAAGGCCAGGTGTACACTAGGGAAAGACGTGGCTTAGTTAGCAAGCAAGTGTTTTGGTAAAAAAGATTCTCTGGCCTTGCAGCAAAAGAAACAATGTGGAAACGTTGCTGGTGAGACAAACACAGCACATGGGATAGCGGGGGATCAGAGGAAATACCTTCTTTCCAAATGAGTTATTAGCTGGGGGCAGGAATAAAAATGGAAGAAAGTTCTAGACTAGACATCGGGCCTTTAGCCGCTGACTAATTAGCTCTGAGACATCTATGAGTCTGTTCCTTCTTCTCTAATGTAAGGAGATCAAACCATTTCATTTTTTAAAATCACTGATGCCTCTAATATTGACTGTACATTTCATAATATACAAATCCGAAGAACACTGTTAGCCAAACGCAGGGTCAAAACACCGATGGGATGGTCCACCTTCCGGTGATGGAAAGCTCTAACTTACCTCTTGGGCCAGAGTCCCGAGACTGTCCAGCAAAGTTTTTGTGCCTTCAGCCAGCTCCTTGTTCAGGACAGGTGACAGGGTGTCTATTCCCGTCTGCAATGAGAAAAAATACTTTATCTTTTAAAGCTCAAATATAAACTTGTAATCTCTATTGAAAATAAAAAAAGTGAATTCAAACCATTCACAACCTTGACTTTAATACACATACAGGGGGAAAAAAAACCCACTCCTAATGAAAATAGGACACTAAAACCATTCTATGTTCGCAGGTTTTTTATTTAAGAATAACTAAGTCTTTGATGAATGCTTTCCAATAGTGTAGAAACATATAAACTAGTTCACAGGTAACAGGTAAAAATATCTCACATGGGGGGGGGTATGTGTGTATCCAAATGGAACCCTGACCACAAATTCCCAACTCTGTCTTGGGTTCTGCCAGACGGGACCATGGAAATAGTCTTGAAAACCAAGTTGGTGGTAGCTCAACAAGAATGGGAAAAACTATAAAGTTTAAAGCTACCAAAAGCTTGGGAAGAAGGAATTCTCTTTCATGCTGCCAAAGTCAGCACTTTCTGTGTTCAGCCCCTTGTGTACATAAGTTACCACGTGCCAAAGACCGGGTTTCTCTAACTCCAGGCCCAACACCGGCCCCTGTCATCATTAGCAGTCATCTCTCCCCTGAAGGGGACAAATCAATGAGCAAGCAATTCATGCTGTTCTTCAAATGTGTCTTTGCCATCTGAACAAAGAATTTAAATCTGCACAAGTAATGCTTTTTTCCTGCAGGTTTTTCAACTTGCATGTCTTAACTGTGGGGCAAGCTTATTCTTCCTATTTTAAAAGCTACGCAACTCAGCAAAACTCCATGCACACAGCAGGGCCTCCTGAATGACTGTTTAACCTATGAGTGTAATCTCATGACATTTACTGTGGCTCTCTGACCCCCTTGCGATACCGTACCTTACCATGTGACTTTGTCAATAGTGTGAGCCTTGGTATATTTGTTTAATTTACTGATTTACGTTTTGGTTTCAGAGAAATTGGCTAAAGCCATCCATAAGCAATAGGTTGAACAGTCAATGCCATTTCTAGGATCTTGTTTATACTAATCATTTCAGATAAATAATCAGCATTCCTGAACAGTATTGACAATCTGCAGCCAATACAAATTTCCATTTTCAAAGAAGTGCTGCCTAGAGTCACACACGCAGGTGCAGGCTGACATCGCAGGGTTAAAAACACACACACAATTGCCCTGGCTGGCGTAGCTCAGTGGATTGAGCGCGGGCCTGCGAACCAGACGATCGCGGTTCGATTCCCAGTCAGGGCACATGCCTGGGTTGCAGGCTGGTTCCTTGCAGGCTAACTACCAGCAGGGGACGCACGAAAGGCAACCATACATTGATGTTTCTCTCCCTCTCTCCTTCCCCTCTAAAGATAAATAAATAAATAAAATCTTTAAAAAAAAACAAAACACACACACAATTCAAATTCAGACCAAGTTCAAAACGTAGATTATCTACAGAGTTATTATTTGGCTCAAGACTTCATTCTACTTTTCAGTGCTTGGACATTACAAAAATACAAAGAATGGACTGGTGCAAAGAGTCAGACTTAATATTACAAATCAGTGGGGAAAGGATGGGTTATTCCATTACTGTTGCTGGGACAGCTAGCTATTCATGTAAGAAAAATTAATAAACTTTCCATCTCACACCACTATGTAAAATTAAATTTGGGGTATATTCAATAAAGAGCTAAAAGTAAAAATGAAAGTTTCGAAAACACAGAAGAAAATATACTTGTGAACTCGGGGTAGGAAAAGCCCTCTTACACAAAATATAAAAAGTCCAAATCAAATGGGGCAAGAAACACCCCTCCAACTTTCAAAAGTAAAAACTGTGTGCCCAAAGACACGATAAACAATGCTGGGGACACGGGGGGAGTCAAAGACTGGAAGAATGTATTTTTTTCAAACGTTAGTATAAAAATGGAATACCAGGCAGCAGTTATAATTAACCAGATGCCACATGTATCAACATTGATAAATCTCAAAAATCTAATGTTGAGTGAAAAAAGACAAGCTGCAGATGAACACGCGCTTTTATACAACATAAACACATGCAAAACAACGCAGCGCCCTGTTACTAACAGGATGCAAAGACACACACGGCTGTACAGAACAGTGGCTATGGCTGATGGGAGGGAGAGGAATACCACAGGTGCCACCAACCATATCTGGAACGCTTTATTTCTTGCAAAGGCTCCGAGGCAAGCATGATCAAATGGTGGCTGGTGGTACAGGAGTGTTCCTTGTGGTATTCTCTGTACCTTTCTGTGTATTTGAACTATTCCATTTCTTTTTAATTTGATGTCAGATAAGCAAGAAGAGGAGGAGAAATGGAGGGAGACGGGGCAGAAATGAAGGAAGGGCAAAGAAAGTATGCTGGCTTGCGTACCTACCGGATCTGAGAGATGTAACTTCCTTGAATAACATCAACCCCAGGAAACATGCTTGGAAACCAGGCCCCAGAATATCCGAGAACCATGTGCCTGCAGTGAACTGTGGTCTCCTGCTCATTCTTGACAAAGGCCAACAAACCCTGCCAGATCCTTTGTCCGAGGAGCTCCAGTAACAATTCAGTTTGGAATTCCAACTATTATTCTTCCTAACCAAAAACATTCCCTTGGCTATGAACTCATACAGGTCCCTATCGACCACTGGAAGCAAGTGATTTTCTTGTTTGAAGTAAGGAAAGGAGGGGAAATGGGGAAAATAAAACCTTCAGTGAAGGACTGTACATTCCGTGTTGAGCTAACAGGAATTCATGCATTATTCAATTTTTTTAGATCACAAGTAAATACTATAATATCACTGGAGGAGGAAGAATCCACAAACGCTGATTGTATTACTCAATGGCTCCCACCCACTTCTGCAAAACGTGTGAATCACAACACAGTAACATTTCCTAAAAGCACAGCATTCTGTGCCGCTGAACCCAGAATGACAAAGGCCATTGTGCGCCCCATCCTTTCTGAGTTTAACAGACCACTCCATTATTTTTCCCTTTCCTCACTAGCTTAATAGTTAAATTGTAAAAGACTGAACATTTAAAAGGCAACTGGACTTCAGTTTCTGAGCTGGTGTTTCACATCCGCTCAGTGTTCAGCCCCGTTCCTGGCACACAGTACCCAGATGCCCAGTAAATGTCTGCGGAAGGAAAATCAAAAGAAACGGAGAAAAGCCTATCAGGAAGGCGAGATGGACTGGCGTGAGTCCTCCTTCCAAGGCCACTCATACTCGCAGATCTACTCTGTTCTGTATTCGCCTCAACCAGTCATTCTACCCTCCAGTCTTTCGGTAGCTCCCTTGGCTCTAGGGGTGAGGCCCATTAGCCTAACAAGTTCATGACCAGCTAACTTTTGCCCACCTCCACAGCATCATGTCTTACATTCCTCCTCCCATCAAACTCCCCATAGTGACATCCAATCTACCCCGAGCTACTCAATCATGAGCGGTTCCCCTAAATCCCACCTTCTTCTCCTCCCCACCCCCAAATGCATCCACATCTTTTATCCTCTGCCTGGACCATTCTTCTCCTGTACTTCTCCTGGCTCACCTCTATTCTTTGGTTCCAACTTAGAGGATGCTTCTTTCCTGATCTTCTAAGACCAGGTTAAGAGGCCCCATCAGGGCCTGCACAGCCCCGAGCAGAGGGGCTGTCCTTCTGCTCAGTATCTGCTCCTTGCTTGGTCTATCCCATCTACTCCGCCACCAGCAGGGAAGCTCAGAAAAAAGCAGTACCTTGCTCACCACCACCTCCCAGGACCAGTATGTGGCACAGATCAGGGTTCAATAAGTATCTACTGAATGAACGTGGTTGTTTATAGATGACCACTATACAAAATGGAGACTGGGAAGCATTACTACTAATGCATTAGACGTCACAGACAACTAGAAATAGAAGACAGAACATCTGTGAAATTAAAATGGAACTGAAAACTCTCTTCAATTTACAAAAGTCTTATCCACACAGACATTTTCCTGGGACCCTACTAGGAAATAAAGTGAAATGTGGATGTACTTTCAATACAATACACCATTTCGTTTTCCTTTTGCCAACGCATGTTACCATGTGTTTATTGGACATTTCAAACTCCCCCCGAAATACTCTCATAAAGTAGACTAAATCTACTACTTCAGTTTGCCCATATTCAAAAACTCCAACTCAGGACCAGGATTTACATTATAGTTCAGGGTGAAAAGAAAGCACACACCAGCATCAGTGACCATCACCACCCAGAAGCAGTCACTGTCTCTTTCCCATGATTCACCTGACAATAGAGCTTTCCTTGGAAGAACATTTTAACATCTTTAAATCAAAATAGGAAGTGATAAAACTCATGCCTGAAGGTACTAATTGTTTGAAAATAATTCCACAATTTGAATATTAACTTTTAAACTTGTTATGTTTAATGCATTAAAATACTTCCCTTTTTTTCTGTTTGTAAACACATTTAAATACACCTACCACCACATAGCTCAGGATCTGCTCCCCCAAAATAATCAAACCTCTAAGAAATGGCAGTACTTTTCAAGGAAGAGACAATACCATTGAGGCAAAAATGTACAGATGGAGTTGAGTGGTCATATGAACACTAAACACTGCTAAATTCACCAAATATTTATCCCCAGTTCTCCAGTCCCCTTTTCCCACATGAATTAGGTGAATACAGAGTCTGAAGAGTAAATCCACAAGGCATGTCTCTCTACCACTGACCAAATGATGAGGACTGCAGCTGCTTGCTGAGCGAAAGCATATGTTGTAAACAGGTGGGCAATGAAGTCAAACCCAAACAAAATCGGATACTTCACACAAATGTCTGAATTTCAGGAAGAAGAAAAAAAGCAAGTGTTTTCTCCTGCAAAAGAAGCCACACATGTTCTGTAAGGACTGTAAGTGACAAGTTGAAGTATCTCGCCCCAGGAAGCCACAAGCCAAGCCCCATCTGCTGTCCTGGTCTAAGAGTCAAAAGGGCAGCAAACAAAGACCCTTCAAGACAAGGGTGACTTTGCTGACCCTCCTGCATCTGCTCCCTTGGTTTACACACAGCCCAGCTGTGAGATCACTGGCCTTCCAGGACCTCAAGGCACCCCTCACTGCACCTCCTTTGTCCCACTGACAGAGTTCTGCCTTTGCAAGAATGTGCTGCGTGAATCAGAAGACATGTGAACAGAACTCTCTGTTCCACAGACACAGAACTTTCCCTCTTAGGGTGAAGGCACTATGAGAGGTCAGGACAACATCTAGTCCCGTGGATGTGCAACCCAAGCTGTTACTGAAATGGAGGCATATCTAGCCGTATGCCTATCCTTGCTAGCTAAAGACTCAGACTCTATTTCCTCACCTCAAGGACCTGACACCACCTTCACACCACTGAGACAATGGTGAGCCAAGACTAGAGG
Source organism: Sturnira hondurensis (assembly GCF_014824575.4). Lineage (NCBI taxonomy): Eukaryota > Metazoa > Chordata > Mammalia > Chiroptera > Phyllostomidae > Sturnira > Sturnira hondurensis. The sequence goes on from NW_028095197.1 coordinate 14,676,640, forward strand.
CCAAGCCTAGCTAACCCCACATTCTTTTCACTGTGGCTCAGTGTCTGGTGCTGGCCAAGGCTATTGTCAGGGAGCTCTTGGGAGGTCATTGGTGAAAATGGGATGGGCGGGCAGGCCTCGGTCTACAGACCCCAGCACCTGCGAGAAATTCTTCAAGTTACCCATCTCAGCCTTAAAATTGGCATTATCCTGGATTATCTGGATGGGTCCAATCTAATCACACAAGCCGTGAAAGGCAGCGAACTTTCCCTGGCTAGAGGCAGAGAGATGTGGCAGAAAGGGAAGTCAGAAAGATTAAGCACCCCCAGAGACCTAGCTCTCTATGAAGAAATTATGTGTCACAAAGTCCCAGAGGACTCCAATTTCCTTTTATTTATAATAAGGAACATCTCTTTCCAGGCACATCTTTTTTCCAGGCCTCTTTCCCTGGTTTTAAGAGAACCTACTGACCAATCCGAGTACTACCAATCTGAGTAAAAAACCAGAACACTGGATGTTAAATGACATTGTTGGAGGGGCATTTCACCAGAGGTCTTGCAAAACTCCCTTAAATACACCTGTTCTGGAACTATATACAACACCACCACCACTCCAATGACCCAAATGCTCAGGGTGAGACCCCCATTCTTTGAATAAGAATGAACATGTATTTTCACGGACCACTTCTCCAAACTACTGATTCCTAGACTAACCAGACTTTGTTGGCATTTTTTTTTTGTAAACGCAGTTTTGTCATTGATCAAGTTAATTACTGAGTGTGCTTCCACCCCATTCTAAGGTTTTGCCACTTTGACAGCTCATAATGTCCACTTTCTGATGGGCTTTTTAAAATGAATAGGTTATCTATCTTTTCGTCAGTGGTTTTGAGACTTTTTTTTAACTGGAAAACTCTTCTTCAAATGAACTCTTATAATCTCAAATTATAATTAAAAAACAAACAAACAGGTCTTCTTTGATCGAAGCAGGCACAGGGGACCTTGGGATGAGACTCAAGGCCACACCCAACTCATTCTCCCTCCGTCGACTCTGTGGGAGACACCCCAAAAGTTTGCAAGAACAGTTGGAATACCACTGAGCTATATTACATCTCAAACTCTCAGCCAGCTCCATGTTCCTACAAAAACGGTCACATTGTCCAAGGAAATATTTCACATTCCAAAAGAATTAGTGCTTGAAGCTTCTCCCCAGAGCACACCCACTCACCAGGATGGGCTTCAGGATGTCCACGTTGGAACGCAGAACTTGCTCAGCTGCCTCCAGTTTCTCCGGCGGCAGGCTGCAAAGTGTGGAAACGTCGTGGTCATCAAGGTGGATCACCTCTTTCAACTTGGATCCATTGCACAGATCAGTCAAATGTAACTGGTAGCCTTGCAGAAATACCTGGAAGGATTCCGTGTAAAGAGAGACAGGGAAAACTGGATTACAAAGATGGGAAGCTGACCACCCTTTTGGGGGGGTCTTCACATCAACACAGCTTTGAAGAGTGGACACCACTCCAGTGAACTTCGGAATGTATCAAGGTTATAACCGGGCAGGACATTTAAAACCTGAAGGTTGTGTTTGACTCATCATCTCCCACTCTCTTGTCCTTGAGAAGGAAAGTCCTGAGTCTAACACTTTTCTCAAAAGTGGGACACATGATTCAGTGACTAGGGGTCCAAAGTGTGACCTCCTGAAACCACTTCTATTAGAGAAAAACATTCTTATTATTTTGGAACTCATATGTTAAACCAGGGTTGGACTGACTTATAGGAAGAAAGCATTTATACTGTTTATTTGTAGGTACAGATATTTCACTGATGTAAAGAACTATTCAAGCAATTTTAGAATGTGGAGCTATTCATTTTACTCGCCCCAGAGTAGAGTACCACCAGGCAAGCTTCTCGTATCACTGGTAAACCCATCCTGGGTCGTTCTTCTCTATTCATTATAGCGACCCCCACCCCACAAGAGAGCCTCTGCTTGACCTTATTATGCTTGCTTGATTAGCTTTTCTGGGCCTAAAGAAACAGAGCCTCACGCATGGGCCTTAATGTACATTAGACAGCAAGTTCAGTAAGATGAGGGGCCTTGCTTTTCCTACTCACTTTGTGTCCACAGTGCTGGAACATTACAAACAGTAAAATTTGTGGAATAATGAGTGGTTGATGCAGACTCTTTATTACCCCGTCACTACTTCTCCTATTGTTTTAAATTAGCGCAGCTTGACCTGCTTGTAGTACAGCCTTCTGTGAGTGACGAGACAAAAGCTTCACAAAACTTTCTAACACCGCGGAGCACCTGGCCTGCCACACGGACCGTGAAGTTCCCACCTACTGCCAGATACTGAACCGCACTTCGGTCTGACTCAGGCTGTCAGCTGACCTTTGCTGTATGTGCTTAAGAACACTGACAACTCGGAGAACCTACCTACCCCTCAAGGACCATCGCCATCCCTAGGATACCCCTCACTGTAAGCTGATCAGATGTGACAGAAATGAACTTGGCAGTGGGCAATGGAAATCGTGCTAAACGCAACTATTTTCATACGCCTGCTGCCTCGGGCCCATCTCCCAACCACACAGTTGCTAAACACAAGGCATATTCTTCCCTAGTTTCACAAGGGCGAGCAGTAAGCACATTTTTCTGATTTTAGAAGTTCTAGAGCATGTACAGCAGAGATCTTATTTTTAGGCATAAACATTTCCTCTACTTCTGCTCATTGAGAAGACAAGCTGGTATGTAGACACGAGACAGGTTAAGGAAGCAGCGCCCCTTCCTGCCAGGGAACACACTTGAGACGCGTCTGTGAAAATCAATAAACCACACAGGTCGGGCCTACTACCCACCGCACAGGAGCTGTATGGTTTCTGATGATGCCAGAGGAAGTTTCCTACGAGTGTAAGGTTAAAACTCTTTATAGACACTACTATCACTTCCTGGTTATATAAACAAGAAAAACAAGCATTCTCTCCATGTAGGTCTTTCTTTATAGGAAACATTAAGTTTTTTCATCTACTGACAGAGCTATTCCAGCTCAATAATCCTAAATCCTGGTTATTGTCTCAAAATTGTGAAAGTTTCCAGAAAATGTTCAATCCATCATAAGTTAAATTCATGCCCCTTTTAGGAGGAAGTTAGGAACAAACGCCTGTAAACGGGCAGAAAAATCGGCTGTATTTCAACCACCTGGCCCAGGATGGCAGGCCACACATTCTCTCTGAATGGTGGCAACGCCAGCCTGAGCAGAGAAGTAAAACCAGGTGAATTTCAGCACTGTTACAAAGATAGCGGTTTATTCTTTTCTTTCCACGTGCTCTCCAACTACGTCACTGCCATCAGCCTCACCGAGGAAGCTGGAGGTCGCAGCTTACCTTGCGAAGACTGACGTCAGCCTCCAGTATTTTGTCCACAGTAGCTCTAGGCAGAGAGAGGTTGTGATTCAAGAATCCAGAGAAGGTCTCATTGCCCACCAGGAAATCCTGAAGGGTCAAACCTGCCAAGAAATAGCATTTTATTTTCATCTAATAAGTAACTCCAAAAAAAAAGTCAGCACAATTGTGCAAGTGGGGAAAAATATCGTACTACTGATTGCCTTGTTTTAAACCGATTGACAATCACAGGCTTCTGGCTTAAGCACACAGAGAAACAAGGTTTGGGAGTTTCGCTGTATCTGGAGTGACATGAAAAGGTTGCTTTCTGAAGATGTGCAGAGCCACACTCAGCATGCGCTCCTAGACTCCAACAGCACGATAGTCCTGTACACACACACACACGCACACGCACACTTCCCTTGCTTCTCAAGGAAAAGGCCAAACCCTTTCAATGATCTCACCCTCCGACCTGAGAGTTGTGACACTAACCCCACTGCTCCTGTCCCCGCCGCCACCTCAGACAGCGGAGATACGTGCAGTCTCGTTCCCAAAAGCCCCAGGGCCGACTTCCTCTTAAAGAGCAATGGCTCTCCAGCTTGAGCAGGCACCAGAATCATCTGCAGGACCTGTTTAAAAGATTGCTGGCCACCACCCTAGAGTTTCTGACTCAGGGGGCCTGGGACGAGACTGGGGAATCTGCATTTCTAACAAGCTTCCAGATGAGGCTGATGCTGCGGGTCCAGGGGCCTCAGTTCGAAAACCTATCAACTTGCTTCCACACACATGGTCTCATTTCATTTCCAAGCACGAAGCTCCAAAATCCAGGTGTGTCGGACTTTAAGAAAGCATATAGTATATATTAAAAAATCACCCCTACTAATGGAGTGCTACCGGGTTCTTTCCAGCCCCCTTTAAAAATTAAGCCCTCCAGGTGTATCTAGAAAAGGTTCCTATCCAATGCAGTGACGGAGAAGCGGCACTGGCCAGAAACCCAGAACTTCAGTCCCCAGGGCCGGAGGCTGTTCATAGATTCGTGGTGTCTCCAGGTGTTTCCTATCATCTTCCTGACGCTCAGCGTCCTCATCTCCAAACTGAAAGGTTTCTGAGCAGATGGTCCCCTGACTTTAAAATGCCATCGTCTTCCCTGCCCTGTTTCATTTGACTATCCACTTCTCCCCTACTCCACTCTCTTAGTAACCCACCTTCTCCCAATAAAGAAAAAAACAGCTACTCGTGAGCACAGTCAACACCTGCAGACTGCAGCCCACAGGCCCAGGCCCTACCTGACCTCTAGGGGGCAAACCCTGCAAACCCAAATCTTTAACTGAAGACAAATAGAGGTTAGATATGAAAACAGGGCTACAATATGAGGCTTAAGGAGGACAGGAGCTACACCTGGAGCTAAGGGGTCATGTGCAGCGATACAGTAGGAGGCCCCACAGCCCCTGCAGACTGTCATCAGTGCTGCCTGACCCGAGCATGCTCTGCTTAAACAGACATGAGGAACAGAGGCACAGAAAGGAGATCAGCACAGTTCACATCTCTAGAGAAGTGATTCTCTGGCTACATCTAGTGATTCGTCATGACACCTTCAGGTAGCTGCTGTTCCTCCTCGGAGGTATTCCTCCTCAGAACAGATACTCCTGTAGATAGCCACTGAGCAGTGCTCACTGTCACACGTGACACTGCCCTGTTACCCTAGGGCTCAGTGCTGTGGTTGTCGAACCTCACAACAGCTCTCAGATTCACTGAGGAAGCATGATAAAATGCAACTGCTTGGGCCCCATCCCCAGAGATCCTGCAACCGCAGCTATAGAAGGGGGACCTAAGAATCTACAGTTTAATAAGCACCCCTTATACCTCGAATGCGGCGGTTCTGGGGGCCATACTTCTAGGAATGTTGCTTTATATGTTTACTGTATGCACTAGACGATGCCTCTGGGACATGGAATATGTGTTTTATTTTTGCAACATAGCGTCCAGATCAGGGCCTGCCAAAGAATTGCTGGTCAGTGAATGGTGGCTGACTAATAAATATTAGGAGTTGGGATTAGGACTAGGAAGATTCAAGAAGATCTGAGCAGCATCACAGGAGACTTCCTTTCAGCTGACAAAGTCCAACAAGGGCTCAGGGGTCTCAGGATAACCCCCACCCCCAGTAGTAAAAAGTATCCCCAATTGCTCATATTACACTCCCAGGGACACGAAGTGACTTGTGAGGTGTCCCAATATCCCTTTGGTAGGAGAAACAGGAAGGAACACAGGAAAGCAGGTGGCTTCGGCTGAGGCCCGGCAAGAAAAGCCAGACACTCAGCACTGTGGAACAAAGGAAAAGCAGCACACCGAGGGTCAGACCTCTCTACGCCCCAACAGAACAGAATATGCACGTCTGCTGACTCTCCCCGACTAGGTGGCCATCAATCCCTCCCGGGGGGGAGAAGCCAGAACAGCGTGTGGACATGGTGTTGGGGAGCTTTGGAGCAGCCTCCTCCCTCTGCAGCGGGGCTGCTAGAGTGTGGGAGGGCCGGCTCTGGCTGCACTTGCCACGGGTCTAGGTCATGAGCAACACTCTCCAGATCAGCAAGTGCGCTCAGTGTGTTTATAAGACTCTTCTGCTATGTCAACAGGCTCTGAGGATGAAAACAGCTGGATGTGATCAAACTCCAACCACCTATCAGTGAATTCCCCTGGATGAGACATTAAGAACCAAGAAGCTTACGAAACAGTCAAGGACCCTTGGCAGTACACGTGCAGAGGTGGCAAGGTCACGGGGTGGGGCAGCAGCAAGGAGGCCAAAGACTCTTGGCTACGAAGAACGTACATTCTGGTCACATGGACACCACATATGTGGACACTCAGATTCACACACCAGCAGCTGCAGCCAGTGTGGACACAGAAAGGCAATGTGGTGCAGCACACAAGTTCTCAGCCTTGGCTCCTATTAGACTCACACAGGGAGCTTCACACAAATCCCAATGCCAAGGCCACAACCCCCAATCCCTAATCAGAACTGGGGCTAAGACCCAGGCATCAGAATTTTATAAAACTCCCCAGGTGATTCCAGACAACAAATGGTAGAAAGATCGGGGGCATGGGACCATAAAAAAACTTAAATTTGATGCTGGACTATGCTGTCTATTAATGGTGTGGCTTTCAGGAATTTGTTTTGCTTTCCTGAGCTCAACTTTTCTAACCTACGAGATAAGACCAACAGTATCCACCTCTCAAATATATGAGAATTAGATAGAGATACTCATAAAGTATGAACAGTGAGCAACTGACTCACAGTGCTCGATACATGGTAACTTGTCATTTTGAAAGGGTTTTCCACTCAATTTTACCCATGTGCCACTTCGAAGTATAGAGAAAAAGTAAGAGCACAGACCCTGCCCTCAGGGAACGCCCAAGGCTGATAAGGAAGATGAACAGGTAGATCAATAAACAGAAGGCAGGAGGCAGGATCACAGTTCCCAGAAGCACCTGACCAAGATGAGGTCTATCTGCAAGGGTTCCATGGTGGAGAGTCAGGCAGACACCAAATTCTGGAAGAGGGCAGAGAGCCACACTTCTCTGGGGGCTGTGGCTGGTGAGAAGGGGCAAGGCCGCTCACGAGGCAGAGCCCAGACGCCCTATCGTCATACTGCTGTGCACACAGCAGGCTCTCAGAAAAGGTTTTCAAATGAATAAATTGTCAACAAGCCGATAAACACAGAGAGGAGATTCCTCAAAACCTGAGACATGGGGGTGAGAAGGAAGAGGAAGGAGGAATGTGGTAGGAGGCCGGGGTGGGGGTGGGGGTGGGGGGTGGCTGTGTATTTCTGGTCTTCGTTTTCTCCATCATGCGGCTGGCAGAAAAATGAGCGGGGAAGCCAAGAATTTTGAGAACGCCAGATGTCTGACACAGTCCTAACTCCTACCCCTCCTTTATGACTTAGGCCATGATTCACCTCCTCCAGGAAGCCTGCCCCGACGTTCCCATTCACAAGCTGGGTTAGCTGGCCTTCTGCTGTGCCCTCACAGCATCCTATGTTTCCCTTGAGCACGGCACAGATCAAGGGGTGGCAGTTGTCCGAGCACACATCTTTCTCCCCAGGAGAACGGAAGTGCCTTGTGGGCCGGGGCTTTGCCACTCTGGAGTGCAGCAGTGCCTGGCAGAAGGCAGCATGCAGTAAACGGAGGATGCGTGAAGGAATGGATGACACAAATGAGTGAATTAACCAATGAACTGAGGTGATCTGGAAAACAGCCAATCACGGAGAAGTACATTCACCCTGCAGTGAGTGGTCAGGGAAGAGTGGACCGGGGCATGGAGGCAAAACACACCAGATCGAGATAGCACTGAAGTTTCTCATTCAACGGCTCAGAGAGTGGGAAGTGTCAACAGGACCACAGGGGATGATAATGGCATCTAGTTCCCGGGGCTGAAGAGCTGGCGGTTAAATGAGAAAATGCACCTGAAGTCCCAGTGCGACGCTGGACATGCACAAGGGACTCGAGAAAGACAGCTACTGTCATCGTCACTTTCGGGAAAGCCTGGTTTCACTGGCTTCCTTGCAGACGGCCCCTAAAGCATGTGCTTTTAGAATACTTTAAAACACAGAGGGGGACTCTGCCAACTCAATGGAGAAGTTGAATTTATGATCTAAGAGGGTGTGTGTCTCCACACATGCATGTTTGTCTGTGTTATGTATTTGCCTGGCTGAATTCCCGAGTTGGACAGAATTACTGCATTCTTTCTGCTGATACTGTCTTTAAGATAAAGAAAAGGGTGAAGTTGACTGATTTGTCTATTCGGAACTTTAGAGAATAAATAGACCTAGCATTTTACAGAGGATCAGTGGGAAAGATCACATCTATGAGGTCACTACAAGGATCAGCATCGGTGGAAGAGGACCGGTGAGAAAGACCAGTTATTAGAGGTAAGACAGGAACACAATGTGGAAAAGACAGGCACTTGGCCATTTAACTTGGCCCGAGTGAGCTGACGTGACTTCAGTTTTCTTATCCGTAAGATGTGGGATGAGAAGATAATCCCAGGGGATCGTCTCATCCACGGTATGGAAAGGTACACTGGGGGTAAAGGGGAATCAGCACCGGATATAAAGTCACAAGATCTGAATTCAAGACCTAGCTCTGCTGTTCCTCAATTGTGTGACCATGAACCTCACTCTTCCTCTTTTCTTGATCTCCAAGGGCCTCAGTTTTCTTAAACAAAGAACAGGGCTATTAACACTCAGAGGCTGTCATAAAAACCAAGATCAAGGACGGAAAGGAACCTTTTATAGGGGCTGAGGAGCCCCAGGAGCTGCCGCCTCAGTGACTGAGAAGGTATGAATGCTGACACAGAACACGGCCATCAGGGAGGGGACTGGTCACTACGCTGCGAGTGCCTGCTGGCTGCAGGAGACCGAGAGTCCAGCACAAGGCCGAGAGAGCTTTCCTGCCGCAATCGCTCCAACATGGTTCAAAATACTTGGTCCGCTGAACTCAGTCTCCTTCGTTCTGCCTGGAGGAGCAAATGGTGGCCTGTCCAATTCCCAAGAGCTTTCTTTGGGTGGGGCGAGTGAGGTGGGGCAAAGGAAAGGAAGGGGAAAAAAAAACTAGGACCTTGGAGTCCAAAGAACAAAACAAGTGAAGTGTGTATTTTGTGGGCTGAGGAAAAACAGGACAGAATCTTATTTCTCGCCAATTCTCTGGGCCAGACCTATCTGACCAAGCTAATAAGGACACAATTCCAGAGCAGGTAGACAGGTATGGCGGGGGAGGTCCTGCCCCCGGGGGGGATGCTTTCACAGCCACTTAGTGTTCCTCGGATTCTTTCCAGCCTGCCTGAGCGCAGCCGGGAAGCACGAGGGAAGGAGGCAAGAGGGGGAAGGAGGGAGAAGGGAGGACAGAGGCAGGAAGGCGGAGGAGGGAAGCCCTCAGCCAGCGAGCTGGGGTTACTGTCGGTCAGCGCCCTCCAGTCCCCAGCTCAGATTTCAAGATCGCTGTAGTCTCTTTTGTTCAACATGAAAAGGAACCACAGCAATCAGCTGCTTGAGAAGTGGGCGGAGAAGGCAAATGAAAAAAGGAGAAGTGGAGAAGGAGATCACCGTCAGCATCCAAGGCCCAGATACTCCACTTAAAATGACCCCAGGAGGGTCTCCCAGCCCCCGCCCTATCAAATGGCCTTGAGAGACCTGGGCCAAATTCTAACCAGCCTAAGCTTGTCTGACTTTATAAACAAGACCTTGAAACATTTCTCTGCTATAAAAGGGCTAGTAAAAAACACACTCAAGCGTCTTCTTGGGGTTTCTTCCCATATTGTTGTTTTTGATTGTTTTCCCAATGCTAGGGCTGTGTTTTCTTCAAGAATAGGGACCACCTGTTTCACTGAGACGGCTGGGCCCTCCTCTGGGAAGACCAGGATTGCTCTGGGGAGTTGAGGGCTTTGGAGAAGCAGGGAAAGCAGCAAGACCTGGCTGTTCCCAGGAGGGAACCCCTTGGCAGGTGAAAGAAGGCCAGGGTCCTGGAGTGCACGGCGCCTCAGGACCTCCCTGCTGGGCATCTGGGCCGGGGGTTCCCAACCCAGAACAAGTTTTCTTCTCTACAGGGAAGGATGGCTGAGGGATACTGAGACATAACGAAAGGATCTCAGGTTCTAGAGTCTGGCTGACCTGGCTCAAATCTCGGTTCCAGATTTTTCCAGTTACTCGGCCTTGGAGAGGTCCCTTAGGCCCTCTGAGCCTGCGTTTCTCTGTCCACGAAGGTCTATCCCACCAGGGGTGTGGGTTAGGTAAGCACTAACGACATTAAGGATGTAAAGTACCCTGAACACTGACTCATTATGTATGAGAAAATACAAGCTGAAAGTTAAATTCAAAATAAATATTGATAAAGTCCTGATAACAATTATGCAAAGGGTTCCCAAGAGAAACCGGAAAATTTAGGGTCATGCTCCCTGAACTCTTTGAGGCAAGTCCTAGGGTAGCCAGAGAGCCTTCTCTTAAAACCAATGGAGGTTCCATAACTTTAGGAGCCACATAGTCCTTCAAGTATTTCACATGTAATGTGAACTTGCATTCAATGAATGAATGTTTAAATGGCTACCGAACCCCAAACACCAGTGCTGTTGTTCAAGCAGCAACATTTCTCTGTGCTGCTTGAAGGCAGGAGCCTGTGACAGAAGAGAGGCTCCGTGAAGACATGACCCCTCGCCCCAACCTCCCAAGAGGACATGGAGGGAGGAGAGGGTGGAGGAACAGAGCTGCGAGCCCCCAGCCCTCTCTGCCACTCCAGAATCAGTCCTTGTTGAAACTGGGGGCTGGAGAGGACACTACGCACCTGCCCCCACATCCATCGAGTGAAGCAATAGCACACTCGTATCTCACTGGGAAGTGACGAAGGTGAAATTGCAGGTAGCCCCTGGAATGAGGACTCGCATCGACCGATAAGCACCTGAACAGTCAACAGGTCCTTGAAGAGCCAGTGGAAACTGTAGCCCCAAAGGATGAGGGTGAGTTGCTCACACTGGCCAGGAGCACTCCTGACTCGGGGTGGGGGGGCATGTTGGAAGGCAGAGCAGGGCTGGTTTGGGGGGCCCAGAAGGAAATGAAGGTAACACTGAGGAGACAGCTTTGGCCCAAATGAGTTCTGGGACTAAAAGGAAAATGAGTTCATGAGCTAGGGGCTGAGAAGGGAACCCTTCCAGGACCTGGATGAAGGAAGAAATGTGTGTGTGTGTGTGTGTGTATATATATATACATACATATACATATATGTATGTATATATATATATATATATATACACACACACACACATTTCTTCCTTCTATATATATATATATGTTTATTTATTTATATATATGTAATGTACATAGCTTTGTTTTTCTTATTTTAAAGTTAATGAAGTCTACGAAAGGACAAGGTAGTGATGTGTGGCCAGAGGATGGTGATTAGTATTTACTGATCATCAGCCATGTTACATGTGTTATGTTTTAAATCCCTAAAACAAATTTACAAGAAATGTATTGTTCCCATCTTTCAAATGTGAAAACAGGCCCAGAAAGGTTAACATCCTGCCTAAAGTTACAGAGCAAATGGTGAATTTGAACCCCAACGGCTCCGGCTACCAAGCTTTGGCTCTTCCTACTATATCAGGAATTAAATAAATCTCTTTATATTCTTTAAAGAATGCTCCGTCATGATTCTGGCATCAAAAGCTAACGATGCCACCCCTACTTCTCAGTCCTGGAATAAAAATGAGAGCGTGGTGTGGTGGGGACATGCTGACTTTTGGAGTTGGACAAACTTGGGTTCGATTCACAGCTTTGTGACCTTGGGCAGCAGACACAAGCCTTTCCAGCCAGCCTCAGTTTCCCTGTCAATAAAATGGGGGTGGGAACACCAACCTGCTAGTGCCAGTGTAAGTCTTAAAGGGCACAACAGATTAACACGTACAATGGCATCCTTCCCCGGTGCACCTTCGCCTGCTAGACCACGCGTCGCTCTGACACGGCCCGTCTGTGCCTCGGGACAACAGCGACCCGAGGGCCAGAAGCGGGATGCTGTCCCCTAGAAACAAATTGGACTCCCGGACAGCTCTTTGTCACCCAGGACCATACACAGAATCTTACGTTTATAAGGTTGGAAATAAATCTTAAGCTGGAAACACAAGTCACAACGTATTGGGTTTTGGGGTTGTTGTTTTTTTTTCAGTACTGTTCTTGGCGATAACCATCCTAATGCTGGAAGGCAGTCCGATATCGTGGGGTACATGCTGTCCTGTGGTCAAGTGCACTTGTGCTTCCTACTCTTGCCTGGGTAAAGCTGACCTTTGATTTGACTTAGTTCAAGCCATATTTCAACACAGCGTTGCGGCCTGGCAGCCACCTGATTATGGCCTGGCTAGGAGCAGCCCCCGTCCTGGGCCATGGGAGCCAGCCTGGCGGAGACAGGTCGAGGAAAACTCTCTCACGTTAGGCGTGAAGGTTTCAACATATAAAACCCTATGACCCTGAATCAGAACTTTTGACACTTACGTTCAGGAAATGAACTGCAATCACCCAAAGATTTAAACCACTTTCCAGTTCAATGATGTAATACTGACACATGTCATCAGCTCTTCCAACAAGATGGCACACAGGGGGCCCACACGGGCAAAAAATAAACCCGGGGCTGCAGCCTCAACTTCAGCGCGGCAGGGGGGCAGGGGGATGAAAGAGCTCGGGCGGGGAGGGAGATGGGGCTGTGAGTCACAGGACGTTCTTTCCAGACGGACCTTGGGGAGCGTTCCACCCGTGCCTGTTGCCCACAAAGCCCGCAAGTGGAGCAAGTCTGGCATTTCTTTTTAGGAAGTCTTCTTGTCTCCTTTCTCATTCTATCCTGTCCTGTGAGCTTGGAGAAGTTCCTGGCTACAGTGGGCTGCCCCTCTTTAGGACACAATAATGTATGTGTCCTAAAGACTATGAAAGACTGAAGATGTAGCCCTTTTCCTGCCTCCTGCCAGCTGTGCTACCTTAGGCAAGTTACTCAGCCTCTCTGAACTTCAGCTCCTTCAGGAGCATAGAAAGGAACAAAATTCCCTACTTCACACGATGGTCATGAAAACACAGTGAACTAAAGCACAAGCCTGGTACTTCTTATGTGCCAGACACTATACTAAATGCTTTATCATTATTAGCATGCCCATTCCCTGCAATATATCTAAGAGAGGTTCTGTTAATATCCCCACTTTGAGGAAACTGAGACACAGAAATGTTATGGAACGACCTGCTGGTAGGAAGCAGGGCAAGATTTGAACCAAGGCAGTCTGGCTGCCAAGTCTGTTCCAAGTCAAGATTAGTTTGTGCTGCCCAGCGGATGTTTACAAGATGATAACTTTACATCTTCTTCCCTCAACACCCCACCACAGCCAAGGACACTGCCATGTCCCTGGAGCCTGCCCTGCCCTCCGGGGACCATGCTTTTTGATTGTCAAAGATCAAGACAGAACCAAAGGTCCATAGTTAGTTCTCAGTATTGCCAGTAATCCAACAGCCAGGAAGTTATGACCCTTTCCCCTAAATAATAAATTCCAGCATAACCCTCAGGACTTATTTCACAAAAGTCTTACAGAGCACAGGCCAAACAAGCCAGATTTGAACCATGAAAATACAGAAAATGGCAGGCACACCACTGACGGGCAGAAACCTCGCCGAAGGGATGGGAAAGCTCAAGACCCAAGTCAGCATGTCAGGATGCACACGCAGCACTGCCCTGGATCGCTCCTCCAGTCTCTCCCCTTTCCAACCTTGACCTCAGCGATGCGGGATGTCCTCCAAAGGGACAGCCACAGCCAAGCCACAAAATGCCCGAAGTTCTTCCTTGTTCTTTCCTGGCTAAGTTATCATCGGCTTCAGAGGACATCCCGGACAGACAGAAAGTATTTCAGGAAGCCCCATTCGGGGGCTATGGGAGGCCAATTGTAACTCTTTAGTCCTCAGTGTAGGAAGGGGAGATAAAGTCCTCTAGGCCACGGCAAAGAGCCACGTAGGCTCTTAGCCACTACCTGACTTCAGAAGCACCATTCTCGTGGGAAGTGCCGTTCACATGGACTGTCGTGTGCATGGAAACACCAAAATGTATAAAGTGGCAGCCTTGCATATAGCTTGAGATCCCTCCCTCCTCACCTACCGTGCCTGGCCTCATTTAGCAGGACTGGAAAATCATCTCCTGAATTTCCACAGAGCATACATGGGGTTTCTGATAAAAGGTGTTGGTGCAGCTCTAATTTGGGACAGGGCCTGACACCTGGAGAGCTAAAATCGTGGCTGAGGATGGAAGCTGCTGAGTCCTCTGCACAGGGGAGACTGGGGATCTGCATTCTGGCCCCACCACAGCCCCTATAGCTTTGTCCACTGGACCAGGCCCCAGCTGATAAAGACAGAGAATGCTCACAGCATCCTCACACACCTGGGAATTGTCCCTAGTCAGCCTAAGAAATGGTGATGCTTAGGGAGCAGCCACAGGATGCCACAGTAGACAAGAGCCCAGCTACCCTGGGAATGGGGGAGTTGGGGAACTCCGAAGAGATGTGCACGACAGTCTACCCAAGGATGGCAAGAGGCTCAGCCCCAAGACATGTCCTTCCCACTTCCAGCCAAGCAGGAAGCCTTGAGCACTATATATCGTGCAAACTCGGGAGGGGCTTGAGCCTGTGGTACCACCTGGAGACAAAGGATTTGGGAAGCAAGCAAGGCACTGAGGCAAAGCGGATGTCTGAGCAGAATGTTCAGCAGAAGGAGGCTAATGTGTTAGCTTGTCAGGTAACGCAAAGTGATGCAGTCAAGTAGCTCAGAGGGAAAAGCAGTAAAAACAAAGAAGCAAAGGGACGCCTCTTTCTCCAGCCCAGGCCTGACCGAGTGGCACCAGCCCCATCTGGGAGGTCTCCGCTCTGGCTAGCCTGCCAGATTCACCACCGTGAGGCCAGGTGGGCTGGATGGTGAGAGGCTGAGAGAGAGAGCAAAGGAGGAGGGTGAGGAAGGAAGCAGTTCTCTCTCTCTCTCTCTCTCTCTCTCTCTCTTCCCCCCCCTCCCCAGTATCTCTGGCAGGTGCAGATTTGGGGGGCTCTCTTTAAGAAGAAGAACATTTTTTAAATTCCTACTTTTGGCAATTTTTGATTGCTAAGAACCCTAGGAGAGCCCTTCCTCCTGGAAGAGGGCTATGAATGGAAATTTTTTTTCACTTCTCAGCAAATCCATTTCGGACCTCTGGGTTCATGGCCACCCTTCCAATAAAGTTCTGGAAAATAAACCTTGTGAAAAAAAGAAAGCCGAGACTGTTTTAAGAACTTTTGTCATTATTGTTAATTTAGAGTCCTGTTGATGTGGGTTCACACAAGGGAATCAACTTGAAAAATACACGTTGTGGGATTTTATACTTTTCAAAGCACTTTTACTTAACCCTTAAAATCTCTGTGAAGGGCAGGCATCTTCATTCTTTTTTCAAAGATTCATTTATTTATTTTTAGAGAGAGGAGAAGGCAGGGAGAACGAGACGGGGAGAAACGTCAACATGTGAGAGAAACATCCTTTGGCTGCCTCTTGCGCACCCCCAACTGAGGACCTGGCTCACATGTGCCCTGACTGGGATTGAACCAGCGACCTTTCAGTCTGCGGGACGACCCCCAACCCAAGGAGCTGTACCACCAGTCAGGGCAGGGCAGGTATCTTCCTTCACCATCATCCACAAAGATTCGCTGACTGCTTAGTCCGTGCCTGCTACTGTGCTGATGCTTGGGAGAGAGTCAGGAATGAGGGTCAGTCCCACCCTCGGGGGTCACAGTACAGGGGATACCCCACATCACCCGTGAGTCCCATGTGCTCCCCCGTCCAAGTACTGACCAAGGTTCCGAGACAAAACACTTTCAGCTTGCCTTGCCAAGGTCCCAATTTGCAGGCAAGGAAAGTTGAGGCCTACAGCAGTTAGACAAATTGGCAAAGCCAAAGAGTCAGCCAGGAATGGAAGGGGTGACGAACGAACTCAGATTTACAGTGTGTGTCAACAATGCGCCACGCCCCTGCCATCGGTCGCCCGCAGATTCCACCCGGTGTACTGCTCAACATCCCTTGGGGCGGCGAATCGACACTCTCGGGAACGGAGGGCCAGGAAGAATCAAAGCGTGCCCAAGGTTCACACGTAAGGAGGCTGGATTTATTCCCAAAACGAACCTTAATACAGAGCCCAGATATCTTTCTCCTATACCAGCGTTTTCCAATCGCCAGCCATTTGCAAACTACACTCACAGTTTTACCATACCCACATAAAATGTTTTCTTTAAGTCAGCTTCTTTTTTACTATTTAACATCCTCCCAAGCAGTCATACCCATGGCGCTGCAATTGATACGGGTTAAAGTTAAAGCTTGTCATCTGTGTGCTGCCTGAAATCGCACAAAACTCACCAGGAGAAACACCCCTCAACAGCCTGCATCTCACAGCAACAAAAATCTAGACCCGTCATTTTTTCTAGCATTTCTGAAAATCTGCACGATTTTTATGTCTGTTGGGTTGCGGCAATGAGAGGGACTGACGAAGGATGGCCGTTCCTCACACGGACTCCCGGGCATTAAGGCAGCCCCCCGCCGCCTCGGCACTCGGCCTGCCTATATGTAGGTTTGGGAACAAAATAATTAAAATGTCTGAAAAGTTCCAGTGGTGAGAACACTCAGTCAGATCCCTCTGGAAGGCTTTCTACGCGGATTTCTCATTAGGGTGCCTTCAAGGATAGCTCGACTCGTCTGTGATTAAGTTGCAGCACTGAGAGGCCTTCCCATTTGGAAGATCAGCAGGCCAGCACAAGGTAGCGCTGGTGGAAGAGAACCGCGGGTATCACTGTGTCCCACTCCCAGAACATCCCTCCTGTGGCTGCAAAAACCGGGAAAGCCCCTGGCCTCTTCTTGTCTAGAACGGAAGTTCCACAGGGGCAGGGGCAAGTTTGATTTGTGCCCCACTGAGCCCAGCACCTTGGGCTGAATGACTGAACCAAGCAGCCCATTTATCTATAAAATGAACTGACAGCCTCCAAAGTTTCATCCAGTAACTGAAAATAAAGCAATGCTCTAGCTCGGGAAACTGTTAGTATCCAGTGGACTGACCCAAACGGCAAGCCTGGGTCCCACAGTCCTCACTGACTTGGTGGAGAACAGAAAGGGCTACTTGTCAAAAACCTAGATGGCAGGAAGCGACAAGCAGCAGCAGCAAATTAGAGTGCACGGCAAAACTGAAACCTAAAATGGGTTTGGTAGGATGAGATGACATTAGAGGATCTAAAAATGTAACACAGAAAAGAGACAGGGATTTTCCTTAGGTTCAACAAGCCAACCACACAACTAAGGAATGGAGAACAAGTAACTTGCAAGAGCGAGTATTTCAAAGACTCCACAGTTCTGGTTGCCGGCACGTGGACTCTGAGTCAACGGTGTGACGTATGTGCCCAAACGTCTGCCGCACTCTCAGACTGCATGAACAGAAATGCGGGGCACAGGACAAAGGAGGCAGACGTCCCCTTTGCTCTGTGCTGGGATGCTGCTGTAACTTCTGATAAACCTCAGGAAAGACAGAGACACACTCAGACCCAACCAGAGGGGAGACAGACATTGGATGTTAGATGCTATTTTAACATTTCAGCAATTAAATGTTCTATCTCATTTATTCCTCAAAAAAAAAATCCCATAGGGTAGGTTCTTCTACTGTCCCCGTTTCATAGACAAGACGCCAAAAGGGCCTAAGTGACTGGTTCACAAACCCACAAAACCACCACGCGAAATATCTTAACACTCTCTCCTCTCGGCCACACTGTCTCTCTGTAGTAGAAGAAATGACCTGGGCTCTGCCTTTGACCGGCCAGGCAGGTGCCCTTCAGTAAGTAGATGAGGAAAGACTGATGCCTTGCTTGGGCCTTGCTCCCTCTCTGTGTCCTGCACTGGGACACACACACATGTGCAGGACCAGGGGCCTACCAGGCAAGGAAGCAGCATCCAGATGGCCTGGCCATGCAGCCAAAAGCAGTCCAGCTGGGGGCACCTCCAATCTGACCCTAAGCACCGTCACATCTCTCTCTAATGTGAAGCAATACCTCCTCCGTGCCAGCATTCGCTCAGCTTTCCTTCCCTTTGTTCCCAGGCCCCCGCACTGCCGGCTGCCTCTTTTCCAGGCCAGAAAAAGGACAGTTCTGTCTGACCAAGAGAGAGCTCCAATCCAAATCTGGTTTAAACACTAACACTTTTCACCATTTCTCATTTTGCCAAGTAGATCAAAAACTGGGAGGCCTTTCAGCCAAAGCCAGCCCGCCCCAGCCCTCCCAACACCGAACTGAGTAAAAAGCACCTTCCTGGAGCAGCGACAACAGCTGGCAGCAACAGCAGCTGGGGAGTCATTTATCACTGACATTGTTTACAGCCACCGAGGCACAGTGATGAGAGAATGTAGACTGCCTTTTGTGGGCTTCGTTCTTGCTTTCAAATTCTCTACAGAACATGCACAGGGGACCTCCTCGCTGTCTGCGCCCAGGGGACCGTTCCCACGCCCCCTGGCCCCTGGAAGGCCACTGCGTGGGAGGCTGCTCCTTGCCTTCTTCCGCCAGCACCTCGCTCAGCAAACTGCCTGCTTCCCAGACACTTTTCCTTAATGGCATTCCTGGCCCTCATCAGATCAGAGAGCAAGAGTTCACTTTTTAAAGATCAGAGTTCAACTGTCCATCAGACTAAATCAGATGTCTAGAAGGCAGGTGAATTGCATCTTCCTTTTAGAGAGAAGTGTGTACTTTCACTTACCCATATCAAATTGCAACTTCATTGCCCTTCTATACATAGAAGCATCCCCATCCATAAATCTGCTCATTCGCTGCAACCATATGGCCACCTCCAAAGGAAAGAAGTTGGAAGCAACCTGCACCACCCCTAACGGTCCTAACCCTGGGCCTGTGCCATTCCTCTCTGGGGGGTTTCTCCTGTCACCCAAAAGGAGGCCAGCATACTCATTGTCTTCCCAGTCTCTTCTCAAACGCCTCCTGCAGAAAGGTCCTGCAGCCCAGCCTCAGAGGAGGACAGGCCAGTAGGGAAGAGCTAAAAGGGACACGCATCAGGCCCCCTGAGTTGCTCTCTCCGTGGTACAGGTCGATCTCCAATCACAAGCCAATACACGCAAGGCTTTTGCTTACCTGAGCTGTTACTCTCAATCTTCTGTAATGTTCTCAGAACACTGTGTATGTCCTTCATGCTGGTGTCTTTCTGGCTGTACAAAAGAAGCCGCTGAGCATCTGAGAACAGGCGAGACACACTGCAGGGAGGGCAGGAAAGGCACAAGAGCTCCAGTTAGTCTGGCTGCTTCTCCCACACAAAGAAAGTACTTGCCTGGTACACACGCTCAGCCTGGCTGCCTGGTCCTCCGCTCCAGCTGTTCTCCATGCCCTGCTTCACTGACACCCTATGCTTTTAAACTGCCACCTACCAGCCCTGCCCCAAACGCTCTTTCCCATGTGTCCACCAGATCCCACCACCTCCTTCAAGGCCCAGCCCACATGCTTCCTCTCCGGGAAGCCCTCCCTCACACACACACACACTCACACACTCCCCCAGGGCCAACTTATCCATGAGACACAATGGGCACAATACGTAGGGCTCAGGACACTCTTGGGGTCCACAAAAATATTTTAATTTCCTTTAAATTCAGAATAGAAACCAACATTCAGGATATGTATAAGATGGATCCAACCTGCATTATATTCATCTTTAGACTGGCACACTTAAACAATAAAGTTTTTAATAGTTCTGCATGGAAGAAGGGGCCCCCAAACGCTACACAGCCCCAGGTCCATGTAACACGGCCCCGCATGCCCTAGCTGCAGCTTCCTCAGAACTGTCCTGAGTCCTGACTGGTGTGACTCAGTGCTCTGGGCATCGTCCTACAGACTGAAAGGGCGCTGGTCAATTCCCAGTCAGGACACATGCCTGAGTTGCTGGCCAGGACCCTTGGGTGGGGGCACGCAAGAGGCAACCAGTTCGTGTTTCTCCCACCCATTGATGTTTCCCTCCCTCTCTTTCTCCCTTCCTTTCTTTCTTTCTCTAAAAATAAATCAAATCTTTTATTTCAAAAAAAAAAGGAACTGTCTTAATATCTATCTTTCCTACAGTCCAATCTACCTCATACCATGGTTCTATGCATTCCAAGAATCTTCAATGGCACATTTGGCCAACACTTAGTAAGCCCATACTTGTGTCTGGCGTTGAAATCGGGAGCCAGGAATACAAAATCAAAGGAAGTGGCATCCTGACCCCCGGGAGGCTCACACCAGGGAAGACAGAGACCAGACAGTGGGACGCTGCAGTGTGAGAGGCCCCCACAGGGCAAGAGAGCTGATCTGAGAACAGAGAGGACCTTGGCTGTGAGCTCCTGGAAGGCAGGCCCCTGCTTGTGCACAGCTTGTTACCCGCCCCTCCCCAGCCCCCAGGCCAGGCGGTTCGCATGCCCAGTGACTGTCTGTTGCACGAGTGGGCTGACTGACAATGGAGCAGATGTCTCCCCAGGAGGCCAGCACACTCCTTGTCTTCCCTTCCCAATTCATCCGCCAGTTTTTGGAGGAATGCCCCACCCCCTTACCCCAGCCACATGGCTTTTAGCTACACACCATTACTCCTGAAATATACGAATGGAAGGTCTGAAATCCCATAGCAATTCTCCCTACCCTTGTTCTGCAGACTTCATACACAAACCTTCCCAAAAGTAACTTCACTCAAATCCAACCATTCAAAATTCTCCAGAGGTTGAGAAGGGGAGGAAAAGAATTAACTGGAAAACAGAGGGAAAAAAACCTGATCTGGTACTTACATGGATTTGTTAAAGTTTCCAACAACTCCGGGAGCCTCGCCGGGAGTCGGGTAACGGAAACACGGGTTGTTGGCATTACAGATAATCCCCTGAATCCAGGGAAGTGTCCCTGCGGAGGGCATGGCTTTGTTTGGAAAGTGGCCTGTTGACATCGAGGAGAAGGAAAACACAGGAGAAACATGAGTTCTTTGAAGCAGTTTTGGGACTCAATCTTTCTCTCTACTGGTTCCATACACTCCCCAGCCCAACTCTTCCTGTCCCATTCCCCATATCACAGAGACCTGCCCCCTCTGACTACTCCAACCTGAGTCGGAGACTTGGCACCAGATAGCGATTCTTTAATCTACCTGACATCTGTAGAATGGGGTTCCCGGCACAAACCTTGGAGAAGCGGCGAGAGGGGTGGATTAGACCATACACAGAAAAGACCTAGTGTATTTGCTTGTCTTCCATGGCCTACCTCACTTTTCAGAGGCAGAGAGGGGCCCTGAGGATCACCTAAACCAATTCAATTCCTTCGTTCTCTAAGGAGCCAAGTATGGCAAGAAGCCATGGTCAGTGGCAGGAATCAGTGGGCAGGACTGGGGTAGAACCCACTTTCCCCTGATCCAAATCCATCTCCTTCCTCCTACCAGGGCCCCTTCATACCTGGGCCCTTCTCAGTCTCCTCTGTACTGTCTGTCCTCTGCCGGCCAAAGCTACATGACTGTCACCTCCTCTGCCAGCTCACAAGCTCCTCAAAGGCACCCAGTAAACATGGGGTCAGATGTCCTCTGCGAAGCCACATTTGTTGTTGCTCTTGCATCACTCACTGAAACCGTGAGCCCCCTTCAACAGGTCATCTGCTCACTCTCCTTTGCCTTCATCATGGAGGAGCTTCCTACAAAGAGCATGTGTTTGGCTTGTCCAAGGTGCCAAAGGCACAGTTTGGTTTGTGGCAGTTGGCCTTGAGTGCTGCTTCTGAGGATACCAAGACAAGTGTGCCCTGTGCCCTGGAACAGGAGCTCTTAACCTGAGGACCAAGCATGTGTGAGTTCCTTTGGACAGAAAGGCCATGGCTGCAGCTTTCATCATGTTCTCCAGGTTGGCGGTGACCCGAGAGCAGTAGTGACCACTGAGAACCATGGCTCTCTGGGTGGCAAAGAACACTGCAGCTCCACGGGCCTGGGGTCAGACCAACTAGGATTCACATCCAGTCTCCACAACACACTAAGCACAGACTTGGGCCAAGTCACTGAACCTGTAAAATTCTCGGTTCCCTCATCTGTAAAATGGTGATAAAACTACAGTTTCCTTCCGAGAGCTGCTGTGAATATTTCATGAGCTCTGACAGGCAAAGCATGACGCAGAGTGCCTAGCAGAGTGGAAAGGCTCAAGAAATGGGCCTGTTAGGGTTACGGAGGCACTGTGGTGGGGGGCCTACAATAGTGCTCACTCTGCTACTGTCCTGCTAGGGACACCCTTCCTCCAAAGCAGGAACCCTGTTTTACTCATCTCACTACTTTCATGCAAAGAGGCTAATAGAGTCACCCCAGAACTTCACCCAGATCTGGGACTTGCTACACGACATTTCAATATTGCAGCACTTCAATCTATCTTTTTCTTCCGTCCATATTCCAAGCAGAGAGTCAACATCCAAAGCAAGGATGCAACAAGATCTGATCACTGTGGCCACTCTGCAGGGACTCTGGTCTGTTTAACATTTACTCAGTTAACCTCCTTATCTCCCTGTTTATAGTTCAAGGAAAACCAAACAAGGTCCCTTGCCTAAGTCAGCTGCTCCTCATACAGGGAAGATTTATGCAACCCAACCAAGTGCCCAAAGGACCACAGGAGTCTCCCATTTAACCTCCCAGAGATTCTGGCACCAAGGGTGGTGGTTGGCCAGACAGCATAGGACAATAGCAGGTGAAGGTATTTCAGGCTATACCATGATGGGTGAAGCAAAGACCCTTCCCTGTGTGTTGCGTCCACCTTATTTGCAAGGACAAGGACTTGGCATGCGTGCACAGGATGACAATCAAATAGCATAATGGAATCCCAGGAGCCAGGAAAGTAATGGGCCTTGATGGCTCCGGGTCAAGCTGGGAAAGATTATGGGGACAAATCATGCACCACCTTTTATTTACAGAGACAAGACCCCTCTGCAAGATTCACCTTAGCAATCCACCTTCCAGCTAGGTCCCTAGAGGTAGTGAGAACAGGAGGCAAGGTTGCAAAAAGTACATAGGTAAAAGGCAGAAATCTCATCTGCCTTCTATGGATATAGCAATTCCACATTTCTAAGAGTCTATGGTCTAGATTCAGAGAACTGGGGGTTAAAATTCCGTGACTTGTTCAAGATAACAGCCTCGGCAAGTGTCCGAGACAGAGACAAGAAAGCCCCGATTCGTCTGACCCAACGTCTGCCTGTTCCGACTCCCCCACGTTGCCTGCCTGTGATCATTCCAGAGAGAGAATAGCTGAGCAAATGGAAAAAACGAGTTTTTCCTGAAATGCGCACATCAGTGGGGCTTAGGTGAGTTCTTAAACAAAATCAAACACACGTTTGCTCATTCATCTTTGGGGTTCCAAAAGGGAAGGCAGAATTATCTCCTGGGCCTGCAAATGGAGAGTGTATTTCATTTTATATTCGCTTCCTTTTTAGTAAAATCTGAGAATCACTTCTGGGAGAATGTCCCAGAGATTTTCTAAGGTTTTTAAAGACTTGAATATAGAGGGGTGGACAAAAGTAGGTTTACAGTTGTGATATTAATAAATAATATAAGACTAAGCTCGGGGTTTTGCACACTCAGTCACAGAGGTGGGTTTGGCCCACCTCGGAATAGAATGCATACTAGCAAACTAGCAGGTAAATCACTGCCTCTATGGACTGTTGACCAGACCAAGAACAGAATCAAAAAGTGACCCCTGAGCCATCCTTTTCCTGAAGAATAGTATCCTGTAAGTCTATGAGGCTGGCAGGATATGGGTGGAGCTGGTTAATGGTGGGGGAAGTTACAGGCGCAATGGAACAGAGGTTCCTGCTAAACCTCCTACATGAACATTGATCATTTAGACAGGGAAACTTCTGCAGTGATGATCCTTCCCGCGAGCCAAGCCAGCAGAGAAAGACGTGACTGTGGGATAATGACAGTAACAGAACATAGGTTTTATTATAGAGATGAGGTACCACGAAGCTAAGTCACTCATTCAGTGTGATATAGCTAGTAATAGCTAAAGCCAGGATTCAAATCCCAGTAACCTGACATCTCAAGCATGTGTTCTTGGCCACTGCTCTACCTCCCATGCTCACTGTAGAAGCTGCCGTCAGAACACGGAATTAGGAGTCAGAGGGTCCAGGTTTTACTTCATCTCCATCACCACTTATTAATGTGTGACCTTGTGCAAGTCCCTGCCCTTCTCTGAGCCCTAGTTTACTTAAAAAGGAAATGATGATAATAAAGTCTGGTATGTTATAAGAATCCAATCAAATAATAACAGTCGATCTGAGAATTTCTACACAAATGCTGCTTAAAATTATGTGTCCCATGATTTGCACCTGTGTAACCAAGACTGAATGCACATGAAAAAGACTGGCAGGGACCGGGTGACAGTGGCGAGAAGGGACTGCCCGAGGGGCCTTTTTTAATCACCACTTTCTAAACTATCTGTAAGGTTACTTTACTTTTACGATTTATAATGTATGAAACAGACATTGGCTATTATTACCGTTACTCTTATACCCATTCACAAGGACTGAAAGTAGCTTCCTGAGTTCATGCCTTATCAAAAAATTGAAAGCCTCGCTTTCCTGTTCCAAGCCATTTTACCACGTCTCCTAAGGCAGCCTCTTGGGAAAGGTCAAATTTAGCCCATGCCCACTGCCTAGATGTGACGTGCCAGTGAGTGGGGAGTCTCAGGCAGGATGTTCAGATACTCACATTCATGTTGTTCATAGGGCGGGTAGCTCAGCCGAACAGAGATCAGGATCAGGAAGATGAAGAGAGGCCAGGCCACTTCCAGCAACAACTGACACTGAGTGAAAATAAGACAGAGCAAGGTCAATTTAAACAGTTACCATGGGTGTCCGATGTCGTTGAGCTTTGGGAAAGCTACAGAAAAGTTAAACAACTGGTCAACTTCTCCAGGCCCTGCCACCACTCTCTAAGCTCTCCTAACACTTTCTGTTTACAATTCTTACCTCGTAACACACTCTTTCACATCTCTGTGTTTTCCTTAAGAAAGATGCGATGCTTCCCATCCTGCCCCATCTGGCTCATTTCTAATCATTCTTAAGACTCAACCAGACAAAACTTCCTTTACTAAAATCTCAGGCTGAGCTAGAAGCCCTTCTCCTGTGCTCCCACAGTAGTCGAGCCCTTGAAATCATCTGTTTCTGTCACTGGCTTCCTCACTGCAATACAAGCACCCTGAAGGCAAGCACTGGGTCCCGGTCATCTCTGCATCCCTAGCCTTAGCACAGTTTCAGGTGTGTAATGACCACGGAGAGACTTCATTGAGAGGAGGGCCAAGGCAACTGGGCCCTGCTGTGCTAAATATTCTCTTAAACTATGGATTTTAGTGACTACTTAATACTCCACACTGGGAATGGATCCTAATTAAGTCAACCTTTTTGCCACTACTGGTACTTCAGATTGTTTGGAGGTTTCTTTTTGTTCTTTGTTGTTAGATTTTTAGAATTTTAAACAGTCCATTTTTAATTTCCAAATGCCTTTGATCTGGTTCCATATTAATGTCTTTTTTAAAAAACCCTCCTTTTGGAAGGAAAGGTATAGATGATAACAGTGGATGTCCTGAGGTGATAAGAAAATGAGTGGTTTTTTAAATACTGTCCTGTGTTTTCTAATTTTTCCATAAAAAGAACAAAACCTACTGTGGCCACATAACTATGAAGAACGGTTTGCTATAGATAGCACACCAGGCAAAAACAAAAGACAAATACCATGCATCCCTCTCTGAAAGAAGAGACACTATCGCTGGGGTCTCCAAGACCAAGGATGGGACTGGGCTTGCCCAGTACTTCTATAGATAATTCCAAAGGGGCAGCAACGTACATGAAGCCCCCAGGCTTTCAGATGGCGTTGGNGGAGGTTTCTTTTTGTTCTTTGTTGTTAGATTTTTAGAATTTTAAACAGTCCATTTTTAATTTCCAAATGCCTTTGATCTGGTTCCATATTAATGTCTTTTTTAAAAAACCCTCCTTTTGGAAGGAAAGGTATAGATGATAACAGTGGATGTCCTGAGGTGATAAGAAAATGAGTGGTTTTTTAAATACTGTCCTGTGTTTTCTAATTTTTCCATAAAAAGAACAAAACCTACTGTGGCCACATAACTATGAAGAACGGTTTTGCTAGAGATAGCACACCAGGCAAAAACAAAAGACAAATCCCGTGCATCCCTCTCTGAAAGAAGAGACACTATCGCCGGGGTCTCCAAGACCAAGGATGGGACTGGGCTTGCCCAGTCCTTCTATAGATAATTCCAAAGGGGCAGCAACGTACATGAAGTCCCCAGGCTTTCAGATGGCGTTGGCCTCTTCTGCCTGCTGAGGGGAAGGCCCTCCTGGGCAAGGTTCCCCAGGCACTCTCCGCCTTCATCAGCACTTAGCACAGCAGGGGCCCTGTTTAGACAGGAGCTTCTACCCTCATTCCCTTTCCTCTCTCTAAGCCTAGGCTACTATGAGGGCTGAGAAGATGCTTGTTGAGTAAGAGAACAAGCTGAAGTTTGTAAAACAATAAAGATGGCAATCATCTGAGTCCTCTGGGAAAGCAATTTGGCCACATGTAGCAACAGACATGTGCATCCCCTTTGACCAGATAATATTGCAGAGAATATAACCCACAGAACTAAATTCAAAACATCGAAAGCTACACAAATGAAATTATTTGTTCTGTGAAACACGACAGTTGAAAAATACTGGAAACAGTGGCGGAGCAACTGGGAAATGATTGTATTATCATACACCTACTCGACAATGTAGAATGCCATCATCCCAACAATGTTTATGAAACACAGACCCTCTTAACCATATAACACTAAGTGAAAAAAGAACACAAAGCTGTATCCATTCCCAGCTTACAGCTAAATAAAATCACAAATATTAACAGACAGGAATAAAACTTGTTTAAAATGGTGTAACTGTGGATGAATTCAGAAGGGAGTAATACACTCAGAAAAAACAACTACATGAAGAGTATGAGTAAGATCACCACCAACCTTGAAGCTCTGAAGCTACGATTTGCACTTTTAGGGTCAATAGTAGCTACCATTCATTTCAAGTCCAATGTGTAGTAGGCATGTTACATACGCATTAGTTCATTCAAGCCTTAGGACACCCCTGTGATGTGGGAACCACTGTTGTCTCCCTTTCACATCGAGGCCAAAGCTTCGAGGACGGACGGTCACAGAGCTAGTCAGTGGCAGGGCTGAGATTAGTGGCCAGTTCCTCTCAACCCCAGAGGCCATATAAAATTCTATCTGATGCAGTGTGAGGTCCAGGTGGCATGGCCAAAAGACATCAGCACGTTCCATACAGGGAAAGTGAACTCATGGCCCATAGGTTTGTTAGAGTTACGGCCAATACCGAGCACCTCCTGTGTACCAGGAATTTTTATATATCTCATCTCTGACATTTAATTCTCACCATAACTCTGTGAGGTAAGTTGTATCCTTACCATGTCAGAAGTGAAGAAACTAAGGTTCTAAGAGGTCATGAGCCATAGCCTGGTAAGAGAGCCCACCGGCACTGGGACTCAGATCTACTGACCCCTAAACGTGTCCTTTTGCATTCATTTTTTAGTTTTATTTTTAATTTTTATCTGTTTTGTCTTGTTCATTGTTGTTCTATTACAGTTGTCCCAATTCCCCCCCCCAATTGTTGCTCTCCCCTGCCCCACCTCCCCACCCTCCTCCACCATAGTCAATCCCCACCCTGTTGTCCATGTCCATGAGTCATTTGTCATTTACACTTGTTCTTTAACTAGACCCTTCCCCTTCTTTCCTCCTTCACCCCCCTCCCCACCCCCGTCTCCTTGTCCCTGTCAGCCTGTTCCCTGTTTCCATGCCTCTGGTTCTATTTTGCTCATTTGTCTGTTTTGTTCATTAGGTTACTATTACAGGTGGGATCATACGGTATTTGTCTCTCACCACCTGGCTCATGTCGCTTAGCATAACATTCTCCAGTGTCTGACAGAACCATGTTTGGGACACACAACTTTTAAAACGGCCACTCAGTGTGCCACTCGCTAGCCCTCCTGAGCACTGATCTGACCCAGTGAATCAAGCCTTATGGTCCTGGCCACCTCTGCAGCCCCCAAATCTAGGACCCTGTAGGGCAAGAGATGCTCAAAATACGTTGGTTGTCTGAAAAAAGTGAGTGCATTTTCCCCAGGGCACTGACAGCAAAGAGAACAAAAAAAATCATACAAAACACTTTCAGCTTCTGAAGCGAGTGGAAGCAGATCGGGAAAAGAGGTAAGAAAAAGAAGAAGAATGATGCTTAAACACTTAAACAGGCCTTCCTATTAGTATATTCATTTTACAGATGAGATAAATGAGACTTAAAGAGTTAATAAATTGCCCAAAGCTACAAGGTTGGTAAATGGCAGAGGCGGGATTCAAAGCTAGTCAGATTCAAGGGTCCCTGGCTCTTAGCCACCGTGCACCCAGGCCTCCTTATGCCCCCTGCACTATCACCAGAGTGTACGGATTATTGATCTTGCAAACCTCTTGCTAACCCGAGTCACTGACACGTATGCATGAATGAAGAGGCTGCTTTCGAAGCTCACACCCCCAAAAGCTAGAAGACAAAAAGCTCTTGGGAGACAAAAGGTAATCTTTGCCCTCTTACCCTGTACCTCTGAAGTGACTTCTGTCACTGAACACAAAACTCACCTTCCAAACTCAGGGGATCATCTAGCATTTCTCGTCCTCCTAGCCTCCCGGTAGGACCCTCACTTGACTACTGCCAGGCCTGCCATTCTGGCTCCACTTGTTACCCAAAGAAGATTTCTCCCCTATCCCTACACTTAGCACACTTTTCCTTCACAGAGGCCCTCATAAAGAGTTGGGAAGTAAAACTGATGCTTTACTTTTATAAACCCCTATTGAGCACTCTTCTAAACCTTGTTTCGGTACCTACCCACCCACCTCCCCATCTCTCCTCCAGAAGGAGGGAGAGACATGGAAAGAGGAACACCGTTTTCAAAAGGTGTTTCTCACCAAAGTCAGAAACTCAGGAGCCTTCTTGTACTGTCGGGTATTAAAAAATGATTCTGATGCTTACGTGAACAGCTACGCGGAGCTGCTCCGGGGAGCAGCGAAGCACCACTCTGGACTGTCCGTCTCGTCCTACCTCAGCTATCACGTGGGAAAACCCGAGCTCGCAGCGTTCCTCCAAAGCAGCACTCCTGACACTCTCGGCCAGGTAACCATCATCGGGCGCTCTCCTACGAACTGTAGGGTGTTTGCCGCATCCCTGTTCCCTGCCCGCTAGATACCAGCCACACCGACCACCCCCACCCAGGATAGTGACAACCAAAAGATACCTCTCAACATCACCAAGTGGCCCTGGGCCATTAACGTAGAGATAGGATACTTTTTGGGACTTGACAAGGTAATAAGATGCAATGGGAAAAAGAAACAGATGAAACTATCAAAGTATATTCTGAGACACAAAAGGAAGTGTGGTCTTTTTATTTTTACTTTTATTTTTTTATTGTATTTTTTCCAATTACCATTTAGGTCCCTTATGCCCCACCCCCACAGACAACACCGTTGTCCACAACCTTGAGTCCTTTTTCATTTTTGCTCAATCCCTTCCTGCCTACCCATCCACCCCTTAGCTGTCAGCCTGCTCTCTGTGAGTCTGTCTCTATTTTACTTGTTAGTTCAGTGTGTTCATTAGATTCCACATGAGTGAAATCATATGGTAATTGTCTTTTTCTGATGGGCTTATTTCACTTAGTATAATGTTCTCCAGGTCTATCCACATTGTCACAAAGAGTAAAATGGGACAATGAGTTACTCCAGATCTCAGAATGTTCAAAGCAATAGCACATTCTGTGTTGTATCAGCATCAAAATAAAAAATACTTAGCAAACGACCAAATAAATAACTTCCAAGCAGCTCCCTAAAGACACAAGATTTTGATAAATGTCCCCAAAATAACTAGAAAAGAAATCACTTGTTCCATGACTTGTTCGAGATAACAGCCTCGGCAAGTGTCCGAGACAGAGATATGAATGAAAGAAAAATTAGTTTTAGGCCCATCCCTGGAACTATACACTTCAATTAGGTCTGCGTAAACTGAAGTGAAATCTTTAAGCTCAAACCAGAGGAATGCTAGAGAGAAAAACAATTTTCAAAATCAGACCTGCCCTTCTCCTAAAACTATACCATTGTGCATTTATGGTGGTTTTTTAAATTAGTTTAATCCTTTGGAAGAACATCTGATCACAGACTTCAAGGGCCGTTTCCCTTTGACCTAATAATCGTACTCCTGAGATTTTGGCTTAAGGAAGTAATACAAAAGGATGAAAAGGCCAGCCGTATCAAACCTTTATAGTAATTTATTTGTAACAGCAAACGCTGGGAACAATCTAAATGTTGGCGATAGAATATGAACTTAAACAAAGACTGTATTGATGGATTCCTATAAAGCGACCAGTAATGTGAATGGAATCAGCCCAGAGTAAAATTTGGGACCAAAAGATTTAGCACTTCCTCTAATCTTAACTACCTTCCTAACCTATAATACTCTCCTCGCTGTGAAACAGGGAGGGCAGTGCCTGCCTCTTGGGATCGCCATGCAAATCAAGACAATGGACACAAAAGTACTCTCAAAACTCCAAAATGCAGCCTGTATACCAAGAATCATCATGATGAACATGACGATTATTTGGAGCTATGGGAACAGACACACCAAATACTGTTAAATGAAAGAAGGAAACAGCATAAAATGGAACCCGTGAAGGTAATGAGTTCAGCTGTGTCCTTCGGCTGTACTCGCTCAAGTCCTCTGGGTGCCAAGGACATCACACAATCTGACCCCCGGAGGCTCCCTCTGCACATGAAAGACAACGCAGCTGCCCCTCTCCAAACGCAGATCCCTGCGTGATCTGGCCCTGCCTGGAACACAGTTCCCTTGATCTCTGGACTCCTGATGTTCCGCTGCCTAAGTGCTACTGGAACATCAGGGGTCAAGGCTTCAATGTCCTGACCCTCCATTCCAAATGAAGTCCCTATCCACAGCCTGGTCGTACCTAACACAGCACCACAGCGTGTCTGGGTTGTTTTCCTTCATGACACATCGCAATGTGTTATTATTTTTACTTGTGTGGATTATGTGATTCATATCTCCTTCTCTAAACTGTAAGTGCTCTAAGAGCAGGAATCATGTCTACCTGGTTCACTGCTATGCACTCAGATCACTGCCCCACAGGTAGTGATGCTCAGTCAATATTTACCCAAGTGAAACAATAAATGGCTATTTGTTCTAATGTTCTTCAGTCCATAGAAGAGGAAACTAAAACTTAGGAGAAGACTGTTCCCCTAAATCCGATGGCATATGGTAGCCAACTTGGAGTTAGAAGTGAATTAAAATTAGATAATAATTAGAATTATTATCTGGATTTGGACCATCACTGCTAGGCCAGGACTAAGAACAGGGAAGAAGTGGGTCAGGGGAAAATGGAAATGGGAAGAGGAAAAGAAAGTTTTCATCTATTCTGTAAAATTCTATAATGGCTCTTAAGGAGTTTTAATTTTTGACAGCGTATTCCTGTCATTAAACAATGCCCAAATACCAATATTCTAATTTATGCAAAAATTAGAATTATCTATTTTCCCAGCCTTATGGCTAATCAGATCTAATTGAGAAAATATTTAACAACAGAGGGAAAAAAAAAACGTGATATAGCCACGCTCTGGCCCATCTGTTCCACAGGGACCTTGGCCTCTGGCTCATCCTAAAACCAGATGAGGATCCTGAAACTCTGAAGCCCCTCGCCCTTCCTGACCTGTTTGTGCTGAATAACTGCCACCACCCACACTAGTTAACTGTTACTTTGGACCCAAACTGAGCTTTGCACCCAACTTTCGCAACCTAGTTTCGATGGATTCTTTGCCCGACAAGAAGAGCGGAAAGTTAATCCTGGCTGATGGTCTCCATGAGCCTGCACAGTGTGGGCACCAGAAAGTGGTCCCCGGAATTCACCTGCAAACAAGGACACAGAGTGAAAGGGCAAATGGCCCCCTTTCAATGGGGTTGCTCTGGGGAGTACCGGTAGGCCATGGCTTTTATATATTCCTTTTGTTCTTCCTGGCCCCTGGGGCAAGGAAGCCTCCTCGAGGCTGTGAACTAATGGCTCGTTTAACCCATTTACCATTCATTCAGCAAATACTTACCTAGCATATCCCAGATGCCAGGCTCTGGGGCCACGTGTAGACTCTAGGATCTCAGATGAAGGGAAACGAGCAATGATTTTCTGCACATGGACTGGTTCTGACTATGTGAGCTGACAAAGTGGCACCAGAACCCTTACCAGGTTCCGCTGTTAAACCACATAATCCAGAACCCACGCCACGCACATTGGGAAGCAGCTATTAGTCAGAACTTAGGCACCAGAGACATTAAACCTTCGGAGCAGACAAAGCAAAGCTTGCTAAGAAGGGCCTGTGCCTGTAGGGCCACCAGGAAATTCGTTCTGGTGCTATGATCCACTCTGGACCCCTGTCCCTCACCCCAAACCCCAGTTCTGTCAACTGTAAGGGGGGCAGGCCAGATCTTTCCAACGCTGACGATCTGGACACCGGCAACCTGAAATAATCCACCTTTCTTTCTCATTCAGCAAACTACATTTCCTTCAGGAATCAAGAAAAGCGATCACCAGGACAAGCTAGCATGCAGTTGACATATCATCTAGAAAAGTCCTTTGGTGTCAGGACGTTGTGTCCCTACTTCCTCCTTCAATAGGAACTCTGCCACAAGACAACAATTGCCTTCGGCCAAGCCTGCCTGCCTCTCCAATCTTAACTCTTTGCAAACCCATGAGCTATAGTGAGCAAGAAGCAACAAGCTCAAAAACAGTGAAGACTGGCCCAACCAGAATGACCCAACCCCCACAACCTGTTCCAGGACCGATTCCTTGGTTGACCCTGGGAAAATTCCTTCCCTGCTTTGTGCCTCAGCACCTTTATCTGTAAAATGAAAGGCTCTGGACTGTACTGCTCTTCTGGTCTGCTATCGTTGCCAAGATGATATGATGCTTTCCACTACTCATTGGTCAATGGACACACCACAGCAGGAATGGCTTTCTACCATATGGGCTGTCAGAACCAGGATGAGAGGAGGCAGGAGACCTGGACCACATGGTAGCCAAGAAATGAGGATGGAAAATGAATTTGGGCTTGGGACACCAGAACCTGGAAAAAGCCATGGAAAGTGGAGGACAGGTGAAGACGTCAGAAACTTCAAGATCTTGAGACAAAGGATAAAAAAAAAGCACTGAAAAGCAATTTGGCATAGTGTTTTAGAATACCAACTCTAGACTCAGATGGTCTGCATTTGAACCGTACATGTGCTTCTGTGGACCCCAGCTATAACAAGGATGTAAGACTACTACATGGAGTCACAAAAAGATTAATCCAGTTAATATCACACTATTTAGTGCCTAGCACACGGAAGCTCATTCTAGGTGTTTGCTTTCCTTATATAATATCAGGTTTTATATTTTACCATTATTATTATTACTAAAATAGGTAGGATATTAGATACCTAGATTCTAGTTACTACTCTCATTAATGATCTTGGGATTCAGGCCCCCACGGGTAACATGAAGGGCTGGACAAAATACTATCTCTCAAACTGGAATCCATGTGTGTGTGTCTGTGTGTCTGTGTGTGTGTGTTTGGGTGCATGCGCATGTACTCCTGATGGGTTCCTCGCGAGCATCTTAACCATTGTGTGTTTTCCTTTCAATGGTCATCTACACAAATCAGAATAAACATATCTGGATTTTCTAAATGCCTACTTCCTAACAAGTTTTGGCACGAGATTTCAAAGCCTAAGTTTCTATTTGTGCTTGATTGTGTTGGCACCAACATAACTGTAGCAGACTAATGAGGAAGGAACAGATGCAGACGTGATTTATGAATGATGAGACTGGTGGTCCAAAGGAAAGTGAGATGGTATCACATGAAGGTCATGGGGAAAATGGTCAGAGAACTGAATGCTCAGAGCACAGACTATCCAAACGCAAAAGGATGGCACCTCAGAGTTCACTGCCATGTTCATGTTATTTCCTGGATGTGGTTTCAGCTACACAGTGTGAGCTATCTTACTATAATCATTTGAATTGTATTGATTTTGCAATTTTGTTTGCATTAAATGTATAAGTATTATGAATTATACAGTTATATACTAGCATAACAATAAGACGTTTGTATTTAGTTTCACATATGTATAGATTAAGTAACATTATATATAATAAAAAGATATTTAGTGAACGCAAAGGGACATTTGCAGTCTTCTAACATTTCTGTTCCTTTTAAAAAGGTCCAAACATTATTATAGTTTGAGAAACACTCAATTAATTTGTCTCCAAGGTCCCTTATAGCTCTTTGAGTCCAAGAAAAAAATGGTCATTTTTGGTGACCATTTGAGTTGAGATGTGTTAAGCTTCGTTAAGACAGCCAAGTGGGGATGCAGGCTCAGAATTCAGGAAAAAGGAAGGGCAGCAAACAGATTTAGCAGCCAGCTACAGAGCGGTAACAGCTGAACTCAAGGGACTAGATGTGATTTCTAAGAGTGGTCAGAGATAGAGAAGCAAAAAGCTGGCATCTGAGATTCCAGGAGTTCACCGTGCCTTACAGCCTCCAGTCCCCTCTGTGGAAAAATACCATTCACCTGCGCATTAAAGATGATTTCTCTCGGGACGACCCCAAGAATTCCCCTACCACCCAGGAAGTGAATGGCTTAGAACCCTCCACAGAAATAAAAACAAATCTCTGGCTTATTTTCCTCCAGGCTTGCAGTCCAAGCTGAGAGAGTCCACACTGACACTAAAAGATTCCGTCTTTCTAAAAGCCGGGCCATTAGCTAACTTCATTCCCACAGCCCAGACCTACAGGGGCCCATAGGTGCTCCGGCAGAGCCAGATGGCCCCCGAGGCTGCAGCGAAAGGAGCCGGTGGGATGGTCAGGGGCGTCTGCACCAGATTCCGAAGGGGGCAGAACTCATGCCTGGGCAGCAGCACAAACCAAAGCTACTATTTCTGCGTGGTTTGCAAACCTGCCTTCAGTGATAAGTGATAGAGCCCCCGGAGCCACATTCATACAATCACTTTGGGAAAACCGAGATTTTCTTTCCTCCCTGCTCCAATCCCCAACTCAAAACTATGAAGCAACACATGGGAGCACCCCCACCGCACCCCCGAGAAACCCAAGCTTACTGTTTGCCTTCTTCTGAAAGTGAGGTTCTTCCACAGCAGCAGCCTCAGCTGAGGCCAGCAAGCCATGTCACCTCGGCTGTCGCCCACAGCAACCTGACTGGGACTGGGAATCCCTGGAGGCAGTGGCTGGAGCTCACAGCAGGGACGCTGTGGCTGGTCATTAACTGAAAGATAAAGCAGGGAGAGAGAGAGCTGTCAGTTGTTGCTGCAAAGCCAGACACACACCAATGCGGGCTGTGGCTCCAGCCCCCTCACCTGAGACCTCAATCCCAGGTCTGCATCATGACTGCAGTTCAACAGGTCATGACTCCTGGACTTCCGGCCTCAGCCTTCTCCAGTCGACAGGGATTTGTTTGAGCTCCACGGCTGTGATCACGTGGGAATGAAAAATACCTTTACCAAAACAGCTTTAAGTGAGCAATCGGAGGTGGTCAAAACGCTGCGTGCAAAGTGGTATACTGGAATCCGGGAGACCTGCCTCCCTTCTCTGAGGAAATGCCTTCCTTCACATAAAATGTCAGCAGCATTCACAGATTTGGCCTCCAACCTGGATTCATTTACACTAGTCCCTGAAATTCTCCGCAGACCACGTTTTCATCTGGCCGCAAAGTTGAGTCGTTCACATGATAAATGGCACCACCGAGAAAGCAGTCTCCCAGTCTGGAAAGCTGTTGTGTGCCTTAGATGACTGGGAATAACCACCAAGGAAATGCTACGACACCTGGCTCCTGGGTTTTTAGGACAACCCCAGTGACGTATATCTATGGAATGAAAACAGCATCCCGTGGAGAAACAAGTCGGCGGAGGCAGGCGGGGAGCGTCACCTGTGAAACTGACAAGCTCCCACTGTCCAGACATCTGTACCCTCTGGCCTTGCTCCATCTGCACCTGCACAGAGGGGCCAGCTGCTGCTTGTCAGGTGTCACAGGTGCCTCCTTGGAGGACTGTTCAGCCACGCTAGGAGAAAGGGAAGTCCTCGTAAACAGGGGATTCAACTTGTCTATGCATCCTCACCATCCACTCCACAACTGCATTTATTTAATGCTGGAATAATTCCAAGTAGTCACACTAAAGTTAAAATTGGGGGAGGGACAGAAAAATGAAAAGTGGGAGAGGAAGGGAGGGAGGGACACACAGGTTAAAGCAAGGCCCGGCTGGCACTTCACAGTCACGAACCCTTAGCAGAAACCAAACACCAGTTTTAGTTTTAAAATGGCCCGATCCATCATCGTGATCTATAGCGGAGCAGAGATGGGAATGGGGCCTTCTGCATGAGGAACAGACGGAAAAAAGAGCTAAGAATGTAGTGACCGCCTGTGGATACAAACAAAGCGGTAGACGGAAAGTCCATGCGTCCAAATCACATCTTGGTGCAAAGGTCAAGTTTAGTAGGATCTTACCCTTTGGTCCCTCACCCAACAAGGCCTTGGATTAAAAACTTCGAGAGAGAAAAAGAGAATGGAGAGAATTTGTAGAATCTGGGGAGAAGGAATGACCCATTCGTTCATTACCTATTCAGATTCATTCCTTGACCATCCAACCAGTCAGGAATTCCTCTGAAGTACTCAAGACTTAGGGTGTATTTACGCAGCAAACCTATAGAAAGACACAGACCCACCAAGGGTCTCACTCCAGAACACGGAAGAGTTCAACTGGCATAAAGTCAGTCTGCAATTTGTTGTTTACAGGGTAACTGGCCTCTGAGCCTGGAGAGCCAGATTGCCACTGTGTTTATAATCCCAAAACCCTTTCAAGCGGCCAGGGACAGGACTTGCATCCCAGGAACAGGGAAATAAATAATTAGCTATAAATAAGTTTCCAACACAGTACGTGGTACATTAAAAGTGCCAGAGAAATTAGTTCCTTTCTCCTAACTTACCCTTCTTGGTCCTGTCGGTACCTGCTGGCACAGAAACGGTTAGGTGATGTTCCCTGGATTGCTAGCAAACCCACTGTGGGGAAAGGTGGGAAGGGAAGAAAGAGCCGGAAGGGAAAAACACGAATAGCCTAGTGGTGGGAGTCCCCGGGGCCAAACCGGAGCACAGTGTCGCCTCTGCTAAAGTTGAGTGGAAAATCTCAGAGGAAGGAAAGGCATTCCTCTAAAGAAGGTTCATGAGATGAGGAAAATCAGGAGGCAATTTCAGGGATGGTATTTCCCTACAACTAGAGTTTCTGGGTCTCTGGCTACAGGTTCTGACCCCGGAGACCCACCAGGAGACACACAGAGAAGGTTGGCAGAAAGGAGCCCAAAGCAGCAGCAGGCGGCTTGCTCTGGTTTTGCTGGGTGCAAACAGCCAGGCTCCTAGCCTGTGTTTCCCCACCCACCTTGGCCCGCCCCTGGCCACCTGCATAACCCCCTCCCCCCACTAGGTTGCTTCATAACGCAGTGATCCCTGGGAGGAGCCACGCTATAGCTCCGCTAGGTGACTGAAGCCAAAGGGACATTTCCACACCCGTTTTCCAAAAGAGCGAGCAGACAAACCAAAGCTAAAAAGAAGGCAGGACTATGCACTAGGTTTCTCAATGTCTCAACGCCAGTAGCACACGCACTTCTGCCCTTCTGCACATTTCCAGTCACCAGCTGGAAGGGGTCCCACTTCACAATCATTGCCAGTCAATAGGACACTCTCCTCCCACATGAGCCACCTCACTGGCCTCCCAGGCTTGCCCCGTTCCACCCATTTATCACAGGGCAACCAATGTTATTCAACGAAACCAAGTATCTGGCTGTGCCACTCCCCCCCTGAACACCCCCCACCCCCAGGATAAAGCCCAACGCTCACTGTACTTTACCTAGTATCCCTGGGAACTCCAGTCTCCCCTTCCCCCAGCCCCCACCTCCTGATGCCCTGGAAAACCACTTGCAGGGTCCGAATGAACCGCACTCTATCCTGTCACTGGAACTTTCTTGGATGTCCCTTGTCCTGCCAGCCTGGCTAACTCTTCCTCAAACTTAGGTCTCCATTTAGCTGTCTTTTATTCAGGATCCTCCCCTGATTACCTCCCCTGCACTGTCACCTCGGTTAGAAGCCCCTCCGTGGAGCTCCCTGGACAGCCCGGTTCCCCTCGCTGCCCTCCTCCCCACATTCTGAGTCCAGGCAGGGACCATTCCTGTCCCTGGTATGAAAACAAAAAAACAACACACAAAAACAGTACTGGGCATGTAGTAAATAAACACTTTGGGAATGTCTGCTTAATTAATTAATTAACGAAGAGATGGACATGCGAAATAGGGTTATAGACTATAAGGGTGGTGGCATTTCTGGGCCTGTGGTAACTGATTTCTCAAGCTCGATTAACTAATTCAGACAAACTGTCCCCAGAGAGGGAGNCCCCTCCGTGGAGCTCCCTGGACAGCCCGGTTCCCCTCGCTGCCCTCCTCCCCACATTCTGAGTCCAGGCAGGGACCATTCCTGTCCCTGGTATGAAAACAAAAAAACAACACACAAAAACAGTACTGGGCATGTAGTAAATAAACACTTTGGGAATGTCTGCTTAATTAATTAACGAAGAGATGGACATGCGAAATAGGGTTATAGACTATAAGGGTGGTGGCATTTCTGGGCCTGTGGTAACTGATTTCTCAAGCTTGATTAACTAATTCAGACAAACTGTCCCCAGAGAGGGAGCTCTATGTTCAACGGGCTTCCACCGCACACTCGTGATGGCCACAGAGGACTGCTTGGTGACTCCTGGGGCATCTGGGAAACTAATTAAATCTTGGTCTGCTTCCCACAGTCGGCGGGTGTAGCTAAGCATGGAGCAGGCCCTCCCAAGGACAAGGGAGCCGTCAAATATGCTTTTGGCCAAGCTTCATGTTCAAGTCCTGTGCGCAGTCTTTCCAGGTCTTGTTATCAGTCACTCAGATGGATCACCCCTTGTCCAAACTCAACAGACGGTTAGTTTCCAAATCCCAGCCTTCTTTTGTACAGTGTGGGCCTGGAAAGAGTGGCTATTCAAACTTTGGCCCATTTTTGTAAGAAATTTTCACTTCAAATGCCACTGCCCTTTTAACGTTATTCATATCTAGAAAATACAACAGACTGCTAAAACATGACCTTCTAAAATAAATAAAGATGTTCACCATCATTAGTTGCAGAGTATTACTTGTCCAAAAAACCAATGAAATCTTTTCCTTTGCAACAGCACAGATGGACCTAGAAGGTATTACGGTCAGTGGAATAAGTCACTCAGAGGAAGAAAAATGCCATATGATTTCACTTACATGTGGAATCTACAAAACAAAATAAACGAACAAACAAAATTGAAACAGACTCACAGTAACACGGAACAGACTCATGTTTGCCAGAGGGGAGGGATTTGGGGGAACTGGGTGAAAAACGTGAAGGGATTAAGAAGTACAAACTGGGAGTTACATAACAGTCACGAATGTTAAGTACGACATAGGGAATGTACTCAACAATATTGCGATAACTATGTGTGGTGCCGGGGGATACTGGAAATATCAGGAGGGAGCGGGGTGGAATCCTTTGTAAAGTATGATTGCCTAACACCTGAAACTAATACAAAATAATATTGAATATAAACTGTAATTGAAAAATAAAATTTTTAAAAAGAAAGAAAAACCAGCCAAAATCTTCACTATACTTCTTATTGCTGTTGCAATAGACATACAGACTTTACTGAAGCTAAAAGGAGAACACCCAAGCAAAACCAGGTTTAGTCGTAATTTTTAAAAAATCAATTCAATTTGTAAAAACCCCAATGAACTACCACCACAAGAACTACTAAAATTTTTTAAGTTTTAACACGCTAGAGAGAATGTGAAGCAACAGGCACTCTCATATCCTGCTTGTGGGAATGGGAACTGGAACAGCAACTTTGCAGAACAGTCTGGCGATGTCTTATAGCTGATGACACAGCCCCGTCACCCCGTCCCATGTGTAAGAGCACCCCCTTATTGTCCGGTGCGGGCACCTGAAACCACAGAGAGCACTGAAGCTTACATATATGCTTTTCCCATACATACATACCTACCGTGAAGTTTAATTTACAAATTGGCACAGGGAAAGATTAACAACAGGAACTAATATAAAGTAGGACAATTGCAACAATGTACTGTTATAAAGTTATGTGAATGTGGCACTGTGAAGTAAAATAAGGGTGACTTGAATCCAAGCACCATAATACAGTGACAGTCGAACCCATCGTGGGGATGGCGAAGTGACTAACAGGCGGGGAGGAAACAGGTAACTCGAGGACACGCGTGACAAAGGGGTAATGCACGTGCCAGGCAGGACAGAACAAGGTGACGCAAGATGTCATCCCACTCATCAGAATGGCATGCAGTTTAAAACTTATGAATTGTTGGGGAAGGGGGGGTGTTAAAAAAAAAACTTGTGAATTGTTTTGTTATGGAATTTTCCAATTAATATTTCTGGACTGCAGTTGACTGCAGGTAACAAACCACGGAAAATGAAACCACAGATGAAGGGAAACTACTGGATTTACCTGAAAGAAATGACAGCAGATGTTCACATAACAGTATGTGAATATTTTTATAGTATGTGAATATTTTTATAGAAGTCCTATACAGAATAGCCCAAATTGAAACCAACCCAAATGTCCATCAACTAATGCATAAATTACAGTGGAACACTACTCAGCAATAAAAAGGAACAAATTACTGACCTATACTACAGAACAGATAAATCTCAAAAGCCTTATGTGGAGAGAAATAAGCCAGATTAAAAAAAAATCACATACTATATGAGTCTACTCATATTTCACATTCTCTAACAGTGAAAGGGCAGGGACAGAAATCAGATCAGCGGTGGCCCGTGGTCATGGGTGGAGGGAGGACAGATTGTCAAAGAGCCCTGAGTGACGGAAACAGTCTACATCATGAATTGGCAGGGTAGTAGTTATACCACTAACTTACCTATATCAAAATTCATCAAACCATACACTTAAAGAAGAAAAGCATATCTGTATGTAAGTTATACGTCAATAGCCTGACTCCCCCACCCCCACCAAAATAAAAACTTACCTTCCATTATAACAATTAACATACTCCACAAGTCCAATCCTACCTGGGAGCACCTAAGAACTGCCGAGTGTAAAATCTGATGAGTGTGTGATTCCCTAGGAAGGCTGACTAGTGAGTAAGATATTCTCCACCTGTTCGTTCAACCAACAACAGCAGCCTCACCTTTACAGGGATCCTATTCACCACAACAGATATTCACCGAGTTCCAATTATGTGTCTGCTGCTGTTCTAGACACTGGCGATGCAGCGGAGAACAAAAGAAGCAAAGATCCTGCTCTCGAGGAACTTCTAGCAAGGAAGTGGAAAGTAGACAAGCAACAGCAGGTTGTGAAGGCAGAGTACGGTAGTAAGAACAAGAAAAGGAAAGCAGAGTAAGAGGACAGCCAGTCATAGGGGTGGCTAAGTCCTTTCTGGTGAAGCTTCTTGGGGACAGTGAAAAGCAAGGGTAGGCCATGTGCTATTTGTAAAAGGGCCACAGAGTGATCGCTGAGACTGTGAATTTTTACCTTTTCTCTGAACAAAACCAGAAATGCCGGACAGACTCGGTGATGCTGACAAAAGGCAAACACATGGGCTCACAGCAAGCTGGTATAAAGGGGAAATGAATACCCTAGTCAGCACCTACCACCCTGCCCCCCCTTTCCCCTTCTCACCCAAACATCTGGCCCTTCTGAACTTCACCATGTCAAGGAGGAATAAGAAATATACAAAAGAAAAGAGAATGGAAGACATGGCAAAAACAAGGTAGGAGGGGTTTGGGGATTCCCCCCACACACACACACTTAGCAAAGCCAAAAAAAAAAAAAAATTCAGGAACTACTTCCCATGACTGCCTTTTCTTTGTAGCGTGTCTTCCTTAGATGGAAGCTCAACCCTGAAGCTGGAGGGCACAGCCTCATGCGCTTCCAGTGTTCTTGCAGGAAGGAAAGAGTCCAGCTGACCCTTTTCTTACTGCACAAACCGAGTTTCTGGAAGCAGTGCAAACATGCGCATTTTTTTCCTTATTACATTCCCTTAGACATTTTAAAAAATAATTTTATTTATTTTAGATTTTATTTATTTATCTTTAGAGGCAAAGGGAAGGAGAGAGGGAGAGAAATATCGATGTACCGTTGCTTCTTGTGCATCCCTGCTGGGAACTGGCCTGCAACCCAGGCATGTGCCCTGACTGGGAATCGAACCGCAATCCTTTGGGTTCTCAGTCCAGCGCTCAATCCACTGAGCTACACCAGCCAGGGCACATTCCTTTAGACATTAAATCTTACATTAGCAGATAGAAAGAATTTGATGGGGCTTTGGAGACCCACGCTCACCACACGCCTGCTCGAACCTTCTAGAAAAACTGAAGGGCCAAAAAGCAAGTCACCCCCAGGTTTTTCAGAAAATAACTTTTCAACAACTGCTAGACGCCTTTCCCACTGTGATATCTCGCCTACAATAGTTTGTTCTTCTGAAGAGTTTATATACCCAGAATGTGCGGTCAGCAACTAATTTTCATCCATCAAAATAGTGGCTCTATGAGAGCTATCTCTCTAAACTTGATATTAATGAAGAAGTGTGTGTGTATGTGTGTATTATTCTTTGCCAGGCAAATTTCCACATGGTTGCCAAAAGCAGGACAGAAGTCGGTGTTTCTGAAATCCATCACATGAAATTGTTTCTAGATATCCTACATCAATGAACCGCTAGCCAGAAACCTACAATGCGAGAGGCAGATAGAATGCAGGACTGAACTGCACCACATATGAACTGAAAATGTGCTGGTGCTAAAAGCTCAGCTGACTGCCTACTCATGAGATGTAGGCGCAGAAGCAAGAATTACAGATGTTTATTCATCTCCTCTCCAGAGAGATGCAGAGGGCCCTGTCGCATTCGAATACGAAACCTGCAAACCCAACAGAGCACACTTGCTGTGCAAAGTTTATTCTTTAATTGCCTCTGAGCACAGGTCCCTAGATCAGTAGCCACATTCAGGAAAGGGGCTCGTGAGGTTCCTGAAAGTCAGAACACCGGGCTGCAAGAGTCTCACTACAGCCACGACGGAAGCCGGGACACCCGTGACTGAAGATGTGGCTGTGGTGGTGCCGAAGGGGGACTGTGAGTCATCTCCCGATTTCTCCCAGGCCGACTGGGCAACTTTATTCGGCCTGAAGCTGATTCGACTGCCTCAGTTGAACTTTTCTGGCCTCCAGTTGCTTTTGATCAATCTACCCTTAAGGTTATCCTTGCTAACCCTTAAATTCTACCCCGGACGTTCCCCATGATTTCCGTGAAACTGCCCTCAGTTGCCATTAGGCCCTTAGAGGCCTGCAGAAAGACCACAGGCTGGTACTCAGTCACCCACGAAATTTTGTTCTACTTAAATTGTAACATTTAAGTATCCAAATTTGAGGAGGCAATAGGCGTAAGAAGTCCTCCAACAATAAAATGAAACCATTCTCCCATTCTAGAATTCTATCATTTTAAAAGATTCTCTGCTATTGCAGTACCATGTTAAATAATATAGACCCAGGGAATTTTATCAATTCCAGCAATCTGTAATTTAGTGGGACTGTTTTGAAATGACCAAAGGTATATTTGCTTGGTTATTAGTAGCAATAAGTTTATAGATAATTGCATACTCTTTTTTTTTACCCTGGAATACATTATTTAATTTCCTGGACAAGATTATTTGCTAATGGCTAATTTTCAAAATGAGGACTATGAAATAAACATATAAAATCTAAAAGTTAGAAGAGATCCACAAATACTGTACAAATCTGTAACTAGTCTTTAAGAAGCATAATTTCTTGGGCCTCAACAACTCTATTTTAGCCCTTGCCAGGTAGCTCAGTTGGTTAGAGTGTTCTCCCAATACACCAAGGCTACAGGTTCAACCCCTGGTCAGGGCGCACATAAGATCAACCAATAAATGCATAAAATAAGTAGAACAACAAATTGATGTTTTCCTCTCTCTGTCTCTCTCCCTTCCTCGCTCTCGAAAAGTCAATTAAAAAATCTTAATTCTATGTTTGTTAAAAGAAACTCAAAAGCTTTAAATCTGTTTCTATTATGTTACTGATACTTGTACAACCAAAGATTCTGCTTAACACTCAACATTCCAGTCTCTACCAGCTATAACAGTCTCAGGACTTCTAACGTGGGGAGTGAAGGTTTCTGAAAGCACATCTGTCCTGTAACCACATTCTCGCTGCACCGTGGTAGAATTATGAGGAAATCCTAACAAAGTGTTAGAAGAGATGGCCCTTCTTCCCCTGCTGATTTTTGCTTCACACACACAGAACAACCTTCAAAGGAAGACTGCATCAAACAATACAACCATTTGCCTTTTCCCTGGTTGGGGGCGGGCAGAACAAAGGAGAAAGAAC
This sequence comes from Sturnira hondurensis, assembly GCF_014824575.4. Lineage (NCBI taxonomy): Eukaryota > Metazoa > Chordata > Mammalia > Chiroptera > Phyllostomidae > Sturnira > Sturnira hondurensis. Next base: position 14,721,167 of record NW_028095197.1, read on the forward strand.
CTTTCCCCTAGAAAAGAAATCAACCAGTCACAGAAAAAAAATCAAAATTCTTCAACCACAATCAAAATGCCAAAATAAGTGGGACCTGCAAGGGAGAAACTACTGAAATCATAAACACCCTGAGCTACAGAAACAAGCAAACAAACCTCCACAAATGGTCCTTTATCTGCAAAAAAAAAGAAAAAAAGATTGGATAATGTTCCGTCGTGTTGTAGGAGGGTTTTCCAAGAGAATTTTAAGATAAAAGGCTTAGCGACTGTATCAGCAAAAACCATTTTGTTTGGTTTACACCTCTGAAGGGTCAGCATCTTCAGACATTCGTCTCCCAGCCTGAAGGGTTTGTTTTTATGGAAGGGCTCAAAGGATCTGAGACGGGCAAACCTGCATCCCTCCACCCAGTTCCCCTTCCTTTCACCCCACGCTACCATGAAGCAAAAGCAAACACCCCCAAACCCCCTTAACTCTTTTTTATGTTCTTGAATTGATTGAGTAGAAATAAAGGAGGTTTTGGAGTCAGAGAAAACTGGCTTTGAATTTTTACTGCTACTCTCCAGCTCTGGGACCCTAGGGACTCTGAGCCCCCGTAGCCTTTCCATTAAAATAGAGTTGCCATGTACGTAAAACATTATTTCCGTTCCTGGAACCAAGCAGGTATCCAGTAAATGGCAGCTATTATGATTAGTGTAACAGATTTCATAAGGTAAAACACTCATCAAGGGTGGGGCACAGCATGGGCAAATCTCTCTTCTTCTCCTTTGTCCACAGGCACTCTCCCTCCTAACCCTCCGACGACGGACCTCTCCAGAACAAACTGAAGAAAATCTCTCCCATGCCCAACTCAGTGGAAGATGTGAAAAGGTCACCTGGGTATTGTGGTGCCACTTCTGCCATTGTTTTACCAGAAAACCCTTTTTTGGGGGGGTGGGGGGCACCACTCACTTCTATTATTTCATATAGGCACACTGCCACCTTCCTTCAAGTCTTCAGTATCTGGGTTCAGTTTTCCTCTCCACCCTACTTCCTCCAGCCTCTTGGTCAATAACCTATTCGCAATCTGGGCCTTACAATTCCTCCATCTTTCCAGCTCTCCCTACAATCTTTCCCGGCATACCAATTTATCAGCTGGTCCCCGTAACTCGTGTGCAGCAAGCTAATGAATGTGTCTCAGCATTTTCTTACTCCCAGTGCCCAGAATGACTTGGTGCTTGCTAAACCTTTGTATAGAATGAGGACCTCTGAGGTCAGACCCCAGGAACGGAAAAAAAGGGTTAAAACGGGTTCCCTACAGCAACACATGAAAAATGTCATTAAAAGTAAAGGTTCAGGTAGCCTAAAACCATGACAAATTTTCCAGCTGTGTTCAAGGCAACACAAGTTTAAGCAGGAGCGTATTTAATTTGGCTTTCCTCAAAGCCTCTCTAATTTGTTTGAAAGGACATTCATCTTCATTGACTTCATGTGAGCAAAGGAGAACTTGCAATTCACTAAACTGGGTCTCTAGAACCATCGTAAACATGCCCCCGCCCCCAGGGGCTCCATCCCCAAACCAGAACTGGCAGCATTGGTCAGGAACACTACGCCTGAATACAATTCTTCTAACCTCAACACTTTATTTCCTTGACTTCGGCCAAAACCAGCTGTCTAATCTCCGGACTTCCGTCCAATCCTAGCTCCTAGAGTATGTGACCCAACCCAGCAACCTTCTTCATAAGGTTTTTCACTAGCCAGGCCTTCCGGCAGTGCAGGCATGTCATGTATCCCAGACACCTCTGCTTCCACGGCCCAGCCAGGACCAGTTAGCAAGGCAGCTGGGGACCCAGTCAGGGTGCCAGAGCAGTCAGGGAGGCCGGGGACCTGTCCCCGCCACTTGACAACAGATCTTCTCAACGATAACCAAAATAAATCACTTTGCTAGTTGCCTCGCTAAAGTTGGGGAAGAGGAATAAAATCACAAGTTTGAATCCACATGCTTGTGATTCTGAGAAACAAAAACTTAAGGCTGTTAGTTAAAAAAAAAAAAAATACTGGCACCCTGAATCCACTCCTTGAGGTCTGGGAGGGTTCTCCCAGAGGAAACAGCTCTGTACGGTGCGAACAGTATCATGACTCTGAGACTTCCTTCTAGAAAGCACTATTTTCACCCATCAAACATTTTCTCTGCCAGGTTAGGAAGTGCTCAAGGGAAACTGAAACTGAACTATGGGGTGCAAGTCCTGTCAGCCTCTTCCCTCCAACTGTGGTTTTACAGTGGCATTTAAAAGTTCAAATAATTCACTCTCCCAAGGGACCATGTGCTAAGTGTCCACATCAGGTGAGCACCAGGGAGTCCCCAGATGGAGCTCCACCTAAAGACAGAGAGTCCAGCTGGTCTCTGCACCCTCCAGGGCACACACGCCCCTTCAGGAAGGCCATTTGAACCAAGTGTCAGACAACCCTCCCTTTGCTCTGCAGAGAAAGTAACGCTGCGATCCTGCAAACTGTGACCAGTGCTAGAAACTGGAAAATGGTACAAATTCCCCTAAATTTGCAAATCCTGCAACAGGACTGACAACTGAATAAACTACTTGACTACACAGCCTTTCTTTTTCTTGAATTCAAGATCCTTACTATAATTAACACAAAATTTCTTAAAAAAAGAAAAGAAATGAATCTTGCCTTGAATCACAATTGATCTTAACTGGCCAAAATTAGCAGAGGGTTTTGTACTTGTGCGTCAAGGAAACGGCTCCTAGGAAAGACTCAACCTTCAGAACTTCTGTGGAGAAGTCCTTCCAATTCCAGTCTAAAACCAGAGTAATTTTTATTTGCAGGAAAGAAAAAGAATCCAGTTGAGAAACCCGTTAAGACTCAGACTGGACTGACAGAAAGAATACATAAGTGAAGCCAGTCCCTATTCAAAGCTTCAGGGTCCATTTTAAGCTGAGAAGGATAGACTTCTGTAGCCACAATCTCTTCTCACCTAGAAGGACCCTGTAAGTATTGCCCCAAATTCTGGTACAAACAAGCCTGGATTAAAAAGGCAAGAGGTCAAGATACTAACCTGCAGTCAGTGACTGCTGGGGAGGTCATCTGGGCAATCCACCCTCCCTCTTTGAGCCATAAAACGGAAAACACGTCCATGCAATGAGGAGGCTGCACGAGATGATCACCAGAGTCCAAGAAAATTGCCTGGAGCTTGGATATCAGCCCCTAATTTGAATCCCTGGCTCTGTCCAAACATGTAAACCACGAGCATGTTATTTAACTTCTCTCTGTATCAGGTGCACCATCTGAAAAAAGGGGCCAACTCAGTCTATTTGCCCACAGCGGGGAGAGTTATACAAGATGAACGTAAGTGGTGCTTAGATTTTAGGAAAGTGGACAGGCATGATATCGAACACTGGATCACATAATGAGAAAATCCTGTTCTTTTCAGCACCTCTTTAGCCTTCATAAAAACTTTATGACATTAGAGAGAACGTTTTTGGCTTGGTCTTCTCTTCAACACCCCTGTAACACCGGTCAATTTCCCTTTTTAACAAAGTAAGAGCAAGTCTCAGAACCAGCTAGGGCCTTCAGAAGGCAATTTTATTTTACAGACGGAATTTAAAAAATAGGTGGGTTTTACTTTACTTCTTTTTAAAATGACATTCTCTTTGAGATAGCCGACACCGGTTTTCCACTTTAGGAGCCCGATAGAAGGCTGACTTCTAAAAACATATCAGTGATTACAAAAACGTGAGTCAATTGAAATGACTCGAGTGGCCTGTAACGCTGCCCTATCTCGGGGCTGTCGTGGCAACTAAACAAGGAAACGCAGGGGAGGCCGGTCCAGGCTGTGCTCCCATCCGGCCAAGGTGCATGGGAACAATGTCAGTCACAGAGGAATGTGAGCGGAGGGTATGTGCAAACAAAAGCAACCACAGAGGATGGACATGAGTTTTCAAAACAAGGAGGGGCCAAGAAGCAGCGGAAGGTATTCTGAAAGTAGAAGTCAGAGAAAACCTGTAGAGGGCGCTTCAGTTAAGCAGTTATTGAGCCATACTATGTGCTAATCACTGGTGAGAAAGCCAGGGGCAGTTCCTTGGAGTATGCCTCTTATAATCTGGGACAAAGCTATCCAAAATGGTCAGTCTTAGTCCAAAGAGCCTTGAATGCCAAGCTAAGGGTTATTATGGTGGCAGGTCCTTAAAGTCTTGGCATTGGCTCAGCACCTAGTACCTTACAGTGTTTAAAAAATTCAACGGTATTTCTTGCATATTAACACATTTCATTTATATACTTAGTATTTTTTAAAACATTTTATATTTCACAGAAATATAATATAAACAGTATTTTTTATATTTTCAATAGTCTACCTTCCTCTTCCCTCCCTTTTCCAGTACCAGAGGTCACGCCTCACCCCAGCAGAGGTACACTGCCACCTTCCAGCACAAGGACCTACCTCTGGGACTGGAGAAGTGTCTACAGTACAATCTAAACTCATTAGTCTTGAGTCCTCACTTTCTCTCTGCCTTTCCAAGGAGGGCTGCTCCCTCCATCAGTGGTCCCTTTATGTCAAATTTGTATCATCTAAATACCAGAGAGAATCAATCTCAAGCTGTCATACCCTCGGAGACTTGCTTCTTAAAGAAAACAGCCCTGGCTGGTGTAGCTCAGTGGATTGAGCACGGGCCTGCGACTCAGACGATCGCGGTTCGATTCTCAGTCAGGGCACATACCTGGGTTGCAGGCCAGTTCCCTGCAGGCCAACTCCCAGCAGGGGACGCACGAAAGGCAACCATACATTGATGTTTCTCTCCCTCTCTCCTTCCCTTCCCCTCTAAAGATAAATAAATAAAATCTTAAAAAAAAAAAAAAGACAATCTATGAGGAAAAACTCAGATCAAGAAATAATTCCAGAATAAGATTTTAAAATTACTTTAAAAAAAAAAAAAGAAAACAAACTTGGGTGGATTATGGGCATAAACAATTATTCCCAACCTGGCCTCCTACAGGAATTCTGCAAAACCGGTGTAAATAAGGATATGAAACCCAAACAGCTTAGCAGCTCCTTTCTCTTTCCACCCCTGAAACCTCTTGCTTCTTTTTCTCCCTCCCTCTTCCTTCTACTCCTCATTTATTATGATTTCTGAAACAACAAATTTATGACAATGCTTTCACAAAGCTTTGTGTCTTGCCCGTATCGACACCCAATGAGTCTTCTGAGATACGTAGAAATATCGCTGTAAGGTTAGTCCAACTCTCTAGGACAGCAATCTTCAACTGGTGAACCGCAGGAACTTTGAAAGCATGCGATACCTGACTATTTAGTCAGGAGCACAGACCTCTTTTCCCTTAGACTGTCAAGTAAAAAAATGACAACAGCCAACACGACAACTGCCATCCATTGTGAATGAACCAAAACTGAATCTATTTTGGGGGTCAGATTGGCAAAAGAAATATGTATTTTTGGTATGCTACAAAAGTTTAGTAGTTAGTTTCTGTGTGCCAAGAGATGAAAAAGGTTGAAAACCGCTGTTCTAGGATGAACACTTAACACGCCTTTCTTAAAAGATGAATGAGTCTTGGTTTGCTCTTCTTCTCTCTCTCTCTTTTTTTTTATCACATACTGGCTTAACAGGACTGCAATTTATGTGTAAGAAGTAAAACCTACACCCAAAATAGAGATGACAGAGATGCCCAGAATGGAGAGTCCAAATGATGATTCTCCAAATAGGGAGTCAAACGATAAGAACAACGTCCTACTGTGTCTCACTACATCCTGTCTGCTCTACTGAAATTTACTGAGATGAACTAACCCCTTTGCATTTCAGGTGTGAATTTCCTTCTGGTTCTATGATTGAGGTCTTGGCCCACCTAATGCATAAACAGGCAATTTCCACAGCTCTCTTTCCTTCTTCCTCCCCTCCCATCCTCTTCCTTTCTTCCGTCATTATTCGCACGGGGAGCCCTCTAATGCTTTCTTAGTGCCCCCCTCTGGATCTCAAACCCTGTTACACTGCTCTCCCTCAAGACACAGTGCTGAGAAGCTCCAATCAAAGGATCAGCATCCTTTTTCCTCAATACAGACCTAGAGTTAAAAGACATCAGAGCTTGAAGGGGTCCTTAAAAGTACTTCAGCCTCTTTTATTTCACAAACGAACCTAAATCTCAGAAAACTAAAACGACTTGCCTAAGGTTATGTGTGTGGCTCCTTGCTAAGTTAGTAAAATCATATGCAAAATATACTTATGTGTAAAATTGTTAATTCTATGTAAAATTTGGAGTGTACAAGCCTATGTGTATTTTTTTCTGGAAAATCCATAGCTTTCATCATATTCTCAAGGTAGTCAAAAATCTTCACCTAATAAACATAACCGCTGATGGGTTTTATATATATTATATAAGAATTATATGTATATATACATACATACACACAAAGAGAAAGAGTGACCGAGAGGGGGAGAGAATGAATAAAAGGTCCTATGCATAAAAGGCTGTTATGGGCGTATTGGCGGCTTTATATTGGGGTGATATTGGTGCATAGGGTAATATAGATTTCAGGCGTACATTTCTCTGAAACATGATGGGGTTTTGCATGCCCACCACCCAAAGCCAAATCTTCCATCACCAAATACTTGGCTCCCCTTTTCTATTCTCCCTTCCCCCTTCCCTCAGGTAATCACTGTGCTGTTGTTTGTCTGTGGCTACGAGTTTCACTTTTATATCCCACAGGAGTGAAATCATGGTTCTTCGCTTTTTCTGACTGATTCATTTCACTTAGCATAATATTCTATGCGTAAAGATTATTTTGGTTTTTAAAACGTATTTAAATTGTAAATTACTTTGTAAATTATCTCATTCTTATTTTAAAAATAAACTAATGTGAAAACCAAAGTACATGAATGTGAAATGTCACCAACTACAGCATCTTCTCAAAATCGCAGCTGCCTCAAAAAGAGAAGTGAAACTGAATGGAATCAGAATTGTTTGTTCCACAAAGTTAGGTGGCCTAGATAATTTAAGTAAGTACTAAAATTTCTCAGTCAGAAAACTTTGACTCCAGTTACTTCTCAAATAATTCTATTTCTACTATCTTTCTATAATCACCCCATTATTTTATTTCTGATACAGAAAACAAACACTAGTTTCCCATTCTCCTTGTTTGAGTTGTTTAAGTCAACATTTATTGAACACCTTCCACATTCCACATCAGAGGAGTTGAACTAAGGGCTGGGAGAATAAATCAAAGACCTCCTGGAGACGGATACACTCTAGAGGAAGACAAAGAAATGTCACCATATCAAAACACAATTAAACACATGACATGAATAGCATTGTAATCCAATCTTACGGAGGGATAAGAAAGGGGACAGTTAATTTTAACTCTGTGTTGGCATGGAAGAGCGAATCAGCGAGTTTATCAGAAGGATGGCATTTAAGTAAGGTTTTAAAGTAGGTTTTGGAAACGCAAAAAGGCAGCATTTCAAAGTTCATTTTGCTTTAGGACCCAAGTCTCACGCGTCTGCACGTGTTGTCAGAGTAAACACGTGCAGACACGTGAGCTCTCTGATGCAGTTTAGCATCTCGACAGAATGCAGAGTGACCGAAGGCCCTCTCTGAAAACCATTTTGAATACGAGATTTTCATTCTCTGGCTTCTCGTATTTCTAAAACATACCACTCCAACAACTTCTAGGCAGGCTACCTATTCAGGGGGCTATTTTCAGGTAAACTTTTAAAAAATCCAAATGAACAGGGGCCTACACTCTTTGCCTCTTGTTGGTACTTCAGTTGTCAGAACCTTGATGTCGATCGGTCCTGACCCTAATACTGGTCAATTCACGGAAACCAAACTGCCTGGGATGCAGCCTCAGCTCCACTCCTTACAAACTCGGTGATCGGGCCACCTAACCTGTCCATTCCTCAAAGGACAGTAACAGTAGCCACCTCATGTGGTTCTCCTCAGAATGAACCGAATTATTACATGTAGAATGCTCAAAACACCCAGCACACAGTAAATCAATAACATGACTGTTTTCTACCAAGAAAAAATGCTTTCTAAGAGTTTGTATCTAATTCGCTATACCTATTTAATAGCAATATAGTTTCCATCCAATTTCACTTTTATAAAGCAGACTTTGAAACTGTATTTACTTTCAGAGAAAAATACCTTTAAAAAAGGCTAAATTAAAAAAAGAAAAGAAAAAGCTAAATTTGCTTCCTGGACAATAATGGCAGTAAAAGAAACAGCTTATTCCAAAAGGTCCAAAAACAGCCCTGGCCAGGTGGCTCAGTTAGCTGGAGCATGGTGTAATCAATCCCGTACACCAAAAGGTTGTGGGTTCAATCCCTGGTCAGGGGACATACCTAGGTTACAGGTTTTACTCACACATTGACGTTCGTCTCTCTCTCTCTTTCTGTCCCACCTCCATGCCCCTACTCCATCCTCCTTTCTAATATCAATAAACATATACTTAGGTGATGATTTAAAAATAAAAAAAAATTTTTAAAGTCCACAACACAAATAAGGATAAAACAGGCAGGAATCGTATTGTATGATAATCAAAAAAATTTTTCACCAAAGTTAGGTTCATCAGTTAAACTGATAGCTCTTTCTTTTTTTCCTTACACTCTGATAGCCAAATATTCTGTCATTCCATCTTCTGTGTATCACACAGGGAAATGTTTAGAGATGGTATACCTACTCACAAATAGTTGGCTAAAGCAATAGCTCATTTTTCATTTTAAACCACGAATTTGAGATGAATACATCTTACTGTCTGTTCTTTCCATGGTGTTGCAATCCCTAGCCAACCAATGTCCCAACAAGCTGAAGAGAGCTTGGCTGGCCCCCTCTGAAACAAGGGAAATACGATACAGACTGTAGATTCTAATAAGGACTCAGCCCATGAACATACCAGAACATAGTGAGCATCCTTGCAAAGTCCTCTGCCAGCAGCAGCTGAAACTGTCTCACACTAACCTCACCATTCAGCATGAGAGTTAACAAAGGGGAGCTCCGGGCGCGGTTCACATGTTAGTTCTGCCACTCGAAAGACGTATGGTCAGGGACAAGCTAGTTAACCTCTCAGTTCTTTAATCTACAAAACAGGACTAATAAATCAGTTTGATGGAAAGATTAAATTTGTGTTTGAAAGGCATTTGGAATATTAGTTTGGCACACAGTGCTATTTCACAGTGCCCATGCAATAACAGGGGCATTTAAGATTATTGCCACCTGCAGATATGAAGAGGGTCTTGGTTTCTAGTGTAAGCCCTCTCCCAGGAGAGTTAAATAAAACAAGGTTTCAGAAAGATCATTTAAAAGTTGATGCTGGCGTAATGGACTATATGGAGCATTATACAAGTGTTATCTCTTAAGCATCCAGATAAGTAAATAAAAATGTATTTGGACTCGAGACTATTGTAGAAATGCAAAAACCACATCTACCGGTATTTTCTAGATATCCAAAAGGTTCATAATCAAACAGTCTTAAGACAAGGTCCATTTAATTATTTTGGGAGCTAAAAACTGAAACCATGAAGATACTAACAATTTATGGTCACTACAAATACAGCATAAGCAACTCGCTTCATGGGAGGGAAGATCCCTAAAAAAAAATTCCACTGAGAAAATATTACAACCTCTCTCTATATAAGGTACATACTATGGAAGATAAGAAAAAGTCATCACTGTTTCATTCAGTTTCATTAATTTTTAATAACATAAACATTGAGACTTCCCAGAGCAAAGATTAAAAACAACCAAGCCCCAATCACTCTTTCCCTATCCTAATCATTCTTACATGAACTATAACCATGCCCTAAGTCAAAATGTGTCCAGTGCCCATCCCAGGCCTCTATTTATACAGAAACCAAAATACTGGTAAGGGTTGAGATTTCAAATGTGCATCTGGAGGGGAGACACATATCACAGGTGTCTCTTTCACTAACACATCATTTTAAAATGCACAGCTTGTCCTTAAAGTGGGGCTTGTGAATTACGCTGACTACTTACGTGGACTGTGGTCATCACTAAGGCTGGTCACTCTGATTCTATTGCTTTTGCTCAAGTAGATAATGACTGGCTCTGTGAATCCAATGTCTTCCAAATTCTCCCTGTCATGCATTACATTAATGCTTTTAGGGGCATTTGGGGAACAGGCTGACAATGGAAACTGAGTACTTGGAAATTATTACACTGTCTGAAGAGGTCCTACTCCGGAACATTCTCCAAACTTTCACGCTTCCTTTACTTTGAGAGAAGCGTCTCAGCTGTATGATATGAACAGAAAGCTCCCATCACTTATGTGGGAGGTATGAGAAAAATGGGCTGAAATAAAAGGGGAGATGAAAAACTAAGCACTTTTTAGTTGAGATTTCAGTTTTGTGTGAAAAGATCAAAACTTGGGTTTTTGTCCCCAACTAAAACAAGGAAACTTCGCCTTTGAACTTGGAAAATTTCGCGAGGTGTTCCTTTGAACGGGGGCGGCGAAAAGAGGGAATGGGGCCTTACTTATATAGTGCCTTTTTTTAAAATATCAAATTTGTCCTCTATTATATGAATGTATATACCACCCACCCGCTTTGTGAGGTATCACAGAAAAGCCGTGGGTTTTATAAACAATGCAAAAGATAAGGGTCAATTACTTTCAGTGCAAAAGATAAGGGTCAATTACTTTCAGCGCCAGAAGTTTCTATCGCCCCCCCCCACCCTTTTTTTAAAATCTTGTTTATTTCCTTCTTTCTAATAAGGTGCTGAAAAGAGGCACCTACGCATAATCCTGGCAGTAGCCCACACCCCAAGAATCTTCAGAAATAGCAATGGCTGGGAGTCAGGAAACATTCTAACAAAAAACAACGAGAATTCGCCTGATCTCCCAGGTTTCCTTCTTCACAGGCTTTCCATTGGAACCCATGAGCGACAACGCCTTGCAGAGCCTGGCCCGCTCCGGCCACCGGGCCGATTCCCAAGCCACCGGGCCAGGAGGCGCTGCGGACCAGTCCCCCGGGGCCACCGACAGCCGGAGCCCAGCCCTCGCCACCCCCACGCTGAGCCCAGCCCAGCCGTGGAGCTCAGTTCTGCACCGCCCGCCGGGGTTACTCTCGGTCATTCCGCTGCACCATCTCGCCCCAGCTTCTCCATCCCTGTGCCTTGCCTTAGGCGGCCTCAAGAGACAAGCAGCAGAGGGCAGGAAGAAATGGGGTGGGGGAGAGGAGGGAAAGGGCACCTCAGCTCCAGGTTTCCGAAGGCTCTCCAAGTCATGTTTTTAAAATAACAAAACTCGTCCACCTCGAGGTGCCTGGGACGCCAGCTCGGTGAGCGCAAGGAGACCATAAGCAGGACCCGCACCCCCCCCCCCCAAGTCAAACAAAGCCCCTGAGGCCTCAAGTGAGTAATACCACCACGGACCCCGTTTGGGACACCTCCCAGTCCTGTTCTTAGAAAACAAGAATGCGCCGCTCCAGTCCGAGGGCGCATGGGGTGGATCCCCAGATCTGAGCTCAACTCAGACCAGCTACTTAAGAACGGAGTAGGGACAAGGTGTGGGCATTCATCCCGGTGGGCGCCCGCCGACCCACAGCCAGAGGGGTTTCTAGCCAGCTCAGGCGATTGTAGACAATGGGACCTACCAGTGCAGGACCTACCAGTCTTCCCACTCCAGCAGCAGCGCCCCCAACACGACTAGGAGCCCCCCAACCCCCCGAGCCGGAGGTATTGCGCCCGGGTCCCCACGCCCACAGATGCGCCCGGGCTCTACCGCAGGGCAATCCCGGAGCGCAGCAGCACCGCGTCTCTGGGTCGCCAGAGCTTTCCTAGGACGTCCTCTCCGCATTATGCCATCCCAGCACCATTTACATTGCAAGAGGTAGGGGTTCGGACTCAAGTCCCCCAAACCTAGCACTTCCCCAAACAGTCCCAAAGTAAAACAGTAACGCCTAAAGTCACTGAAGAACGTCTTACCTGTTTTCCACTTTTGTGTTTTCGTCTCTTTTCCCCACCCCTTAAAAAAAAACCCTTCCGAAGAAGGGAGGGAAATAAGGGGGGGAAAGGAGCAAAGCGTCCCAAGAAATTGGCTCTGGTGGCCCTCGTCCTGCGGCGACCCCTGCCCTGCCTTGCGCCCGGGGAAAGAAGTGTCAGCTCGGCTCTGCGGGTCCCTGCCCCACACACTCTCCCTCCGAATTACCGGGCTTTTGCCGGGACTAGTTCCTTTTATAGATTCGGCTGCGCTGAGAGCAGAGGTTACTATCGGTCAAAGCTTGTTCTCTCACTCCCTCCTTCCCCGCCCCCTTCCCCTGCCTCTGTTTTTGTAGCTCAGTCACTCAGCAGAAAGCACGTGGAGCCGTGCCCCGCCCCTTAAACGGGCGATGCCCCGCAGCTCCCCGTGGGGCTGCAGGCGTCAGGTAGGGGGATGGGGGTGCTGCGGACAGTGCCCGCTTCTCCGGCTGCGCCTTCTGACCCGGCCTGAGCAGGAAACGAGGGGTATGTAACGGCGCCGGAGACTGTCTCATCCATGTTCCTGTGATCCAACAGCGCTAGAGAAAATCGCTTCCTCTAAACTCCTTTCAGCAATTTTTTTTTCTTTTGTTTGTCAGTTTACTCAGTAATTGGGAACACGAGGCTGAAAACCATCCCGACACCACCCCTTTAGTCTTTGTTTCCAAATGCCTAGGGCGTGCAGGAAGGCAGACAGCCCTCTGGATAATTGGCTGGTTGTTTTACTTCCTTATTTATTTTTCGCCACAACTCCCGACTTTGGTAATCAATAGGCAACTTACTGCTTTTGGGATTTCCAGCCTGGGCCTCCCGGGTCCCTGGGTGGGCCAACGAAAATCATCTTGTTCCTTCTCTCCATAACCTGGGGGAAGGAGAGAGCCCCAAATGACAGGTCCATATGGCCCAGCCCCCTTTTATTTTCAATGTATTGATCAGGGTCCTAGTGATGAATGCCCAAGGCTTGCATTTTTGCTTCTGTATATTTGCAAAGTGTAGCTAGAGAATCATAGCTGTGTAAAATCATGTAACCATCCCAGATCTCCAACTTCTTCCTAGTCTATCTAGCCTTGGCTTTGACAGCCAGGAGGAAGACTGCCCCTAGAATTTGACAAACAGAAGCAAGATTTCAAATGAAGGCCCACATACTTATGTCTAAATATTCGAGTTATAAATCAAGCCAACAAACTGTAAAATAAATGTCTTCTGCCTTGACAAAGATACCTTGGAAGCAATCAGGAATGGCCAGTTCACATTCAGACTCCTTATAGTTTGACCTGAGTTTTGGCAAGAATGTGGTGAAATGGGAGAGCTTGCCTCAGACCCTTTCTCTTCCCACCTCCAGCTCCATCATAACCCAGAAGAGCCTCCACTGTGTGCATATGGACCCCCCAGCTGCACGAGCTTCCTCCAGGCATGCAGTCACTGCCACAACTTGAGCTCAGGTACTATTCCAGTGATGAGGCCCTAGAAAGTGCAGTAAGAGACTTTGGTCCAGGAATTCTGGGATTCCAGACCTCTGGTGTCATGGTCCCTTGGCCCCGTGGACTGCTCTCACTTAGGAAGGGATGGAGTTTGCAGAGGGCCAGAGCCAAGCCTTCTGAATCTCAGGTTGCAGGGGAGAGGTCCCTCTTGCCTGGCTCAAAGAATAGCCCTGGCCAAGAGACTGGGTTCTGGGGTCAAATTTGACTGAACCACACGATCTACAAACTTCTGCCTCCATTTCTTCATCTGTAAAAATGGAAAAAATTCGTATTCTCTCCCTGCCTCACCAGGGTTTTCTGAAAGTGAATTTTATTCATTTAGGCCTCTTAAAAGAATAGCATTGTGAAGAAAGAGGATGTTATTAGGTGGCTATTAATGTCATTTTCAGGTCATTGTCATGTTATTACTAGCCATGGCCTATAAGGTGTTTCCCATGCCAAACTTTGAAAACCGCAGGTCTAGCAAAAGTTAAAAGTAACCTCTATGACCCTCTAGATATAAAGTAAAGCTCCTCTATGTGCGATTTGGGAGAGTGATTAGGTCTCCCTGACTTTCCACCCCCTCCACTACCCCTACTCTACCACCACTTATCACAGTGCTTAAAATCCCACCAAATTACTCCTTTTGGAATTTTGAAGGCTATTGTTCCCAAGAGCACCCTACTAAAAGTAAGCCCTTAGATTGCTCTACTGGGAAATAAAGAACAGTAAGTCCTGTACAAATAACACAAAGACAGGATGCTGGAGAAAGAAGGTGAACCCAAGAAGCAGAAGGAAGCCCCAGACAGCCATTGATTCTAATTGCACACTTCAGTGGCCTCAAAGCCAAACTTGATCATTTTTAACTAAGAACAATCTGTCGTGTTACCTCTACAATGAAATGTGTACACACTGTAATGTTGCAGACCTGTTTATGAGTCTCACTGATTTTGAGCAATAAAACAGCCCAGGCCTCCATAGAGGCTAAGTGATTTGGCCAGGTGATGCAAGGACTTAAGTCGGATGACACCAAACCGATTCTTTGCAAGTGTGACAAATTCATATGACAAAAAGACTGAACTGCGAAAGTTAGGGCCTAAGGAAATATGTCCCTTGAGAGGGTGAATTCTCTCCCTTGAATGTCGTGGGTTGATTTGTTCAGTAGTGAACTTTCCTCCAAGTCTTCAGATTTCCTGCCACGGACACCAAAACTCCAACTCTCCACCCTACAGGAGCCTTTCCTAATAGGTAGGAAAACCCTTCTCTGTTGCTCTTGCTCTGGAGAAGCTGATTCTGTAAATGTAGCCCAGGTTGCTGGAGGTTCTGTTCTGAGATGACCTTGGCGTTTCCTAATCACAGAATTGCCCTTTGGGCAGCTGTGACTTTGGAGACCCTGCTAGAAGTCACGGAGCTACAGAGAAGCTTGATTTTATCATTCCACTGAGACTTTTCAATTAGAGATTACCGAACAGGCTTTCCTGGAGGTTGCTTTAGTATGTAATATCTGTTAACCATTGTGCCTAAATGTACATACACACATTGTTTAAAATATAAATGATTTTCACCACACATGTAGTTTGGTTGGTGCATACTCTGTTTGGTCCCAGGAAACTCTGAAAATAAAAATTGGGCATTACAGGCAGTCGATGAAGAATAAAAACTGAAGCGTTCTAAATTCAAGTTGAATTTGTTACAATCAAAAAGATCTAATAGCTGGATTTTTTAAAACATTCCTGGATAATGAGGAGTGCCTCAAAAATTTTTAAAAAATACATAATCCTTTTATATTGCCTAAGGAGGAATAAAAGCAACTACAGTTCATATTTGAGTCAGTTTAATTCCAATACATGGTTAGACACATAAACAAATCATCACACAATCAATGTTCAAACAAACAAAAATACGAGAAGTCACCATTATTTGTGGAGTAAGCCATGAGTCCCATAGGCTCTCCAAACCTACAATTTCAATTTAACTGAATCAATGTAATCCCCTTCTGTATTGACGTGACTGCCATCAGCATCTAAACGAGATTCCAGACCATTACTGCTCCTGGACTTGAGTAAGAAAGTGGTTGTTCTGCTTATCATTGGGGCCAAGAAATTAGTCTGAATTACAGACAGATATAGTCCCTGAGTTACTAACTCATCAATGAGTTACAACTCTTGTTTTCAAAGCCATCTTTTCAAGCTGCCTCCCTTCACACTCGTCTTCTCTTAAGAGCCAAATTGCTGAAAAGATTTCATCTCTACCCTTTCCATTCATTCCCTCTCTAGCCCCTTTCAGGCAAACTCTTGCCCCCACTACTGAGTCTGTGCTGTCCAAATTCATTGATGACCTCCTTAAAAAGAGAGCGGGAAAGGCTAAGTGCTGTCTTTTTTTTTTATCATTATTAAAAAAAAAAAAAAAAAACGCCTGCTTAATTGGCATTGCCAATGACCTCCTTTAAGTCCTTAGGCCACCTGATCTCTGGTATCTGACACTGCTGACCACACCTTCCTTCCTGAAACTAGTTCTCCTGTTTTGCATGAATCTGGTTCTCTGCTGACTCTCCTGCCTGTCAGCTAATGTTCTTTTCCAGACTCCTCTCTCCATATGTGTCCCCTGATACTGATTTTCTCTTTTTCTTTCTACGTGCTCCACTCCAGTGGCTTCACTTAAACCCTATCATCTCCTTGCTGAGCTACACACATACAGGAGCCAGCAGGACCTGTGATGTGCTCACTCCGACTCAGAAGAGCGGAGTGTGTATATCTCTTCCCACCTCGACAATAAGTGACTTCCCCTGGGCTGCTTTAAAACCAGCCAGTGGTGGGAATATTTACACCATTGGAAATCCGATACAATCAGNCTGATCTCTGGTATCTGACACTGCTGACCACACCTTCCTTCCTGAAACTAGTTCTCCTGTTTTGCATGAATCTGGTTCTCTGCTGACTCTCCTGCCTGTCAGCTAATGTTCTTTTCCAGACTCCTCTCTCCATATGTGTCCCCTGATACTGATTTTCTCTTTTTCTTTCTACGTGCTCCACTCCAGTGGCTTCACTTAAACCCTATCATCTCCTTGCTGAGCTACACACATAAAGGAGCCAGCAGGACCTGTGATGTGCTGCTCACTCCGACTCAGAAGAGCGGAGTGTGTATATCTCTTCCCACCTCGACAATAAGTGACTTCCCCTGGGCTGCTTTAAAACCAGCCAGTGGTGGGAATATTTACACCATTGGAAATCCGATACAATCAGGGCTCTCTTTTCTTTTCTCCTCTCAGAAAACCAGTTGTTGACAGTTCCCAGCACAACACTGAATGGGACATTCTACAAGTAAACCCCAAGCCAGTTTTCTAATCTCCCCTTTAATTTTCCCTCCTCCACCTGCGTTTTAGTTTTTAGTTCACTGAACGATATCATCATCCACACATCAGCTAGGGGAAATCATAGTCATCCTCACTTATTTTTTATGGCTTTGTCTCTATCTTTCTCTTCTTATTCTAAAGAGCACCGAAGTCAGGTCAATCAGACCTAAATATCTCTTAAAGCTGTCTCTTCATCTTCACCCCCACTGCCAAAGTCCAAGCCAAATATCTGGGCTTCTGTATTGCAGTAACCTCCAGACTCCCGTTCCTGCCTGCTTTTAGCTTCTTCCTCTTCCTATTTATCTTCCCTACCACATGGGAGTCATTATTGCTTGGGGGAGAAAAAAGCTAAGCAAACCAACACAAGCGCCAAAACTGTCTAATCATATTTTTCCCCCTCAAAGCCTTCTACCATTCTCCATTGCTTACAAAGAGGGAAAAAATCCCTCAAACTTCCTTACAAAAAAAAAAACCTACAAAGACCTTTGAAAACATGACATTTGGAGGCCTGTGAAGCTTCGTTGTCATGTTTTC
Organism: Sturnira hondurensis; assembly: GCF_014824575.4. Lineage (NCBI taxonomy): Eukaryota > Metazoa > Chordata > Mammalia > Chiroptera > Phyllostomidae > Sturnira > Sturnira hondurensis. Next base: position 14,738,474 of record NW_028095197.1, read on the forward strand.
CCTAGCTCATCTCTAGCTCATCTCTACCCATCCCCCTTCCACAAACTTCCGTGTCTCTGCTCCTATAGTTTCCCATTGCTCGGAAATCCTTCTCATCTTCACCCCTGTCCTGTTGAAGTGTACATATTGAATGAGATGGATGGAAATAACTAAGTAACTCGGCTGTACTATTGCTCTACAAGTAGGAAGCAAAAGGGGCAGAGAACAGATACAGAAACCACTTCCCCCATCAGAGGGAAAGCATGGGGTAGAGGGTAGGTGAGAGAGAAATATTACTCAAATTAATAGACAAATAATACCCTTGGCTCCGATCCATTGGTAGGTGTAACAAGAGATTTAGAGGGGACATAGTACCCTTACGTTTGACAAGAAAATAATTGGAGTTTATGGATTAAAAGAAACCATGGGTGTATTATAACAGAAGTGATGTATCTGCATTCTTCTCTCCTTATTCAGAGTACTTTTTTGACACTTGTTAAGAATCCATATTCCTGGCTGTGATTTCTGGGATGATAGACTGCTTTATTTCTTAGCCAGGAGCTTTCCTTCTCTCCAGCATATTAATAAGGTAATAAATCACTTTAAAAAAAGGAAATCCTAGAAAATGTTCCAAATTTCTCTTTTCTCCTAGGCCCAAGCCTCTCTTCCCCTTCAGCACTTTGGGGACCATTCCTTCAGAAGCAGCAGGGTCTTCCCTTTGTTGTGCCCTTCAGTGGTCTCGTGTTGGGTCTTTGACCTGTCTTTGTAACAGTATCCCTCATGGCTTCTGCACTTTGTCTGGAGAAAATGAATGTTTTGTCAGTCCTCAAAGACTGGCTACCCAGAGAATGTGCTGTGACCACACCATGGAAGTAGCCTTTATCTCCCTTTCTCGCTGCCATGCTCCTGGTGACTGATGTCCAGTGATGTGTGAGCGATTTCTTGGGTGGCTGTTGGTCCTAGAAACCCACGCATGCAGAATCATCCCCAAGTACATAAACTGGTGGAGAGTGGGCCCCATTCCCAGAGGTCAGGGGCTTTGCACAGAGCTGACCCTAAAGCTGGTTTCCTTTTGATTGACTCCCTTACCGAGCAGAGCTCAGCCAGAAGTCCCTGCAGCGGTCTACCCGCCTCGTCTGTCTACTCGCCAGGGAGGAGGCAGTCCTGAACACACTGGTAGAATGAGAAAGAAAGCTAATTGAGGGTCTAGTCCTAAGACGTCTAAGGGAATAAAATCAGAGGTTAAAGAAAGAGGAAAATTATGTAAAAATGAAGATCATAAAATCTGAGGGTGCCGGTGACACGTGACTAGGTCCAACCTTCAGATGGGCGACTGAGCAATGCATATAAAGCAGCTTTGACCCACTACTTTTACTCAGAGGAATTTACACTAAGACAAGAACCAAATATATGGTCAGTGGTTTATGTGCAACATGTTTGTCACTATGTTATCTGCAAAAGTGAACATTTAAAAAATATTCCATCATCTAATGTCATGAAATCTTTAAAATAAACTCTGATAAACCTATATGATAAAAGTCCACGTAGTCATTAAAATAATGTTCTTAAAGGTAGTGATATGGGAAACTGCTCATGATAAATGCTCATTGAAAAAAGGAAAGCTATAGTTATGTGTGCATATGATTTACATTTAGTAAAAATAGTAGTATATTTCTACTCGTTTTCATAGAGATGCATGTGCATAGGAATGAATGGAAAGAATGCCATCTAAAGTTAATAGCTATTTTCTGTGGATGGTGGGATTAGAAGCAAATTTTTATACATGTCTATATTTTACAAATGTTCTAGGGTAAACATACCCTATTTTTCAGCTAAGAGACGCGGCATTAAGAACAGAGTTTGTAGATAAGTAGTGGGAGGAGATAAGTTTACATCTGCAGAAAGGCAAACCATAAATTACCACATGGTAACAGTAAACCCTAAAATATTTTAAAAGAATGTATACACAGTAATGAAAAACAGAAGAAAATAATGGAGAGAGATGAAAATGGTCCAGGCAGCTAAAACTTGTTGGTGAGTAGTTTTATAAATGGTTCAAAAAATAAATGAATAAAATGAGAGGATGTTAAACCCATTCTAAGGATCCGCGGCTAAGTGAGAATTCCTCAGTTGTACGCTATACCTGTGTGTCCCTGGGCAAGTGGCTTCCCCTTTCTGAGCCTCGGTTGGCTCATCCAACAGAGGGAAGTAATAGTAGACTCTACCCTGTGAGTATTAAATGAGTTAGTACATATGAAGTGCATGTACTATGCCTAGCATATGGTAAGTGCTCAGCAAATGACTGCTGTGGTTATTATTATTGCCATTTTGATCGCTACTATTATTATCCCGAACAACAGTATAACTATTCCCCAATGCCCGAGAATAACTTAATAAATGTGACTCCTTTCCAAAATTCCAGTTTGTAGATTTTTAAATCGGATAAACAAATACAATCTACTTCACCAGCCTGGAGTTAAAATACAAATAGGGTCATATCTCTTTTTAATCTTTTATTTAATTATTCAAATCCCCACTCACCTATTAACAGGAAGTTCAATATCTCTTTCTTGAGATTTCCCACCCTCTCTCTCTAGAATAGCCTAAGAGTCCTGGAGGCTTCCAGAGAGATCTCATTACTACCAAGCCATTGTTCTGTCTCTAGCACACAGTAGTACCTCTCAAACTGGGGCCTCAAAGTTCACTGCTGGAATTATGCCCTGACCTCAAAACAGCTTTCATCGTTCCCAACTTTTGAGCTCTCAAAAGTTTATGCACTTTAGTTTGTATCAGAATTTGTACACTGGCAACCCATGGCCGCATCCAGCAGTCTGACACATGGTTTGGATTAGAGTGTACTGATATTTTATTTGAAATAGCTGACAAGCTTGGAAATATCACACAAAAGTCTTTATTTGTGGCTTCTATTGAAAAGGTGGAGGCCCTGACTGCAGGAGGCCTATTCCTACATAGTAACCACTGGAAAGAGATTCTCTCTAGATGGAATATGTCATTTGCATTTTGCCCAAGTCCCCAGTGATACCTATATGTCTTAAATAGCCTAACTTACCTAAATGTTGGTGAAATTTAAATCTAGCTGAGAGTCCCTTTACGCTGTAGCTGAACTCTCTCATCTCTGCACTCATAAGAATCGCATCTCTCTTTACAGATTGTACGTTTGAATTTGATTTTTTGCTAAGTTTGCTAGTTTGCTAGTATGAATTTGAGTTTTTCAAGGCATACAATTATAACTGGAACTGAACACAACTTGAGTCACAAAGCAGCAAAAGGCATCACCACCTCCACCAAAAGAGATACTACTTCCTCAAAAATCCCACCCTTCTCTAGTATCAAAGGCCTCGTCAAATCAGCAGGGAAGAGTCCAAGAGGTCAGGAGCAACACTCTCTTTTGGTAACTAAAAATGAGACCAAAAACCATCCAAACTCACAAGAGTTCAAAGTTGGATTCAAGACTCTTTGTTTATTGACTTAAACCCTGGAGATAAACGAAAGACGGAAGACTGAAAAAACAGGCAGCACTCCATGGGGGGTGGGCTGTAGGGCAAACATGGAGAAGAGATGGACCAGAAAAACAGGCAAGCGAGCAAGCCGAGCAGACAAAAGCACCCGCAAATGAATCTCCAGTGTGTGAGAGAGTTTCCAATGAGCTAAGATTCTATGAGCTAATGGCAATTACTTCTTCTGCAGACAATTTGTGGGTCACCTTACATTTCTGTGTAATTACCAGTGTGTCATATATCATGTGATACAGTGAACACTAACTTTGCAGTTTCACACTCTCATTTACATAAAGCCATGCAAAGGCAGACAGAAATGTGAGACTTCAAGACTTCAAGGAAACTGTGGAGTCTTAGTAATTTGATTCTAAAGACAGATGCTTGACAAGAGGTTATATTTAAGTCAACCATCAAATCTATCAAGACGTAATTTCTAAATTTAGTAATAGATAACCTTTCCATTTTATCCTCCAATCACCATATGCATAAAGCCATACTTGATGCTAAGCAAGGTGCATTATTTGATGTTTACGCCTGTAAATGCCTTCAGGTTATATTCCTTCAGCCCAAGAATTACCTTTTAAATATCAAAGACAGCTCCTCAAAAATGAGGAAGTGTTAGGAAACAACACATATTGGAGGTGAAAAGTTAAACAATGGAAATAATATTGCAGGTCTCAGCAGTCCCAGAAATATACTTTTGGGGTGTGCGTGACACTTGAATAAGCCTGACTTGAGAATATTTTTTGACTTGAGAACATTTTTTCATGGCCTAAAACCCAAACCCGAAAACTTTGCATGGGTTTTTTTGTTTAAAAATAAATTTAAAAAATATATAATACATGCTCAGAGTCAAATGTTAACACTATAACAAAAGTATAAAGAAAAAGGAGTCTGAAAAAAGTATAAAGAGGAAAAGCGAGAATCAGTATAAGCCCACAAGCTAGAGATGACTTCTGTCAGAGTGTCTCATGTACATTCTTCCAGAAGTTTTTCTATAAATAAATATATATTTAGATGTATGCTTTCTTCCATTTTTAAAACAAGTGCATGTCATATATGCTATTTGTAAACTATTATTTCACTACATATTATGGACAACTTTCCATGTAAGCAAGTGTAAATTTATATTATTTTAAATATGGATAATGTTCGACTATATCATGACTTGAAACCAAATCCCCACAGATAGACGTATAGTCTATAGCTCTTTTTAATACCATAAAAGACATAGCCGTGAACATCTTCATACTATCTTTGTACAGATGCAAAGATTCCTGAGAATATTTTTGCAAATTTGGCGTTATCAAGTAGTAGAATAGGCATACTTTATATTTTGATACATATAGGTAAATTACTCTCCATAAAGTTGGCACCAATGTATGAATAGGGTATTAGAGTGCCTACTTTACTTATTTTCATAAAATAAAATTTATTTTTTTCTTTTGCTCTAAAATTCTATGAATTTTAACACATATATAGATTCGTTACCACCACCATAATCAGAATATAGAACCGTTTCATCTCCCCAAAATCTTCCTCATTCTATTTCTTTATAGACACACCTCTCCCTCTCCTCACATCTAAACCCTTGGCAGCTACTGATCTATCGTCTGTCCCTATAATTTTATCTTTCCAAAAATACCATTTCGGTGGATTTATATAGTATGCAATCTTTTGAGACAGACCTCTTTCTCAGCACAACGCTGAGCTTCATCCAAGTTGTTGCATGCATCAGTAGTTCCAATGGGATTTTTTTTTTATTGCTAAGTAGTATCTCATTATGTGGATATACCACAGTTTGCCTCTCCACTCATCCACTTAAGGATATTTTTCCCCCAGTTTCCGGCAGTTACAAATAAAGCTACAATAAACATCTGCATATAGTTTGAGTGTGTGTATCTGAATATAAGTTTTTTATTTCTCTAGCATAAATGCCCGGGAGTGAGAGTACTAAGTCAAATAGTAGGTGTATGTTTGGAACTGCCCAACTTTTTGCGGGGTGACTGTTCCATTTTGCATTCTCACTAGGCATGTGAATTACAATTGCCCTACATCTTTGTCAGCACTTTATATGGTCAGTACTGTTTTACCTTAGCTATTCCAATAGGTGTATATTGGTATAAATATGTCTACATTTTTCACCCTCTTATTAACATTTTCTCAGTCTTTAAATTATGTCCAATCTAACTTGTTTTTTGTTCTGATTTATACCTCTAATTACTAGAAAGAATGAACACCTTTTCATTAGTTTATTGATCTTTTTTATCCAAGTGTTTATCTTTTCCTGATTTATTTGTTGAGCATTTCGTTAAGCCAAGTGTTTTAACTCATTGATTGTTCATGTGTTTTAGTATTTTTCCCAGATTGCCATCTTTCTTTTTTTTTTGTAACTTTGTTACGTCTATGAATCTTTTCCTTTAAGGCTTCTGGCTTTGAGGTTTATAGATCCTTCTTCATTTCAGGATTATAGACATATTCAATGAGATTTTGTCAAGCATTTGCATGAATTAGTAAACATTGACTTTTATTTGTTACTAGCTGCTTCCGCCAGAGCCCAAGGGGCGGGGCTCAGAAATAGGGCAAGGGTCAGGGTAGTCAGCTTATTCTCATTGTTTGAAAATTGAATTTTTTTTAAATCTGTTTCTCTATCAGCAGGGATCAATTGTATACAACCAGATAAAAACATTATGTGAAATGTTCTGCTGAGCTTTTAAGTGAATATGCCAAGATATTTCATGGGAAGGGAGATTGTTCTGAGGCAGGATGTAAGTGGAGGTGGAGAGAGACTCTCCCAGCTGCAACTTTGCCAAGAATTCCATCTCTTTCCCCCAGAGACCGAGAAAATGACCTCTCTAAAAACTAAGAGTTAATTACTAGAAGTCCTGATTTAGACTCCACACACCCCAAAGAACACTTTTAGTGAGTAAATAGGATTAACGCTGAGCTGGGCGGGGGCTGCCCAAAGGTGAACTGAAGGATGAAGGTAGAGGCAGAGGCTCTAAGATCCTAGTCAAGTGCTGAGAACCAAGGAAACAAACCCCAAAAGAGAAAATATTAATATGCCAGAGTGTAGACCACCCGAGGGGAAGAAAACACAGTAAAGAGAAACTACGGGTGAGAAAGGAGTCAGTAAGGACAGGCAGCAAAGCAGATGATTAGATATAACGCATTGTAGCAGGAGTTGGCTTGCTCCATGGCAAAGGAGAAACAAGATAAAAGAAGGTGAGGGGACTGAGCCACGCTGGGCCAGGAATCCTTGCCGAGGTCAGCAGCTATTCAGGGAAAGAGGGGAGCCATACTGGGAGCAAAGGCAGAATTTATAATCAGTTGTAATTTTCACTGTCTAGTAAAATTAACTGAAAATTTGCCTATACTTTATTAACGTATTATCCTCAAATTTCATTTCTATAGACTGTTTAAGAACCTCTGATGCTCATTAGTTATGTCAGAAATTCCAAACTCCTATCATGTCCATAATTTTCCACCTGCACACCTGCCTACCTGGTAGAATGAAAAGGGAGGGTTTCATGACTGGCCCTGGAAATGAGGGTGTAACTTGTATATACAGGGTGGGGTGAAAGTAAATTCACAGTTCTGAGTACACAAACCAGACTTTATCCTTGTATTATTGTTTATTAATTACTGTACTGTTTTCCATACAAACAACCGTAAACCTACCTTGCTCCACCTTGTATGCTTTATTGTCACATCATCATTAGCGTGGTCACTTAATTCATATGTTAGTATCGTCTCATCATCAGCCAAGTACATGTAAATGTCAACAATTCATTCAAACAAGTCAAAATAAGTGAATGGATTGAGAAAAACCATCAAGATAATTAGGGCCAAATCTGAAGTTCTTTACCTAAGCTTGAAAACAGACTCTCTGAACACCCATACCTGTCTGATGGTGACACCACTTGCCTTAGGCATTTTTTTCCAGTAAGCACTCATGGAGGACCAGCTATGTGCCACATAGTGTGCCGGGTGCTATCGTGCGTCGAAGGAGCTCATAGCTGAGCGAGGAGAGAGAGAGCAATTCCAATACTACCAGAAGCAAGCTACAGTGAAGGGATAAAAGCCAGGTGCTGAGGAAGCATGAAGGAGCAACAACCCAGCCTGAAAGGTCTGAAGAAGCTTCACGGAGGAGTTGGCATTAGAGCTGAGCCTAAAAACTTGAGGATTTCTCCAAGCGTAGATGGAAAGGTATATGAAGGCATAAAAGCACAGGGCGTTGCGCAAATCAAGACAGGTGCAAATAAAGCCGCCTACTGCAGCCGGAGCCAAGGCGTGTCGCTCAGAGGGCGGTGGCAGCATGCAAGGCAGAAGGTTGGCCAAGGCCCTCTGGGGAAGGGCAGGAAAGCCATGCCAGAGGCTTAGATTCACTGTGGCCCTCTGCTTCTTTTCTTTTTTTTTTCCATTCAGTTTTACTGAGATATGATTGGCCTGGAGCACTTGATGAGAGTAAGATGTACAGCGTGATGACTTGGCTCACATATATTGTGAAGTGTTTGCCCCAACACGTTTAGTTCACCTCCATCATCTCATATAAATTTTTTAAATGTCCTTTCTTCTTATGTCTCCTCCACTTCTGACTTGGCCTGAAATATGCATATAATTGGTGCTCTTTTCTTCATTTGCCATGTGGACGGAAACAGTAGAGTGATTAAGTGTGAACACTCTGAAATCATGTGGTCTGGTTTCCAATCCCAGCCTTGACCTTTCAGGAGCTGAGTGACCTTGGCCAAAGTATATACCATCTCTGTGCTTTGGTTTTTTCATTTATAAGGTGAGGATAATAGTACCTACCCCACAGATTTGTGATGAGGATTACTGAGTTAATATACAGAGAGAAGTACTTGGAACATAGCTGATAAATAGTCAACATTCAATAAATACTAGATAGTGTTATTATAAGATCATACTGGCATATTCAGAAATTAATAATATGCTTTTAAAAGTTTCTTTTTCCATTGTGTACTTTCCCACTACCCCTGATATTAGACCACATGTGATTTTTGCTTTCTTTCAATAGTCCTGCTGGGTGCCCCACCTTTTACCACCCTTCCTTGGACAACAGCCTTCGTTAAAAATTACTTCTGAAGCAGAGCACCATTTGCTATTGTCAGATTGGTCTTGTGTGACCACTGTCCAGCCCGGCTGCTAATTAGAGATGAATGGACAGTTCACAGCCAGTTAAAACTGCCCCCCAGAGTGCAGCCCGGGCTGGGAGGGGCCACCAACAGAGAAATCTCAGCCTGCGGCCCCCAGAATATGGCACTGTGGAAATGGACTTTCTACTTTTCCAAGCAGGGACCACCATGATATCACACCTCCACTGGAGGCATTCCATTTAACTTTCTAAAACAGCAATCTGCCAAGTCTGTGGGAAATAAAATAATAAAAAGGTGTCAGGTATAAAGTGAGGGAGAGAAACCAGAGGCCAGGCAGAAAATAAGCAGCTCCAAGAACTGCTTTGGGTTTCATTCCAAACCAACCACAAATGAGTGCAGTTGGTTGCCAGGTTAGCAAACTTGTGTTTCAAGCTTAAATTTATGGTCTACAAAGAACTCAACAAAGGCATGGTGGCTCAAGGACAATAAAACATCTGTTGAAGCATTGTGTCTCAAACCTTTAAGACAAAGCCCCAAAGCAGACATTCACACAACAGTGTGACTGACACTGTTCTACAGTTGCACAGTGTCTCGTCACATAACCTTGTATTTTATTCAAGAGAAAGAGGGTCCCAGGCCACAGCCACTCTCTGAACTCCAAGGCAGGCTCCATGGGATGGAACATTCTCTAGCCTTCCATGTGTCCACCAGTACTTTCTGGAGAAAGAACTCGTTATCATAACACTGAAAAGAACCTCGTTTTTCATCTTGCCCGATGAGGTCCTCGCGAGATGAAAAAATCCGAAGCACAGAAAAGTCAAGTGCCTTGCCCAAGGTTAGTGTTAGTGACAGAGCTGGAGTCCCGGATAATTGACGGCCAGGCTTCTCGCTTGACAGGTTGTTTAAATCATGTGGATGCCAGCAAGCTTATGGCAATCGCATAGCTGAAAATAGCCCAGGTTTGTACTTTGTGCTCACCTGCCTGCGAAGTAGGTCACATGAACAGCCTCCCAGACTTTATCAGTCCAGTGCCTCCACTTGCTCATTCAGGAACTTACCCCTATCCCGAAGTCGTCCCTCCCCAGGGTCTTTGCTTTGTCCTGCACAGGGACGACCTGCAGCCCACCAGCCCCTTCCTTAAAGGGAGGTCCAGCTGCCCTGCCTCCGTCCATCCTGGCTCCTCCCTCATGCTTCCTTGCACTGAGGTCTGCACATTTCTGCAGACAGGCCTCTGACCCGGAATGAGCACTGTGATCTGAGGGCCAGGGCTGAGGCCAAGGTGCGAAAGGACGGCGTGGGACATGTATACTGCCTTTAGCTACCTTGGTCCCAAAGCAGGACTGCGCGTACCTTAAGCTTTCTGTCTCTTTCACAAACACAGACTCTGTTACTTGCTCTGGCGCCATGCCCCTCCTGCAGGGGCTCACAACCAGGCCCTCAAGCCGTGAGACCAAAATGAGGGAAAAGTTGGGGGTGATTACTTAGGCAATTCTTGCTTTTCTATCCTTCCTTGGTCTTTATCTGCCCTCACATCACCCCAAATGCCTCTCCAAACATCATCATCATTAGAATACCCAGGAGCAACAACATATAACAGCTCCTTCCTCCATCACCCAAAAAACCCCAGAAAGTGCCCATGTGTGTTTCTCTGCAGGGAAGTCACTGCCTAACCCTGGGTGCCAGAAGCGCCTGAGTTCAGCTCTGCCTCAGATAAGACATGCCTTTACAGCTATGGGAATCACATCACCAAGTGGTCATAAGCTTAAATAAGTCACCTCTGGGATGGGGTCAGGGGAGGGGGTGGGCGGGGAGGATACATCATTTCTAAGCAATGCCCACCCTAGTTTACCAGAAGGAGAAGCTGAGAAGGAAATGGAGGCAAGTACTGTATTTGAAAAACAATCCCAGGATGCACCGTGAGAGAGTAGGGAAAGTGAGACAAGAAAAGGAGAGATAACACTGAAGGGTGTGGTAAATACAGGTTATTAACTATGAGCTACTAGCGTTCAGAAACTGTGAGGAACTTGCCTCAAAATCAAAGCCAGGACCAGTGTGGGGTGCATGAGGTAACCAGGGTGCAAAATTTAAGGGGGCATTCACTCCCAAGGTCTGCCAAGTTCAAGTCGTGCAAAACAGTCAGCCCTGCTCAGAATCACACCATGGAGGATGAGAAAGTGGAGTATTTATTCATTGACTGGTTGATAATTATCCCCTGTCCCAGGGGTGCCAGTGGCTCTACACTTCTGTACAGAGCCTGTCTGAGCTTCTGCAAAATTTTCACAGTGCCAGGAAAGCCTCAAGGCAGAGAATAGGAGATGCATGTGCTCGGAGTGGAAAGCTGTCCATGCTCTGGATACTACCTACAGCAGCTGCCAGTGAGCGCGGGTGCACAGAGGGAACAGAGTGTCAACTGCATTGGCTGCATGCGAGTACCAACAGTTTCCTGAATGCACATCGAAATTATAAAACTCATGGGCAGACCCCACTGTTGCTGAACGCTAGGGCCTCCTAGGACTCAGTCAATTGCCCAAAACTCAAATCAGGCTGAAGGCAAAAACATTTTGCACTTAGAAGTACAGAATTTAAATGGCTAGAGCTAAGATTTCAGAAATATAAACTTTGAAAAATTAACACAGCTTGCAGCATTATTTGGGTCTTGCTAATTTCTTTGGAAGAAAGGGGGTTTTTTGTTTTGTTTTCTGTTTTTTGTGGGGCTTTTTTCTTTTTTTTAATAATTTTTTAAATTTAATTCTTGTTCAAGTACAGCTTTCTGTCTTATATTCCCAACCCTGCCCGCCCCCCACCCCATGCTCCCCGCCTCCCTCCCCTTTCCGCCCCCCACCCTTAGTTATTGTCCATGTGGCCTTTCTACTTGTTCTGTGTTTTGTTTTGTTTTGTTTTCTATTTCCTTCTTTCCCGGGCTTTGGCACTTGAACTGGGTGTTGCTGCATCTTAAAGAACAGGTAAAGGCATACCTATTTTGTTCAAAAGTCTTAGCTAGCAGGGGAAATCCCTTTATCTACCTTCTTTGTGTTCCTCTTTCAAATCAGAGGTCTATCTCAAAAAAGGAAGGCTTAATAGAAATGCAAAGAGAACCAAAACAAAGATTATTCATTCTACTTTTTTCCTTCCAAATTCAACTGTAGTTTATGGGCACTCAGTGAGTGAGTGAACCAAGAAATTAATTAAAGAAATCTTGGAAGAAGGGATTCGTGTTAGGGTGGTCGGTGATGCTGGCGGTGAAAGAATTCACAAAGAGAAGAAAGTGGAGAGAGTAAAGTTTTATTCACTTTCCGAGAAAGGAGAGAGACACCAGCATTGAGGGGTGGGGGCTTTGCACTTTTTTTGGATTACAATTGGACTAAAAGGGTGGGGATGGTGGCTGTTGTGTGGCCCTAGGCTGTTGGGTGGTGTCACTTGAGGCTGCAGTTGGTTCCAAGGTTATCTTCTGCCTGTGGCTGTAGGGAGCGATTAGTCACTTTCTGTTCTTTTTTTCCCAGTAATTTCCAGTCCCGGGGACAGAATCTCAGAAGAGTGAACTGGCAGTCATGTTTAACAAGGTCACAGGCCTGCCCGGCCAATGGTGCCAGGATAGCAAATGGCACTGGCTTTGTCCTTTCAATTTAGATGTGAGTAAAATGATTGTGTAAGGGTTAGGATTTCACATTTGCAAGGCTGGGGCAAGACAAAAGGGTGGGGTGGGAAAGGATTGGTGATAGCAGAGGGGAGCCTCTGATATGCCCTGGGTGTTACTCGGTTGGTGGCCTCTGAGTAAAGAGACTCACATCTGTCCCGTACTGGGTCACTTCGCGGGGCTCTTTCTTGGTTCTCTCTGTCTCGGTCTCTCTCTCTTTAGTGGAACACATCCTCCAGTAGGTTCTTGAAAAAGGTCACATTGGAAGAAAAATTTTAAAGCCTTGCCTATCTTTATTCCATATTTTATTGGTAGAATTGTTTGAGTGTAGCATTTAAGGTTGGAAACCATTTTCCCTAGGAATTCTGAGCACAGCGCATCGTGGTTTGCTGAAGTCTAGGTTGCTGTTGAGAGAATGCTTTGCGCAATCACTTTCTTATTCCCTCTCCCCTGCCTCCCTCCCTGGGAGGTTCTGGGGTTTCCTCTTGGGTCCAGTGTTCTGAAATTTCACCAAAAGTGTGCCGCTCACCGAGTTGGACGCTCAGTGCGCCCTTTCATGCTGGAAACATGGACTTCGATCCTGGGATATTTTCTTCTATTTGATAAATGTCCTTTTCCTCCTCCTCCTTCTTTTATTCTTCTTCTGGAAGTTGTTTTTACTCAGATTTGGATTTCCTAGATTGATCTTCCCATTTTCCTGCTTATTTCCTCCTGTTTTTAGCTCATGGACTTATTATTTTATTTTAATGGGTACTTCCACAGTTATAGTCATCAAACGTTCTACTTAATTTTTTTAAATTTCTGCCTTCATATTTTTCATTTCCAAAAGATTTTTGTTGTTGTTGTTTCATGGCTTTTTCTTTTTTTAGGTAATCTTATTTTTGTTTCATGCTTGTAAAACTACTCATTTCTCTGAGCCTCCTCACTAAAATGTTTATATTTATGACCCATCGATTTCACTTCTGGGAATGTATCTCAGAAAGCCCAAAACACTAACTCGAAAAAATATACGAGCCCCTATGTTCATCACAACATTATTTACAACAGCCAAGATTTGGAAGCAGCCCATGTTCCCATCAGTAGATGGCTGGATAAAAAAAGCGGTGGTACATTTACACAATGTAATATTACTTGTCAATAAAAAAGAAACAAATCTTATCCTTTGCAGTTGTGTGGATGAACCTGGAATCTAATGAACAACGTAGAAATAGACTCATAGATTCAGAGAACAAACTGACAGCCATCAGAGGGGAGGAGGGTTTGGGGAGCTGGGTGAAAAAGGTGAAGAGATTAAGCCAAAAAAGTAAAAACAAACAAACTCACAGACACAGACAACAGTATGGTGATGGCCAGAGGGAAAGGGGGTAGGGGAGGTAGAAGAGGGTAAAGGGGCTAAATGGTGATGGAAGGAGACTTGCCTTGGGGTGGTGAGCACACAATATAATGTACAGATGATGTGTTAGAGAATTGTAACCTGAAACCTATGTAATTCTATTAACCGATGTCACCCCAATAAATTCAATAAATACACAAAACAAGAAAAACAACAAATAAAAGATAAGTAAAATTCTAAGTTATTTATCACATTTAGACTAGTAATGTGCTTTTTAATTTCACCATATTCATCAATAAATATAATTTGAGAACGGAAAATCCTATTAGAGGAAAATAAAAATAATTACAAATTGAAAAACCAAAAAGTCTGTATTAAACGTTCCTCCTGCTGCTGTGTTGTTTCTCTTTCCTCTGAGTTACTTTTGTCTCTCTTGTCTGTCTGTTTCTCTTAGAGATTTAGCATATGGACTGGTGAATTTTAGCATATGATGACTAGGATGGCCCTAAGGATTATGCTAGGGAGACTCTAGACAGTAGCAGAATTAATTATTTTCTTTGGGTTTTCTAAAGACCCCCCAAAGCTGGGCAGAAGTTTCTCTAGAGAAGAATTCTTTAGTCCCTTATCTGGGGATACATGAGCCTGGCATTTGACATTCAGAGACCCTTTGTTAAGGAGAGGGCTGCTAGTTTGCCAGCAATTGGGGGAGTAATTCTCGCCCCTTTGTAGATTTAGTTTAATCGCTCTCTCCCTGTGCCCCATGTTTCCAAGATTGGGACCTCCAGACTCCTTACAGGATGATAGGAGAGGTCGTTCCCCTGCATTTTTTTGATGAAATGAGGAATCTGGTGATCTACTGCTTTTCATTCATGTAGACTTTTCAACCCATTTCCTTGTGCTTTCAGCACTAACCCGGTGCTTCCTGCCTCTAACTCCTCAGCCTTTTGAAGACTGTGCAACTCCCACCCACTTCCTTCCTGTTAGCTAGTTCCTCTGTTGGCATCTAGGTTCTATCCTTCTCGTCTGTAAAGCTGTTACCTTTCATGCACTGACTTTGCAGCTTCAAGATTTTGCTGACATCTCTCCCCTGCTACCACCTTACCTCTTTTTCCTTGTGAACTTCTGCCTTTTTTATTTTACAGTTCTGTTAGTTCCGGTCCTTTAAAAAGCAGGTATCAAGGTTAGATTAGATTAGATTAGATTGGATTAATAAGAGTTATTTGGGGGGAAAGGGAGAAGCAGAGTCTTCCAACTGCCATGCAGATAAGATGCCTGTGGAATGAAGGAGGGAAGAAGTTAAGGATTGAGTAGGAAGAGCCCAGGATTAACATCGTGGTTCCAAGAAAGATTTGACCAGGCCAGTGTGGAGCGTTTTCACCAATGCCTCCCTTTAGAAGAAGCATGTCTCACAGTGATGGGCTCGCACCATCAAGATCAGCCAGCAGAAAGTGTGCCCTTGGCATGGAGACAATGGTGGATCTGGAAGGGTAGCAACTGAGGCCATTGGTGCATTAGCTCCCAAGAGCAGGAGGAAATTTGAAGAGCACATTTGTACGAAAGGCACAGCTGTCATTTTAGTGGGGTTTGAAAAGGGATTGAAGATAAATAAATATGTTTAATCAAACATGTTTAACAAAGAAGTCTAATTTATTCTCCACAGCAATAACGTGTCCTCCATCCCAACCACTACATTAAAATTGTTCTTGGCCTAGCTTCCAAACTAGTTACTAAACACAACTGTTGTATTTTTCAAAATTGTTTATTACTAATGGCTCCATGAAATGCAAAGTGGTGATACAAGACAAAAGCTGGGGGAATCTTGTACTAAAAAGCTGGAGAAAGAGGCTTGTGCCTAGAGAAGAGTAAGAGGAGAAAAAAGAAGGTAAATTTTGGAGAAAGAAAAAAGATGGGTAGAAGGATCTTATTGAAGTTGTCCTAGGTGGTATGCAATTATATCTCTACCTCCCCACAAAATCTTCAATAAAAGTCCACATCATTCAATGATAATATTGGCGTCAACTTCAACAGCTCTTTGGGTTACCCCAGTGCTCTGAGATTAACCTCTAGAGGGTGCAGGGAGAAACATAAAATGTGAAGGGGCCAGTTGTCTCTGTTACCCACAAGCCTCTTCGATTCTCGAGTTCTTTGCCTTGCCTACAGTTCACCATTCTCTTCTCGAAGCAATTTCCCCTTGGCTTTCATGATGCCACAATTGCTGGCTTTCTGTCCACATTGTTTATGTATTTTAACATGCATGTTGTGGGGTTCTCTTCTATTTCCCTATTCTTTAAATAGTGGTGAAACTCTCGTGTTTCTTCCTGCTGTCTTTTGCACTCTGTTCACCCAACTCTGCAATTGCCATCCATACATGGCATCGATATGTTGATGACTCTCCAATTTTTTCAAAGCTCCTGCATCCTACATGAGTTCTAGTCTCATATCTCACAGCTGACAGAAAGGCCCCATTTGAAATCCCGCAAGTACTCCAGACTCCAAACAGAATTCATCAGCATCCCATTATTTCATCCCCCCAAATGGTTCCTCTTCTTGTGTCCCAAATGATAGTGAGTAATATCGCCTGGTTACTCAGGGCAGAAATCCTGTTCTTTCCTTTGACTCTTTTTTCTCCTTCCCACCAACCCCAGTCCCATCACCTCTAACGCTTAAGATCTCCTGATTTGATCATTTTCTTTCCACCTCCATCAACACTCCCTTAACCCCCTCCATCGTCATTTCCTATTTGTTGTACTCCAACAGCCTTTGAACGGGTCGTCCACCACCAGTCTTACCCCCATCCCTTCTCAGTACAAAATTCTCCAGGCCAGAGTGTTTTCAATAAGGTGCAAATTTGATCATGTCACCCCCGGTTTAAAATGACTTCAATGACTCTGCCAAGGCCTGCAGGGATGAAGTTCAGACCCCTATAGTAAATTACAAGGTCTTTTATAGTCACTTCCCAGTAAGCCTGTCACTCTTACTCATACCCTACATCTGGCTCTACTAAATTCCTTATACTTCTGTAAACTTCCTTGATTCTGTCTTACTTTCCTCCACATGTACCATTCTTCCCACCACACTGCCCCTAGTCTCTTGACTAATCCCAACTCACCCCTCAGGAATTAGATTAGGTATACTTTTTTTAGGAAGCCTTTTCTGCCCCCCTCCCCCCCAACAGCATGGAGTTTGGTGCTAGTCCTAGGTCCTCCCCAAACCCCACTGCTTATCCTTTCTGCTTAGCACTGTCCCATTGCATGCAAAGGTCTATTTTTTTCTTGTGGTGGTTTAAACACATATGTGTGTATTGATACTTATTCAACAAAGAGGTGGAGCCTACTTCCCCTCCCCTTGAACATGAGTGGGCTTTTGTCACTGCCTGGAGGAATGGCATACACAGAACTAACGCTCTGTCACTTCTAAAGCAAGGTCAGAAAAGGCCATGCAGTCTTTGCTGGTTTCTCTTGGGTCACTCATTGTCAGAACCCAATCACCAAGAAGTGGAGAAGTGGAAAGACTACACAGGCAGACCACATTTAGGTGCTGTGGCCACAGCCCCAGAGAGGATGTCAGCCCATAGCCAGCACCAACCTACCAAGCGAGCCATCAGGTGATTCCAGTCGCCAGCCTTTGAACTTGTCTACAAGACGTGGAACAGAGATGAGCTGGTTCTCTGAACCCTGACAAAACTAGAGATTCATGAGCACAATACATTATTGGTTTTTGTTTTCCACATTAAATTCAAGTGGCTTTTTATGCAGCAATATGTCCTGGGAACACTTGTCCATTCTTCCAGTAAATGTTTGAAGATGAACACAGTGGCTGGTGAACTACTATGCCTGCAGAACCTGGCCTGGGATGGGTGCTCTACATGTACTGAATGTGGATTAAAGAATAAATATGCATATTCCAGCTTTTGGAAAGCGAGTTCTGAAGAATGAGCTTCACTGAAAAGATAGAGGCCATCTCTGAGATTTGGGACTTGTTTTGTGGAAACAGGTACTCTGGGCGTTAAGTCCCGTAGCTAAAAGAATGGACTTCTGCTGCCTGCACTACTTCAGTCTATGGGAAAAGAAATCACGTGCCCACTCCTATGCTTGACTAAAGGTTCGTCTCAGTGTGCTTAGCTATAGAATTCAGTTGCCAAGACTGAGGAAAATGACATCCTCCTATAAAGTCATTGTCTCAGAATTTACAAATATGAGTCTGAGGAACAATGCATAAAATATTTCATCTACTCTAGATAAAGGGGGGAAGCTGTTAAAAGACTGTATAAAATTTAAGGGTTAAGAATTACTAATCCTTAAAAGCAGGATCTTTAGCCATTTTCCTAGTTTTTTAGGGTCTTTCTTTTTCTGTCTTGGGATCATTTATAGCTTACTGCCTGTCAGCTCCCTTCCAAGAACACCACCCCTCCCCACTTTTGGTCGATACATAGCATCTTGGCTTTCATCTTTAACAAAAGACTCTTTCCATGACCATGTCAGTGGTTATTTGTGTGAGTGTGCATGGTGTGTGTGTGTGTGTGTGTGTGTAGCTTTACCAGTTAACACTTTTGGTAGAGGTTGAATAAGCAGCCTCTCCACGTACTATTGTGTCACATTGTCTTTATTTCACAGCTAAAGAGGCACCTCCTTCTGAGGAGAGCCGTGACGTCCAATTTTCAATCTGGCTAAGCCCAAGCCAGACAGTCATGGATCAATTGGTTACTGAGCGCCTCTGGGGTGTCTGAATGCTTCCAACCCACGCTCAGAAACGGCTGCAGGAATCCTGAAGACTTCAGATTTGCCTGACAGTCTGACCAGAGAGAATACGACTGTTGCTAATTGGAATTCACAAGGGTAACTGTTCAGTGAGTCAGTGCATCACAGAAAAGGAAATTGGTTACATATCCCTCCTCTGAGACATATCTTTGGCAGGATTCTATTATTATTTATGACTTAGTTTCCAGGATTCACTAAGAAGGGACAAGAGACGGGGTTTTCACAGATGGAAGAAACGAGACTGCTTCAGAACCAAATGTTCAGCTCTTCTCTGACACCAGTCAATGTGTAATTTAATTGCCATAATTTCTGCTAATGCAGTGCTATATTTATATATAGGGTGAATTAAATAAGGTTGTAGGATTTTATTTTGTCTTCTATAATCAGTCAGAAGGTCTGTTCTGGGTCCAATGAATGCATTATTTTAATTCCTTCTTCATATGTTCAGCAAAAATTTGGAATGTCCATGTGTGCTATGCCTTGTCATTCATTTGAGAAACAAAAATAAGTAAGGCCACATTCTTGCCCTCAGGGAGTTTGAAGTCTTATGAAAAAAATCTAAGCTCCCAAGGGAAAATCTTAGGGTGGTTTAGAAGCACCTAGAACCTTTGCATATATAGTATTTCAATAAATCACTAAGTGAATAGGTTTCATAGTCTTTAAAGCACGCTTTAGGTATACAACAAAAGCATTTCTTTACTTGCATCAAGCACTTCACAGCACCTTCTGGCGACTGTTTCTACCCTCCTCTGTGGGCTGGGGGTGTGGCTCAGCACTTAGCAGTAGCAGAACCCTTTCTTCCTGGTAATTCACATGTGGATCATGAACAAACGGAACGGAAGTGGAGCTGCTCTGGTAGAAGTGTGAGTCTGGAAGGACCCCAAACATCTCTGGATTCCACCTCCCCTCTCACACACGGCAGTCTTTCTGAAAGCTCTGGAAAAGCCCTAGGATCCACAAGGCACAGTTGGAAAACCATGAGCTGAGCCCTGGCTGGTATAGCTCAGTGGATTGAACGCGGGCCTGCGAACCACACGGTCGAGGTTCGATTCCTGGCCAGGGCACATGCCTGGGTTGCAGGCCAGTTCCCGGTTCCCGGCAGGGGGGCGCACGAGAGGCAACCATACATTAATATTTCTTTCCTTCTCTCCTTCCCTTCCCTTCCCCTCTAAAGATAAATAAATAAAACCTTTAAAGAAAAGAAAACCATGAGCTTTAAAGAAAAGAAAACCATGAGCTGAGCAGACGTGCAAAATCCCTCCACTCTGAAGAGCAGAGGGCGGTTCAGAGGGCGGTTGGTCACCTCACTGGTCACTGAGTGACTGACTCTGTACTACGAGCTGAGCAGACGTGCAAAATCCCTCCACTCTGAAGAGCAGAGGGCGGTTCAGAGGGCGGTTGGTCACCTCACTGGTCACTGAGTGACTGACTCTGTACTACGAGTGAATCTAGACTCCTGACTTCACTGCTAGGGCTCTCAGTGGGCCGCTCGGCAAGCCCAGTGCCCATTCCCCGCTGAAGACTGTGAGCTCATTTTGTGTAGCATCTGTGTTTATTCACCCTTGCTCTCCAATTCCTACTGTGAGGCCTGCGACTAGGTAAGTGACAAGAATGAACATAGGATGATGAAATATGTGTCCAAGGAGAAACAGGATTCTCCTGGGGGAAGTCACCATGGGAAAGGGGGGAGCAGGAGTGTATACTGTTATGGTCTTACTGTACGTGTACTGCTCAGATTCATATGTTGAAATCCTAACCCCCCATGTCAAGGTGTTAAGAGGTGGGGCCTTTGGAAGACGATTAAATCGTGAGGGTGGAGCTTTCCTGAATGGGACCAGTGCCCTTACCGAAGAGAGCCCAGACAGTTTTCTCACCCGCTTTCTGCCATATGAGGATGCAACAAAAAGTTGGTTCTGCAGCGTGGAAGAGGGTTCTCACCAGAACCACACTGGCACCTTGATTATATATAAACTCCTGGCCAGCAGAACTGGGAGAAATGTGTTTCTGTTGTTTTCAAGCCACCTGTTCTGTGGTAGTCTGTTCTAGCAGCCCAATTTGACTAAAACATACATTCTGATCATCTCCTAGCTATGCACTTACTTGGACACACAATTCACACATACATGTGTGCACACTCATTCAGGCACGTATGCACACAACTCTTACCCATACTCAGGCCAAGAGAGTAACAGCTGTAGAATGCAGTTAACTCTTTCCCTGTTCTAAATAACTGTGTTCCAGGGCTCCTTCCTACACATTTACTTATTATAAACCTCCTGGAAGCTGACCTGTTCTTATTCCATCCTCCTTTCTCCCTCCAGCCTTGTCTCCTTCTCTCTTAGGCTCAAAGCAGACGTGCAGTACATGCTGATGCCTTCCCCCATTCTTCCCACCATGGGATCGTCACACCCTCACCAGCCACGTCAGATCCTCTGGACCCGCTTCAGTGTGTCAGTGTCTTCCTTAAAATTACATGTGTAGTTCCAGAAACAGTACCACTATGAGTGTGAACTTAGAATGTACAATGGGATGGGCATTTCCATATGATACGGATACTATTCTTCTGTTATTCAGCAACCATTTTAGACAGTTGGCTCACATTACATTTAAAATTGACTGAAATAGCCATGACTTCTTATCATGAACCAACAAGAAGTCAATTCTCCCCCATCCCAAACTTGTACATTTTTGGGGACACAGGCTTAGGACTTTATATTTGTCTTCATTAAAAAACATTTATTGCCCTGACTGGTGTGGCTCAGTTGGTTGGGCATCGCCCCACAAAGTGAACGTTCACTGGTTTGACTCCCGGTCAGGGCATGTGCCCGTGTGGCTGGTTGGGTCTCTGGTCAGGGTGCAGATGGGAGGTAACCAATAGATATTTCTCTCTCACATGAGTGTTTCTCACCTCTTTCTCCTTCCCTCCCTCTCTCTCTAAAAATAAATTTAAAAAATCATTTATTAATTTGGTGTGTTATTTCAGTTTACCATTTTTTCTGCATCTAAAAAAACCTTGATTTTGATATTCTTTGTATTCAGTATCTCTCAAAATGTCATGTAAGAGCATGTACAAACTTCACTCAAGTTATTGACAGAACTGGAGAAAAATCAAGAGTCCGACATGCCTCTACGTCTCCCTCAAGGTTGCCCTTGGCCCATTAGCTACTTGTTTACCTTGCAACGTAGTCCCCACATTCAGGTGAGTTTCCTCCACCTTGCCCTCAAGGAAACACTTTAATCTCACTGAAATCAAGATGCACGGATTTTAAGGAACGGCTCTTTTCTGACAGCAGCAACCCTACCACCAACGAGGACAAGGTGAGTTGGGCATGACTTGCTGGCAGTGAACTCATGACGCTTCCTTTGCTATGGGCTTACAAGCCGTCTGTTCCACCACCTCATGCCTGTGATGGTACATCAAACCCACCAGTTCAATGAATATAAGTTAGAAAAACTGCGTGCAGGACTGAATTTTGTTTCATTTTTTTTATTAATTAGGCACAACAGATTTAAGTAAGACTTTCTACACAATACATTCACAAATAAAAATATACACTAATGCTTCACCAAGGCCCCAATTTTATCATAACTTGAAAGTTGAGAAAAATGGGTCTCATATGCCTATGCTGCCCCACAGGTCACCATGCCACTATCTTCACTATTGTGTTTCTCTAGTGGTTTCTTCAGTGCCTTCACTGCTCCCTTGTCTATGGCCGGTGATGAGCACGAAGGCAGCACCCACGCCAGCTGGCTTACACAGTGGTTTGACACAAATGACTGAGCAACTGGTAGGGAAACCCAGGTGACACACCAGAAAGAAAATAACTGCACTGTGACAGCATCAGCCAAGCAGCCACTGCCCCGGTCCAGTACGGGTGTATGATGAACACTACCCGTGAAGATGGAGAAGGCAGGGGGCAGCCTGCTTCCTCCCCCATCTTTACTGCCAACAGGTAACTGTTATCAATTCCAGACTTCACAGAATGGAACAGAGCAAGCCCACATTCCCAAATCCACTTTTTATAAACCAAGAATAGCCAAAGAAAATGCAAGCTAAAATCCCACTCTTGTGCTGTTCGTTTTTATATTTAAGGTTCTGGATCAGGAAGGGCAGGAGCAAGAAGGGTGCTGAGGAGGGTAAGGGAACCAACTCAGGCTGTACCCAGGGCTGGGCTGGTGGACGCGTGGCGTTCATGTGAGCCTCCCCACAAACCCAAGAGCACTGGTTTTCCTCAGCATGCCTCATGATTTCATGGTTCAGGAACTTGATATTCCTATATGTAGGAAGATGGCCTTTGTCAATGAGAGCCCTGAGAGTTTTTCTAACTTTTATGTGCCAAGCTGTGCTTCCCACACCCTTCTTGTCTGCTCTCTTGCAAGAAAATCCGAATTGAACTCCATGGAATAAGCTCTCTGCAATTCAGACTTTATCATTTTTTTTAGAAAAAATACAATACTGCCTCTCTTTGAGACAGACTATCACAAATCAAGTCTCCTCTGTGCAGTTAAACTCACTAGCATCGCCACCCAGGAAACAATTGCAAAGCTACCCCCTGCCACAGTCTTAAGCAATCGAGGGTGGTGACCAAAAGAAAAAAGAAACAAAAATTGCTTCAATCAAGAAAAATATTTTGAGAAGCATTAAGAAGATGTGAATTATCTGGCTCAGTCAATTTTTCTTAGCTACAATATCTGGAAATGAGCTCTGTTTTTGTTTGTTTGTTTGTTTGTTTCTGACTGTTTTATTCCGTTTGCATGTCATTCTGGAAAAGACAAGACTAAAGGGACAGTGACTGGGTCACTGGTTTCCAGGGATTCAAAGTGGGAGGAAGGACTGACAACAAAAGGGCACGCAGAGTACTTTGGGGGGTGGTAGAACTATTCTGCATCCTAATTTTGGTGACAGTTGCGTGACTCCGTGTTTTTAAAAACCCGTAGAACACTGCAAAGAGTACATTTTGCCTCATATAAAAACAAATGAGTGTAAAATCTTAGGTTGTCCTGAGATGTCGCAGGAAGGCCACTGGACTGGGACTCAGGTGATGCTCCTCTGCTAACTCCAACCCCCTTTTAGCACTGCAGACAGAAGCTATCTTTGCTTTTGTTCTTAGCACCAGCAATCTTTCTGAAATGGTTCTAGGAGGCCCTGCGTGAGGAGCAGAGCAGACCCAGTCTTTCCCTGGGGCACGGCCTCAGCCAGGTCACAGTTTGGTAAGAAAACGGAACAGCCGCACCCAGAGTTCCCCCAGTGCCGAGGCAGGACGGACCACAGTTCAAGTGCAGACGAAGCTCAGATACTGATCTCACCCTGCTGTTGGTGGTGATCATTACAGAAAAATGAAGAATTCAGAAACGAACCATAAGCTCAAAAACAGCTGCAAAAACGGAACTAAACGTTGAAAGACCTTGGAATACAATTCCAGCAACATCAAACCAAGGAATATCGACTTGCAGGTTGCTCATAGATCCCGGGACCGTCTTCGCTTCATCCACAGACAGATGGAGGGCCGTCTCCGGCACCAGCAGCTCTACCAGCACCATCTCTACCCGTGGGAACTGCTCCTCTTCCCCCAACTGCCTTCCCCCAGCTAAACGGCAGAGCAATCCATCACTGTCGCCTTCGTTCAGGGATCTCTGGCCCCAGGATCACCACCTGCTCTAACTTAGGAAGAGTCGACTGTGTCATGTCTCGCTGTCTCTGGGACCTACACATCAGGCACACAGGAGGGAGCGACCAGCATAGCACCACAGCTCTTCCCAGCTGGATACTCTCCCTTCCTAAGCTTCCCCTGGTGCTTTACATCTCTCCAGGAGCCATCATATTTTAAGACGTTTTACTAAAGTATTAATGTATTGATTTATTTATTCATACATTTCATTGTAGGCACCATTAACAATTAGGCTCTTAGATGCGCTTAATGAGTTCAGTAAGCAGGCTCTTCAGGGAGCAACAGATGGCTGACACAGAGAGGTCTATGCTAGACGTCCTTCCGTACGAGTTCTCTGCAGCTGTGGGCTCTGCTGGTGTCCCCTGGACAAGCGCTTGTGGGGTCTCAGGCAGAGGCTCCAGAGAAATCCTCCTGACATGACAGTCTTTAGTGTCTATTTTTAGCTACTGCATTCAAGTGCTCTTTGTAATAACAAATACTTGTTTTTATGCTTTCCCAGATGTGTGCATGATTTGCCTTCAGGATTTCTGCGTGATTCATCCCGGGGCATTTTCGTGAGTCTCAGGTCCAATGCCTTCTCTCTTTCATCAGTCGTCTCTGTCTTTAGAGTTGGTTTCCTGGGCTATCTGAGTGTTCTGTATTTCGTTAGTTTTTCTTACGTGATTTTTGGGGGTTCAAAAATTTATTTAAAAGTATACAGTTCAGCCACTTAAGCTGCTTATAACTTTTTAATATGTAAACTGCTACACAACCCCTAGACAGTAGCACAGTGGTTGACTGTACTCACTAAGTGAAAACTTGCCGGGGGGAACTGTGGGGGCCGCGTGTCTAAGCATTAGAAGTACAGGGTCTGGCAGAAGTGACATGTGCCTGAGTGTGGTTGGTAGGGTAAAAATATGGGTGTAATAGTTTATAGTTTTAATTTGAACATTTCACCTACACTGTCACACCTTGAGTGTGACATTGTTATGCTACAGAATTACATACTTATGATTTTGTAATAAAAGATTTTGTAATTAAAAAGGGGGGCATTATTTGTGCCGGCCCCTGTTGTATATGCATGAAGATTGCTGTATTTTTCACATTTTGTTTGTTCCAGGTGGCACCCAAGTTCCAGAGTGTCTGGCAGGGACTGTAGACCTCTGCGAAATCTGGTGGGGGCACAGGCTTCCAGTCAAGATTTAACCTTGGGTGCCTCTTTATCATCCTTCACCTCCTACTGGTTGCCAACTCCCTCATCTCTCTGCCCTACTCTATCTCCAAGGCCCTGCCCTTAAATAAGTCACCACTCTTCCAACTTCTGGAGCACAGCTATGGTCTAAGGAGTGTGTTGCCCAGAAAGTACTCAGTACATATTGGATGGATGGATGGATGGATGGATGAGTGGGAAGGAAGAGGGAGAAGGAGAGAGAGAAAAATGGAAAGAAAATAGTTCTTTTTTATTTCATGTGGATGGAGTACTTGAAAATTAGAAATGACTACACGGTGACACACTCGTAATTTCCCAGTTAAGTGGGAGAATGAACCCAAACATCAATTCTCCCCTCCCACATTGACAAAGGGTTCCACTATTACGTGGATAGTATTCATGCGATGATTAATAATATGTTACATTGTTCCACCAACGAAAGGTAGAGAAACAAAGAGTATTTGTTTCCTCCTGGAAAGGTGGTGAGGCATCCAACGCCTTCTGCCGACAGCCCCCCTCCACCCACCAGTACACTTGGCCCCACAAGTCACCACCACCCTCAGTAACAGTTGCCTGACCCCCCTGCTCTGCACTGGAAAGCCTCACCATGCACTTCTCCAAGAGAGCTGAGTCCTCCTCCTCCCTTCCCTGGGAGTCGAAACCCGTGTCTTGGAAAGCCCTGCTGTCCAAGAGAGGGGCAGCCCGGGCCCTAAATTGGTAAATCAACTGAAGAACAAGCTGGAGGGCAGAAACCACTCTTAAAACCGTCCCTGTTTTTTGATGGAAATTGACTCTTCACACTGGACTGTGTTGATCCTCTCTCTGTGGACTGAGAAATTGTGTGTGTGTGTTTTTCTAAACTGCTGCATTTAGTTCTGTGGTATTATATTAGAACTTTATCATGTTTATGCAGGTGAATGCTTTTGGGCTTTACCACGTATGGGGAAAAGCCCAGTAAATGAATTCAGGTGTGTATGTGGGTGGGTGTTATTAGCCTTGGGTATTGCCTCAGTGACTTGTGCTCGGTGAAGCTCGATACCGCAGTCTCAATGTGGACTGCTTTCTCTTCCCCGGGTGCAACTCTAGTGAAACAAGTTATGTCTGGCTTTTTTGCCCCTAGAAAACAAAGCGTTTAAAACAAACTAAGACAGTAAAAGCCAATTGCCCAAGGCAGAAATTTAGGGCACTTTCCCTAAAGACGGAGAAACACTTTACCCAAAGTGTCTCTACCTTTCACTACCATCTTTAGCCAAAGTGTGTGGTGAGTGCCGGCTGCATGGTTGGGTGATGGGAGTGGGGGGTGGATACCTTACTGTCCCAGGCTCGAATGGTTCCAGCAATCTGGAGGTCCTAAAGGGCTGAGCAGTGACGGAGTCACCAAAGACTAGACCGCCCTGCACAACTGGGAGGACTTTAGTGTATGAACTCTATGGGGCAGAGACAGTGTCTCTTTAAAACTTATTTATCAGGTGCTGTATAGAGTACTGTGCAAACGTGGGTGTCTAATTAATAAACCTTGTTTGCTGATCAGTGGGAAAACATTCCAAGGCTATACACATCACTTGAGAATCCAGGAGGACCTGTGTTTCAAGGTATAAAGGTGAAGGTGGTAAAGAGGCAGTAAGCCCTCAAGTGTTCATTCCAGGTGCTCTTGCTTTTGCGGGGCAGGGGGGGATGGGGGTTGGGCACATTTTTTTAAATAGCCAATTATGGTAGTGACTTTGTATTATCAAAATAATAAGAAAACAAGGATTAAAACTTGAAAAGCCAAACTGAATTTTCACAATTAAGCATCTTTAGTAAAGCAAGATATAATATGTCCTCTGCAGGTGGATGTCTTGCCATTTCAATCTTTTAACATGACATAAAAATTACCTTCTTTAAACAATTTGAGATATAATTGACATAAACATGATATTAGTTCCGGCGTATAACGTAATTGTTGTCAGTGCAAATGGAATCCTCTCCTGGAGTCGTGAGAAAAGCATTTCCAGGGACCCCTCCAGCAGGTTAACTTGCTCACTTTGACTGGAAGATGCTCATGGAAAAATGAGGAGTTCAACTGCTTAAAATTACAGCTTCTATCTGCATCCACCACAGGTCAGGAGCAGAGAGCCATGTTCTTAGCTCCCACCTGTCCTTCCCCTAGCGCAAGAATTCTCAGCCAGATTTCAGCTCTTCCGTGCCAGCTTCCCATGCTGTCTCTACTAGTCCCACTGTGCCGTAGGGGTGTGGAGACAGAAAGCTAGGCAGATGGCTGTCAGCAAGACCCCTACCTGCCTCAGCTCTCAGTGCCAAAAGATCCGATGGAGAGCAACGACTCATTGGATTGAATCATAAGTTACTTGAAAATGCAAGAGAAACTTTAGTTCACCGAATGGATCAGCTAATGTTTTCCTTTTAATGGCTAATTTCAAGAAATAAAGGAATGGAATGTTAGCCCTGTTTGAAGCTCCCTCCAATTTTATTTTCTTCCTTCCCATTGAATTTGGTGTTTATTAATCCTATACTGTTTTTATACATTCCCTATGTATGCAAGTGTCTCTAATCAATAAATAGTATGTTTTGTATGTTCCAAACTTTATTAGTTGTATTATACTGGCATTGCACATGTCATTCTGTAATTTGTTTCCTTGCACAAATTATGTGTTTGAGATTTATGCATGTTGACAATGCAGTTCTAAGTCATTCATTTTAACTGCTTTACGGTATTTCATTGAATTAATTGATTTACTCTTCTCTTGAGAAACATTCTCATCACTTTCTATGTTTAGCTATGATCAGTGCTACTATGAATATTTCTGACATGTCACTTCATGCATATGTAACGAGAGTGTCTCCAGACTGTATGCCCAAGGTGGACTGCTTTGTGATCTTAACTTTTGTGATATTGTCAAACTGAACCAATTTACACTAACATTAGCAGTAAACGAGTTTCTGTTGCTCAATATCTTTGACACCATTGTATATTATTGGTCTTATTAAATTCTCTAATTGATAAATGTGAAACAATGTCTTCTTGTTGTTTTAATTAGTCTTTCCCTTATTACCAGAAAAGTTGAGTATCTTCTCACAATTAGCAAGATTTCCTCTCCTCTTCTCATAATTGCCAAGTCCTATCTTTGTTCATTATTATATTATATTGTTATATTGTATCATTACTCTTTGTTTTATTGATTTGTAGTAAATGTCCTCAATGCTAATTTTTTGTAAATGTCTTCCCAGTGTGTGCTTTGACTTTTCACTTATTTTCTGATGCACAGAAGTTTTGTCTGCTTGCTTGCTTACTTGTTCTTAGTGCAGTCAGATCTACCTATCTTTTCCCTCATTGTCTGAGACTTCCGTGACTTGTTTAAGAAATCCTTTTCTAGACCGAGTTCATAAAGACATGTAGGAAAACATCTAAAACTTTTTAAGCTTCTCTTTTCATATTTGATTCTCTAGTTCATCTAGAATTTACTTATTTGTTTTTGTATGTTGAGAGAGAGAGAGAGATTGTGTGTGTGTGTGTGGTGTGCTTAGTTAGTGAGTCATTCCAAGCACCTTTGACTGAAGAGCCCATCTTCTCCCAGGGAGCTGCCACCTGAGTCCCCGTGTAAACACAGGCCCTGCCCTGCTCCCTGTTTGCCTGTTCCAGCAATAACACCACAGTGTCTGATCAGTACAGTTTTATAAGATGTCTTGAGGATATCTAGTAAGGTTCCCACCTTATTCATTAAAATATAAATTTTATTTAATAAGCTTGACACACACATAACCTCTAAGTACACTCAGTATTTATTTTGTGTGTGTAAACATACATACACTAAAAACAATATTGCACAGTTCATTTAGGTTGCATTAACTTTATAGATTTGAGGAGAGTCGACAGTTTTATAAAAGAGTCCTTACATCCACGCATATGATGTATCCCTCCATTTATTTAAATGCTTTTCAATAAAGTTTTATACCTCTTGTCATTAAAAGTTTGCATTTTTGGGGATTTATTCTTGGTTCCTGATGTTTTTTATTGTTACTGTTAAGTGGTATATTTTGTCAAATTGATGTTTGTCCTTCGTTGATGGTGAAAGGAATAAGTTTGATTGCTATATATTGCACTCATTTCCTGCTGCCCTCTCTTAAAAGCATTAATAATTTGTAGGTTCTCTTAAAATTTCTTTGTACACAATAGTATTTTCTTGTATCTTATCTTTCTTGTCTGCTTTCTTGTCTTACTCTGCTGGCTAAGATCTGATAAACTGAATGTTTCGTAGAAGAGTTGATGGCCAGAAAACTTGCCCTGTTCATGACTATAAACAGAATACTTGAGAATTGGGGGAAAATTTAAATATTACCAAATATCACAAGCACTGCTTTCACCCTTTTAAATGCCTCAGAATGTATGGAGCGTTTGTTCAGAGCACAATAGCTGCTTCAATAATCTCAAAAATCACCATACATCAACTGTTATTTCCAGCCTATTGCTACTTACCCCCACACAATTAACAAATTAAAAAATTACATGTCTTGTTAATTTTTTGCAAAGTTGGCCAGTTTCATACTATTTGTCAAATGTCACACTAAACAGACTGAAGGCATACGGAGTCATAAAATTCAACAGGCTGAAGCTGAGACATCCAAAAAGAAAGGGAAAAAAAATCTAACTCTAAAACTATTCCGCATTCCCGTTCTGAACTGATTCCCTTCGAGGCCTTTAAAATGTACTTGTTTGCAAAAAAACAAAAGGAGTTCATTGTTAGAATGTGGAGGTGGTTTATTAGTGGCTGTAGGAAATCAGGGTTAGGAAAAAAGTAGGGAAGTTCTTCAGTTTTAGGGACTTAAGCCAACAAAATCTTAAATCAGTTTTCTGTTGTTGTTGTTTGTTTTTTATCACAATATCTATGTAACAGAGCAAAACATTCTCTCTTTGACTGCATTTCTCCTGTGGCCTTCAGCAAACAGTTCCTGCTATAGATGTGCTATTTATTTGAGGAATTCTGCCTGAGGCTTGAGCTTTCCTCAAAGATTTGCAGGAGCCTCAAGGCTTGGACTCAGATCTGCAGGGGTCAACAGACTTGGGGAACAAAGAGATTTGGAGATTCACTCCTTTCCTTTGATCCCTACTGGCGCTGAAGCTTCACAGACTTCTTGCCCCATCCATTCTCCTTTCTCCTGACATAAGAGAAGCCTGAATTCTGGGCTTTCTTAAGATGGATTTAAGGAAGGTTTAAGGGCCCCCCGCATCCTCTCAAGTTGCTGCCTTCTCTGTCAATATACTTTTTCACACTCCTGATATTTTCTTCCTTCTTGTTTTTTTAAAAAATTTAAATAATTTTTATTTTCAAACTCTGAAGGTTTCATTATTGGTTTTTTTGAAGCATGGACACACAGTTCTTGATTCAGTAAGAACTTCTCTTGTTCAAGAAACCCACTCTAATTGGGAAGGCCTAGGACGGACCCTATCAGCACTATTCTGGTAGCTCTTCCTCAAGCCATCTAAGAACCTCACTTTCCCGCCTAAAGCAGGAGGTATAAAGTAGCAATTTTAAGCTTCACCCTTCCATATATTATTCAAAGATAGGTTACAATTAAATGTAGATTTTAAAAATATATACCTTAGAACAGGATTTTAAGTGTGCTACATTTTAAAGACACTTCATTACAAAAGTTAAAACCTAGCAAATTAGAGTAGAAAATTTATCAGATCAGTAAATATGCTTCCCCTCCCCCCCCAGGATAATTTACTGCAAGATTCCTTTCAACAGCCTTCCCTCTATCATTTACTGTGTAGAGAAAATAAGTGAGACTATAAACATAAGTCAATCAAAAAGGAAAATAAAGGTGCTCCAACATAATAGGGAAAATAATTCATCTTACAGAAATTTAACACACAAGCTGTTTTTCAGCTTCTCATTTGCTAAATCTACAATTTGGAATTTGTGAAGTAGGAGCAACAAGCCGCTGGACCTGAGAGAAACCTCTAAACCTGCTTGAGTATTGTTTGTGTGGCGCTGTTTGCTAGTTCGGGCACAAACTGGCAAATGGAAAAATATGACCACTGTCCCACTCTGCCCAGCTGGTAACACAGAGCGCTGGCTCAGGGTCCACCAGTCCCACCGGCTGCAGAGACCTCGCCGCTTTAAGCCGCAGGGAGCCCGGGGCCCGCCCACAAGGAGGAGGGGCCAGCGCTCTGTCTTCTGGGAGTTGTAGTTCGAGGCCCGTGTGCTTCCTGACTCACTTCTTCCTGCTTTCTCTGAATCGGACTCCGGAGCTGCTATGCATTGAGCACGAGACACAACGAGAGACAAAAGGAGAAAGTCGGAGCGCCGTGGATGACTGTCTAAAGAGTGTTTAGTGGCAGCACAATTGGCGCGCATGCGCGGGTGACCGGGAGGCCCCGGCTCCACCCGTGTTTCTCAGGGACACTGGGGGCGGGGCCCAAGGAAGGACATCTGTCAAGTTTGAGATAGTACTGCTGGCTGGTCGTTTTTGTGAGCGGGGAGATGGGGGCAAGCTATCTGCTAATCGGTAAGGGGGAGGGTACTCCAGTCCTGCCTCATCCCGCCTCTCGGGACTCTCCCGCTCCTACCCTTTCCCAGTTTGTCACCTTTCTCCTTTGTCACCTTCCCCCCAACTCTCCCACCCCACCCCCTACCCCAGCAGTCTCTCTGTAGGAAGCCTTGAGTTGATGTGTTGTGAAATCCTCCAGAGCTTCTCAGCCAAGGCCTGTTTAGCCCGCCTGGAATTCAAACTTCCCCCTCCCTTCCAGCTCCAGGGCACATGAGACAGTGAAAGGCCTGAGGCACAAACCCTGCAAAGCAAGGCCCTGCAAATCAGTACTGTCATCGGTTCTCTTAAATTTATGCTTACCCTGCCCTCTTCCTCCTCTGCAAAGCTGGGACCAGCTCGGGTTAGATTAGATGGATGGATAAATACTGTCCTCAAATTTGCAAATGGCTTTCATAGCTTCTTTTGCTGTGGGCGGGGGCATCAGTATATGAAAGGACAGCATGTGCCTGGCTGAAGAACTCAGGAATATAAAACACCCTGTATATCTCAGACCACACAGCTTCAGGCACAGTTCCTTGTGGATTTCTTGTCTGTCTGCCTTTGCTGAGAGTCTGCGGTACTGTTTGGTTCACCGTTGTGTCTACAGTACTAATACGCACACGGTAGCCTCTTAGCGAATGTCAAATGGTGAAACACATGAATCCATTGTCTGCCCTTCAGGTCTGCACCTAATATCTCTTGGGAGAGGTGGAATGAAAATAGAGATGCAGCTTTATATAAGGGTTTGGGACAGGAAGGAAGAAGCACATAACTGCCTGGAGAAGTTCCTGAAGCCTGCCTGCATGGAGGAAGCAGTAGCTGCTAAGCTTTGGAACTGTCCCTCTTTCAATTAGCAAATAGGAAGTTATCACAGCAAAGCCTCCGTGTGAGCTTTGTCTGACAGGGAAAGGGGCTGATTAGGGACCGAGCAGGACAGGAACACAGATGCTACCCTCTTCCAGGTGATCATCTGCAGAAGCTGCAGGTCCCTGGGACCCTGGCTTTTTTCAAACATCTTTGGAAAGCTCTTTGTGGAAGTACTTTTCTAGCTCACACCACATCCTTCTATAACTCTTCAGCGGTGGAACATCCTGTCCTTTGGAGATTTGCTACTTGGGAACAGCCTGAAGTCAATTTGGATGCACATCTAGAGGATGAGGAAGACAATCATACTGCATAATAGCTGAAATTTGAGGAAGTGTGTGTGCCCGCGTGCGCTCGTGTGTGTGTGTGTGTGTGTGTGTGTGTGTGTGTGTGTTTTACATAGGGCAGGGATTCTCATCCTGGAATGTATGGAGGTTCTGATTGTATACGTACTTTTCTGATGGATGATGTCTTTAGCATGTATCAGACTGCCCAAGGATTCCATGATTCAAGAGAGTTTAACAACGACCATAGAGTTACGAGATCATTTCTTCTGTGGCTTGTAAACGGGCTCCGAAGGAGAATTTTGTGTTAGAGGAGAAGAGGGCAAGTTTCGGCTTCTCTTGTCAGTTGATGTGCAGTTTCAGTGGATTCTAAAGCTCCCAGAGCCTCCGTGTTTCCACGTACAGAGTGCAAGGTAGAACTGGAGTGGGGCAAGAGGGGAGAACTAAGCCCGGTGGTCACTTTTGGGTTGGAACCTCAAGGCCCTTTGTCACACGGCCCTCGAGCCAGCTAGCAGTCATTATTGAGCTGGAGGCCTTAAAATCGAGTCTGGTCTCCTAACTTAAAAAAAAAAAAAACACCCAAAAGAACTCTGAATACCCAAGACTCACCCTTAAAGAAGAGAAAGGAGTCTATGGAAGACATCCCTGCTATGTTAATTTGTGCAGTGGTCCAAGTCAGGGGCAGACACAGAGTGAACCGAAATTCTGCTTCCATAGGTTTTCACTACTGTTCAGTGTGTGTGTGTATGTGTGTGTGTGTGAGAGAGAGAGAGCACTTGCCTTTGGCTCAAACTGTTTTCTCTTTCTGGAATTCCCTCTCTCCATTATTTGCATCTATCCACATCCAAGAAGAGGGAACTACTTCCTGAGGAATGCTGTTTTTTGTCTAATTGCATTCTTTTATTTCCCTGGTCTCCTAGCACTTTCCTAA
This sequence comes from Sturnira hondurensis, assembly GCF_014824575.4. Lineage (NCBI taxonomy): Eukaryota > Metazoa > Chordata > Mammalia > Chiroptera > Phyllostomidae > Sturnira > Sturnira hondurensis. The sequence continues at coordinate 14,772,277 of NW_028095197.1, forward strand.
ACATCATTTCAGACTCCTGGACACCTGCTCCACGGTGCCTTTCCCTGACATTCCCTCCAGGCCCTCCTGGGCTGTTATTCACCTGGTGCAGGTGAGTAAGAGCAGTTATTGCTCCTTGACATTCCATTTTTTTTTTCAGGGGAAGGCTTAACAGCCCTCCACAATCTGGCCTCTATCTTTGATATGTCTCTGCTGTTGTTTCTTATTCGTGTAGTACATTGTGTTCCCCTCAGAAGCCTTCCCTTGATGCCAGAAAAAATTAACTGCCCCTTCCACCTCCACCTTGTGACTGTAATTTTTAACATACCTATGATGACACCTAATATACTTTATTGAAACTTTTCATTTATGCATCTATCTGCTGAAGCATACTATGGATTCTTTTACAACAGGGACCACGTTTATTTCATCCTTGGGCTTAGAACTTAACAGACACTCAATAAATGTTGAATAAATACGTGAATGGACAAATTATGTAGTTCTATTACATATGTGTCTTCCCCACTTTATTGCTAAGTCATCGAGGCTAATAAAATTGGCTCATTTACCTCTTGTTCTTAATAGCTAGTTTAGTGCCTGTCATATAATAGGCACCCAATTAATACTTTTCACTGAATGAATGAGTGGATTAATGAATAGTCTTTTTATAACATTTCCAACCTGATCTATCCTTTCCCTTCTTTGAAACCTGGAGCACTTTCCCTGTGTTCATCCCGTGGCATTTTCTTTAGCTCGTACTATTCTCAGTTTCTGATCTCCCTACTCAGTGGTCAGCTCCTTGAAGGCAGGAGCTAAGCCCTACTTCCTTTGGTGTCTCCTGCAGTGTCTATGGCAGTGCTGAGCACACAGCAGGTGCTCAAAGCTGAGCTTTTCCGATACAGATGATGTGCCTTTCATTCAGAACCCTTGTTCCAGCAACGAAATGCCCAAGTACCCAAGCTGCACATGTTGACTCTCTTAACCCAGCACTTTATCTCATGCGTGTTCAGTGTTGCCAACTCCTGGGTGTTGGAAGACAAAGTTGAAAAGACCATGTTGTTTCACATTCATGTTAACTGTAATACTCTGTATTGCCAGGTGCCTCTAACTGTAATTTTCAGATTAATAAGGATATGAGCCCAGCGAGAATCAATATGCCCAAAGCTACAAAAGGGTAGAAGAAAGACAAAAATCACGTTAACCAACAAGTAATGGGAAGGTAGACCAGCACATTCTCCCTCAAGGGAACAACTGAAGAAGAATTGAAAAGTGCCCTGGCCAGGTGGCTCAGCTGGTTGGAGCATCGTTCGTGCACCATAAGGTTGCAGGTTCAATTCCTGGTCAGGGTACATACCCAGGTTATGGGTTCAAACCCCAGTTGGGACGTGTGTGGGAGGCAACCAATCAGTGTTTCTCTCACATTGATTTTTCTCTCTCTTTTTCTATTCCTCTCTCTCTCTAGAATCAGTGAACATATCCTCAGGTCAGGATTTAAAAAAAAAGATTGAAAGCATCTTTCCTTCCCATAAAAGATGGAGTGTAATATATGCATTTTACCTTCAAAATGTTAAAAAGTCTCCCCTGGATGGTGTGGTTCAGTTGGTTGGAGCGTTGTCCTATATCCAAAGGTCACAGGTCATCAGTTTGATTCCCAGTCAGGGCACATGCAGGAGGCAACCTGTGTTTCTCTTTCACACCAGTGTTTCTCTCTCTCTCCCTTCCCCTCTCTTTTGAATGAGAGTAACAAATATTTTTTTAAATGTTAAAAAGTCCCTCTAATTTCTCCATAGCTAAAGAGAGAACAGCAGTCTTCAAGTGTAGAATCTATTAACGATTGTGACAATTTTTCATCCATTCACTTTTTATGTGGTTATTCACTTCTCTTCCTTTCTCTCTTTCTTTCATTTTCTTTCCTTCAATATCTATTTCTGAGCATTAAGTATGTGCTAGGTACTCATTCTTCTAAGTGCTTTAAACTAACAATTTCTTTTTTAAAAGATTTTATTTATTCATCTTTAGAGGGGAAGGGAAGGAGAGAAGGAGAGAAGTATCAATGTATGGTTGCCTCTTGTGAGTCCCCTGCTGGGAACTGGCCTGCAACCCAGGCATGTGCCCTGACTGGGAATCGAACCACGATCATGTGGTTCGCAGGCCCACGCTCAATCCACTGAGCTATGCCAGCCAGGGCTTAAACTAATAATTTCTCATTGCTCTCCTAATAACTGTGGTGTAAGTCTTAGTGTCTTCATTTAAAATACGATAAAACTCAGGCTCTAATTCAAGAAGTTCCCTAAGACCTCACAGTAAGTGTCAGAGTCATCATTTGAACCCAGATCTCTAACCTCTGTAGCTTATATTCCTACATTATAATGCCTCTCTATACAGTCCAATGGTTCTAGTCTCACACAGCTAACAATTAGAAAGACAGACAGTAAAAGCTAGTCAAGTGGAGGGTCAGAGTTTAGCAAAGGATAACACTGGAACCCAGAAAAGGCCATCTATGTGGGGCGGGGGTGAGTAGGAGGATCAGCAATGGCTTCTCTGGGGAAGGATCACTTGAATTGAGACCTGGAGGATAAGTAGGAGTTGCTAGATCAAGCCAAGAACATCATCTGGCCAGGGTATAGCGAGTACGATGGCCCGAGGGTGGGAAGCGGCCCAATATACCCAAGGAATTGGATATAAGTATTTCTCTGGCTAAATATCTTAGTAATTTTGTTTTCAAAGCTTTTAAAAAATAGTTCACAGTGGCTAATTGTCTTTGCTTTGTCTACAAGTGCTAAAGTGTAAGGGTGAGTGGTCATTGACATGCATTAAGGTTTTCATGTTGCTTTCAAATGCTCTTGAGGGGACCAGTGCATTCTGATGTTCAAATGACATGTGGTAAAGTGGTCGGTGTCATGGCCCTGCTACCCCGTGAAATCAGACAGCTGTGAAAGTACACTAGGATTTTTTCAGGACTAAAAAGTCTAAACTGGGAAGACTCTTACCATGTTTTTTTTTAAAAAGGAATTATCCTTTATTATTTCCACAGGATACATAAATGTAAATTATTTAAATCTTATGTCGGTTCACTAGTCACCCCAAACACTCAAATTATATTAAGATCTAAAGTAAAAGGTCCATGGGGATCCATCATACTATTCTCTATAATTTTGTATACTTTTGATGTTGAACAAAACAAATTAACTTTCACAGCTGAAAGTCTTTTTAAAAGAAAGACTTTCTTAGACCATTGCTAGGAAAAAAAAAAAAGAAGGCTGGTCTTGGAGCACAGAGTGTAAACCACCATCAGCATGGCTAGGTGGGATAGATGTGTTCATCATCCCAGAGTTGCACAGGTGTTTTCATAAGTCAAGTAGCAGAGAGAAAGAGGTAAGCCGTTCTGAAAGGATTTGCATTAGCTATAGACAGAGGGGATGGGAGGGGCTAAAGTGGAGCTGGTTCTGGGAAAGACACAGAGTCCGCATCAGAGTCGACAGTAGAGTCCCTAAAGCTCTCTTGCAAATGGGGAGTAGCGACTCCTGGAGTTCCACAGTGCCTGGCTAAAATAATCTGGAAATAGCCAACTGGAAATTAATCCAAATCATAACAGATATACAGGAATGTGAGCAGTCTTTTGTCAGGACTGGTCTGCAGCTATTAACAGGCTAACTGTTCTCTCTTCTATTCTCACTCTCCAGCTGCTATGGATTCAATTTAGAACATTTCAGATTTTTTTCTCCTTGCCAATGTTTTCTGTAATATTTTTAAATTTTTAAAATAGACTTCATTTTTAAAGCAATTTTAGGTTCACAGAAATTGAGTTGAGTACAGAGTTCTCCTACTCCCTGCACCCACACGTGCGCACAGTCCCTCCTACGCTCGACATCTGGCACCAGAATGGTGTTTATTATCCTAGTCTTTAAATAAGAAGTACTATAGATGCTATGTTTACTTATCAAATATATAGTGAGCATTTCGCCATTTGCTAAACATTTTGCTCTCTCTTTTCTAAGTAGGCATAGTTTTTGCTGTTATGTTGTTTATGGTCTACTGGGAGAGAGATCCACTGAAGAAATAATTTTACAAAAAAAATAGTTACAAACTGTGATGAGGAGAAGCAGAGGATGCTACAACTATGCATACTACGGGAACTCCTTCAGTCAAGGGAGTTCTTAGTCAAGGGTGGTCAAGGAAGGCTTTCCCAGAGAAATCCACAGGAAAACTGAGACCTGGAGGATATGTAAGAATGACGGAGGCAAAGATAACAGGGGAAGGGTTTCAGGCAAAGTAACAGCCTGCAAAGATCTACACCTAACATTTGAGGAGCTGAAGGTTATTGGACAAGGACAGAGATGGAGAGTTAGGCAGAAGCCGGACGTGGGGGTGCTGTGAGCTGTGTTAATTTGTCTTCACCCAGAGTGATGGGAAAGAGGGGATGGATTTTTACCTAGGAGGTCAATGGATTTAGTTTCAATACGAAGGCGCTGAGTACATTCTGAGGAATGGTTGGGAGTAGAGTAAAAGTGGAACCAGGGAGACTTGCTAGGAAACTATTGGAGTAGACCCAGAGATGATGGGAGTGTACAGTGGAGACATAGAGACATGGACCTGTGCCATGAACGTTTATGAGGTGGCATCAACAAAATTTGGTGTTTGCTTGGAAAAGGTAAGAGGGTGCTGGGTTTCTAGGCTTGTAAAACTGGATAGATTCTGGTGCATTTACTGAGATTGCATTTACTGAAAACTGAGATTCTGGAGAAAGGGTAAAGAGAAGATCAAGAATTTGCATGGGCTTTACAGATATTTTTTTCCTATTCCAAATAATTACCCTGTGCTAGGTACCGTGCTAGGTGATTCACATTCAGTATTATAGAAGTACTTTTATCAGATTCAGTAGGAACTGTCAGCAGGTTGATTCCCATAGCACCACAGTTCAATGAACCTTAGGAGACTGTGTCTACTGTCCTCTGTTATCATTTCAAGTGCATGTCATTTATTACCTATGCACGGCCACTGGCACATGGGTATGTGAAACTCTAAGCATTATTTCCAACTGCCTAATTATTTTCTCATGTGATCCACTGGGCAACTCCCACGCTATTTTTTTATTTCCCTGCTCCCAATCCTATACCTATTTCATGGTAGCTTGTTTAACAGGTTTATCTAGACATCTTCCCTGCCCCCTCACCTCAGTCAGTTTGAAGTCCTCCTGATCTGAGCCAGCGGTCACGGGGCGAACGTTCTCAAACCATACATGGTAGAAGTTCATCTTTGATCCCCCATCCCCCATCCCTCTGAGCATTACAGTTGTATTCTTCCCTGGCCTCAGTGTCCTTCCTAAGGCACTGCAGTAACTTGCCCACTGTTACAGGGAGCAATCCCCACATTCTCAGCTTTCATTTCAGTGCCCTCATCAGAACAGACTATGGCATTATTTCCATCTTCTCCTTATCCTAGACAGCCTCCGCTGTTTTTCTGAGGCCCTTCTGTTATTGGTTCTCTTGGACAGCAACCGAGAGTGTGCAGGATGTTTTCACATATGTTGTGCCATTCAGTCCCGCACCACCTCTCCCTCGTTCCCTCCCCCATGTCTTGCCTACAGTAGCCGTCTACGTATGGGGTGAATGAACAAATGAACCATGTTGCTGGAAAAACAAAGAATGCCTTATTTGGAGGGAGATCAAACCCTGTTTGTAGGATGAATTTTAATGTTTTCTTAAGTTTTCATAAAGAACAGTTCATCTATAACCTATTTCCAATTTTAAACAGTTCAGTTCTAATAGTATAGTTCACTCTGGTTGAATGACTGTGCTATATAAACGCGATACTCTCAAATGAATTAGTGTTTGAATGACAAGTAAAATTGTACCAAAATACCACTAAAACGTAGCAACTAAAAAGGAAAAAACTAACAGTATTATTTCATGATGACTCCAAAACAGAAATTCAGATTTTTAGCTCTGGCTGTCCACTGAAGACAGCTAACTGGCTGTTTTCTAATACTTCGGCACCTCTTCTAGGGTTGCATTGAACAGCGGCACGCTTCAATCTGAATGGTATCATATTATTGTTTTGTGCATTTTGGTGGCACTTTATATTTCCAAAGTGCAGGACAATCGTACTCATTAGTATTTCTGCAAAGCCGTGCTGTACAGTAGTTCAGCATTACTGAAGCCAAGCATAAAAATAAGTGCATCCTTATTGGAAAGATGCTGATAGGATCCAAATGAAATGTCAATGAACACTAAAGCACAATACTCAACATGTCGGTTTTTCTAGATACATTTCAGCAAAATTAGCAAAACCTCTTTCCATATCATCTAGATTTCTAACCCCAGAAATAAGCCCCATTTCTAACCCCTTCCTAATTTTGAAGGAAATAAGTGATTATTATATCAGATCTTACTTTAAATGTTAGGGTTTGTTACTATTTCAGACTTAAGTACACGTAAGTCTATGTTTATGAAGGTAATGTTTAAGGCAGTATTTGCTCTATGATAACTCATTTGCATTCTTGGAAGAGCCATTTTTTAACAGCCAGATTAAGGTAAAAAATAGATGCTCTTGTGGCAGAGAATCTGAATTATTCTATTACATGGATGGGGTTGCTTCAAATTGCCTGGAAATTACTGTTTTAAAGATCCAGCGGTAGTGAATTAGCCCCGAAGAGTCACCTGTCTTCACTTACATTCAGATCGGCACACTCCAAGAACCTGTTCTGGTGGGAGAGCGAGCTCCAGTACGTAAAGGGCGCAAAGAAGGAGGCAAACCTGGGTACTCAGGTTCCCCTGTCTTTTGCTTCACCAAAGTCACATGTGGCCTCAATCCCATGGTTCAATGTGAGGGCTCTACCTCTAGCCTCTCATCCTTATTTCAGGCAGAAAAGGCCAAGGGGAGTGGGGGCAAGAGGCGGGAGGGGGACAGCACAGGTAACAGGAAAACAAGATTTTTCAGTAACTGTCCAGCAGACCCCTCCAGCAAGCCACGGAGCCTCAGGGACCAGATTTCCCCACCCTCAGCCACCCCTACCCCCTCACCCAGCAGCATGGGAGATAAGGGGACAGAGTAACGTGTTTGTCTGTTTTTTAAACTGGGCATACTGCCATTCCAAACAAAGCTGACATCCTGGTAATAACAAAAATATGAACAAATAGGAAGGCACAATATCCACCACCCCAATTGTTCTCAATGTGAATCACAGAGACACACGAACACGTGGTGCAGAAAAAAATAACATGCCGAGTGCTGACCAGATCAACTGGAGGAAGAAGAGCTGGTGCTGAAAAGCTTTTCACGTGGCCTCTCAGGGCTTTAAGGTTTTAAGGCGGAACTGCATATGGAAAGTGCCCTGTATAATTGGGATGATGGTGATCAACTCCACACAGTGTTTTAAACTCCTCCCAGTGTGCACAGGGAGGTACATTCAAGAATGTTCACCCCAGAATTAATTTTAACAGCCAAAATTTGGAAAAAACCTAAATGTCCATCAACAGAAGAATAGATCCATTTTGGTTAATTCATATCATGTGGAATTCTTTTTTTTTTTTTATATTTTTATTCATTTATCTTTAGAGGGGAAGGGAAGGAGAGAAGAAGAGAAACATCAATGTATGGTTGCTTCTTGTGCATCCCCTGCTGGGAACTGGCCCCTGCCGGGAACTGGCCTGCAACCCAGGAATGTGTCCTGACTGGGAATCGAACCGTGATTGTCTGGTTCACAGGCCCGTGCTCAATCCACTGAGCTATGTGGAATTCTTTATAACAGTTAAAATAAGTAAACTTTGACAAAGCTGGGGGGCAGGTACTAAAGTATTCGTTGTACTGCTCATTTTGTTTTTCTGTGTGGTTGAAACATTTCATAATTTTATAAATTAGCAAAACAAAACAGAACCTAGGCGGTATTTCCTCAAATTTGGCCCACAAACCACCTGCATCAAAATCACCGAAGATGGTTGTTAAAATGCAGATTCCTGGGGCCCCTCCCAGGCCTAGTACCAGAAACGGCACACTTGGGCCCAGCAGTCCATGTTTCAAGCAAGGCCACCAGCTGATGCCTAGAGGCCCACTGGCACAGGGTTTGTGTGGGGAAATGAGTTAAGTGGAAAACAGAAATTGAGACCACCTTTGGGCTGGACAAATGGATTACAGTGTGTGGAGGCTGGAGGAGGGCTGAACTATTGTATATCCCAGAGGCTGGGGCAGAGCACACAGGCTGCCACTGCATGATCCACGTAAGGAGGGCAGTTTGGTCGTGAGCCGGATTAAACTGTGAGACATGGAGAACCCAAATATCAGTGGTTTAACCAAGCTAGCCTTGCATTTCCCGCTCATGTGGAAGGAGTCTGGAGGTAGCTGGTTCACCACAGTATCAGGAATCCAGGTTTGTTCTGTGCCCGTGCTCAGCATGCGATGCCCCACTCATGGCCTAAAAGCTTCATCCACCACGACTTCATTACAACCAACAGGAAAGAGGAAAGGGGCACATCCCAAAAGGATACTTCCCCAAAGCAGTACAAACCACTTTGGCTCACATCCAGAATGTAGTCTTGGGGCCATACATAGCTATTGTAGAGGAGAGACTAGAACACGTCTTTATTCTAGGTGGCCAGGTACCCAGCTAACATTGGGAAGAGGAAGCTCTGTCACCACAGAGAAAGGAGTAGAATGGACCGAAGAGTCTCTGTCATGAAGGGCTGCAGGTAAATAGCCTATGAAAAGCTGCAAAGACCCAGGAAGCTGCTGTGTAGACTCCAGGATCAGAGCTGGAATGGTCCTGGAATAGCACATAGCGTAGGTGCTCACTTTTCCAAATGTGGTCCTGGGCCAACATAATCTGTATCACCTGGGAGCCTGTTAGAGATGCACATTCGGGCCCCACTCCATTTCTCCTGAATCAAGATCTGCATTTTACCACAATCCCCAGGACCAGGCTAGACAGAGAAAGTCTAGAAACTGAGGAGGCTTATAGCACAGAACAGGGACCAGAGGTGACAATACTCTGGGTAAGGTGGTAGGGAGTTGGGCTCCTGAGAGTGAGCAAGCTCCCTATGGAAATGAAGACAGCCAGGCCAGAGAGTTGAGGGTTCAGACTTGACTTGGGGACGTAAGCGGATGAGACTACCAGCGAAGGAGAACCAGCAAGAGGAGAAAGAAAGACACAAGAAACTTGAAAAGAACATGGCCTTGAAAACACACTTTAAATGAGTGTCAGTGAAATACAGATTTAATTGCCCTGTATTGTGGACTAAGCCATACTTAATCCTCACAACACCCCTGAATGGTAGGAATTATGTGATTCCCTTGCAGGTGGTGAAACAGGTTCAGAGATGTTAACTTGCCAAGGTCACACAGCTGGATATTAACATAGCTTACAAGAATGCTTAGAGCAATCTGGCCAGTTTTCAAGGCACTATTATATTCATCAACTAATTTAGTCCTCACAGTAACTCTACAAAGTAAACAGAAAGGGGCTATCGTAATTTTGCACCTAAGGAATTCCAGGACTTTTGCTTCTCAGGCCAAGTGTTTTTCTAATTTCCTGACACACGATGATAATGAAAAAAGGATGGGAGTGGGGGGGGGGGTTCCCTGAATCTGAAGTTAACTGTGAGAGTCTAGCCCTGTCACAGGCCTACAGGAGACCCTATAATATAACTGATATGGTCGTTATCATTACGACAAACAGTTTTGTTCACGAGGAAAGTAATACAACAGTGGCTTATTGGAACGAGGAATACCGAAGCCAGATACGGAGGGGAAAACTGAAGGTACTGTGTCAGCAACAAGGGAAGGCCTTCTCAACAATGCTGCAGAGCACTGGAGCCAGAGAAGCTGAGTCTACCTGGCAGTACCGCTACTTATTAAAATGCTGATGGTGGGCCCTGGCTGGGTTGCTCAGTGGGACGTCATCCCGAACACCAAAAGGTTGTAGGTTCAATCTGTGGCCAGGGCGCACACAGGAGGCAGCCAACTGATGTTTCTCTCTCACGTCCATGTTCCTGCACCCCCACCCCACGTCCCTTCCTCGCTCTCTAAAAATCAATAAATATATCTTTGGGTGAGGATTTTAACAAATAGTGACATTGGGCAAATTACTTAACATCCCCTAAATTCCACATCCTCTTTTTCAAAGGTGAAATAAATAGAACTTTATTGGGTAGTATTATGAGGGTTAAATGAGATAAAGTATATAGGATGATAAGCCCAGTGCTCAGAAGAAAATGAATGTTCAATAATTATATCTAGTCTGAAATCTGGTTATGGATGGAAGAGTCAGATGAGGTGGAAGTTCAAGCAGTAGTAGTTTCGAGTGGTCACTAAGGTGGTCACTAACTGCTGTGGGTGTTCATCAGTTTATAGACTTAATATCGGCTTTAAATTTTAAAAAGGATACTCTGTCTTCCTCTGGCTCAGAGACATTACACACTGATTATCATTATTTGCTTTCAGATGATGCTAAATTAATGATTGATCCTTCCAATTTGTATATTTTTGAATCTTGTATTTCTCACAAATGTATTTGGTGATTCTGAAGCCAGCAAATGACTATGACTATGACTATGACTATGACTATGACTATGACTATGACTTTGACTATGACAAAGCCAGCATTGCCATAGTTCTTTACCCTAAATTGTGCAAGATGCCAAGGGAAAATGGTAATACACTCTTATTGTCTCATTTATGAGAAACTTTGGCACAGTGAATGAAGGTGATAGGTGTGCTGCTTCCTAGAACCTTTTTGTTCCACCCTTAAAATCCATATTTTCCTTTACTATATTGATTTCTGCTGTAGAGCAGGACTGGCTATCAAATATCTTTATTTGGGAGCTATGGGTGCCAGAAGGAAAGAGGGAAAATGCATCAGTACTTAAAAGAAAGTTGATGGGATGGTGGAAGAGGACCGGAGAGAATGAAGTAGTCTATATCTGGGAAATTATTTACAATTTTGCTGAAAGACAGAAAGACTTGCCAGAGGGAAAATAGAGGATGCAAATGAAAAAAGCATCCAATCACAGCTACACCCTGTGATGGATGAGGAAGATACTTTAATAGATGAGAAAGCACTTTCTCTAGTGGCCAGCTGCCTCACCTCATCTCTCTTTTGGCCTGTAGCACAGTGGAAAGATTCCACGTGACACACTGTGGAATATATTAGTAAACTAGCTGATACAAACTAATAATAAATGGAAGTGTTCTTTTCTGTTTCGATGAGAAGCTACTGATTTCTATTTTGGGTGAGGTTGGATCTTCGCTACCAAAATAGCTAGAGATTGAGTTGATTATTGATGAACAATGTCCCCAAACCTACTTTTCTCAGCAACAAAAATAACGTTTATGTGGTGTGTGTGTCGTTTCAAAGCACGCTCACCTGCATCGTCTCATTTCAACGAATAACCTTGTGAGGTTATTATCCACATTTTACTTGGGAAAAAGGAAGTTTAGGATGCCCAGCTGTGTCTTATAAAATACCTCTCTTTGGCTCCGCCAATAAATGTCCATCTATGGCTACAATTCCCACAATGGGCTTTCGGGGGGACCCATCTCTGCCAAACAGAGGTCCCCAAACTAGGTTTCAATAATGTTTCTCCCTCCAGGCCAATTCCATGGCCCTGACATCTCTCAAGGGCCTTAAGGGTCCATCTGAGCTCACTTGAGGTCATATGGGAAACCTGAAATGAGGGTGAGTACTAGGAATGGGACAGGACCGTGCAGTTTTACCAGAAACTAAGCTACAACTTCCTTGGGCTTCTGAGGACCCTATGTCCCTGGTGCCTCGCTTTCCTCTGCAGTCTATACTCCTTGCAGCCCCCTCTCATATGTCTCCCTAGAGCCCCTGAGCTGCCCTTCAGCCATCCTTTGCATCCCAGCCCTCAAAAGGCCCTCTCACTTCTATCTCCCTCTGGGCACCTCAGCCAGTGGTTAGGAGAGCAACCCCTCACTGAAAACTACTCTCCTTGAGAGAATTTCCAACATGGGGAACAAACAGCCTGGGGAAAGGGGGTCATCCTTAACCACACCAACAGATACTCCTTCATCTGTGGGCAGAAAGCCTCCAGATGGAGTTACTTCTCCACTTCCTCCTCCTCTGATAATGTTCTGGCCTGAAGAAACCTCTTCTATCATCAGTCCTCACTGAGCTTAGAACTGTGCATATACCGGGAGAAGAGGGGGCTCCCTTGCCTACGCTTGGCACTGCAAAGTGATGCCAAATACAGTTAAGTAGATCATAAGAGTTACTAGCTGGTAGTAATTTGTTTCTATTTGAGTTCAGGCAGCACCACGTGCTAGCTGTTGTAGCTTGGGCAAATCGCTTACCTTCTCTGTGCCTTATGTATGCATCTTTAAATAGGTTAATAGTACATAAGGGGTGGGAAGGGGAATTAAAGTACTATATATGTAACATATTTAGAACAGTTCCTAGCACTCAGAAAAGCTATGTAAGGGTTAAACTGAACTTTTAAAACCACCTACTTTTAAGATATATATATTTTTATTAATTTATTTTTAGACAGAGGGGAAAGGAAGGAGAAAGAGAGGGAAACATTTGAATTATTTGAATTCCCAAGTGTATTTTACATTTCTTGATTAGCTCAGGCTCTAAATGCCAGCTCCTTTAGAAGTCTACCATGTGGGGGTTGTTTCATTGTCACAGATGTGGTGGCCCACAAATGCTTAACTCAGAGTAACATCCACACAAAATTTGTTCAAGTGCTCACGTGTGTAGCAAACTTGACCGAACCTTTTAGGAAAGGAACGGTCACCGTGCAACAACCCAATCCATTTTAGAGTCTACATCGGTCATCTCTGTTCTTTACAAGGCCTTTGGCTATGTCCACATCTTAGGACCCAGCTTCCTGCCAGGCTCCTTAGTCCCCTTCTCTCACCCTTTTCCCTCATACCTATCCTCCTCAAGCCTTTACTCTCAGATGGCCTGATGCTCCTAATTCTTTTTGTTCCATTGTACAGGGAAATCCTTTAAGCTCTCGCCAGCCCACTACTTTAAAAAACAAAAATAAAATAAAATAAAATAAAAAATATGTAAACCCTTAAAGGCCACTGCTTCAGCGTGACCTTGGTGATAATTTGAGATTATCCTTTTTAAGGACTTCATTAAATTACTAGCAAACATTAAACTCATCCTTGCTCTGTGTTTGTATGGGGGAGGGAAATGGGCAGAGGATAGGTCCTAAACACATAGTATCTCAATTAGTTCTCACAGCAATGCTGCAAGGTGGGTCTGATTCTCCCCATTTTATAACTTGGAAAGCTGAGGCTCAGGGAAGTTAGGAGTATACCCAAGATCATCTAGCTAGGAAGGGCTGAATGGAGTCAAGGTCATGAGGGTCTGGGTCAGAATCCCTCACTATTTTCATTGTACCACACTGCATCATACATTGTGCTTGGCCTTGGTACTGTACTGTCCTAAAGTGGTGGCAGAGATCAGAGGAGCCAAATGCAGCTTCGTCCTGGGCCCTTCATCTTGGACAGATCCCAGCTATTCTCTTGGCCTCCATCTTTAGTGTCCACTTCTTCATATACGGTGCCTAGACCTCGGCCCACCCTCCCAAGTAGGATCTAACCAGCACACAGGAGAGCTGTATCCTCCACTGCATTCTTTACTCTGGACTTCTAGTCACACAACCTTAGGTCATCTTGGGTCCCTGAACCCACATTTCATTGCTGATTCATCCTGAGTTTCCAGCCAACGGAAACCTCTACAACAAAGGTCCTCTTTGAAGTCTGGAGTCAGTCCCAGGGTCAGTCCTTGCTTCCCCACTTCCTGTGAGACTTGGACAACTCACCTCTCTTTTTTAGGCCACAGTTTTCCTGGATGGTCTGTTAGAGATGATAATATTATTTCCCTTATAAGACTGTTTGAAAAATTAAATGAATTAATAATGCATGCAAGGTGCTAACCTAGTACCTGGAACATTATAAAGTTCAAGAAATATTAGCCGTCATAGCAATTATTTCTATAAATGCCCATCTTCTCCCCCCACCTCCACACAAATCTGATCTCTCCACTTCTCCCTTCCCCCTCCTCCACGTGAGCCTGTGTGTATGTGCGCGCACACGCAAACCCATTATCAGAAGGCATGCTCCCCAAGAAGGAGGCTTGGCCTTAGAAATCTTGCATTTAGTTTTATCACATGCTAGCTATGTGACCTGGGGCCAGATGTTCAACCTCTTTTAGCCTCGGTTTCTACCTCTGAAAAATAGAAACTGTAATTTTGTACTCTTAACTCACAGCATTATCAGAAGGATTATATAAGGGAGAAATGTAAAGAAGCTCCGTATTTACCGTTACCTTATTTCCATTCCACAAATAAATTATGTTGGTAGATTTTTTAAAACAAAGTTAAAGACATTATACTAATCTCTGGCCAATCGTACAGATTCATTTAGGATTGATCAGACTGACATTTTTCTAAACAGTTTCTCTATGTTCAGCCTTCACATTTTTTCTCATATGACACATTTACCTGCTCATGAGCCTTGAAAATTTCTTCATAATAAAATGGGAGTCTAGGAACTCTATTCACCCCAGTCACAAATTTTCTTTTGTTGATTAAGAATGAATCTGCACAGAGTGGCTGCATTGCATTCTGTGCTGGGGCGGTGGCAAAGAAATGTAACTCAGGGTGGGTGCCTGCACATCTATTAATTAGCACATTGGTGAAATGACCTACATACTTATAAATGTCAGTGTCTTGAGACAGTTATGCAACCTTTCAAAGAAACCTAGAAAACCTCAAAACGTCCAATCATGGAACAAACTTGTCACATTGATGACCAGTCTCTTTAACCACATTCCCTGCTGGGCCTGTCTGAAATGGAGAAGACACACCATCATGGAACTGAGAATTCCAGGTCGTGTCACCTAACTCGAATGCTGAAGGACCTGGAGTATCATCCAGACTAACCCCTACATCTTGCAGGGGAAGATAATGATCCTGGAGAGAGAACAGGACTTAACCCAAATCACTCCAAACAGTGCAGAGCCCAGGCACTCAGCTCAGCAGGAACCAGAGGTAGGAAAAAGGGGGACAGGCCACAGGAGAAAGAGGTTTATTTTGCGTATATCTAGGGCTTTTTTCCCCCATAAAAAACTAATACTCATGTTTTCCATTTTAATTCACACCGTCTTTACAGTAATTTTAAAGCCTTTTAAGCATGTATCTTCCACGGAAATTTTCGATAAACATAAAATACATATATATATCTATTTGCCCTCTTCTCCCCTTCTCTTATGTGGGGGAGGTTCCTCTACAGAGATATTTTCCAAAAGACTACATATCATCACCAGACTGGAGAACAGGATCTTGGATGCACATATTTAGTTCTTATAACTCATCCTAGCCCGTGTTTCCCTAAATCAGAGGGATGTCAGGAGATGGAGGAACCCCTGGAGTAGAGGAGATAACAAGGACCCCTGAAAACCATCGTTGGGGGTTGTGCAGTAGGGAGCTCAAAACCTCACCAAATGATTAAAAAAAGGCATTTCTGCGAATGCGGTTTTTGAGGACGGGGAAGCCTTCCCTTCCCCAGAGCTCCCCGCCCCGTGCCCGACAATAACCCCGGGGCGCGCTCAAGCTGTCTTCAACTAGCCATGTGAGAAGAGAAAAACAGAGAATGTGCTCCTTTCCCCGTCAAACCTGGTCATTAGGTCGGGGCCCCTCCCGGGCGGAAATGGAAACAGGAACTTTGCGTTCACGAGGCTTTTCCGCCGGCGTGTGCGGCTTTCAGAAGCCCGCGGCTCCGTCCCTGAACTGCCTTTTGGGGAAGGAGACGATATGAGGAGGTAGCAGAGCTGAATAGGGGCCAGCTGTGGGCGAAGGGACAATGTAAAGACGACAGATGGGGGAAAGGGAAATAGAAGTAACGGGGTGTCCGGGCCAAGGGGAACCCGTGGGGGTGAAGGATGAGGGGGCCTGAGATTGTGTCCAGCCCGCCAAACTCAGAAATTAGGGCAGATCGCAAAGCCCAGACAGTTTATTTCAGAGGGAAACGGAAAAGACAAAACAAAAAGAAAAAAAAAGACAATTAGAAAGTTCAGCAGCGGAGACGAGCGAGCTGCGCGCAGGCGCGTAAGGCTCACGTCTGCCCTCGAGTTACCCCGCGCAGCCAGCCTGGCGAAGTAGGTGAAAGGTAACTAGCAGGCGACGCACTTCGGCGCGCTTGTGCTGGCAGGCGGGCTCTGGCCTGAAAGGCTTGCTGGGTCCTCCCCAAGTTTTTTCAAGTCTGTATTTCATCCTGCTGTAGCTGTGGCAGGGGTCATGCATGAGGCGATGGGAAGTTGGGGGTGGGTGTGGGGGGCATTGTGCAGACTAGGAAAATTCTTGTCACTCAACCCCCAGTGGGGAAATTAAGTCCGGGACTGGTACAGGGTAAAAAAAAAACAAAACCCAGGTACTGAAGGCCATAGTATGCCTCACACCGTGCTGGGCGTGTCAATGCATTATTTTAATTCTCAGAGCACTGTCAAGGAGGCAATGTGACCTCCTCTTTACGAAAGAGGAAACTGAGGCGCAATGAGTTCATGCAACTTGCCCAAGGTCATCCAATCAATAAAGGGCAGTTTCTACAAATGGTCCCCAATTCAAGGTGTTTGTTTTGTTTTTCGTTTGTTTGTTTTGGTGTTTTTGTTTTTTGGCCCAAGAGCTGATAACTGACAAGTGTAACACTCGTTACAAGGCACCCCAGCAGGCATCACTCTTTCCATCCTTACCTGAAACCTCTGACGTGCGGGATTATTAATACCCCTCTTTTGCAGTTGGGGGAACCGAGGCTCAAGAAGGAGACCTACCCCAGAGACCTTTGGAGAATATGAAGGATTTAAGCTCTATGGGGTGAGTTGCCTAGGCCACGAAGAAAATAAAAAGTTCCCGTTTTGGAGGTGTCCTTTGATTGCAGGTTTCCATTACAGATTTATGTAGTGACCTCCCCTTCCAAGAGACAGTTGAGTTGTTTGCTCACTGAGAACAGAGACAGAATGCACTGCTCATGGTTTGTTGGGCTTGGTGTTTGCTGGGTGAGTTTATAACGGAATGAACACATTTACAACCCAGACTGCCCCAGAGGGAAGCTTCAGCAGTGTGTGGCAGTGGTGAAGCGACCGCTTGTGTGTGTGACTTCTCCTGGATTAGGGCTCTAGCATCAACTCAGCTCCTACTCTGCTGTGCACACAGCTGGAAAACAGGATGGGAGCTTCAAAGGGCAGGACTGCCTTGCTCCTCCTGATTCTGGGAGTTTGCCCCCCAGCCACCCCCATGCATGTGGAAACCATAGATTTTCGAAGTGCATCACCCAGAAAGGGGCACAGGACCAAATCCCACCCCCCACCTGCCCCTCAGGGCACCGGCTATTTCTGGGAATCACAAAAACAAAAGCAGCTCTGCCCCTCTCCTGAGGAGGCCTTGGAGACAGGGAGGCAGAAAAAGCTTCAGAGTGACTGGTCAGCCCCCTCCCACCCTCATCTCTTTCCAAGAATCCCCTCCCTTGAGTCAGGGAATCGGAATTTCATTGCCTTATGACCCAAAACTGTGTTCTGCTCAGGCTGAAAAAGACAAAGGCTGCAATTGGACTGTGTTTTGCCCTAATGTAACCCTGCCTCACAGTCTCTCCGAGGTGAGGGGGCGGGGGGTGGGGGGTGGGGGGGATCATGCGCTGCCCAGCACTCTCAAGATGCCTCTAAGCTGCCTGCCTGCTGGTATTGGCAGGAAGAGAGCTGCTTGGAGACTTACATCATCACCCTGCTGAGAATGTTGTGTGCTGAGAACTCTGGGCAAACAGGGCCCTTTGCTAGACACTTTCACTTGAACTCCCTTACATCCTCCACAGCCCTATCCAGTAAGTGGTGTGATCCCCAGGTTGCGGAGGATAAAATTGAGGTTCTGGGGGGATAAGTGATTTCCCCACAGCACACAACCAGTAAAAGGCATGGCAGAAACTCAACACTTTTCACTGACCTATGCATCTGGACCCAATACCCCTTATAGGGCGAATACTAGGAATGGAATCACCCTTATTATCCTAGAAATATTTTAATAAAAATGTAGAACAAGTGAAATTCCATACCTTACAAACAATAAATATACTAATGAGTGACTTCACAGAGGAATGGAAGGATGCAGGTAAAGAATAAGATGGACTGAAGTACCTAGAATTTGTGCCTGGCACATGGTAGGTAATAAATACATCCCAAATGAATTAATAAAGGAGGAAGAAGTCAAAGTATAAAGTATGGAAGAATTTCAATGTCAGGTACATATGTTTTAGGGAAATAATCTCCCAAACTGAAGCTCACAGGTAAAGTTTGTAGTCATGCTGGAATTTGAAATTCTTTTTTGAATGATGGGTGAAAGGTTTACTGGTGCCCGGAGGTGATCAGTAGAGATACAGAAAGTAAATACAGTCAAGCTCTGGTCCACACTCCCTATCCTATCGAACTGCCTCTCGTGGTGCTTCTTGCCTATGATTTATGCTACTGGCCTCTATCAACAGGAAAGGCCTTTCATTCCACGCAGTAAGAGACAGTACTCTTGGTGAAGCACGACATAGGTTATAAAGTGCATAAGCTATGGTCCTTGCTCCCCAGTGGAGAAAAGGTGATGTTCGGAGCCAAACATCTCAGATTTGAGCCCCTGTTCTTCAGCACACTAACCTTAGCAACCCTTGGTTTTCCCGTGTGTGAAATGGGTGCAATATTACCTCACAGGGTGATTTTAATAATTTAATCATAAAAATATGTAAAAAAGGAAGGGGTTGATAAGTGATAAATGGTATTCGTTTTATTCAGAGCAAATATGGGGAGTGTTGTCCCAGGCACCAAGCCGGGCTCCCCCTCAGGGAAGGCAAATGGAGAGCTGTGCACTTGACATCTAAGAAGGATTCTGGGCTGGAGAGTCTCCACGCAGCACAGAGCACGAAGGACAGGGCAGCACAGGGCTGAGTCATGCTGCCCAGGAGCAGTGTAGGAGCTAAGCAGTGCCTCTGGGCCTTGTGTCTGAGCCTGGGGCTTGCCTTCCTCTTCCCTGCAGAGACATGGACTTGTGGCTTGAATCCAGTGGCTGCGGGAGGAAGGAGCATCCCAGAGCAACTGAATGTGCGGGAACTCTGCTGTCTCACTGTGGTCACCATGCCAGTGCCCTGCTCGGTTCAGCCTGATTTCATAGCAGCTGGCATTTATTGAGCCTTTCCTGGATGCCAGAGCCTAAAAACTCAGGGCAAACCTGACGCAAATATAGAACGTGTAAACAGAGGATTACCTGAAGGTTAAGAGGGGAGAAACTGAACCCACAGGGGAACGAGAAATTCCCAAGGAGGTGGCCTTGGGCTGAGATATGAAGATGGAGCCGATTTTCCCTGAGATAGAAAGCAAAATGGGTTCATACCTTTTGGCAAACAAACAAACAAACAAGTAGAATTGCACTTTGGCCATACCAAATTCTTACTTTGATTTACCCAGAGATTTTAAAGGGCTGAAAGAAAAAAAACACTAGAAATACATCTTGGTCATCTTAGAATCAAAGTGCGCAGCTAAAGCTTTACAATCAAAGTTTGACTTTACCAGCTCTATAGCCTTGGTCAGTCACCCTCTGAATAGGCAGTTTCCTTGTCTATAAAATAAGGCCTTTCATACATAACTCACAGTATTGTGGTGGGGGGTACTAGATGAGATAAGGAAGGTGAAGTATCCACCATGTGATCAGGGATGTTATAAGTTCTGGATAAATGGTAGTGTCTTTCTCCTTCCCTACCAGATGGAAGGTCAGAACTCAGTAGGGCTAAGCTCATTCATTTTCGTTACCTCCCGGCCTCTTTTTAAATTCTAGGTCCAAGAAAGATATCTGAACATCCTCCTAGACTCAGAAATGTCTGCTTTCTTCCTTCTTATCCACAGAAGAACTTGTGCAAGTGTTGACCCCTTGGGAAAGAAGCAACTCTGTTCATTAAGAATAACCCTATTTCTGTCTGAAGACTGTAATCACCTTCTTTGCAGTTATCTTGCCTGGAGACTTCCCCCGCTCCCCAGGGGAAACTTTCAGAGCCCATCCTCCTTCGGGTGAAGATGCAGAAGGGCTGGGATCTTCAAATCCACCCAAGAAGGATGAACTGTGATCACCACGGAAAGCTATTGTGAATAATTTCTTTGCTTAGCCTCATGGCAATTCCAAGGACAACAATGCAGAGGAAAGCCAACTCCTGGAGGCATTTCTCGGAAAATCCAGAGTGCTCAAGTGTCAAGAAATTTCCCCACGCAGCCTCCAAGTCTAACCCATTCTGTTCTTCGTCCCTTTCACACTTGAATACACTCGTCAGTACAAAAACTTTAATTCCTATAGGGTTCCCCGCCCACCCCTCCACCCCTCAGAGTTAACTGTCACTGGGAAAAACTGTCAAGGCTATAAAGAAAAGAAACAAGAAGTTTGAATTCAAGCTAATCCCATCTCAATGGCTCCCCTGGGGAAACCAGCAATTAGTCATTTTGAGAGATTGGAAGGGGAACCAGGTGACTGGGGTCCTCACTCAGTTTCTACCTCAACACAACATGCGGCCTCATTTCCCTTCTCTGAGCCCCAGTTTCTGCACCTGTGAACTTGGAGGTTTGGATGAGTCGATCCTTAGGCTTCTTCCTACGTATCCATCACCTCTGGTGTGCATCTGAAGTTGTACTACCTGCCCCCCAAAGTCTACCTGAAGGGAGAGTTTTGAAACTAGAAGCAAATATTTCAAAAACCCCAGGAAAAGAAGGACCTCTAAGACATGACATGCATTAAAATTCAAGCACAAACACCAACACAAAGTCCACTTCAGGGAAATATGTACTGGAGAACAATGGAAGTATTAATTAGTTCTTTGCCAAAAGTTAAACCAAATTTAACTCTTTTGTTTGCTAAATTCATTTATTTTGCTATGTATTGAGTATATTTTTTAAAGAAAGCAAGCACGTTTTATTAAAAGATAAGACGGTATTGACTCATTAATTGGGGGAAACAATGAATTGATTTGCTTACCTTATACACATACTTGTTTGTTAGATAAGGAATGAGGACATTTAGCATCAATAGTTAGGAACACCAGTGAGTGTATTCATGAATTAACTTTTTGAATAAAACTGGGAAATGGTTGAAACGGCATGGTAGACACTGTTGGGCCCTGTTGGTGCCTCTCTGTCCACCAGTTGCTACTAGTGCTCACAGCTGATGGCTTGTAGAAATTGTCCTCTGAAGAATGCGAGCTGATTCTCCCAGGAGGGTGTTCTCTCCTCACCCTCAGCCTGCAACCAAACATTGAGTGATTTAGGATTGAAATGCCTGGGTAGACTAACTCTGTGGTGTGAGTTATGCTTCAGAGCCCCTTGGCTCAGGCCAAAGCTAGACTGTCCCTAAAGTGACATCTGTTCCTGCCTCTTGGCCCTGCCCAGTCTGCTTCCTCTCACTCTCTTGCAGTTTCTAAGGAGAGCATTTCCTTGGTAAATCACTTACAGCCAAATCCCTGTCTCAGGCTCTGCTTCTAACACACTTGACTTGAGAATGTGCTGTTGCCCTGGCGGGGCGGCTCAGTAGGTTGGAGTGTCATCTAGTGCAGCAAAAGTTTACGGGTTTGATTCCCTGTCAGGGCATATAACTAGGTTTCAGGTTTGATCCCTGATAGGGGCACATACAGGAGGCAACCAATCCGTGTTTCTCTCTCTCTCTCCCTCTCTCTTTCCCTCTCTTTTTTTCCCGCCCTCCCCCCCCCTCTCTAAAGTTAATAAATATATGCTCAGGTAAGGATTTTAAAAAAGGTGCTGTTATTGTGAGTGGCCAGTAATGAAAACAAATTGGAATTTTTTCCATTCATTCATTCCATCAATACATAATGAATTACCCAGCGTGAGTCAGAGACTGTTTCCCACATAGAGACAAATATGATAGACAAGGTAGACACTGCCTCTGCAATAAGCAACATTGAATGCTGTTCGATAGTGGGGAGACACAGCGTGATAAATAAAGTAGACAAAATAATCATATTAAACAAAAATTAATAAGATATTTAGGATTTTATATTAAGGGTTTTTAAAGCTGTATTTCCAGATTGTGTGCTATGATCATTAAATCAATGTTGAAAATTCGACTATGTATTTTTTCCTGTATAAGCCTTGGACTCAATGACTGTATATTAAGAATTTAGAGGAATATATATAAAGGATACATGGACAACAACTGAGAAGGGTGGAAATGGGAGGGAGGGGGGAGCATGGGGGGTGGGATGTGATGGGAGTAATAGAAAACTGTACTTGAAAAATAATTAAATAAATTTTAAAAAATTAAAAGAAAAGAAATACAAAAAAAAGAAATTTAATGTACAGATATAGCTGTACCTGTTCTTAAAGACATGTATACAAAACTGTTTATTAGAACAGTTTACCATTTTTTTGTTTATAATAGCCAAAAAAGGAAACAAATACACATCAATAGAGGAATGATGAAATTAATTCTGTCCTGTCCATCTAGGAAATACTATGCAGCCATTAAAAAAATGAAGTAGCTGTATATTTACTAATGTGGAATGATTTCCAAGATGTATTTCCAAATGTTTGTAGTATTCTCCAATTTGTAAAGAAATGAATGTGAACACACACAAACATGTATGTACAATACATAACATCTATATCATAGAATCTCTGGAAAGAAACACAAGAAATTATTAATAATGTTGTTTCTGTGAAGAGGAACTAGGTGTCCTTTGCACTCCTGATTTAATTTTCAAAATATGTACATATATTATTTAATTTAACCAGTTAATTGAAATGTACTACATACTTCATGTGGAACTTTTATAACATACAGAAAAATTAACATCACTTATAATCCCACCTCTAAAATATACTATTCTTTATAGTTTGGTGTATTTCCCTTTGTCATTCTTCTATTTGAGGATATAAATTTTTCTTATAAATGAGATCATATTTTACATGTATAGATTTGTATTCTGATATTTTGACTCAGTCTAATATCCTCATTATATTCCCACATCAATAAACTTCATTCTAAGATATCATTTGTAATGGCTATTTATTTTCACACTGCATGAATACACAATCAATTTTAGATAATTTTCCTGTTGACGGCCATTGAGATTGCTTTCTATATATTGTTACTATATAGTGTTACTAGAGAGCTGTGAATATCTGTTTGAATGTGTCTCTAATTATTCTCTTAAAATGGATTTCTAGATGTGGACTTACTAGTCAAAGGAAACAGGTATTTTTGAACTTATAATAATAAAATATCAAATTGTCCTCCCCACAGTTTGTATTCATTCACAGTCCCTCCCAAAGTATATTTAGTATCAATGTGTCTTCACCAGCACTGAAGACAGTAGACCCTGGGTATTCTTGAGTTTACCATTTTTGTATGTCGGCTCCTCAGGGACTTCCCAGAAGGCTCATGACATGCAGTCATGACCGGGCTGGGAAACTTTCAGGACTGGCTGACGAGGTCACGTAGCACCCAGTGAGGCCAGTTGCGGGCCCAGAGTCAGCAGTCAGTGTACAAGTTCCACAGCAAGGCCTTGCTGACTTCATCCTGCAGGGTGACCAATTCTCCTCATGGCCTTCATCCGTCACATTGTGGGCAGCACTGGTCATCGGCACCCATCATCATAACGGAATTTTTGCACATTGGGCAAGCTGATTTGTTTCAACAATGATGTTACATCATAATAGAGTATCAAGTTTACTTCTGTGGCAGATTTATTTTAAGAGCCTTATCACTTATGTTTGTCTAATACTTATAGACTTTGTTTGGGATTACTTCAATTTCCCAGTTCTTCTTTAATGCATTTTCTAGAGAAAGATATGTACTTTAGTATTATGTGACAATTCAGAATCTCTACATTCTGGAGACATCAAGGGTTTTCCGTCATTCTGGATGAAATGGAATTTTACTCCTTGATTGCTTTCAGTGTCAACAGAACCCATGACAATGGTGCTTCTGAGGTCTTCCTTCTGCACCCGTTTCACAGCTCACCATCTGGTGCATTAGGAACAAGGTTTTGATTCAACTGATAAACTGGAGATTCTATGTAGAGAGCTGTTTCACATGGCATGGGAATTGTAGCCCAGCCCCCACTCAGAAAAGCCAGTGGGGAACGAGTAGGCACACAGGACTCATACCCACAGATAGGTTCTCCTGTAGGGAGTCAGGCCTGCATTGTACCTAGGGTGCTATGAGACTGACCTACTTTTGCTAAAACTCCCTCACCCTGAATTGAAACAGAAAGCACTTACTGTAATTTCCTAAAGTCTGTGCTAAACCTTCCAAGTATGAAGTGTAACTAGTCCAACCACTTCCCCTCCCCCCATCTGTAATATCCTTCTCTTTGAAGTAATTAGCAACATTCTTTCCTTTGTTATCTGTAAAAGGTAATCAACTACAGCAAACCTGTGCATAGTAAATGAGGGCCATCCTCAATATAATGTACCCATAAAAGCAATAAAAGCCTGTCCAGGCGGGGGTTGGGGCCCTCTCTCTCAGAGAGCAGCCATGCTGTCCCTTTTTCTCCACAGGACTTCTGAAGTCTGTGTGTATTTGTGCATAGCCGCCACAACACATGGACTCTGCGGGCCAGATTCCGAATCAGTTCTACAATCTGAAAGTTCCACGTTCTAGTACTGGTGACTAGCAGGCAATTCACTTCTCTGGGTTTTAAGCTCCTTATCTTTAAAAGAGAAATTTATTCTCAAGTAGCAATTCCCAACCTGGGTTCTTAGAACTTCATCGGAAGTCTTGAAAGGCAGTAATGAGTATGCACAAGCTAAAGTATTTATAACATTTTATTAGAACACTAATATTAAATAGAAACCCACTAGGTTTGATAGGTTTATTGATAGGATAACAAAGGGAGCTCATTTCTTTTTTTAGGTTGTGATAATGCAGGTATCCTCACAACTTTAGGAGGTACATACTTTAGTTATCATTAACTTACAGATGAGAATAAGAGGCCCAGAGAGACTTTGCTCAAGGCTGCAGCTAGTTAGTAGTGGAGCAAAGATTCAAACCAGGCAATTTGATTCCAGAATCAATAGCCACACTGCCTACTGCTAATTCTAATTACATCATAATAATTGGAAGCTCTGATTGGCAATAACGTCTTTCATGAAAATGAGAAAATGAAATATTAGTAATTAGTAATGAAATACAGATTGGTATGTAAACATTCTCCAGAACCTCAAGTCTTCAGAAAAGAAGCACTTTCAAATGTTATTTAAACAAATGGGAATGTTTGACCAATACTGATGCCCAAATTCTCTTCTAGTTCCAGTGTTTGGTGAGATTGAAGAGGAACTTTGAATAGTAAAGAAAAGCACAAGAGAGTACACAGATATCAAATTACAATGTTGCACACCAGAAATTTATAGTGTTGTTAACCAAGGTTACCTCGATAAAAAGGAAAAAGGGAACACAACTCCATGAAACATTATGCAGAGTGATGTATTTATATCCCAAGAGTAATCAAAACACTATTTCTTTGTTAAATGGTGCAAACAAGTTTAGTTTAAAAAATTCATAATCAAATGAGGTTCAGTGGACTTAGCTATTTGAAAAACTTAAACTCAGATGCAAAAGAGCCTTAGAAATGCAATTTCATGCTTGATTTTTAACATATTAATATCGTGCTGGAGAAGAACCGCATGGAGTCCTTACATAGTGCCTATTGGAACACCCGAACTGCTTTATACACGTCTCTTCATTTCCAATAGCAGTTGTGCAAAGTTTGTTGACCAGGATACATATAGTCAACTTGGATTATTTAATAGAGAAATAAGAAGATAAGACCTAGTGAAGAGTTTATCTTATTTACCTATCAGTCATTGCCAGCATAGAGCTAGTACATGATAAAAACTCAGTAAACATTTGTGACACAGGTGAAAAATTCACCAAGGTGCTGCTGGGTCCTGGCAAAATCTCTACCCAGCTGCCCTATATCCATAGTGTAAGTTTAATATAATATAATGCCAACTAATGCAATTAATCTTAAATAGTCATATGTACAAGCTGCCATGGTCAGACGACATTTTGTCTGTAACAAACTGTAATTGCTGCCATGGTCAGAAAACACTTTTAAAAACTCTGTGACTATAGGAACTATAAAACTATCTTTGCATTTCTATTTGACTTTATCTTCTCATCATGTCCTGTCCTGCTCAGAGTGTGCATTATATAATGATTCAGATTCCTATCCTGATATTCTAGGTTAGATAGAGAGGCCTGGATTTGGGGTGGAGTTGTGAATTAATGTGTCATTCAGAAGAAGGCGAATGGCTTCTGGTAACCCTGACTGATTTTAACATTGGGAGCTGCCCCACCCTCCAATTCATTGTGCAATGGGAAAGTGGTTTGCTGAGCAGCCCTACACAAAAAAGGCAAAAACTGTCTCGTACGTTAAATGTGTGAATCATATCCCTTGCAACTTGCTCAAGGAGAATCGTATCTCAAACAAATGATGGAGTGCACGGGTCAGACACTACTTGGGGTTTCCGAGATGAATAAGATGCAGTTCCAGAAATCATATGACTGGGCCACTGAGTGAGGGAGTGGGAGGGTAAGTTAAAAACAAAGACAAATGCTCACAGACAACTACAATCTGAGGCAGCCTGCCATCAGAGCTCTCAATTCCCACCCGAAGGAAAAAATATTTCTAGTTAGAGGATCAAAAACTTTATGAGACACTGGGCAGTGGTCACTGAGCAGACGGGACTCCTCCCGTCCTGCGCCTCATTCCACTTCCTCTGCAACCAGGTCTGATATGGATGAGATTGAGAAATTCAATAAGTCCAGCTGGAGAAGTCAGAACCACAAGAGAAAAATGCACTGCCTTCCAAAGAAACAACTGAAGAGGAGAAGCAAGGGCGCATTGTAATGAGATACACACCACCAACGTGCACTGTACGGTGTGTATTCCACAGGCATCACCTTCCTGTTTACTTCTTTTAGCTGTAAATTTAACTTTGTTTGGTGCAAAGAGGTTTGATCAGTTTAAATGACTGTGCTGCCTTCTTTCACATCAGAGAACTACTGACAACGAAGGCCGCACCTGCCTCTCCCATCTGCCTGTCTGGCAGGCAGGGAAGGAAAAGAACTTGCATGTGGGTGAAGGGAGAAGCCGAGTGGGACAACAGTGAAATCAGAGTAAAAACCAAGCTGGTCCAAGGCGCCCTGGGGTTTCATTAGAGTGCCAACTTTTTTGTTAGGGTGATTTTAATCATTGGAATGCACATGTTTAAAACATGCAAATAAAATGTTTTAAAACGTGGGAAAAAAGATGTTATGAGAGAAATGTTAGAATCGGAATTCCCCACTTTGGATAAGCATTTACTGAGTTCTGCTGTTGGCCAGACTCTGTGCCAGGCACTGGGGATTCGGAGGTAAAGGGGTTACGTTCGTGCTCATGGAAAAACTCTCAGCCTGGACAGTAAAAGAAACATAAAAAGAAGAAAAAAAATCCCACCCATCCTGGAAAATGTTCTTTTGGGAAAAGGAAGGAAAGACCTCTGGAACACGAGGATTAAGCAGCTTGTTTGACACTGTGTGAAGATATCACCAAAAAAATAGCAAATGAGAGTTTGTAAGATAACCCACATTTGACCATGGAGGCCTTTAACTGTTTCCCCCACTACATGGAAAAACTACAGCTTAGAGCTTCAGTGACTTGAAGTTTGCCCTCAAGTCATACGGCTAGTAAGCAAAGAAGCAGTGATAAGTGAAGTCTGGGTCCTGCTGGCTATGTCTAATTGCCCAAAAGCAAAGCAAAGAAAGCTAGAAAAAGAAAGACATTTAAAAGCTTGATCATAAGCAAAACAAACAGACGGACAAAAAAAAAAAAACCCCACAAAACCCCACACAGGACAGCCAAGCACGTCTGAGGAAATAACACACAGTACGGGTTTTCCAGACTGTAGACCGCCTGATGGTTCAGAATATAGCAGTATCATAATATGTACAACCATCCCTTGAGATTGGATGTTTGATTGTTTCCAAAGTTTTGCCATCAAAAGGAGCCAACGCGACTAACACAGAAAAAGGGGATAGGGAATAATGGGGAAGAGGAGGGTGACCGTTTAGACGTGTTAGGAAACAAGACCGCCCTCTGAAGAAGTCCATGGGCATTGAAAGGCCTTGGGCTTTATTTTGAGCGTGGCAGGAGACCAGAACATTTTGAAAGCATGAGTAAAGAAATTTATAATAAACCCTAAAATTTAAATGAGGGCGTAACCACTGATAATATTTTGTTGTACTTCCTTCCGCTTTTCTCCTATGTATGTATATCAGGTAAATAAATGCTTTTTAATGTTTTATTTCCTCAAAGTGAAGATCATACTGTACAGAGGTTTGTTTCTGATTTTTGTAACTTTTTATTTTCATATAATTTCCAATGTTTCCTACAGAGAAGTTGTAAGAATAGCACAAAAACTCGTAAACCCTTTACCCAGATTCACCAATACATTTTGCCTCCTCTATTTTATCATTCTGTGCACGTGTGTGTATATTTATGCATATTATTTGGTATGAACCATTTGAGAGTAAGTGAAAGATGTCAGTGTGTATTTACTCAGAATAAGGATGATGATCCTCTCGTATAACCACAGTACAATGATCAAAATCAGAAAATTTAACAGGGATGCAACTCACAGCCTACAATCTATATGCATCAGTTGTCCCATAGATATCCTTTATAGATTTTCTTTTCTTGATCCAAGGTACATCTTAGGTGCATTTAATTCCCACAATTCTTAATCTCCTTTAATTTGGAATAGGCCCTCAGCTTTTGTGTGTGTGTGTTTGACCTTGACATTTTTCAAGAGTACAAGCTCATTAATTTGTACAGTGTCTTTTGATTTGGATTTGTCTGATCAGATTTGGGTTTTGCCTTTTGGCAGCAACAGCACCACAGTAACGCTGCATCCTCCTCGGTGCATCTCACCCTGAGACAAATGACACCGGCTTGTGAACTTGGATCACTTTCTTCAAGCGGAGTCTGCCAGTTTCCCCGACTCTACCATCCCTGTTTGCTCGCTTCAAGTGGTAGTGATTTATATGGAGATACTTTGAGACTACATAAATATTCCATTCCTCATTAAACCTCCCACCACTAGTTTTAGTATCCATTACTGATTTTTCTATGTCTATCATTCCTTGAATATTTGTTAGGCATACTACTCAAAGGACTTTTTTCCTTTCTCATTTTTTCAAAAGATTTTAATTTATTTTTTGAGAGGGAGAGAGAGAAACATCAATCTGCAAGAGATACATTGATTGGTTGCCTATTGCCTGCCCCATCTGGGCACCTGTCCTGGAACCCAGGCATGTGCCCTGACTGGGAATGGAACCAGCAACCTTTCAGTTCACAGGCTGGCACTCAGTCCTCTGAGCCACACCAGCCGGGGCTCTTCTGTTCTCATTTTTTATTTACTCATTTATTGATATAAGTATGACCTCATAGATTTTAATTTTATTTAATGGGCTATAACCCATTACCATTATGACCATTATTTATTATGATGTGAACATTGTGCCACATTTGGCCAGTGGGAGCTCTTTACGTTGGATTCCGTATTATTTTATGTTCCTACTGTTGTGTAAGAAATTTCTTACTTCCTGGTACAAGATGATTCATGTTGTGTTTCCCTGACCC
Source organism: Sturnira hondurensis (assembly GCF_014824575.4). Classification (NCBI taxonomy): domain Eukaryota; kingdom Metazoa; phylum Chordata; class Mammalia; order Chiroptera; family Phyllostomidae; genus Sturnira; species Sturnira hondurensis. The sequence continues at coordinate 14,801,926 of NW_028095197.1, forward strand.
AATCCTAGAATCTGCTATTTCTCCAAAGAGCCTTAGTTCCTTTTATTGAGCACACTCTCAGCTTCCACCGTTACAGTCGTAACTTCCTTCTCAGCATTGAAAGGAACTGGTTTCCAATATCCTCAAATATCGACTCACTTGCTTAAGCCTAGGATACGTAGAAGGTAGTTTAAGAATTGCTAATTTGTAGCATGACAAAAAGCAAATCTAGTGACTAGAGTATATTTGTTTATACTGTAGTTCTTTTTTTGATATAGCGTGTGACATAAACAGTTTAATGCAAAAATCCTACACGTATAATGGGATGATCTCTGACAACTCCTGTAGCCTATTTTCAACCCAACATGAGCAATTTCTCATGTCTTTAAAAGCTTTTTTCAAAAGCATGAATTTTAAAAAGCTGGTTATTATTCTATAGTATAAAGGTACTGTAATTGATTTTGCCACTTCTTATAATTAGATGATTGGTTTCCAGTGTTTTCTATTAAAAGCAGTGCAATAAGTAGAGCGGCTACTGCTGATACTGGGGTATGTTTTTGGCTGCAGCTTTCTTTCCCAGTCACCTGTGAGAATGAAGGGAAAATTCTTCAGATGCAGTGCTTTCCTGTCGCATCCTGTCTCTCACGCTGGTAAATACCAGAGAAGGTTTGACCCATTGGACTTGGAGCCGGAATGTAACGTTGCTTACAAAAATGCTATTCAACCACTGCCTAAGGTGTTCTCATGTTCAGTGAGCTCACTAAAAGCAAAAAGTATATGTAAATGAAGGGTTTAGAAAAAACAGTGCTTCAATAAATAACCTACTGACACTGTTCAAGAGAGAACACAGTCTTACCGTGTAAGATACAGTTATGGTGCCATTCCTTTACTGATAGATTCTGTCCAACTGGTCAAACTTCCAGGATTTTAAGATACTCCAGTTATCATTCCTACAACTAAATTTGTTCTTGCCCAGGGTATTAATTTCCTAGGGCCGCTGTATGAAATTACCACAAACTAGTTGTCTTAAAGCACTAGAAATTTATGAAATCATAAAGAAGCCAAAAGGGAAAAGGGATAAGTTTTTTTAAAAGCCCAATTATGGAATTAATTATAAAATATAATAAAGTAGGCATATGAGCGTGCTTATGTTTGTTTGGTACATGAAACACAATCAGAACGGCCTCAGGACACCCGAGAAGTTAAAGAAGTGCGACCTCACAGCCCCTCTGCTCCCCCAGTTTGTCCTTCTTTCTCCTCCTTGACCCTCAGCCTTTTTCCGGCCCTAGCACCTTGCCCTCATCTTGTGCTTCGATGACTGAGAGTCCTTCTAGAATAGCTCCGTCCAATAGAAATACTATACAATGCCACATATATATTTTAAATTTCCCTGTCTTATACTTTAAAATGTAAAATTTTAATAATGTATTTTATTTAACCCAATAAAACCAAAATAATATCAATTCAATATATAATGAGCATTAAACATTGTTAGTAAAATACGTCCATTTTCTTTTTGTTCGAAGTCTTTGTTCAAAATCCAGGAGATACTTTACGTGTACGGCACATGTCAGCTTGAACCAGCTGCATTTCAAATGCTCCGTAGCCGCGTGTGGCCAAGAGCTGCCATGTTGGATGTCGTTCCAGGACACGACGTGTTCTTAGTCTGTTTTAGTCTGACTTTTACTCTCATCTTCTCCATTAAAATTGTAGCTCTCTTTTGTCTAAGACATGTATTAGTGGCTATCACAAAAGTAATTCAACAAGTGCATGTTTATAATCTCCTCTGGATAAAGGAATCTCTATTATTTTCCATTTAGTTTCTCCATCTCTCTTAGCTGGGCCAGTTCCTGTGTTTTAAAAAGCAGAATCTATAGAATGGGTAGAGCTATGACTAAGAAGCATAGGAAAAGCTTAATAAGATATGAAGTTCGGAAGGGGGAAGGGTTCTCAGGAACAACTATAAGGGACACATGGATAAAACCAAGGGTGGGTGGAAGCAAGGGAGGGACGTGGTGGTGGCTGGGGTGGGGGTGGGAGTGGTGGGGGGTAAGTGCAGACAACTGTAATTGAACAACAATAAAATAATTTAAAAGAAAAGAAAAAGATATCAAGTTGAACTACATAAAAGATGGGAATAGTGAAATGAAGGGACATAGAACATTACAGACACTGAGGACATTATGCTCAGTGAAATAAGCCAGTCACAGAAGGACAGATACTGCTTGCTTCCACTTATATGAGGCACCTGAGATAGCCAAATTCACAGAAAAAGAGAACAGAACGGTGATTTCCAGGGCCAGGGGGAGGGGGAGGGGGCAGTTGCTGTCCAATGTGTATAAATTTGGAGTTATATAATCTGACAAGGTTCCAGAGATTTGCTGTACGTCATCGTGCTTATAGTTCATACTGCACTGTACATTTAACAGTTCTGAGGAGGCTAGGTCTCATATTATGTGTGTGCGTGTTGTTTTTTTATCACAACTAGGAGTAAGAGGAGAAAATGCAGCTGGGATTAAAGGAGATACAGCAGGTTGGCCCATGAGAGACCCTAGAGCAAATTTAGTGTGTGAAATAATTGAGGTGGGGAAGAGTTTTGAGAAGTATAGCTCAGGACTCGGAGCTGGGAACTCTTCAATATCCCATAACAGACCTGAATGAAAAATTTTAAATCCTATTCAAAAAGTTGCATGCTATAATGGGAAAATAAGTTCAGACTCTGGTCAAGTTGTACAGGCTGCACATGCCTCTGGCACCTTGGGCAAGTATTATTTCAGCTTCTGTTTGTTCAGCTGAAAACTGTGGGTCATAATATTTATCACACAAAGCTATAAGGAATATTCTATGTGGGTGAGATTGCATGCATGAAAGCACCTATAGAGGATCTGACACATAATAGCTATTTAATAATTATAGTTCCCTTAGAATTAACCCACACCAGAAAATGTGTTAGGGTTGCAAGATTCTAAACTTCAAAGATCATTCCAGCTTAAGGAAAGGACTATATTAACTATTTCCCCGAAATGGAAGCAAGAGATAGTCCAAGAGCTCTGACTTTCAGAAGCGCACGCTGTAATCCAATCTCCTAAAGCTTTTTTGAGTTTAAAAGTTCCTTCGTGCAAATTAAAATTCAGGTACACCTGAAACTAATAAAATATTGTATGCCAACTATACCTTAACAACAAATTTAAAAACAATAAAATTCTAATGAGTTACTAGTTTTTCACCCATCAGATGGGCAAAAATCAAATGACTAACCCCATTGTGGCCAAGAATGAGGAAGAGCACACAATTTCACATACATTTCTGTAGGCAGTGCAAAACAGCACACCCTCTGTGTAGAATAATTTGATGAGCTCACTCAAAAATGTAAGTGTACATACCCTTTTACTGACAAGTTTATTTGTAGTAAGTTAGCTTACAGATATACTCCCACACATTAAAATTATACGCACATACACACACACACACTGTATAAGGATATTTATTGTAGCATTGTTTATAAATGAAAGCTTATAAATAACATTCACATAGAGGTCAAACTGACACTCAAATAATATATGACACATCCAGACAATGAATTCTACACAACATTTAACAAGAATGAGGCAGCTCCGTGTATACCAAGGTGGAAAGAAATCCAAAATATAATCTTAAAAAAAAAAAAAAAGGTGTATACTAGCCAGTGTGGCTCAATTAGTTAGAGCAGTGTTTCGTAACCAAAAGGTTGCAGGTTTGATTCCCAGTCAGAGCACATACTTGGGTTGTGGCTTTGATCCCTGATCCAGGTGCATCTGATCCCCTGTAGGGGAGGCAACCAATCAATGTTCCTCTCACATCAATGTTTCTCTCTCTCCCTTCTCTCTGTTAAAAAGTAATGAAAAATGTCTTCAGGTAAGGATAACAAAATAACATAAAATAAAAATAAAGGTGCTGTGCATGAACACTAAGTTAGAATCTATGGGGGTAGGAGTGAGGAAATGCATACGGAGGCATTTTGAAATGCATGGACAACTTCTGCAAGCACATGCAGAAACAGGTACCAGGTATCTCCGCAGAGAAAAACTGAACAGAGAGACAATGGGACAGGGTGTGAGGGAACTACTTTACTTTTAACTCACTGTAACTTTTGAATAATCCTTTGTGTGATTTACCTATTCAAAAATACTCTCAGTTTTCAGAAAGAAAACTCAGTGTGGGACAGTATATAATTTGGAGTGAGAGGCTGGGTTCAAACTGCTGTCTACAGCGAGAGCGACCTCAAACAAGTGATTTTCCCTCTCTGGGTGTTTGTTTCTTTAGGGAAGTATAGGAGGAGTATAATATTACTGGGAGGACATGACATGGGGTATAAAATTGCTTATAAGTAAAATCTTTCCATGTGTCTGTCCAAACATGAAGCACAGGAACACCAAGCTGGCCCCACATTGGGGAACTACTTGGAATGGAACTGAGTCTCACATTTCGGGTTGATGTCACAAAGGATCTTGGAAATTTAAGAGCAAAACACAGGATATCAAAGTGGTTCCAAACCCTTCAACATATTGCAATCAAATGGGGAGCTTTGTGAGAAACCCTGCCCGCCCCCCCATTGAGATTAATGAGTCTGTAGCATGGCTGCACCTGAGGATATGAGTGTGTCTCCAGGGCTCAGAGTTGCTAGTTAGTCATGGAATATAGGTTTATGCCTAGTTTTTTTCCAGGCGTGTGACCTTCAGTACTGGAGTTAATTTAGCTTTTTGGAGCTTAGGTCCCTCATCAATATAATTAGCAAGCTAAATGTACAAATCCGTTTACCGGCTTTAATCTCTGGAGAACTTTATGGTTTGAATGCCCTGGGATTCTCATTCCTCTCACTTGGTGCCACGTGTGAAGAAACTTCAGTCCAGGACAGTTGGGGGAATCTGAGAGGAGACAGAGGCTGTGTCCTGGAGGTATAGATAGGCATGTTCCTAGGATTTAGTCCTGACAATGAGGATGGTGCCAGGTGTCTGGAGGTGCTGCTTTGACACACAGTAACACCAACCATGAGCTGTTGTCCACTCACTAGATGGAACTTCGTATTTCAGTTTGCCTGAATCTGACTCTGTCTAGAGCTCTGGACAGCCAGACAATCTTATAAAATGTCATGGGTCAAACCTCTCCTCCCCATTCTTGGTTAATTATCTAATTTTTAAAACTCTGACTCTGAAACTGAATTAGTTAGGGATACTGTGTCATTGACTTATTCATTCATCCCTTCATTCATTCATTTAATACTTACTACCCCAGTATTTGTTGAGCACTTACAATTTTCCAACCCCTGTGCCCATACCCCCCAGGAATTATGAGTGGGCATAACATTCTCTACTTACCAAGAAGTAAAATAGTGTAAACATATAGATAGTCAACGAGTACATAAAAAGATGCTCAATATCGCATTATTGGGGAAGTGCAAATCAAAACCACAATGAGATATCACCTTATAGCTGGTAGAATGGCTATTATCAGAAGGACAAGAAATAGCAAGTGTTGTTGAGGATGTTAAGAACAAGGAACTCTTATACGCTGTGCTGGGCATGTAAATTGGTAAAGGAAATATGGAAAACAATATGAAAGTTCCTCAAAAATTAAAAATTGAGCTACCCTACAATCAAGCAATTCTAGTTCTGGGTATTTATTCAAAGAAAACAAAAACTCAAAAAGATATATGCACCCCATGTTCATGACCTCAATTATCTACAATAACCAAGATATGGAAACAACCTAAGTGTGCACTGATGGATAAATTAATAAAGAAAATGTGGCATACATACATTGGAATATTATTCAGCCATAAAAATGAATTATTGCATCCTGAAACACCAATCCAAAAGAACCTATACACCCCAATGTTCACAGCAGCACAATTTATAATAGCCAAAGAGTTGGAAACAACCTAGGTGCCCATCAGTAAATAAATGGATCCAAAAATTATGGTACATTTACACAATGGAATCCTATGTAGCAGAAAGAAGAAGGAGCTCCTACCCTTTGCAACAGCATGGATGGAACTGGAGAGCATTATGCAGAGTGAAATAAGCCAGGCAGTGAAAGACAAATACCATATGATCTCACCTTTAACAGGAACTTAAACAACAAAACAAACAAGCAAAATATAGCCAAAGACAGTGAGATAGAGAACAGGCTGACAGTGACCAGAGGGAAGAGGGGAGGGAATTTCAGGAGAAAAAGGGATGAGTTTACAGGAACAAGTATAAAGGACACATGGACAAAAACTAAGGGGGGGGTAGAAATGGGAGGGAGGTGGGGAGCACTGGGGGGGGCGGGCTGGGATGGGAGTAAAAGACAGAAAACTGTACTTGAACAACAATTAAAATAAATAAATTTAAAAAATGAAATCTTGCCATTTGCAAAAACACAGCTAGACCTTGAAAGCTTTACCTTAAGTGAAATAAGCCAGACAGAGAAAGGCAAATACTGTATAAACTCACTTACATGTGAAATCTGAAAACAGCAATAACAAACCAATAGATACAAAGAACAGACTGGTGATTGCCAGAGGAGGGGTTGGGGAAAGAGTGAGGTAGAAAGGGGTGGGTAAAATGGGTCAAGGTGGTCTAAAGGTACAAACTTAGAGTTACAAACAAGTCATGGGGGAGGAATGCACAGCATGGTAACTATATTTAATAATATTGTACTGAGGGAGACTTCACTTGGAATGGTAAACACACAATACAATATACAGATGATGTATTACAGAATTGTACACCTGAAACCTATGTAATTTTATTACCAATGTCACCAAAAAAATTCAATAAAATTTTTTAGAAATGATATTGTAATGCATATTTGAAAGTTGCTAAGAGAGTAGATTTTAAAAGTTCTCATGACAAGGAAAAAATTGTAACTACACATGGTGTTAGATGTTAACTAGACTCATTGTGGTGATCATTTTGCGATATAGACAAATATCAAACCATTATGTTGTACACCTAAAACTAACATGATGTTATATGTCAATTACACCTCAATTACAAAATTAACAAAGTAAATTTATGCTGACACTTAATTCAGCCATGGGTCCTCTTTGGGAGAACCATTGCTTTTGACTGTAAACAAAAACAAACAACTACATGAGGAGAATCGAAAGAAGCCTCCAGCTCCTACAACTAAAACCAGGAGCTTAAACAGTGTCCTTAAACTCTCCATCTCTCCTTCCACATCTCAGCTCTGCTTCGCTTTGCCATTTGGCCTCATTCTCTCCTACGGCAGAAAGCTTCACTATGGCTTCCAGCAGCGGGTACTTACACCATTTGTACAGCTTGTACCTCAGAGGAAGTCTCTTCTGTCTTTTCTGATCCAGTTTGGGTCATGTGCCTGCCTCTGCACCAATCATGGTGGCCAAGGAGATGAAATAGTCTGATTGGCCAGATTTGGGGCTGGGGTAAGCTAAGCCCCACCCAGACAACATGGAAAAGAGGGAGTAAAAAGCTGTGTGCCATCCATTGTCAGTCTAGGGAGGAAGAGGAGGTAGATGAGGAATAGCAGCTCTGATGAAGGAAAAAGCAGCTAAACTAAGTTCACTAGTCTGAGGGTGTAGAATTTAAAAGGAAACAGCTCAGGGCCTGAAAATTGATCTGAGTTGAATGAAAAGATCATTGTGTTTCCATGGCAGACTTAAACGCCATATACTTTAAATTCAGCAGATGCTCTCCCAGGGTGTCTAAAGTGGGGCCCAGAGCAAAGCTGTGATCCACTAAGGGCAGCCTCAGGAATGCACCAAGCAGTCTTTCTCAAAATTGACAGATGCAATTTCTCCTTTTGCTTCAGACCCCGAGTCCTAACAACTATATGCCATCACCTAAACCAGTGATTGCTGCTCACAAATTTCCCATCCAACACATCTGAAGGAAATGATACACCTCTATCTGTAAAGCCGTTATTATATTAGTGATTTCTGAGGGAGAGGATGGTGAGTTTTTCAGGAGAAAAAAGCCTGCCCCAGGTTGTCACGGCAGGGATACAATGATGCTGAAGAGGCAGAAGAGAGAGTTAAATATTTCAAAACCCCCTATGTGACTCCGCTACAGCCAGTTAGGAAGGCGTTTCTCCCTCTCCCCTCTATGGTAACTGAGAATAAATATTGTTCTCAATACAGAATACTAACCCTGTGGGTCATCTCCCATGACACTGCCTATCTGCTCATGGCTATTGTCAACAAGGCAGCTGCTCATACTTCAGATCTCAATATTCCCCACATAGCCCTACGGGGACACTTGCAAACACAATGTTAAGCTCCTTAACATGATGCCCACTGCCCGACCCACTAAGTCCACTTCTAGGAATTAACTATGGAGAAATGGGAATCGTTTATAAAGAAAGAGCTTTCCATCTAATTACAAAAAACGAAGCTGACTTCATTTGTAGGAAGGAAATGATGGCAGCTGCGAACACGGGTCGGGTACTCTCGCCGGGCATCAGGCTCTGTGCTCGCCAACTCATCCAACCTGCGCAATTCTCACAGCAGTCAGGGGCGGGGGGGTGGGGGGCGGTGGTGGTGTTATTTTACACGGATTTATTGTTTTACAGTGGGGAATTGAAGGCACATTGTAGCAAAAACTGAAGGCAGGTTTACGTGGTGATTAAATGTGATCATTGTGAAGACTTTGTAATAACATAGGAAAGTGTTAGATAGCAATAGTAGGTGGAAAAATACGTAGATGGTATGATATCAATCGTATATAATCTGCACTAAAAAGGACTTGGAAACATATTAAAGTGTTACTAACAGCTGTCCTTGGACAGGAAATTGCCTTCTTCTTTGTAATTTTCTATATTCTCTTAGCTGTCCATAATGAGCATGACTGATTTTTCATATTAATAAAAACAAGACAAAATGATTGTTCAGAAGTTAACTTTATATATATATGAAAGCATTACAGTGATAACCGGAGTGAGTGGAATTATACATTTTCTTCTTCTTTGTACTTTCTCATTATCTGGTAATCAATATCCATTATTTGGAGAAAAGAAAATAATAATAAAAGAAAATATTTTTAAATAAAAAGAAGAACACAGAAATGTCCCTTCAGACTCTAAGCCCAATAATTCATTCAAAGCTTTTAATGGTGGGTTTCCATCCCCACCACTTTTGCCACTCGATTCTGTGTGACCTAAAATACTAGACCATGATCAGGTTTTGCCTCATGGAAAGCCATCCCTTGCGGCACCGTGAGCCGCAAACAGCAGGAAGTCACATCCACTGAGCTGGGTGTTTGCGACATTCAGGAAGTCAGGAGTCAGTGTGAGCAATACCCCTGGTCTGCAGAAATGCTTCACCAGGGCATGATATACATGGGTGGTGTGACTGAGGGCAAGGACATTTTCAAGTTTTTTGAAAGAGTGTTCAGCTTTCAGAAGCCAACATAGAAGACCTAAAGGTTCCCAGAAACAAGAATCTTCCATAAGATTTCCCCCATTCCCAGCCAGGGAGGATTCTGTGATACAGGGAGGGATGGAGCCTGGAGTCACACACTCCTGTCATTTGTAACACCAAAAACCAGGTAGGTCTTCCTCCTTCTTGCCGTTCTCAATACGGCTATCCTAGACTGAGCTCTGGTTATCTTGTGCCTGGGCAATTGCTGTGTTCTCCTAACTCATCTCAAGAGTTCTACTCTTTCCTCTCTCTAACCCTCCTTTATAGAAAAGCCAAAGTGATTACTTAAAAACGTAAATAAGACCATTTCACCTTCTCAAATGAAATCCACGTTCCTCTCCAGGATCTAGGAAACTCCACAGGCTCAGAGCTGCCCTTTCTCCATACTCACCGTGCATCACCCTGACCTCACGACTTTCCCTGAAGCCACATCGGAGTCCTTCCTGCGAGTACCTCAAGCATGCCAAACTTCTCCCCATGACAGACAGACCCTTCAGACCAGCTGCCGCCTCGGCTGCAGGGACTCTGCCTTCTCTTTTCATGGTTTCGACTAGAAGTCATCTCCTTTGAAAGGCCTCTGACCATCCAACCAAAGCAGCGATCCTCCTCCTGCCCCCGCCCCCAGTACTCTCTGTCACTGCACCCGTCATTTTCTTCAGAGCACAATTTGTAATGACAATCAGACGCCACTTTATAATAGGGATGCATTCTGAGAAGTGTGTCTGCAGGTGACAGAGTGTTCTTACACAAAGGTTGATGGTGTCGTCAACGCCACATCCATGCCATATAATATAGTGATTACCCATAGGCTACAAACCTGTACAGCAGGACAAAGTAACACTCGAGTAGATCAAGCACAAGAGAAAATGATGCAATCATGAGACACAGTAAACCTGAGACGTATGAGATTGCTGCCAGCACAGCATGGCATACTGATTCGCAGTGAACTTATTTTATCATCAGAAAGAGCACTTTCTAAAATTACAATAAAGTATAGTGCAGTACATACATAAACCAGGAACAGAGTTGTCTATTACCATTATCACGTGTTATGTACTACACGTAGTTACATGTGCTATACTTTTAAAAAAATTTTATTTATTTTATTTTTAGAGAGGGGAAGGAAAGGAGAGTGAGAAACATCACTATGTGGTTGCCTCTTGCGTGCCCCCTACTGGGTACCTGGCCTGCAACCCAGTGATGTGCTCTGACCGGAATCGAATCTGTGACTCTTTGCTTTTCAGGCCCGAGTTCAATCCACTGAGCTTTAGCAGACAGGTGTGCTATACTTTTTTTAAAAAAAGATTTTATTTATTTATCTTTAGAGAGGAAGGGAAGGAGAGAAGGAGAGAAACATCAATGTATGCTTGCCTCTCGTGAGTTCCCTCCTGGGAACTGGCCTGCAACCCAGGCATGTGCCCTGACTGGGAATGGAACTGTAATCATGTGGTTCGCAGGCCCACGCTCAATCCACTGAGCTACACCAGCCAGGACGTGTGCTATACTTTTATAATGACTGGCAGCCCCATAGGTTTGTTTATACCAGCATCACCTCAAATATGTGAGTAATGCATTGTGCTATGGCATTATGACAGCTACCGTGTCACTAGATGATAGGAAGTTTTCAGCTCCATTATAATCGTATGGGACCACTCTCATCTCTGCAGCCCACGGTTGACTGAAACATCGTTATGCACCTCATGACTGTGCATTTTACCTCTGTTTACTTGTTTATCATTGGCCACCCAGAGTGTAAGCCCTGTATCTGGTTTACTTGACAATGTATTACTTCCCAGTGTGACTGTAGAAGAATGCCTGGCATTAGTAGACCCTCCCAGGAAACAAACAAAAAAACACAAAAGCTTGTTGAACGAATGAGCGAACTCAATTCTATCACTTCTTCATCGTGTCCTTGCGTAGTTTACTTAACCTCTCTAAGACTCGGCTGCTTCATCTGTACAATGAGAGTACTAGTGACCTGTGTATGGATAAGCGATTGTAAAATGCCTGACACAGCAGCCGCACAGAGCAGGCTCTCCCGAAATTATAGCTCTCTTGATGAAGGCTATCGTGGGCTAGGCAGTTTATACCGAAATCCATTTTTACCTTGTGAACTGACAAGCAGAGTTTTTTCTTCTAGTTGGTGGTGCCATTAAAAAAGGCACAGTTCCAGGCACAGGGCAGATGCTTGACAAATGTCTGATCAATAAATCAATTGTAAGGTGAAAACTTGAAAATTCTAACCTTTAAAAAGTCCACCATATGCATTGTTTACAAGGTTAAAAACTGAATACAACTTAAATGTCTGTCGATAGGAGAATAGCTAAATTAGTCTGGTATATCCATATGGTGTAATTGTGTCTCTGCATAGATTGGGGTATAAAAAAACATTAGTTTTTGACATCTACAGATGAGATCATCAAGGCCTAAGGAAAAGAGGATTCTAGACAATAAACACATGAGTTTATTTAAGAAAACAAGTACACTTTTGTCCTGGTGTGTCCAGATTGGCTGTGAACCACCTTCAGATTTACAAAGGGAACTTAGGCAAAATGAACATTATTCTAAGAATCAAGGGCTGGCTTCTCTCATGCTGACTCTGGCAATGAAGCAGCTACTTGACCTTGGGTGGATCCCTGCCTAATTTTGTAAAACGAAAGGCTTGGACTGGATGATCACTAAGGCTTGGCTGGTTCTAGCATCTGAGAGCTCAACACTCCCTTTGCTGTTCACAGCCCTCATTGTCAACCAGCATTTCCTAATTACAGTTGTCCTTCCTTTTTCACCACTTAGCTTTCCGTGGTTTCAGCTACCTGCAGTCAACAGCAATCCAAAACTACTAAGTGGAAAATTTCAGAAATAACCAATTCATAAGCTTTAAATGGCATGATACTGAGTAGCAAGGTGAAATCTCGCGAGGTCCCGTTCAGTCCCACTTGGGATGGGATCCCTCTGTCCAGGATATCCACCTGTTCGTCAGCACCCATTAGTCACTTAGCAGTCTCAATGATCAGATCAGCTGTCTCCAAATCACAGCGCTTGTGCTCAAGTCACCCTTATTTTACTGAGCAATGGCCCCGAAGCACAAGACCAGTGATGCTGGCAGTTCGGACATGCTAAAGAGAAGGTGTGAAGTGCTTCCTTCAAGTGAAAAGCTGAGTACAGCATAATAAAATATTTTGAGAGAGAAACTACATTCATATAACTTTTATTACAGTATATTATAATTGTTCTATTCCATTATTAGTTTTTGTTGTTTGTTTCTTACTATGCCTAATGCATACATTCAACTTTACCATAAGTGTGTAGGTATAGGAAAAAACAGTATATCTAGGGTTTGTTACTATCCATGGCTCCAGACAACCACTGGGGGTCTTGGAATGTGTCTTCTGTGGATAAGGGTGGACTACTGTAAAATAATGGCTTATTTACATTGTTTAACTACATGAAATAATCACTGATACTATCTGCTGGTGGAAGAACCCAACTAGGGCCTATAAATGGGGCAAAGAGGCATCACTCTACCACCCTAATTCTTTATGACCCCAAATTTATGTTTGCAATCAGGGCATTAAATTAAATAAATGTCGGTGTAATTTAGACACCCAAATTCAGAAATCTTAAATTTTCTAGGTTCATACTGTGCAGATAGTAATTCACCAACTAACTACCAATTCTTCCCAATGACATTACATGATAGTTTTATTACCCCTAATGTAGTTACAGGTCATAATATTACCTAACACTTACTAAGTACATATGAATCTTCCAAGCACTTATTTTAAACATTTCCATGCATGAATTTATTTAATTCTATGATTACACTCATTTTACTGGTGAAGATACTGAGTGATAGAATAGGTTAAATAATTCACTTAAAGCCACATAGCTAGTTAAGTAAATGAGGCAGAATTTGAACCCAGGCCTGTGTGATTAAGTCCAAGTTCTTTACCACAATGCAAAGCTGCCAATAATGTCATAAACTCTCAGAATTTGAAGGAAACTTAACTGATTAACCTTCTCAATTCCCGGCTGCATCCGTGAATGATCTTCTCCATCTCTGATACCTAATGATCCAATCTTTGCTTGAATATCCAGTGGTAGACATTTTACTGTCTGATTTACTTGTTATTTTGGGTAGTTATTTTGAAAACTCGTTATTTTGAAACTCACTTCTCCAAGTCTCCTACTCACTGGTGCAACGTCTGGCTAATAATGGAGCAGTGTCACCGAAGGACTTTAGGTGAACTGGGGAAGGGAAAAGATGGCAACTCCAAGGACAGCATGTTTAATGTGTGTGTTCAGTATGCAAACAGATGCAACCTGTCTACCAGATTTATTTCTCCCTCATCTCATGAAGATATTAATCCAGAAAGGTATCCAATGTGCAAGGATATCTGAAATCCTCAGGACTAGCGAATAAATAGCCAGTTCCTGTGTCACGAACAAGTTCACAAACCCCGAAGGAATATCCAGGGGCACGTGGAGGTTTCTTGGCAGTGGGTGTTGGTAATAACTTGCCATAATTTCCTGAGGAGAATGGGTGGTTTGCTGCCTCCCAAAACTCCCAAATCCACCAGTATGTACGGAATAATTTTTTTAAGCCATCTGGTTTAATTTGAAAGTTAACCAAAACCTGCTGATGGGAGTATGAAGACTCTCTGGTGGCTCATAATCATACGATCCAACTAAAACCCCACATTTCATTTACCCCTTTGGCTCTGACTTTCTTCAGAGCCATGGCTATGCCCACGATGGGGCCCAGAACAACGCACAGAGTGTGTATAAGCATGCATCGGCCACGACAGACCTAATAACATTGCGACTGGGAACTAAAATTAGTCTTTTTCCAGTTTGGATTTGAGGGTCTTTGAAGAGTTTTATCTAAAATAGAATAATTGCTAATATGTTAAAAGTAAATAGATTGCTTAGTGATTACAGACATTCTGTTTGGGGATAATAAAGCACATTTCTGGAAATCAGTGTGAATATAATTGTTGTTGAATTACATGCCTTAATGGTTAAGAAATGGTAAAATGACAAATTTTCTGTTGTATATAGATATAAAAATATATATCTCTCCACAACTAAAAGTATTAACAATGTAATCTAGCAAAACATTGAATTGTGCACTTTAATCACATAGCATATTATATTTCTTCATTTTCTACAGAGAGACTCAAGAAATCCACTACATCACAATAAACTTAGGGAATTAAAACCGTAAAATATGACTGACTTTTTAATATTTCCCTTATCCCCAGACTGCTGGAAGATGTCTTAAACAGAAAATATCTGAATAACTTTTCTTAAATAACAAGCTATAAAGCTACTCGAGTTCCAGGACAAAGGAGAGGAATCGCAGTTCGCAAAGAGAGGAGACAGGGTGCCCACTTACATCATAACTGGCACTCTCATTTTGGGGCTCCCACAGAAGAGCCCTGGGGCCTTTGGTCTCCAAGCCTTTGCCAGATGAATGTCACTAGTCCCTAGATGGTGTTGCCCCAAAACAGGTCAATCACACCCCATGAACAATGTACACTTCAATGGTTAGTCTGAAAATAAAGAGCTTACGAGCCAGGCAAAGAGCTGAGGAGACTTCTTCAATATTCAAGATACAAAAATAAAGAAATAGGAAAAGGAATAGAAGAAAAGAAATAGGAAAACGAAATGGAAAGTTTAGCAAAAAGTCCTGAGCTGTTTAATTAGCCCAATCACTCTCAGCCACAGTATAGTGCCCCACTTTACTTCGGTGTAGAAGCTGGTTAGAGACGCCTCATTGTTATTAAAAATAACATACTGGTGTTTGAAAATCCTTTCTTTTCTTCAAAATAGAAAGTAACTATGAATTCTAAGTCTTAAAGGGCTCATCTGGGCAAAAACACTACACGTTTCTACATTTCACCACTGAGGACCAAAGCAAGGTTTGTGCAACAACCGCGCACTGCCCAGGGGGGACACTTGGGACATGTCTTTCCATTGTCGATCCCACTGTGCACTGCAGCCTTTTGCTGTAATAAACAGTAACTGTGATTGCAACTGCCTCTGCGTCTTTCTGGAGAACCCCTGAATGTGTGAGTAGTCGTGGGAACCCTCAAAACTTTTGTCTAGCACATTTTTTAAAAAATTTCTGTGTGCTCCATTTTGTCCTCTGATGGTCCCTCTTTTTAAAGAAACAGAGCATTCTGCTCTCATTTAAAGGAGGCAGTATCTTCTCTTCTGACTTGGAGAATTTTTAATCCTAATTTTGTAGGTATTGCTCCATGCATTGTCTCCACCCCCAGTTGGTTTGGTCTCTCTTTTTACTGTTGGAGGTTTTCCCTAACTATCTCAGGGTGCTTCATTGTCCATTTATGGTTAATGAGGGGGAACTAAGAGCTGATGGAAGCCACATCTGCCTGGCCAAGGCTTGGTCAGGCCGTGGTGGCATGGTGGGCTTGACTGTTGGGCAAGCTGGTTTCCTTCCCAGGGGGTGTCAATGTGTGCAAATCCCTCACCTGGAAACAGTATCTCCAGAGAAGAATCCCGACATTTTCCTCCTTGTACATTCGGGGCTGCTGGATTTGTGTGACTGGGTTGGGCAGTGATTTTCAAAACCCAGGGCATATGGGGAGATATATATAAGGGTATGTGGCCCTGGGCCAGCAGGTTTCAGGGTGGGCCTAACCCAAAGGGGTCTGGCCCCCAAACTCCCAGCTTCAACGGGAAGACCTCTCCTCCTTCCTCCAGGGCAAGTTTGGCACACTCATCCCCTTCTTGGGGCCCCTGGGACCACCTGCTTTACACTCTCGAAAGGCTGTGTGTCCCCACTCTAGGGCTGCCTCCTACTTGCACCCCCGCAGACAGGCAATGGAACAGGATGCAGTCTCCTTTGCTTCCCCACATTCTGCTCCCCAACGTAAGCGTTATTTTTCATGAGCATAATGCTAATCAACGCTGGGAAGCAGAAGAAAGGCAAATGTGAAACCAGGACAGAGGTTTCTGAACTCTTAACAAAGTCTGGTACGTGGTCGCCCCTCATTTTGGGTTCCTAATTCTACTGGCCCCACCTCTACCTTGCCACCTCCTTCGCCCCACACATACTGTATTGTAGAAATAAATAAATAAGAATAATAAAATGACTTCTTTCTTACTATACAAGCAATGTAATTTATAGCAGCAATATTACAGATAACATTCCCCATTCCCCACCGCATAGCCACACTGAGATGGAAATGCTCGTCATCCACAATCCCTCCACCCACTATTGTTAGCCTGTCTGTGTATTCCTCTCCAGGCTTTCTTCTCTTCAAGAATGTTGACCAACCCACATGTGGTATACCTATTTTCACAACTGGAATTACACTGTGCACATTTTTGTAACTGCCCTTTTTATTTAATATATCATTGCCATCTGCTTAGGTAAATAAACCTAATTAATTTATATGGATTTACCACAATTTATCTAACTACCACCATACTGATGGGCATTGAAGTTGTTTCCGGTTGTGTGCTGTCATAAATATTGCTGGGGCTGGCAAACTTCCAGAAAGGTCTGCACATCTGTGTGGTGGTGATCTTAACCCTGCAGAGGTCACGTCAAAAGCATAACAGCGTAGGTCGCATGTATCCGAGAGATACTAGTATGTGCTGAAATGCAGAAAAACATGAAAAACACCTGAGATTTGCATTTATTATACTTATATAATAAAATACATGATTTTTCTTCATTTTCAGTTACAATTTAGAAATTATTAAAGAAATATAAAAATGTAAATAAAATTTTTTCTTTTCAAATAACAGAAATGTGGGTTTTGCTAAAAATGCAACCAAAAAAGTGTCTTTAATATTAATTAATCAGAATCTTTGATAGTTGGTGTTGCAAACCTTTGTCACAGTCATCACAAACAATACTGCTGTGCTCAAGGCATAAACACTTTTCACAGCACTTGTGAAATATTTTGATACAATTTACTATCTAATATCACACACCCTTACAAAACACACATTATAACCAAACTGTTGGCTTAAACATCATGGTTTAACATCAGTCATGTACAAACACACAGCTAGTCGTGACCTTGAACCTATGCACCCTATATATGTAACAATATTTAAGAAAACAGTTTGTATCTCTCAGGTCAGCTGTGACCTGCACCGGGTTAAACACAAAAATGTAGAGAAGTCTAAAACAAGGTCTGCTTATTTATGCCCCACTAACAGTGGCCTCCTTTGCTGTATCACTGTTAATACCCACCATGAGCATCCTCTTAAGTGTTTGATGACCTGATTGACAAAAAATTACATTTTATTTGATTTTGCATTTCTTTGATATTGAACATGTTTCCACGTGTTGGTCACTTGTTCCTCTTTTGTGACTTACTTGTTCTTGCCCATTTTTCTATTAGAATTTTCAGCTTATTTGTAACAGGACTCAATATACTAACTTTCAGTCTGAGACATATATTGCTAATTTCCCCAGTTTGTCATTTGCCATCTTATATGCTTCTAGTGCGCTGGGCATTTAGAAGATAGAGCCTTCCTAGTCACATCCACCCATCTTTCTCTTCACGGTTCCTGCCCAGTGAAGAGAAAGAAATGGCGTGCATTTGTTTAAAAGGCCTTCACTCCTCCCCATGCCTACCAACATATTTAAGCAATATTTCCTTCTGGTACTTTTATCCTTTTGTTTACATTTAAATCTTTAATCTGTCTGAATTTATTCCAGTACATGCTGTGTGTATTAGTGTTCTCCAGAGAAATAGAACCAATAGGAGGTATGTGTGTGTGTGTGTGCGTGCGTGTGTGTGTGTGTGTGTGTGTGTGAGAGAGAGAGAGAGAGAGACATTGACTTAAGGAAGCAGCTCATGTGATTGTGGAGGTTGGTGAGTCCGAAGTCTGCAGACCACACTGGCACTTGCAAACCCCACCAAAAGTTGACATTGTAGCTTGTATCCCAAGGCTTTCTACTGGCTGAATTCTCTCTTTCTCAGGGGCCCTCAGTCTTTTAGTCTCTTAAGGCTGCCAACTGCTTGGATGAGGTTTACCCATGTTATGGAACGTAATCAGCTTTACTCCAAGTCTATTAATTTAAATATTAATCTCATCTACAAAACACCTTCAAAGAGACATCTAGATTGGTGGTTGACCAACTCAGCTGAGCCAAGTTGACATATAAACTTAACCATCAGAGCGTGAGTTGGAAATCTAACTTTAATTCTGTCCTGCTCTTTCTGAAAGTAGGATCTGTGAAGCCCCTATACCTTCATATTCTCTTCTGTTATTCTGAGGAGTCTAGAAGCAGGTGTCCAACACATTTTCTTTCTTCGAGCCCAGCCTTCCCATCTCTAGATCCTGTCTTTCGGGCCCCTAGACCTCAACACACAAAATGAGAAGAGCAGTGTGTGTGATCCATTGTCTTCTTGTCTCCAAAAGCGGGGAACCTGAAAGGTAGCAGAAAAAAGGCATGTTCGATCCTGATATCTGGGGGGACCTTTGTCCATGACACTTCCCCTTTGGAAAGAGCCACAAACATGTTAAGTTTCTATATCTCATCTCCCTCTCGCAAGCCCTCTAACCCTTGTTTCTCAACTACAAAGCGGAATCCAAGTGCTCTAGAGTTTCTTAGCCAGTGCATTGTGAGGATATGGAGGTCAGGTGACGTTTGGCCTAAACATGTAACATTAGTATTATGAATAAGTACTAGCCATTTACATACTTGGAAAACTTCAGATGAAAGCTTCACAAACAGGCCCCATAATAAGGGTTATCAGCTTATAACTGGTTCACTCTTGCTTTGTGATCAAAACAGAAACATCTTGATACACATACATTATTAATAAATCCAGATGCCCTTTCAAAGGTGATTAATCAGGTCTGAGTTTCCTTTCTTATGACTTTGTGATGCCATTAAAGACTCATGTTCTGCTCTGTTGGCTCCAGAACCCCAGGCTTTCACCCCCCCTTCCCCAATTAGGCAGAAGTGTATGTGTGACGCCAGACCTAGCTATGAGTGAGAAGGATCACCACTGGAGCATCTCCCCATGACTTTGGAGAACCCCAAATGCCAACTCCAATGACACTGGGACCAGAATGGACTCAGAGACATGCCAGGCTGACTGTCTTCTGGGCAGGTGACTCAGCCAACCTGCAAGGTTGCCCGATCTAGCTATCTAGAACTGAAGAATTGGCACAGTCATAAATGCCTGCTGCCTTGTGTTTAGTGCCCCATTCAAATTTTAATTCTTTCAGTACACCACAGAGCACCTTTTTGAAAGGCCCAGAATAATTACACTCTTCCCAGAGCACCAGCAAGGTTAAATTATTCTTTGTGCTTCCTTGATCTGGTTGTATTTAAATAAGGTGGTACGTACTTTCTAAGTCAATTAGAAGAAAAGAGATGAGTGAGGCTCCAATTCTTTTTCAAAAGGGCAGACAACAGCTCCCAAAACACCCCCTGCTGTCTAGATGATACAGATACAGCTCCTTGGGTGCTACAGGAGGGGAGCCTTGGAAAACTGGACTTTTGGTGTGTACTTCCCGGTGAATCAAGACCCTAATAGCCTTGTGAGGCTCCATAAGTTTGTGGCAGTGTGATTTGCTTGTGCCACAATAAAGGGTTCTGTTGCTGCTTCAATGTATTTATAAGCCCTTATTGAGACAGCGGATGTCTAGAGGAAAAAAAAATCCTATATGGTGTATTTTTAAAAAATTCTTCAGAAAGCTGGATCTAAGGAGCCAGGCTACATAGAAATGTAATTGTGATTCTCAGCAGGCTGAGACTTAGTAAACAGAGAGCCAGAATAATGGGTTTTATCTAGGCCATGTATTCATTCATTCAGTTTTTATTCATTATCTTCTTTACTGACTGTCTCTGTTATGTACCAGGCTCTGAGTAAGAACTAGCCCCTGTCCTCAATGAGCTGAAAGTGCTTGTTTGGGGAGTGGTTGGTAGGGATAGAGAACTGTGGGCAAGAAAGACAAATAAATAAGTTATTCAGACAGTGTAATAATTACTAAAACAGTGGTGGGTACTACTACCAAAATTCAAATGGGGAAGAATTTATTAGCAGTGGTGCCAGAAAAAGGTGGGAAGGAAAAGAAAGATTTTAGAGAGGATAGGAAGATTCTGCTGAGACTTGAGTATGAGAAGGAATGTGCCAGGCTGATGAAGAAGTAGGCAGATGAAAAAAGGGCACTCAAGTCAGATACAGGGAAAGGCACAAAATACGGTGGGCATAAAACACCATGGGATACGCAGGGCACTGCAGTTTGGTGTGGCTAAAGGTTGGGAGCACGGGGAAGGGGGCAGCAGAAATGAGACTAAAGAGGTAGCCAGGGGCCAGAACTATAAAGGACCTTTGATACCGTGAAATACATATCCCTGAGGCAATGTGTGCAATAAGTAGTGCTCTAGAACTTGGTACAAACCATGGCTGTCTACGTCTATCTCTTCTTCAAGGCCTATGGACCAAGCAGACCCCGAAAGAGCCCAAACTATGACACACTCTTTGCCTGGCCTGGCTAATATGCTATAATATGCTAATATGCTTAGAGAGCACAGACCCAGGCCCAAACCCCTGTGGCAGCCACTGAGGATCTGCCTCCTTGTCACTATGCACCCAGTGGGTACAGTGACACAGTCGCCGCATGGTATCAGTACCCAGCCCATCTCCCTACATCTTGCCTTCAATGATGTCTCAAGAGATACGCCTTACTGTCATCTGGATAGCTGCGCTCCCTCCATTTCTGCTCAGCCATTCTAATAGCCTTAATTAAAAAGGGGAAATGACATTACTCTGGCATGACCTGTATTACTAGAAGCTACTGGCTTAGTGGGACTGCTGCTTAATTTGTAAGCACTCATCAGCCACTGGTAACATAATTTTTCACGGAATGTTGCCTACAGCCATTGCCAAACTCATGAATTCATAGTTGGTAGAGGTGGGGGAGAGGGAAAAATTATAGTGGCACTGTGATCTCACCAGCAAATCTCCATTAATAGCTTGCTTGTACTAAACAGCGATCTGTTTAGTCCAAGAGACAAAGACTCTCTTAGGACAGCTCTTACCCCATTTTTGCCCCTCTCAGGGGTTTTAGTCTCTTTCATCAGTTAGTCTCAGTCTTTTTAGTAGGAATAGCCTTCTCCGTGAGAGGTGAGAAATAGCAAAATTGGCATCACCTATTAGTCTCTCTGGTTCTTGAACAGCTGATGTGTGTTCTTGGTGAGTGTAAAAAAAATGTTTAACTTCGAGCATTAACTCTCCTATTCCATATGTTTTGTTTTGGTGTTTACTTTCCCCAACATCCAAGTTGCACAGAACAAGTGCTTCCAAAGAGATAACTGATGGTCCCTAAAACCAAACATTTGAACTCAGTCCGAGTGGCACTAGGGATTTAGTGCTTCTGGAATTCTCTCAGAGGTAATGTATCATCATGAGGACGTACGTCTACAGGAGCAAGCATCTTGCAAATCAGCCTTGACAGGAAAGGGCCTTTGAACTCACCCATTCTGCACAATTCCATTTCAACATTTCTTTTGTATTTCTTGAGTATAAAGATAGATTTAGGGTTGGGAAAGACAGATTATCTCTATCGACCTCAGTCTCTTAATTAATAAAATGAAGAATTCTGGTGAGATGACATCTAGTGTCCCTTTAAGCCACAGAGAAAGAAAGGAAAAAGAGAAGGGAACTAAAATTCATGGGAGGCCTATTAGGCATCTAGGCCACTAGGCATCATGCTAGACTCTCCATAACCGTGACCTCATTTAATGTAGACAATAACCTTAGGAGCTGGCCATGTTTGTCAGGCAAACAAGCTAACATTTACAGATATTATGTACCTGGCGCAAGGCAACACAGCTACTAATCCTAAGCAAGGTACAGAGTAAGAATTCAAATATTAATCCGTCTCCATCACTGATTCTCAGCTGGGGTGGTTTTGCCCCGGGGTCCATGTGGCAGCACTGGGAGACACATTTTGGTGACCACGCTTAGGAAATGCACAGACTGCCCCCAGCAACAAGGAATTCTTGGCCCAAGATGTCAATGTGCTGAGGGTGAGAAATCCTAATCTAGACAGTAGATCTAACTGCTATTCAAGTTATGTGTCAATTTTTTAAATGAGGAAATATTAGTCATTGTAACACACAAAGTTTTTTTATCTACAGACCCCCAGAGAAGAACATGTTTCCACAACAAACATGGCCATTGTCCAAGTCTGAGAATTTTGTACCGTATTACATAATATGCCCAC
Source organism: Sturnira hondurensis (assembly GCF_014824575.4). Classification (NCBI taxonomy): domain Eukaryota; kingdom Metazoa; phylum Chordata; class Mammalia; order Chiroptera; family Phyllostomidae; genus Sturnira; species Sturnira hondurensis. The sequence goes on from NW_028095197.1 coordinate 14,824,559, forward strand.
ATTTACGTAAAATAATACATAAATTCCAAAGGCTTTTTTTCTCCCAAATCTTTAGTTAAAATCCTGGGAGACACACCATGCTTACCCTGTGGTTTCATGTATCCACTTACTCACCACTCATATTCCAGAAATGTAGGAGTCCCACCTCGAAAGGCACGGCTTTAGGTGGTGAAAGGTAATAAATTGTCTTTTGGCAAAACCAGCCATCTCCTGAAGGCTTTTGACAGAACATAATTATAGCTCTATAAAAGCATTATAACAGAAAAAACAGATAAGTGAGTGAACTAGGAGGGAAGACCTCGGCATTATTAACTTTAGCCCTTTCATTTTAGAGACAAGGAGGTCATGTACTCTGGTTTCCCCTCAGCATGAACGCATCTTTCACTCTTAGAGGTGAGGAAGCCAAACTCCAGAGAAGCCGAGATCACACAGCAGGCCATACAGTGCTCAGCACTAATCAAAGGACTATTTCTCGAACAAAGAAACAAATCAGCCCAGACCAAAAGCCTACCCAACAGACCACTTCCGCACGCCCCATTCCTTGACACGTAACCCTGATTTCGTCCAGGTATCAAGCAGATGGCAAAGAGCTCAGGGAAGGTTGGACTCCCCCAGGTAATGAATCATCTAAGCTAGTTGCGGTCATCTCATTCTCATTTCTTGGTGACTGGTGTAGGCAAGGACCTACAACAAAGCTATGGCCAGTGGCAGATGACCACTGGTGGTGAGCACACTATAATGTGTACAGATATTAAATTACAATGTTGTACGCCTAAAACTTCACATAATGTTATTAATCATGGTTACCTTCATAAAAATAAGTCCTTTTCAAAAGAGAGTGATGTTAGCTCTGGTTGGCAGCTCAGCTGGTCAGAGCATGTCCCAATGCACCGAGGCTGTGGGTTTGATCTCCTAGCAGGGCACATGCAAGAACCAGCCAATGGGTGTTAACTAAGTGGGACAACAAAACTGGTATCTCTCTCTCTTTCTTTCTCTCTCTCTCTAAAATCAATAAACAAAAATTGAAAAATAAATAAGTGAAAGCGCCCAATTTCCTGTAGAGGAGGCCCATTTTTGCGCTCACACCCTATTTCCCACTTTGACAGCAGTTTTGGGAGGACAGGATGCCTGCAGCGGTCTAAGGCAGCCATTTTGCCAGCCTGAGGCCCCTAATCCAATTCACTGTAGATGCAGAATAGAAGGATACAAATCCTGGCTCTACGATAGTGTGGAGCTACTTAAGTAGACTTGGAACTGTTTACCTCCTCTCTTCTGGATAAATGATGTAACAAATATCTGTAAAATTTAAGACACTCCTCATTGGGCTTTTTGTTGTTTGCATCCCAAACCATTCTAACTAGCAAAGCCTGGTACCTGGTTCCTGGTACCTGCCACCTGGTGCTGGAGTGATTTCGAGGATGTCTTCTTGCTCTATTTAATCTTTAAAATTTCAGTTTGGAAATTAACTCCTCTCCCCCTAGTGAGGGCTAATCATTCTCCATTCATTTGGGCATGCAATGGAGAACATCGAGTATGGGATACAATTTGGACTGAGTGAACTCTAAAGGCTGCACAAACAAGGTGCATCTCCAACACCAAGATAGTTTAAGGTAGTTACTAAGAGTGTTACATTTGAGAGCTCATTGTGCCCTTCTCCAATCACAGCCTCTGCGCCTCACTCCACTCTGACAGGGCAAAAGCGTCCAGCCCTTCGGAGACTGAGAGCTCACAGAGCCACTTTCCAGAGGTATGCTGGAAAGGATGGTAACCGCTACACACGCTCTCAGACTGAGTTTCTAACTAACCTTCATGAAAGCAGAACTGGCTGCTTTCACAAAGAACTGAAGGACCCTGTATCCTTGACCATATGAGGAAGAAATGGGACATCAACTGCGATGGGAAGCCGGATTACCAAGAATCTCTTGATCTTATCGGTGGCCTGGCATTAGCTTGTCATGCATCCTTTAGCCATTGCCAGAAGCATATCTGAGGAGCCCTTGGTGCTGGCCCCAAGTCCCACCCCCTTTCTTTCCAGCTTCCCAGCTATCATGATCTCCTCACACACCACGTGTACCCTGAGCCCAGCATACCCACCACCGCAGGCTGCTGGTAGCAATTAAACATACTTTTTTAAACGCAGAAGATTTTTTTTTTTTTATCACCGAAGAGTGTTAGATTTGGAGTCTGACTGCCAAGATTCAAACAGCAGCTCTAACACTGTGTGATCTTGCGATATTTCAGCTTCTGTTTCCTGGCTGGTAAAACAGAGACGATTCATACAAGAAGTAAATGGAGTGTCTGTGTAAAGCACTTAGGAGAGCGCCTGACACCCAGTGAGGCTTCCTATACGTTTGCAATAGTGATTGTGCAGCCAGTATATAACTTTCACTTGGAGGGAGCCAGTTGGCCGTTGAAAATGAAAGGAGGCTTCTGCTGTTCGCAGGGAAAAGCGGTACATTAGTCAGGGATCTTAGTGGCAAGCAAAAACATTTGACCTACTTTAAGCAGAAGAGAGACTTAGTAAAGGCTATTAGGAAACTCACAGAATGCCTGGTAGGGCTAGAGGTTAGGTCTTCAGAAATAACCCCTACATCGTGCTGCAGTGCTGCCTCGGAGAGACGTAACCGCTGCACCACTGGGCAGAGACACCCAGCTCACCTCATTCACCCAGGCAGGACCGAGGTCATCGCTCACGTTGCTACAGAAACTGCATCTGTGTGGACCACCATCACCAAAGTGGATTTTGTGACACCCCTTCGTCGTGGTACCAACCTCCAAAACAATTTCCGGTATCTTTGATTAGTGAAGTTGGTTCACTGGGTCTGGATCCCAGCTGCGAAGATTGAGAAGACAAGTTTCTGGCCTTAACCTTGGGTTAGCATGCACCTCAAAGGTGAAGAATTCTCCAAACTGGGTAAGTATGTAAATTAAGGGTATCTAGACTTTTAAGAAATAAACTTAGTTTAATTATTATCCTGACGTTGCCAGGAAGAAGTAAGGGAGATGGGGATGGAATTTGGGAGCCCCACTTTTTACCTGGTTACCCAGACAAGGAAATTCCTTGCCATCTGGTCTCCTCTTAGCTCCCACACTGCCTTGCCAGTTTTACTCCTGAATTCCCTCTTTTGTGAAATCTGTCTCCACCCCCTCTGCCCTGGTTTAGGCCTTTATCAGTTCTCACCCGGACTGCTGAAACAACCACCTAACTGATCTCCCTCACATTGATCCCTAAAACATTTGTAAAATACCCCTGGCCATGCTGCTCCTTACTGAAAGGGTTTAGTGATTCCCGTCACTCACAGGACGGTAGGCAGATGCTGCTGCCCACCTTTCCAGCTTCGTCTCCTGCCATACCCTACGTCCCCACGAGTGTCGAGGGCACAGGCCCTAGTCACCGGGAACTCAGAAGAACCCTTACAATGCTTCTTGTTCTTGCTTTCCTTTTTTTTTCCCTTTGCCTGGAGTTCTGCTCTAGACCTATCAACCTATGAAGTCCTCCTTTTCACTGATGACCAGATAATTATCATCTGCGCTCTTCCTCTAGAGAACATGGACTCTGCTCTATGCATTTGTAGCATTTTGCATCCATTTTTCAGTGTGTTTCTGGCTTGATTCCATGCGTGGTCCTTCTCTGCATCATGAGCATCTTAAGGGCACAGGTTCAATTTTAGGCACTCACTGAGTTCTTACTGCCTGGCTGAATGGCTGATGGTTGGAGTACATAACCAAACAGATAACAGCTTGGATTTGACCTGATGTCCCTTCAAAGAATATTCTAGGTTTTTGTGGGGTGGGTTTTTTGAGGGGGGGGATTTTAATTGTAACAAATTAACTTAATTAGCTAGGTTTGGTGTTACTTGAATCAAATGACCTATTAGAGGTAGATGATTGGCAGATCAATAGATAGATACAATGATACGATTCAGAGTGTTATAGTTGTAAGATAGAAGCTTTGAAAGGTGACTCCTCAAACCACTCTTTTTTGCGAGCACAAAATCTATAACCTTAACATTTTAGAAAAATTACTGTGTCAACCGACACTTTTAATCCTTCTTGTGTTGGCAGCTGAACAGGCATCCATTACCAGGAAACAACCTGCCTAGGAAGCTCCTAAAGTGCTTTTGAGCTCTGAGAGGAAAAACTCCTGGTGCGCAGGGTTAGGACGATTGGAATTAAGACTGTGTTTGCCTCAGTGCTCAGGACTCACAGGACTTCTGTCTGTTTTGTTCCCAGATGGACCTCAAGCTCTTAGAAGAGTGTCTGATTATAGTAGCTGCTTAATAAATATTCGTTGACTGAGTGAATGCATAAAGGCCTGACATTCAAGACTGAGACGCTCCAAATACATTGACTTTAACATAACTTTACATTCTCTGAAACTCAGGGGTAGATTTTTCAGGATCAGGAGGAATGAAGAAGGGTTGTTTTAGTAGTTCTGCTGGTCGGGGAAGACCTCTCTAAGGAAGGTACATGTGAGCAGGGACCTGAATGATATGAGGGATGGGCCAAAGTATCTGGAGGTGTCCAGCCCCTCACCTTCCCTGCAACCCCAACCGCTGGCCTAGCAGCTAAATTTTTAAGACACAAAAGTGTATCTTCTTCCCACTTCCACAGGCCCCTTTGGAGACTTACTTTAATTTTTAATATAATTCATGTATAGAAGGTTGAGGATCCTTCAACTAAGATGGCTCCCAAATCCCACTGCAATGCCCTGTGTCAGTTCCAAGGCCTCCCTGAGATTCCCTAGCTCCGCAGGTCTCCCAACACTCCAAGGGTCTCTCTCTCTCCGGGGTCTTATTTCCATACCTGTGACCTCTAATTAGACCCAGGTGTTCAGCAAAGTCCTTCCCACAGTGCTGCCCTCCCCACAGGCACACACAGACAAACCCACTCATACAATGACCATGACTATTCATCAGCTTTGCTGAGGACTGAGGGACTGGGGGAGAGGAGGTCAAGGCAGTTTTCCTCACTTAGAAACAAACTTGACATCAAACATTTGGTCTCTCTATTTGAAATGACTTTTGGGCAACCCACTTAGGGGTCTCTCCATTGGCCTATATGGACACACAAGCCCCTTATACCATCTCCCCAGCTTCTCTTGGTCTCTCCCTCCCCCGCTGGCCTCCCTGCTACTTTCTCTTTTCCTCACTTCATCCCTCCTGCCTCTTTGCTCTCAGGCACAGAAAGACACATTCTTCTCCTTGTCTCTCACACAGCACTTTGGCATCTTGTACTGTTTGGGGCCCCGCTCTCTGGACTTCACATTGTCCCCAGATCCTCAAGGCGTTTCTGGAAAAGTGTCACCTGGAAGCAAGTTCACAGTACCAGCTATCTGATATGTCTTTTGTCTTTGTCCCACCAGGTAATCACAGTATCGGTCCCACTGTGGGGATAAACACACAGGGGATTAACACAGAGGAGCCCTGAGGAGGAGCACGCAAGCCAGGCTTGGAGGAGGTGCTGGGAGAACGGCTTGCAGAGGAAGTGACAACTGAAGGAGGAATATAGGTGAGAGGGTGATGGGTGGTGGCACATCCCACAGGGCCTGGCAAACTGCATTTGAAGAGCAGGACATGCGTGTGTGGAGGTGAACCTGGAGAGGTAAGCAGGGTCAACCCAAGATGTTTAACAGCTCAGCTAAATTGTGTTCCGAAAGCAATGTGGAGCCTGTGAAGGATTTTAAAGGATAACCCAAATAGATTTGAATGCTTTTTGTTTCTAAAAATGGCTGCAAGGCCCCTGTTGAGGATGGATAGAGGGGAGAGGCCCTGGAGGCAGAGTCCCCAAGCACATGGACTAGGGAAGGGACTCACAGTGCCAGAGGGTTGTCCATGAAGACGGAGAAGAGGGGAAGATTAGAGAGCTTTTGAAGAGGTGGACTGGACACAGGCTAGTGACTCACTGGGCAGTGAGTCAAGAGGATACAAGGATTGTAGTAAAGATTTGAGGACCAGGATCACAGCAGGTTCAAAGTTAGGTGGAGGTGGGGTGTAGGGTGAGGCCGTCCTCTGGTGAGGCACAGAAAGAACCACAGACAAGGGGGCAGCTGATGGGTCGATTCCCTCTAGTCCTCCTGTGCTGCCCTGGTGACTGATAGGCTTTCAGCCTACGAGACATTTGCTCCTCCCCCATCCTGTCAGCTGCAGAAGGAACTGCCCCCACCCCACCCCCACCCTGAGCCCTGAGCCAGCTACAGCTGGGCATCTTTTGAGTATTTCTTTTGCTGGCTCCATGGAGGCTGGTGGCTTGTGATCTCCCACAGGAAGGGGAGGCTGGAGCAGCCGAGCCTAGGGCCGAGGGCACACAAGGCATGTGAGGATCTCTGAGCTGTTTGTTGGCTGTGACCTCCCCACCCCCAAGCAATTCAGTTACCATTTCTGAGTCTTACATTCTTTATCTACAATTTGGTGATGGGGGGAATACTTACACCAAGGACGTGCTTTAAGGATTTCACATAATGCATGGGAAAGGGGAGTGAAGGAAACTACCATCTGTGGTTATAAGAACTGAGATTCTCCACCCGCCTCCAGCTCCTCCCAGGGAAGACCTGGGGTCATGGACGTGACTTTTCTGTAAGTTTCCATCCATCTTCATGGACTCGGAGTCCCTTTGTAGTGAAAATAGGCCCTGTGAGGAAGAGAATGTACCATCAGCACGATAATGTCAAGGCTAATATTTCACAACATTTAGGGGGAAAGTCACTTCAATTAGAGGAATTTCATGTTGTGCTAGACTGTATGACCTTCATAACAAAATACTTCTTATATACACATTTGCCTTAAGATTAATCAGGAGGAAAATGAGCTCACTTGTTACTGTCACCAAGAAAGCAAACTGAAGTCCAATCCCCACCCTCCCCCTACCTGACCCACAGGAAGCCCAGCACATTGCCCACCCATGCTGTTTCCTTCAGCATTAGCAGGAACCTGGGCAGAGAAAACCTGTGTTCCCAGACAGCTGCAGCCTGCAGTCCAGAGTCTGAAAGACATGAGGGACAAACTATGGTGACTCTGTCATGTGGGGAGGAATAGAGTGTCTGGAAGGAGAAGAGTGTGACTGTCACACAGGGGACATCTTAAAAAGGAGGCTGAGGAAGGAGGACAAGTGAGGGTTAGGGTACAAAGTTGGGGGAACTAGGGAGCACGGAAGTGAGACCTCCTTCAAGTGCCCAAACAGTGAAACTTGTCCCTACCCTGTGGTGCAGTTCGAGGGATGACTCAGTCAGAGTCCCAGATCTCTGCTATACACCCTGATGCTCTCTGATATGGCCTTGAGTAGAGGGCAGCTCATACCTCCTGCAGAACTCAGAGCGCACTCTGTTTTAGGAAGCTGGGCCTCGCCTGTGCCTAATCTCCTGGCAGAAGCTCTCCTGCTACCCTTGAGGATTTCCAAGCACAGAGGATTGAGGAGTAGCAAACGTCAGTCCCAGTCAGATGCTGGACCAGTCTCTTATTCCCCTACCTCCTTGTTCCCTGGTTCGGTGCAAGACACTTGCAGTGGGACAGACAGGAGGAGGACTCTCACTCACCCTTTCTACCAAGGACAGTTGGCACACTGAAGAAAGCTCCCCGCCCCTGCCCCCTTCAGGAGTGAGGAAGTTCAGAGGAAGAGTTTGCATGAGCGCCATCTCTTTCAGACAGTAGGACAGGGAGCAAGAAGTCAATACCATGTCTATCTAAGTATGAAGGTCAAGGGCTTCCAGTCACACCCGCGGTGTACCTGTTTGCTGAGCAGGAGAGCCAGCCCTGGAGTGCTTGCTCCTTTCCAGACTGAGTTGGTATTGATTCTGGTTCCCTTTCCCCTAAAGGCCCCTCCCCAACCCCAAGCACACACACACACACACACACACGCAACCCCAAGTTCCAACCCAGTCACTGGAAGTAGCCTTCACTCAGGAAAAGGGATTATATACCGTATGCCCTCCTGCTCTGGCCCTGAGCAGACTCAGGGAAGGGGACACCCCGAGCTGCTGCTCACAGGAGCTTGCAGTGTGGTGAGGAAACAGTCCGAGAGGCATGTGTCAGTGACCCACTCTCAAAGAGGACCTCAGTTTGGGGGTTCTGAAACCCCTCCACGAAGACCCAACAGTTATCCCCACTCCATCCTGGGAAGTGGAGCCTGGGAAGGGGAAATATTCCCAGGTGGCAGAGGGGAAAAATGGTGAGCACCAGCTGGAAAGAGGGAGCAGAGAGAGGCTCCTTGACACCCTGATTATCTCCACTCCTCTGGGGGCCTCAAGCCCTCCTCCCCCTGCCTAGCTGTTTGCAGTGAAGGCTCAGCCACTGGAGACCATGAGTGTGGCTGGAGGAAGCCCACAGGGTGACCGCTAGTAACCCAGCTGCATGTGATGGCGGCCTGCTGCCAGCTGGCTTCCTCCTGGCAGCAGCTTCCAGCTGGTGGCAGCTCCGAAGTCAGACGAGCAGTGGCCCGAGGGTCTCAGAGGGATGGAAGTCCAGGGGCCACCCACCCAACTGTCTTCTAGTACACACCTAGATAACAAGTTAGGGCCAAGCAGGGCTTCCTAAGGGGCCCGTGGTGTCAGGCCAGCTGGTGGTGGGTCTAAGCTGGAAAGCACAGAACGTGTGAAGTTTAGTCACTCCTGGCTGCAGCAGACGAAACAACAGTTCACAAAGCAGTTTCCAATTCATCACGTCATTTCACCTGCCTAACGACACCGAGGAAGGTTCCGCCAGCTGTGACCCTGAGCATGGCACTCAGCCTCTTCGTGCCTGTTACTGCCTCTAAGGAAAGAGTTGAAAGCACCTGTGTCACTTTCTAGTTATGTGTCCTTGGCAATAAATTTAACTTAATTGTGCTTCGAGTTTTCTCATTTGTCAAATGGGCTTAAAAATAGAACCAACCTCATGGGATAGTCGGGAAAACTAAATAAGTTAATTCAGTTAATAAGTTAAATAAGTTAAAACAATGGCTGGCAACATAAATAGTGCTCAGGAAACGCTAGCAACTATTATGAGTTCTTTGCTGTTGTTAGATATAGGATTGCTATGAGGATTAATAAAGTGACAGCAGCTGGCATTGGTTGCATATTAATCATGCTCCCAGCACTGGGCTCAGTCATTTATGGGAAATACCTCACGGATAATGTTGACTACAGTGCCTACCCAGGAAAGAGCCCTCAACAAAAGGCAGCGTACAGCAGAGGAAACTGCTCAGAGGTTGAATGACTCGTTTACGGCCACAAAGCCAATAAACAGAAGCGCTATTCACAACTTGAATCCAGGTCTTCTGGGAACTAGATCTCCATAATCCTACGATCCTCACCTCCTCCTCCTGCCAGGTCCTCGACATTTGCTCTGTAGCTAAAACTGGCTTCCCTTGAAAAAAGCTGCCAAAGGACACATCTGCTGCTCAGTTGGAAGGGGCTGGGCTGCTCTGCACACAGCTGCCATCAGCACCTGCACTGGGGAAGGGTGGAGCTTGCCTCCTGGTGGCCTTTTCCTTTCAGGAGCCCAGAGCCAGGGTTCAGCAAACACAGACATGTGCAAGGGAATGAGGTGGGTTGTGCGGGTTCCCAGGAAGCAGACCTGACCCCAGCTGGTGCTCTCTCCTTTTACCCAAAGTCCCTCCGCTGAGATTCTGGGGCAGAGCCCACCCGAAAAGAGTACTGAGTCTTCTCTAAATTGAGCAAAACCAGTCCACAACCAGCAGCCGCCCACTGAGCGGTGACAGCTGTTTGCCTCCACGTTACATCCCAATGGCAACATTTCACTGAAGAGAGGACTTCCCTGCTCTAAGGCACAGTTTCCTCATCGGCAAAACTGAAAGACTGAGACCCAACTTAGCGCTGGGTTGCTCTAAGGACCGAATGAGAGAATGGGTGTAAGAGCCCAGAGCCTGGCGCCCAGGAATGCAAGCAGGAGAAGAGTTAGCACACAGTATGCACCTGACAAATGCTCCCTGAACACCTGCCGTCTGACAGCCAGAGCACCGAGGGGGCACACAGTGAAAGGAGCACGGACGCCTTGGGGAGGGGAACGTGGGGATGTGAGACTTTGACCTCCACGGAAGAATGAAAGCAGGCGCCTGATGCAGGTGGCGCTTCCCTAAGATTCTACAAAACCCCATTCACCACAGCAGGCAGAGAAGCTATGGGGCCGAAGGCACAAAATGGCAGCCATGGGGAGACGCAAACAGTGAAGTGACGAGGAAGCAACGAAGCTGCCTTGACCTTTGCTACCCAGGTATTCGTGGCGTGTGCTGATCCTTGTCAAGAGACGGGCCTGGGCTGCGAAGGGCCCGGCAGTGCAGTATGCAGGGGCCGCCACGGAGCTATTCACAAGAGCCCATTGTTAAGCTTCCAGAACTTTGGGGAACTGTTGTTAAACATGGTTGTTTAACATAGTTAAAAATTATATAAACTGCCCTGGCTAGTGTGGCTTAGTGGATTGAGCACCAGACTGTGAAGCAAAGGGTCGCTGGTTCAATTCCCAGTCAGGGCATATGCCTGGGTTGCAGGCCAGGTCCCCAGTAAGAGGCGCATAGGAGGTGATAATACACTGATGTTTCTCTCCCTTTCTTTCTCTCTCCCTTCCCCTCTCTCTAAAAATAAAGAAATAAAAACGTTTAAAAATATTATATAAACTTACAGTTAAGTAAAATATACTAAAAGCAATGATAATACTCAAAAATCATCACTTCCTAATTATTTTCTGTTTTACTACCATCTATGCTCTTGAGGTTATTGCCATCAATGGCGTCTGTATAAAGGCCACACTGTATCAGAGTGTGCTACTTACCGCACAGCTCTCTTCCCAAATCTGTGTTTAGCGATATTACATTTAACTTTAAGTCAGCTGTAGAGTATTTATATCAAAGGAATGGACAAACCTACAAATGGTGATCCCTGCCTTACCCAGAAAACTGGTTGTCAGACATTTACCAGTGCATCACTGACAAAGAGCCTCTTCACGGCTTCCAAGGGAACGGGATTTTATGAGCTTTTGAGTCATGCTGTGTTTGCGTAGGTCGTGTTTTCTCTTTTAATTAGATCTCCACAACTTTGCATGAAAGTGCTTACGAGGCCTTTCACGAGGCCAAATGCCCTAGGAGTACTGAAGGGGCTCCTTTCTGCGATGAGGATGATGGGCTTCAGCAAGTGTGCTGCCGGACGAGTATGCAGGAAGACATCAAAAAACCAAAAGAGATAAACTTAGAGCCTTCTCTTGCCCGCCTTAGCCTTCAGAATATTCCTATAGGTGTTCCATTGGATGAACAGTTATTCCCTAGTCACCAGAGTCGAGGCATTAGGCCAGGGGAGAAGGAGGAGCAGACACATTCCTTCCCTGTTCTCAAGAAACTCACAGCGTGGTGAGGTGAGCACTCTCCGGCTATCACAACAGGGCCTAGATTGATCCTTCAATTTTATTTAATTTTTCTGTTAAATTTGTTTATGTATTTTTATTGTATGTTTTTACCATTACCGTTTAGCCCCTTATACACCCTCCCCACATCACCACACTGTTGTTCACGGCCATGAGTCCTTTTTCCTTTTTGCTCCCTCTCTCCCCCCAACCCTCTCCCTCTTAACCATCATCCGCTCTACCTACAGCTCCCCCTCAGCACCGCTAATCTCCCTTAGTTTTTTCCCCCAACACTTGTCACCTTCTAACGCGCTACTATATAATTTACTTATTATTTCATGATTGGATTCACTGCCTTTCTCCCCCCCTCTAGAGTATATACTCACAAGGGCAAGGATGTTGGTTTGGTTTGTTCTATTGCCTCATGGGAGGCTGACAAGAAATATAATTTTTAAAGCATTTATACCTAAATGTTTTAAAGAGGCTGATATGGGAGGCTGACAAGAAATATAATTTTTAAAACATTTATACCTAATATACAAGGTCTGTCCAGGAAAAGTCCAGCTATTGTTAACATAATGAGAAGGGTTTGTGCAACATTGATGTAACACGGCAGCCAAGGAGAGTGGACTGGAATGTGCACGTGTGAACAATGGTGACTTCACTGTACTAGTCAGTGGGGGCAGTAGACACCATTGAATGAGCATGTGTCCTACATGGCTAGTGCATTCAAAATGACTGAGCAAGTGGAGCAACAAATCTGCATCAAATTTTGTATTCAGCTTGAACATTCCTCCATGGAAACTATTTGGATGATGTAGAAGGCCGCAGCTGTGGGCAACTGGTGATTCACAGTTTCATCACAATAACATGCCCACTCACGTATCACGTCTTACACAGAGTTTTTTGGTAAAACATGAACTCATGCAGGAACTCAGCCCCCCTACAGCCCAGATTTAGGGCCCTGCAACTTCTGGCTTTTCCCAAAACATAAATCACCTTTGAAAGGGAAGAGATTTTGGACCACTGATGAGATTCAGGAAATACAATGGGGCAGCTGATGGCAACTGGGAGAAGTGTGTGAGGTCTCAAGGTTCCTACTTTGAAGGGGACGGAGGCATCATTGTCCTATGTACAATGTTTCTTGTATCTTCTTCAATAAATGTCTCTTTTTTACATTACAAGACTGGATACCTTCTGGACAGACCTCATACTGGAAAATATACTGAGTCAAATTCTAATTTTTACTCCACCACTTAAACANTTTGAACCACTGATGAGATTCAGGAAATACAATGGGGCAGCTGATGGCAACTGGGAGAAGTGTGTGAGGTCTCAAGGTTCCTACTTTGAAGGGGACGGAGGCATCATTGTCCTATGTACAGTGTTTCTTGTATCTTCTTCAATAAATGTCTCTATTTTTTTGCATTACATGGCTGGATACCTTCTGGACAGACCTCATACTGGAAAATACACTGAGTCAAATTCTAATTTTTACTCCACCACTGAATATGACTCTGGGCAAGTTACTGTACCTCTCTGAGATTCAGGTCCTCATATGCAAACTACAGGATGTGTGTAAGGCTACCTCTAAACTGGACTATGAAAAGCTCAAAATTCAATGAGTCTTTGTCAGTCAAGGCATGTCTGCCGCATCCATAGCCAGTTCTAGAAGACACTTTCTCTGTGAACTCCACCCCCAGGGAGCCGCATCTAAATTCCACCATGCAAATCTGTGGCTTCCTTGAAGCCCTCAACTCCTTCCTCCTGCCATAATGGCCCTAGTATCTGACCTCAAGGCAGATAGAGGCTTGTTGTGTGTGGCCCAGAAAAGAGACCTTCCCAGATAGGGCAAATCCAATTCTTCTCTTAAAATTTTTAATTGGGAAATATTGATAGAATCAGGCAATGTACTTAAAGAAGCTTAACAGTCACAAGTCTGAGGGAAGCTGGAGAGACCACAATTAGCCATAAATAAACCACGCTAGAAGCCAGTAAAAACCACGAGGTGGAGACAAGACAGAGGATACAAAGTGCAAGTCAGGTGTTTGCAAGAAGAAGTGGGCAGACACAGAGCAGGGAACCCAAGGCACAATATGTGTGGCATTTCTTGGGGAGCACTTCAGAAAAAGTCCTTAAAGTCTGCTGCTGAGCTCCTTAGAGGTGCCGGGGCAGCAACACCTCCATCGCCATGCCATTTGACCCTATTGAGCCTGCTGTTCTTGGATTTCCATTACATCATCTGCTCGTCCTCCAGACCTTTCTTGGACTAGCCTGGCTGCGTCGACCCCAATGCAGAGATTGAGAGCAAGCCCCACAGGTAGGCTCTGCCTGATTGAGTTGTGTGTCCTAGGAACTTATGTCAATGGCTAGTGTGATTCCGTACTTGTTGACCTCTCAGTGGGGTGTTGCTCAAAAATGAGGTGGCTGTATGTAATGTTGTTGCCTTACAAGATCTGAACGAAAAATAAGATAGCTTGGGAATGGACTAGGGGGAAAGGGATTGAATGTTTATTTTAAACTCCTACTTTCTGCCAGGTACTATACTATGTCATCTAAGCTTTGTTGCCACCCTATAAGGTATGTTCCATGCCCATTACAAAGTGATACAATGGAGCTTTCAAGAAAGTGATTATTTCGTGTCTCCTCTTTCCCTTTGGGGAAACCTTAAAATTCCACTGTGATTCTCTTTAAGTTCCAGTGTGGATCCCAAGGTTTAAAACCGAATAAAAAATATGGAGAACTCAACAATACCCTTCCCTCTTCTAGTCTTTAGGAGTCCAGGGGAAACGAAATGCTGTTAATGAATTTGGCCTGAAGAATCTGGGCAAAGCTGAGAAGTTCCCCAGAGACTCTGGAAACCACAGGGACCTATCATCCAGGGCCCATCTACAGCCTGGGCCTGGGAGAGATAATTAGATGCTGAGACTGCAGGACATAGAGACAAGGCAACTCAGTCCAACAGAATGCTAGTTCTCAGTGAGGTGTCACTCTATTCTACATCAGATGAATCAACTTTTTGACCCTAAGGTGGGTGTGACTTCCTGATGCCTTGCCCCCCCACATACCGCCAATATAATCCAGATGGAAGTTAGAGAAAAAATTACATGAATGGTCATTGTTATTCTGGAGATAAAATGACTTGATTTTTAGTGGTAATATCACCAACACTCATTTCCCTTATCTCCCTTCTTCCCTTATTTCTCTTCTCTTTGCCTAACTCAGTGACCTGACACTGAATCTACTGATGTCTCTGCCTGTGGGGTCAGCCTCCCAAATCAATTCCTACAGGAACAGGAAGGATCATCAGCCCGTGTCCCCTCCCTCAATGCTATGGGTTTAGAAATGACTCATATTCAAAACTCCCAGTCCCACAAGATCCCACCAACCAGAGATCTACATGATTTAGGAATAAGAGGCTGAAGGAGGTTTCTGTCTTATCTTCAAGGATTCTAGGACAGTGGAAGAAAAGCTGAAGAGTCAACTTTTCACCATCCCCTGCTCATCCTGGCAATAACACCATGACATTTCTGTTGATGGTCCTTTGGCTAGAATTAGTCACATGGCTCTGAGTACCTGAAGACATGAGAAAGCAAACCCTTCCACATATGCCCAGGCAGTGGAGAGAAGTGGATATGGCTGAATATCCTACAACAGCCAGTATCAAAATATGCGGCACTACTGTGAGATTACTTTCTTCCTTCAAGATTCCTGCAGGTGCAACAGGCCAAGGATCCACTAAGCTAAGGGAAGACCCTGTAACTTGCAAAACCACACATCAGACGCCTCCCTGCTTCTCCCTCACCTTCAGTGCCATCCGTAATGAACTGGCTCAGTTCACCAGCCTGGGCTCATGTCGAGGGCCCTTCTTCCTGGTTGCTCTTGCCCTATGGTCCTGCCTGATTTTCAGGCCCCCACCTTCAAGCTTGAGGCCCTGCCCTCAAAAGAAACCTGTGAGACTAGAGGCGTTGTGTCTCACCGAATCTTGCCAGGTTTCCTTAAGACCAGTCAGCGTTGGTAGCAATAGAGTCATCTTGGATCCTTAAGGTTCTTGGGGAACAAGGGTTCCATCCAGTCACAACAAATTTACTGCTGAAAATACAGTCACTCAGCTGCCCTAAGGAAGTGATAAGATATGCAGAGAAGATTTATACACAAAGATGCTTATTGGAGCATAGTTTTATATTAGCAAACATTGGGAATAACCTAAATGTCCAGTGAAAAGGAGTGTTTATAAATATGAATCATCCACTGATGGATATACTGGCTCTGCCTGCTGAGCTCATCAGCATCAAAAGAAAAGACAAACATTGTGATGGAGTTAACCGGGAGCTTCCCGGACACTGGGTCACAGTGCGGGTCTCACTTTGTTTGCCCTGCAATTATACTCTTCTGAGTGAATTTTATTGGCTAATTTTGGGTCCATTCTACAGGGAGCATGTCTACTGAGAAGACTATACATAGTTGACTAGCTTTTGCCAGTACATTGGTCCCTGACCCAATCTGCTGTGTTTAGGGGAGAAGCCAGCTCTCTTCCATGAGAGTGTTCTGGTTTCTGATTATCCCTCTCCAGTCGGTTGAACTCAATAAAGTATTACACAGTCTTTATTAAAAATATATTTTGATTATGTTATTACAGTTGCCCTAATTTTTCACCCTTCGCCCTCCTCTGCCCAGTATGCCCCTTCCCTACAGCAATCCCTCCCTTAGTTCGTGTCTGTGGGTCATGCATATAAGTTCTTTGGCTTCTCCATTTCCGGTACTATTCTTAACTTCCCTCTGACCTACCAATTATGCTTCTTAATCCCTGCACCTTTTCCTCCATTCTCCCTCTTCCCCCTCCCAGCTGATAATACTTCAAATAATCTCCATATTTATGATTCTGTTCCTGTTCCAGGTGTTTACTTAGTTTGTTTTTTTTTAGATTCAGTTGTTGAGAGTTGTGAATTTGTTGCCTTTTTAATATTCATGTTTTTTATCTTCTTAAGTCTCTTTAACATTTTCTATAATAATGGCTTGGTGATGGACTCTTTTAACTTTACCTTGTCTGGGAAGCACCTTATCTGCCCTTTGATTCAAAGTAATGGCTTTACTGGATAGAGTAATCTGGGTTGTAGATCCTTGCTTTTCATGACTTTGAATACTTCTTGCCAGTCTCTTCTAGCCTGCAAAGTTTCTTTTGTGAAATCAGCTGATAGTCTTATGGGAACTCCTTTGTAGATGACTCTCTGCTGTTCTCTTGCTGCTTTTAAGATTCTCTCTTTACCTTTAACCCTTGACATTTTAATTATGATGTGTTTCTGTGTGATCCTCTTTGGGTCCAACTTGTTTGGGACTCTCTGTGCTTCCTAGACTTGTATGTCCATTTCCTTTGCCAAATTAGGGGAGTTTTTTTCTCATTTTTTTCAAAGATGTTTTCAATTTTTTGATCTTCTTCTTCTGGTACCCTTATGATTTGGATGTTGTCCCAGAGGTTCCTAAACCTATCCTCATTTTTAAAAAAATTTTTTTTCTTCCTGCTGTTCTGCTTGAATGCTTTTTCCTTCCTTGTGCTACAAATCATTGATTTAATTCTCAGCTTCATCCTATCCTCTGTTAGTTCCCCATAGATATCTTTTTAAATTTTACTTAGTGTGACCTTCATTTCTTTCATTATGTTTTTCCCATACTCAATGAATTCTTTGAACATCCTGATCACCAGTATTTTGAACTCTGAATCTGATGGGTTGATTACCTCTATTTTGTTTAGTTCTTTTTCTGGGGTTTTGCTTTGTTCTTTCTTTTGGGCCATGTTTTATTGTTTCCTCAATTCAGCAGCCTCCTTGTGTTTGCTTCTGTGTATTAGGTAAAGCTGCTTTGACTGCCTGTCCTTAGAAAAAGCACCTGTAAATTGTGTGGGGCCGAGCCTTGGGTAATCACCAGGGCGGGGCAACCTGCTTTACAGCTTTGTGGCTCTTTGTGGGGGAGGGTTTGGAGAGGGGACAATATCACTGCCTGGTTTCTGAAGGTTTGCCTGGCACTCGCCCCATTTCCAGCCGCTTCACCCAATTCCTATATGTGACTGGCACCCTTCCAGCTGTTGCCATGGTGGTGAATCCCTGAGTGCATGGATTTGCATATGTTCTAAGTCCATGTGGGTCCATTAAATGGACTCTCCTAAAAATCCAGCCATTTCTTTCATCACCCCAAACCTCACTGGTTTTTATAGCCAGAAGTTATGGCTTTATCTTCCCAGCCTTGGAACCCTGGGCTGTATGGTCTGTCCTGGGGCTGGGATCGCTTGCTCCCAAGGTATCCCTCCCAATTTTTAGCCACTACCTGTAAATGTGGAACTGCCTGTTCCACCATCACCACTGCCCCCACAGCCTCTTGGCACCACACTGTGTCTCTGCCCCTCCTACCCGTCTGTATGAATGTGGCTTCTTTAAATCCGTGGATGTTGGACTTCAATTTTCTAATGGCTCTTGTTATTATTTGTTTTGAGATATAGTTGTAATTCTCTTTGTGGTTGTGTGAGGGGATGAAGTGTGTCTACCTATGTCTCCATCTTGACCAGAACCCTGCAGTCTTTAAAAAATGGTATTTATCAAAGGGTTTTAGCCCTGGCTGGTGTAGCTCAGTGGATTGAGCGCGGGCCTGCGAACCAGAGGATCGCGGTTCAATTCCCAGTCAGGGCACATGCCTGGGTTGCAGGCCGGTTCCCTGCAGGCCAACTCCCAGCAGGGGACGCACAAAAGGCAACCATACATTGATGTTTCTCTCCCTCTCTCCTTCCCCTCTAAAGATAAATAAATAAAATCTTTAAAAAAAGGGTTTTAAAGATACAGGTGAAATATGCAGAAAATATTATTAAGTTTTAACATATTATAAAATTGAATCTATGGTCGGGCACATGCTACAACAAGGACGAATCTTTTGGTTCACAGGCCCAGGCTCAATCCACTGAGCTATGCCAGCGAGGGCTCAAGGACAAATCTTAAAGACATGCTACATGAAATAAACCAGTCACAAAAGGACAAATAATGTATGATTCTACTCATATGAGATACCTAGACTAGTCAAAATCACAGACGGAAAGTAGGAAGATGTTTGCTGGGGGCCGAGGGAGTGGGTAATGAGGAGTTACTGTTTAACGGGCCCTCGGCTTCAATTTTGCAAGGTGATAAAAGCTCTGGAGATGGATGGATGATGGTGATGGTGGCACAACCATGTGAATGTACTTAACACCTCTAAACCACACCCTTAAAAACAGTTAAAATTATACATTTTACTGTATATACATTTCACCACAATTTGAAAAATAGAATGTATAGCATCATCTCAAATGTGTGATTGTGCGTCTGAGGGGTGGCAGGGTGTAGGGCTAGTGTTTTGCCCTTGGTGATGGGTAAAGATATTAGAGTTTCTTCCCAAATGTTCCTTCTTTAACTATTATGACCTTCTAGCTAAATCCAACCTCCCATATGTTTTTATCAATAAAGTTTTATCAAAACACAGTCTTGACCATTATTTACATATTATCCATGGCTGATTTTGTACTACAATAGCAGAGTTGAACAGTTGTGACAAAGGCAGTATTGCCCAGAAAGCCTAAAATATTTACTTTCTGGCTCATTTCAGAAAAGCTCTACAGACTCCTATTTTAATGTCTTGACAGCACACGTGGAGGCCAGAAGAATGATCAAAATTTTAGTGCGGGTTCCAAGTCATATATTTCAGGTCAGAGTCCACAGGCCTGGATATTCTAGAATTGGCATCTCTTCTCTACTTAATTGTTTTTCCAAATCCTCAACATGCTCAGAGCCTTCATTCTAGACTCTCAGGTTGCCTCGTGGGCTACCCCAGACTGTACAAGCCAAGAGTAGAAAGGGAGAAGAGGCTCTCATGGTGCATCTGATTCATTCTCCTCCTGGGGCTGTATTGCCTGAGACCTGAAATTCAGAATACACTAGGAAGCCCCAGGGGGAAAGATATTATGCCACATTTGCAAACACAGGTATAGCTTAAAAATCTGTCCCTGACTGATGATATCACTTGGTTGGGCATTGTTCCACAAAGCAAAAGGTCACCATTTCAATTCCTGATGAGGGCACATGCCTGGGTTGCAGGTGTGGTTCTCTAGTCAGGATGTGCATGAAAGGCAGCCATCGGTTTCTCTCTTTCTCTCCCCCCTTCTCTAAAAAAAAACTGAATAAAATAAAATCTGGAAGGATGTGTACTATACATTCACTGTAATATCTGAGTTGTGATATGATAGATAATTTTAATATTTTTTGCTATAAATTTTGATACTTTATGACTTCTTATAATAAGAAGTCATTGCTTCTACAATCTGAAAAAATCTAATTTATTCATAAATTTTAAAATTAAAAGAAATAATCAGGAGCACGGTAAGTTTAAACCCAGGGAGAACCACACGGGAGATATTTCAGCAGGGTAGGAAATCTGAGAAACAATTAGCCAATCTCAGTTTGTTTTCTTGACCTAAGCTCTTCTAACAAAGAGCTGAAATCTGGCAAGCCGGATATTTTCAGGGCATGTTCAGCTGCATGAGCCATAAATTTCCTTTGCCCTGGCACTCTCCAGTCCTCTGAGAATGACTGTGCCCTCTAGGCCTTCAAAACCGGCCTCTACGCTGCCACGTGCTTTTTTCTCCATTTGGCCACAGGCTCTCTTTTCAAAGGCCACAGACTTTGGTTCTCCAGAACCAAAAAACTCAGACACACCTGGGCTGGATATGGGCTCTGCTACTTTGCTGAGTTTGGGCCAGTTACTAAATCCCTCATATATAAAAGGCCATAATCCTACTTTGGAAGAAGAAGAATTACCCACACTTCTGCCCATTCATCTCCCTCCCTCCTCTCTCAAGAGGACCAAACACTCATCTGACTTGTAGACAGTGACTGGGTGGGTTCAGTGCTTCTGTTGACTGTCGGCTCTGCTCTCCTGCTCCCTGGTCACTGGGGTAGGAGCGGTCGGAGGATCAGGGCCTCCTCCCACATGGAAGGAAGAATCGCCATCTTGAGCCCATTCCTCTGATTTCCAGTGAAGTGGCTGGTCAGAGTGGTGACATCCCAAGATGCGGGTTTAAATTTAGGGGGAGGAGAAAAGACCTCAAAGACTTCACCTTGCCTATATCACAGGAATTGACACTAGGTTTTCAGCATAAGCCTAGATATTGCCTTCATATTAAAGAATCAAGACATGCTTTTTAAAAAGTTTGAGACAATGTCACCTTCATCCATTAAGGCCCTGCTCCATCTCTTCTTTCAATATCTTCCTCCCAGAGGTACAGAGAGGAGTAAACAAAGCTAAATGGGACAAAGCAGCTCATACAGAGCTTGGTGTATAATAGAAGCTTACTATCATGGAAATTTTTCTTCCTCCTCTCCCTTCTCCTCCCTCCATTCTCTTCCTCTTCCTTCGTTCTGATCTTGGGGCCCTTCTTCTAATCACCATATCACTTATTGCAATGAATTATAAATACCAAGTTTACTAGACTTCGATTGTCTAGGAAGACTGGGCTATTTTTTTTTTCTTATTTACCATTTAATTCCCAGAACCAAGCACAATGCCTGGTACAGAGTAGTTACTCATTTAATAGTTGACAAATTGAAGGAATAAATAAATAAATAATAATAATGACTTGTCACACTGATTCTCCGAACCCGCTTCTCCCATAGCATTTCCTATCCCAGTTCAATCTTTTCTTGTCTTTTAAGTATATTTTATTAATTATGCTACTACCCTTGTCCCAATTTTTTCTCTCTTTGACCCCTCCACCAGGTACTTCCCCTTGCCTCCAGTACTCCCCCACTTAGTTCTTTGGCTTCTTCATTTGTATACTGTTGTTAACTTCCCCAGTATAAGTTGTTAACAACTTATACTGTTGTTATTGTCTAATTTGCTCCTACCAATTATGCTTCTTATTCCCTGTACCATTTCCCCCACTCTCCCCTTTCCCCCTCCCAGCTGATAACCCTCCAAATGTTCTCCATATCTATGATTCTGTTCCTATTCTGATTGTTTGCTTAGTTTTTTTGTTGTTATTGTTTTATTTTTTTAGACTTAGTTGTTGATATTTGTGTACTTTTTGCCTTTTTAATGTTCATGGTTTTGATCTTCTTTTTCTTAATAAGTCCCTTTAACATTTTTTGTAATAATGGTTTGGCAGTGATGAACTCCTTTCTCTTTGCCTTGTGAGAAGCACTTTATCTGCCCTTTAATTCTAATGATAGCTTTGCTGGATAGAGTAATCTAGTTTGTAGGTCCTTGCTTTTCATGACTTTGAATAATTCTTGCCAGTCCCTTCTTGCCTGCAAAGTTTCTTTTGAGAAATCAGCTGATAGTCTTATCAGAAGTCCTTTGTAGTTAGGAAGCATGTCTACCTACACCTCCATCTTGACCAGAAGTCTCACCACCCAACCTTCTCTCATGCTCAAGCCAAACATATAGTTATCCTGATGCCTCTGTCTATTAATTCATATCCAATCCATCAACAACTTCAGTTGACTCAAGTTATATCCAGAATACAATCATTCCTCAACACCTTCACTGCTATCGTCACTTCCAGGGCCAACACCTTTCCTAGCAGCCATTTCAATATGAAAGCTAAAGTGAATCCTTTAAAAGTATGGTCAGGTCAGCTTACTCCCCTGCTCAGAACATTTCAGTGGTTCCTCACTTCACACGGAAGATACACTGAAGTCTAATTCCAGAGTTCCAGCCCCAGAGCCAATTTTCTAGGGCCACTCCTTGTACCATCTGTCTTAGTCTGGGTTCCCCCCTCAAAAGCAGAGCCTGAGACAAAAGCTTGCAGGGAGCAAGAGTGAAGAACTGGAGGGAAAGAGACAGAGAAACAAAAAGCCAAAGTGTTACCGAGCTGGTTACTACTTTGAACAATCAGAGCTTAATCCCACCAGACCCTTCTGAGGAGGTACATAGAATGTGGCACAGAAGAGAAAATGTGCCCAAGAGTGGAATGGGAGGTGGTGGGGTACTCATTCCTCAGCTCCCATTGTCAGCAGTGTTAAGGGCTTCACACCTTCAGGCCGCATGTGCGTGAACGCCCGGGCAGATTTGCTTGGGGACTGGGAAAGCAGGAAGATACTCAGTGCAGCTGAGGCCAATGCTGTGAGGTTATACCTCTGCAAAGCTGGTTGCCACAGCAGTGGGATAAAAAGTGGGCCGTCTGCATTTTTTTTCTGTAAGAGGCCAGATAGTAAATATTTTAAGCTTTCCAGGCTTCATATGGTCTCTGTCACATATCCTTCTTTGTTCTTTTTACAATCCTGTAAAAAAAATGTAAAATAAAAAAACCCTTCTCTATACCTGGCCGTAAGGTGATTTGACCAGGAGGCTGCATGTTGCCACCCCAGCCAAGAGGAGGCGCAGCTTCCCTCGGAGGAGAGGCTTCCCTGACCAGCGTATTCATGGGTGGGCCTAGCCCTCATCCCCCTCAGTCTCCCTCCCTTCTTGTTTGAGTGTTCTCTTCAGCATTCATCACTTTCTACAGTGTTATATAATTTACATATTTATTTAGTTTATTGTCTGGATGCTTCCATAAAATATTACTTCCACGCATGCTGGGTATTTAATCTGGTTTGTTCACGGCAGTGTTCCAGTGCGAGTGCCTGACCCATAGTAAATTCTCAATGTATTTTTGTTAAACAAATTAAAATAATCTAATAGCTTGCTTGTGTATAGCCATTTACAAATGACAAGAGTCTCTGACACATATTTTAATATTTGTTTTTATTTCATTTTCACAATCATCTTTTTCAGGTAGGCAAAGCAGGTACTATTATCCCTATTTTGCAAATAAATAAGAACTAAGCAATGAAGACAGCGTTGGAAGAGAAAAAGTCAGGGACTTTGGATCCTACAGAACTGGCTTTGAATTCTGGCGCCAGCACTGTGTGACCTTTATAAGTTCTATAACCCACTGACATCAGTTCCTTGTCAGTGAAATGGAGATAATAATACTTGCCTCACAAGGCTCTGTGAAGATGAAGTTAAATAACACATTTGGACAAGCAGTACTAGAATTTAGTACAGAAGTCATAAACTGACCACACGTGGGCAGGATTGTGGGCTTTGAACATGGGCTTGGATGGAGCACTTACGTCTTCATGTGCCATTCCACAGAAAGGTGATGAAAAACCAATCTGCAAATTCCAGCTCCATACGTAGAGAAGGCACAAAGCACCTGACAGTCCACAGGTACCACCTACACCACCTACACTACTGCCCTGGGGCTGAAATTGACTGGTTACTCTGGGTTTTGTCTACAAGTCTGTAAAAAGGCCATTTGTTCAGGCGGGTGCTCAGCTTCGTTGCAATATAAGCCGCTTCTTGCCAGTTGTCTTCCTTGAGCTTGATGCATCCATTGCACCTTCCTGGCCCCTCCCATTTTGAGTTCTACACCTCCAGCTTAGCATTAAAGACTTTTTGGCAGCAGCCAGACCAAGGTTTGAACCTTGACACCATGTATTTCATCTCTCTGAGCTTCAATCTCTTCATTTATATGAAACAGGCATTTTTTGGTCTCCCTGAGGCCATGTGCCCTAAAATGGAACATTTAAGCCCCCAGTTTGCAATACTCCCAGCCTAGTCCCTTTCCCCATTTTCCAAAGGGCCTCCAGCCTGCAGACGTGTGAAAGGGATGAAGAGCCAGCTCTGTTTGTTCTCAAGACTACCGTCTTGTCTACAATAGAAACTTCAGCATTCTACAGAGTTGCCCCCAGTCCTTGCTGCTGCCACCACTGGTGCCAGAATAACCATCCCGGCAGCCTATGATAGTTAGTCCCTGAAGGTCGCCATGCTCGGGTCCCCAGTTCAGGGTGTGAGAGAGGCACCTGATCACTGTTTCTCTCCCTCTCTTTCTCCTTCCTTTCCCCTCTCTCTAAAAATAAACAACATTTTTAATAATAATTAAAAAGTGGGAAAAAAGATATCCACACAATGATCTACCACTCTAAATATTTACTTTCTTCCCTTCAATCTGAGGAGGCCTGGAACCAACTTTTGACCAATAGATGTGGCCAAAGTGACACTACCCGTCTTCCAACGCTAAGTTAGAAAAGAATGATGGAGTTTCTACCTGGCTCCCTTAGAAAACACATACCAAAACAAACTTTCATATCAAAATTCCAGGACCTCTGAGACAACCATAGTGTGAGGAAGTCCAATCTATCCATGTGAATATGCCCTATGGAAGAAAATCAAGCCCCTGGTAGACAGCATCAGATTTTCTCCTATTCACTAGTCACCACCAACTTGCCAAACAGAGAAAGAGAAGCCATTGGGATGTGCACCTCACTCAAACCTTCAGGTGACTTAGCTCTGACCACAAACTGACTGCTACTATAGCCCATTGATGGTAAAAAATGTGCCACACTGGTGAGGAACATTGATAATGGGGGAGGCTGTGAATATGCAGAATCCAGTAGTATATGAGAAGTCTCTGTACCTTCCCCTCTTTTTACTGTGAACCTAAAACTGCTCTCAAAATGTAAATCCCAAACATAAATAAATAAATAAATAAATAAATAAATAAAGTTTTCCCATAACTCACTGATGTTTGCCTGGTTTGTTTGTTATAAAACATTCTTTTCTGTGAATATTTCACTCTGGATCTTTTCTTTTGCTATATCTTCAAGTTCACTAATCAATTCTTAGGTAGTGCCTAATCTGTTGTTAATTCCATGCAGTATATCTTTCATCTCAACTATTATAGTTTTCATCTCTAGGAGATCCATTTAGATATATTTTTATGTGTTCAATAACTCTATTCAATATTGTGAATTTTTACTCTAGATTCTTTAACATATGAGTATGGTTATAATTAATGTTTTGTTCTCTTGTTTATCATCTATGTCATTTCTGGGTCACTTTTTATTGGTTGACTTTTCTTTTTATTATGGGTAATATTTTTCTGCTTCTTTGCATGTTTGGAATATTTTGATTACATGCCAGACATTGTGAGTTTTACTTTGTTGAACAATGGATATTTTTTGGCGTTCTCTAAATATCCTTGATCTGCCCTGGCTGGTGCGGCTCAGTGGATTGAGCACTGGCCTGTGAACCAAAAGGTCATTGGTCCATTTCCCAGTCAGGGCACATGCCTGGGTTCTGGGCCAGGTCCCTGGTAGGAAGCAACCACATATTGAAATTTTTCTCCCTCTCTTTCTCCTTCCCTTTCCTACTCTAAAAAGAAATAAAATCTTTTAAAAAGTCTTTAAAAAAATAAATAAATATCCTTGATCTTTGTTTTGGGTGTCATGAAATTACTTGAAAGCAATTTGATCCTTTTGAGTTTTCCTTCTGCTATTTGTTGAGAAGGACCAGTGCAATGTTTTGCATGATGCTAATTATTTTCCATTACCAAGGCAAAATCATTCTCAGTACTTTATTTGATGTCTATAAAGTATGATGTTTTCTACTCTGGTTGATAGGAACAAAAACTAGTAGAATCGAATAGTCTTCATCAAAATATTGGCCCTGCCACTGGCTAACTATACAATTTTAAGCAAATCACTTAATATATTTGGGTCTCAGTTTCATAGTTGATAATGTCAGGGACCAAATAAATGACAGATAAAAGCTCTTACCAAGGACTATTATAATGTCCATTTATTTTTCTTCTTTACTAGTTTGCTTCCTTTCCAATAGTGAAATAACCCCAGTTGTGAAGAAGTTCTCTGGTTTTTGAGGACATATATAAAATTTTTTTCTTCACTCTCACCGATTCTTCTAGCATTATGTTCTACTATTCATTTCATTTATTCATGCACAATGTGTATTTATATTCCTCACACTGGGTTGATAGCTTAAGGAACTCCGAGCAAGAAGACACAGTTCTACTTTCAGAAAGCTTACAGTTCAGAAAGTGTGTGCAGTATTCTGGCCATTCTGAAGTCCCTTCTCTCTGTCAAGCTCTCAGGCGATGATATCAGGTACTTGAAACATTTTTAGAAGAGGACAGACTGGAAGGTGGGCTAGATTTCATAGGGTAATTAGCCTCATAGAGTCAAATGAGTAAACAGTGAGTAGTATCTAATGATGAGGAAATATCCATGTGTGTGTTCATGGAACAGCAAGTCCAAAGGTATTATACTCGGAAGCAGGCAGTTTAATGAGGGTGGTCAAATAACCAGGACAAAAGAAACCAAAGCTACAGGGACATGGCTTCAGGAGTATTATGGGAACCCAGGGAACATTATAGGAGCTTTCAGATCCGAAAGGGGTGAAGCCAAGCTACCTGCCTCTTGTTCAGACTGGCCTGGACAGTCTGAGTCTTTAAATACACTGATGAATGAGCCAGCTGTCAGGAGCTGAGAATAAAGCAGAAGTTCACATAGGAGGCCTCTATTCTTGCTTCCCCTAGAAGCCAGTCCATATCATTCCCATATTTATAACCCAACTTACCTCACTCGCTAACAGAAATCCAACAGAACATGATTGACTTCCCCTCTGAACCCTTAATCATCTTGCCCTGTAACTCTTAGAGGACATATCACAACTGGCTTTTCATTTTCAAACATGATTTTGCCTCTGTCTATATGATAAGCATCTTAGGGACAGTGATTACTTTTGTATGGGTCCTAATCCCACCTTCGCATTGAGCTTCACGAAGCTGAACAATTCCTTTAGCCTCTCTGAGCCTGGTTCCTCGTCAGTAAAATAAGCATAACAAAACCTGCCCTGTCTGTACCACCTGGGGTTGTTGTCAAGTACCTTCAAAGTCAAGCTTATTAGTGTACTTAATAAATGGTGATGTGTTAGGCAAATATGACTACAGATGGGTACATTGAGGTACTAAATATTTGAAAACCTTCTTTAGTAAGTCTATGAGCAAATAACGGCAGAATTAAAATGAGGCTGCCCCTCCCATTCCCATTTCCACTGCCAACAGCAAAGTTGAGAACATGAGCCCTAGAATCAGATTGCCTGGGTTTTATGCTGACCCTATTCCTAATGAGCTTTGGGCAAGTTATTGAACTCCTCTGTCAGCACTATTTCTTATTCAGTTATATATCTCCCAGGCACACAATTGACATCCAGTGTTCAGGACTAGAGCAGTGTCTAAGGAAATGCAATATCTAACTGGCCGTGTTAAGGGCATGTCACATAATCTCTCTGGGTGACAGGTTCTTTTTTGTGTTTTAATCCTTACCCAAGGATATGTTTTTATTGATTTTAGAAAAAGAGGAAAAGAGATGGAGAGAGAGGAAAAGAGAAACATTGATGTGAGAAACATTAATTGGTTATGTCCTGTACACACTGGACTGGGGATCGAACCCACAATCTTTTTTCTTTAAATAATTTTTTTATTTAATTCTTGTTCAAGTACAGCTTTCTGTCTTATATCCCCAACCCTGCCCGCCGCCCCCCCCCCGCCCCATGCTCCCCGCCTCCCTCCCATTTCCACCCCCCACCCTTAGTTATTGTCCATGTGTCCTTTATACTTGTTCATGTGAGTCCATCCCCTTTTCCCCTATGATTCTCTCCCCTCTCCCCTCTGGACCTCGAACCCACAATCTTTTGATGCTTGAATTAATGCTCCAACCAACTGAGCCACCCACCCAGGGTTCTGGATGACTAGTTCTTGATCTGTATCTTAAGGCCTAAGTTTAGATGAGCTCTTTTTTAAAGATTTTATTTATTTAGTTTTAGAGAGAGGGGAAGGGACGGAGAAAGACAGGGAGAAAACACTGAGGTGCAACAGATACATCAGTTGGTTGCCTTTCACAAGTCCCCAGCTGGGGACCTGGCCTGCAACCCAGGCCTGTGCCCTGACTGGGAATCAAATGGGCGATCTTTCAGTTTACAGGCTGGCACTCAATCCACTGAACCACAACAGCAGGGACTGGGTGAGCTCTTTTTACATTCTCTTCTATAATAATACTTTAAAGTTCATCTAATACATCATTGTTAGAGGTAGTAGAGACAATTATGTCAATTAAAAATTAAAACTTTGGTGAATATGAGTATATTTGAAGAGTAAAAATCTTGCTAGGCCTCTCAGTAGCTTAGTGACCTTGGCAAAGCATTTAAGCTCCCTGAGGCTCCATTTTCTCCTCAGTAGCTACTCCATAAAATTGCTATGAGAATTAAAATTTAAAGCACCTAACACAATGAAGCCCAATAGTAGCCAGCAATGCCAAACAATAATTACAACTTGACTTTAAAAAATTAATTTTTAAAATGGATTTTAAAAGCTTAAGATCAGTCTTCATGGATCAATATGTTGAAATACCAGTCATCCACATTTACATTATGAGCCACCAAGATTTGAGTACCCGATAGGAATCCACTCTTCTCTATCTCTGTGTCTTTCTTTCTTCTGAAACACCTGCCCTTCTCCACTGCGTAATAAACTCATGATCCTTTCATGCCCATATCAAATGTCACTTTCTCCAGTGTTTTCGCCTCCTTCTCCCAGCAAATAGAAGCTTCCCAGTGCCATACACCTCGATGACAATAGTCATCATGTGTCATTTCAAATGCCACATATCCTTATGAGCATGTCTCCTTTACCAGATCACAAATGCCTTTTCAAGGACAGAATGAACACAGGTCCTGGCCCATGGTAGGTGCTCAATATATTTTTTATTGTTTGAATAAATAAATGAAAACAAAATTAATTCTGATTTTAGCTGCTATTTAGTATACTCACTTATCATTTATGATAAGAAGAAAGGGCAAGTTAGGGATCTTGTGTAATTCTAAAAGTTCAGGTCTAAGCTAAAAAAACACCCAATCAGAATTGTTTAGAAATTCAGCCTCAGAGAGAAATGGAAAACTGTGTAGTGATGGTTAGAAGAGTCACAGATCTACATGATGTTTTATTAAAAACATAAGAAAAGCTTCCAAACTCTGGGGAATCAGATGACTCATCTTTTCAAGTCAAAGCAAACAAGAATGAGAACAAACCCAGGGTTAGGAGACTATCAGCGCCACCCCAAACAGGCTTAAAATTTCAAATAGGTTTGATAGCAAACCATGTCTGCCCTGTTTTTTTAAAGATAATTATGACTCCATTGCTCAACTGTGGATATTGTAAAACTTAAGCTAAATCACACACATTTATATTCTGGGATCAATTTTCCCAAAATGTGAAGAGTTCAGAAGTTTAAACAGAGCAGGTTTATAGCCAACACTAATTACCTCGGGGACCCTGGGTAAGTTATTTTATCTTTCTGGGTATTAATTTTGTTCATTGCGAAATGAGAGCTTTGAAATGGATGACTTTCAAAGTCCCTCATGACTCTCAGCACAGTCACAGAAAAGGAGAAGCACAGGGTATCATTTGGAACAAGCAGAATTGACATCTGCCAACATGATATGTTTTCAGAGTCAAGAAGGAAGAGCCTCCATCCAAAAATATCTCTGCTCCAGTAGGACCAAAACCCACAAGTTAAGTGGTAGGAAAGCAGTAGAAGACACAGGGGCTTTGGAAATAACCAGACCTGGGCCGCAGGCCCTACTCTGACACCAGACTTCTTACAGTGAGCACATTACTCACTCCCTCTAAGTCTCTGTTTTCTTAGCTGTGAAATGGTAAAGGCCACACTCTACTTTCCAGGGTGGATAAATGGTGGTCAAAGTGCATCAGAGCGCTGTGAGGAGCAGGCCTGCCCACTCCCAACACACGTGTATTTATTTATGTGTAGAACATACACACACTCCTTTCCATGTTATAACTTATACAAGATAAACATTACTAACCTACAAGGTTAGTAATTAGGAAGCAAAGAATGAGTCCAAGTTACCAGTCTCTCCTCCAACAAGAAGTAGGATGAGAAGGGACTAGCTTCTTCCTGAGCTTCCCTAGAAGAATGAGACTCCTCAGTGCAGCCCAGCCTCACTGGAAAAACAAACCCTTCCCAGGTCCAGCCAGCAGTATAATTACAGTAACAGTGTTCAGAAAATGGAGAGTTGACTATAATTCCATCTTTCTGAACCTCCTAATACTCCCACTGAATTGAGAGTTGACTGTAATATACTGTGTTAAAAGGTGATTTTTTGAAAATGTTTTAAGATTTTTATGTATTTAGTTTTAGAGAGAAAGGAAGGGAGGGAAAGAGGAATAGAAACAGCGATGTGTGAGAGAAACATCAATCCATTGCCTCTCACACACACAACTGGGCCCAAACAGTGACCCAGCCATGTTCCCTGACGGGGAATCGAACACCTTTCGGTTTGCAGCACATGGCCTGACCCACTGAGCAACACTAGTCAGGGCAAAGGGTGATTTGTATGGATTATTTTCCTTTTGATCAGTGAATGCCACAGAAATCCTCTTTAATAATATTTAGAGCCTAAGAATCTGAGACTCAACTAGCACTTTCAGAGTTGAAAAGAATCAATGGGAGGGCCAAGACACTGACATAAGCAGAACACCCAGCCTTCCCCCAAAGCATCTTGGGAAATGAGCTGGGTGGAGATAAAAAGAGATGCAGCCATGTCAGTCCTCCCACATACGGCTTTGAACAGGATAAAATGAGGTGGTTTCTGCAACACATCTGACATGATGCCTAGCCCTGTGAGCAACCTCTACGGTAGTTACTATTATTAATCACAACTGATCAATGTAGTGCAAAGTGTACAAGTGTTTTGCTATGCCACACTGCCTCCCTACCAACACAACGGTATCTGGACTTTTGGGATTATCTCACTGTGAATATTTTTAAAAACAGGTTAGCATTCAGACTCCAATACATGTGCATTTATTCATTTATTTATTATACACCTGCCACTTTACATGTTAAAACTTATACATGATAAACATTAAAAATCCAGATCAGTATTTTAAAACTTGTAAATTGTCTTCATTTCACTAATTTCTAGAACAAAAAACTATAAGCAATGTGTTTGATTATGCTTTGTTAGTCCTAGCATCTTGATTAAAGTTTGGCATCACAGCAGTTTGAAGGATCTGCATTGAAGTGCAGTGTACAGCAATGCTCACCATAATGACTCTCAGAGATGGAAAAGAGCTTCACACGGAAGCTCCAAATGGAACCGATGGAAGTCTCTCACCGACTGCAATCACTAATCACAGCACCCATCTTTCAGTCCTAGCCACCATTTATGCAGAAGTTTTTGTTTAAATTTGGCTAACAAAATTCCATCATTCTTCATGCCCAAAAATTATTTCTGCAAACAAGTTGTTTATATTTTGAAGAAATACATTCTAAACCCACTAAAACTCTTTGGAAAAGTATTAAACCTATTAAAAATTCCTTTTCCAAGGTTATTAAGTATGCAGGTGACAAACATACTTTCTACAACTTATCACTCTAACAACAGAAACATTCCCCAAGAGCCATTTTCAAAAATGCCCTCTGGGTTTCTTCTAAGTAGCAGTTTGTTTCTCATTATTAAATGTCATTTTGACCTTGAAGAGACAAGCTATTCATTTATCCGTGCTAACTTTTCTTTTAATTTATCTGCTGGGTTGTACCTTGCTGACAACCATTTGTCATCACACAAATGTCAAGAACCTGGAGATTTGTCTTTAACCTCAACAACATTTTTAAGGGCTCTGACACAAGACTAACAGTGAATCACCATGTTCATGGCTATTTCTCACTCCTTATAAAGCACAGGTCAGAAAACTACAGCCCTCCCTCGGGCTGGATCCAGCTCAGCCCATGATGGTGGCATTGAATAGCTGTGACAGAGACCGTAGCCGGCAAAGCCTAAAACGCTATCTTCCTCTTCACAGAAACAACTTGCCGAGCCACTGCTATAGATCATCAGACAATTTTCACTATTAAAGTTTTGCTCCACAAGATTCACCACACTTACATCCTTGGAAGTTTAAACACTATGACTTTGAAAGTTTTCCCCCAGTAACTGCCTTTTAACAATGCAGTGATTAACCTCTGTGGTTCTTCCCTTCTACCTGACCTGTTCTTTTACTAAAGAAGTCATTAACATATTTATGATTAATACAGTTCTTCCATAATAACTCCTCAGTGAAGACAGAGAATAGTTTTTCCTCCGTTTCATTACTGACATGAAATGTGGAACATATCATAACCTTGGACACCCTAGAAATCTCTGCACTGTAACCAACCACGTCAGAGACTCCCCACACTGTCCACTCTGTCCTCATGTGTGCTGCTGCGGCTGTGCTTTTATGCCTCTTCCCCTGACATTTGCTGACAAAGGGGTACACTTTTTGTTTATTATTTGAGATGGTTTTTACCATGGCAGAAGAGAAAGTGCTTCCTTAAAAGCATGTAGCTTTTTAACTTCTGTTCTTAAGCAAAAACTGTAGTTAGTGAAATTATGTAAGTGAATTTGAGCATCGCCTGGCTAAAACGCTGTACAAGAAGCTGACCTGCCTGCTCTGCATTCTTCATTTCTAAATGTCACAATAATCATGACAACGCCATGGATAAAACTCAAGAACAACGTACACTTTGGATCAAGCCTATTGGTTACAATAGATTTCAATCCATCGTTCAAAGATGCTTCCTGAAAGTGTCTAATTTTTTGACTACTTTTTATCAGATTTGACTAGCTCATCATTTTATCTCTTAATATGGCTGACAAACACGTAAGAGGAGAAGTGTTTACTTGGCCATTTTTTTCATTGTTTCCTTGTGTGTCCATTGTAGACATTATCTTCAATTCACAATTTCTCTACCTACCTACATTTTTTAAGTCTTTTATTCATTTTATGAAGGTTACTTTAGCTAAAACGACATGATATACTATTCTTGGCATCTACATAGGTTCATGTAAACTGTAATATATCACAGTATTCTGAAAGCCAATATCCACAAGGAAACAACTTAGTCAAGCCTCTTCCCATGTTGTGGAGGCCGCACTGTTCCCTCACAGCACTTTGTGAACTACACTTGACATCTGTCAAGCTATATACTATATATTAGCAACACTTTACTTTTCTCATTGTTAAAGATAAACACATACCCAAATGGATTGTCTTGTATACTCTAGTTTGAAGACCACTGTACTATGCAATGATTCTGCCATTATAAATAAGTGCAATTCTCAAATTAAGAGAATTGAGAGTTATTCTGTTAATACACCATGAGCATCTACCTGATATATATCAGGAGCTGCACAAGTGTTACAAAAATGAATCAGAACAAATCAGACATAGATCCTGCCTTCAAATCCAGCCATTCATCCATTTATTCATCCACTCAGCCAACATTCCTGATGTCTTCCAGTTCCAGGGATGGTGCTAGGCACTAGGGTTGGGTGGCACAGTGAATTTCACTTCAGACACAGCAGATTATTCAGCCAACTTGAACTAACTTGAATAGATGGTCATTATCATGAAAATTTTCAGGTTTTGGCTGCCCAGAATTCATTCTTCCTTCCCAACAGCATTTCAATTTCCTTTTGGGTAATTATCTCATTCCCATTGTGAGACACCGAACCGAGCTGAGACTGTTGGATCCAAGACACTGTGAATCAGAAGTACAAGCTCTGCAGACAAAGGCCAGAGTGAACAGAAGCAGAAAAGAGGGACCAAATTATCTTAGAAAAAGAACAGCTTTATTTCCTTCCTCTCTATTTCCCATTTCCAGACCCCCTAAGGCTCAGGTATACTTCATTTCCTCTCCATAAACACCTATAATATTGTCTCACTGTCCAAGACACGGTATGTTGTAAGGATATAATAAACATGTCATTTCACACGAGCTAATTTGAGTGTTTTTCTTCCTTGCAACCAAACAGTCCCTGACTGAGAACAATTTGATTCCAGGAAAGGAGCAGCAAACAACAAACACTAAGAGGAAATTAAGAATAATTAATTATTGTAGAAAGACAACGACACTCTTCCCCCTTCCACCCTAGATGAGGAGCTAAAGATCAGGGCTATAGAGTGGAGAATCAGCTAGCTAAACTTTTACCTGGAGTCTCTTAAGCAAAGTATCATTAGAAAGAGAAAGGAAAAAAGAGGAAAGAAAAATTTCAGTTCCAGGTTGCCTGACTTGAAACAGACCAGGGAAAAGATCCATTTATGGCTCATTTATGGAGCTCCTAGCTTGGGGGCTCTGGTGTGGAAACTCCTCCCCATCTTTTCTCAGAGGACCTGGGGGTCCCCTTAAGTGTAATCATTTTAGTACGAACACTACAAGCTGTAGTTAGACGGTGGTATAAAGAGACTTGCAGTATTAGCTCATATGCTAGGTATTGCTTTTGCCAAAAGAAAGCTTTTATGGATGTCTGATGTAAAATGATCAAGTCCTCATGAAGAATGAGGCACTTGATCTTCAGCAGTCCTGGGAATAGGTAATGCGAGGTTTTCAATCCTATGGAAACAGCACAGTCAGCTGGCAAGTTTTCCGATCCAGTACGAATCCAGGGCACAAAGACAAGGTCCATCACAGAGGTTCTCTCCAGTCACCCTGATTTTTCAGGCGGTGGCCCCACTCTTGAACCACATTTCTCACTCTGGGCCAGTGGCCCTTCTTCCTTGCTTACCACACTCCTTTCATGCTTTCACACCTGAAGGCTGTTTCCTGTCCCTCCACCTCGTGAAAAAGTCCCTAATGACTGGCTTCAGGATCATCAGAAAGAACTTTAATGGCCAATGAAAAATTAAAGCAGGATAATGAAAGCACTTTTGAAACAACAGTCTTCAAAATACTGTTGCCTAAATCTCTAGTTCCTGAAGAGGAAATATATATATAATTATATATATAACATATATATAATTATATATATAATATACATACACACACATATATATATGTGTATATATATATATATATAATTTTTTCTGATTTGGGGGAAGGTGTCCAGTACTGAAAAATAATTGAATGATGTCTTGAATTCAAAATAGTAAAGACAAGAAAGTCTGAGTTTTCATTTTAATAGTAGTTAAACATTAAACAAATAAATATATGTAATCTTATTGCAAAGCCCTTTCTGCCTTTAGACAGTGCCTTAAGTTCCACTAACATAAATTCCTTTATTGAAAAAGACTGGAATTCTAGGTATCATAATGGGGGGGGGGCGGGTTGGGGGTGAGAGGAACCAGAGAGACTGAAAAAGCTTGACCTACAGTCCTTGTGTAAGTACTTCGCTTGGGCAAGATTTCTCCTAGTGGGGAGAACCTGGAGCTGCCATACTGTGTGTCTAAGAAACTCATTCTTTCACCGAAGAGGGGAATTGTGACTGCCCTGTGCGGTAAGAGGTAGTATTTATCATACAAAAATTACCACTGCATAACACGTTCTCTTTTTGTCTTTGTTCTAAATTGGCGTTTTCCCTGTGGGTAATGTATTCCTCAATTAGACACGGGTTGCTGAACCAAGAAAAGCTGCGTTCCAAACTGCCTGAGGAGGAGGAGGGTTCCCCAGAGATTTGGACTTGGAGCTAAATTAGCTGATAAAGATTACAAATGTTTTGCTTTGGGGCAGGGGTGAGTGTATTTTCGGGATCTGAATGATGACTGTGTTATTTTGGCCTAGAATATACTTGGAATACTATTGATGGGAGGAGAGTTTTTATTAGACTGGGCAGTTAGGGGTAGGTGGTACTAAACTGTGGCACTTATTTTTCCTCCCAGGAAGCTCTCACATGGTCCTTTTGCTGAGAGATCCCCTGGCTGTGCACTGGCCAAATGATCCAGATCTGGCCATTTCCCTGACAGTTGCAATGGTTCAAAGTGCAGCACGTAACACAAGCAAAACCAATCAGAATCCTTCATCAAGACAGAAACTGAGACTCTGGGAAGAACGTATGTTTTCTTTTTTCTGGGGCTCCTAAGCTAAGACCA
This sequence comes from Sturnira hondurensis, assembly GCF_014824575.4. Taxonomy (NCBI): domain Eukaryota; kingdom Metazoa; phylum Chordata; class Mammalia; order Chiroptera; family Phyllostomidae; genus Sturnira; species Sturnira hondurensis. Next base: position 14,860,661 of record NW_028095197.1, read on the forward strand.
TCAGCAGTCACGTCCATATTGAAGAGTAGGAGAGGATGATGCCAACATAAAAAGGGCTGCAAATGCAAGCAGAGATAATAAATAACAGCAGGAGAGAGGATTCCTGGTTTTATGGAGGCCTTAGGTCTGGTTTCTGAGGCCCTGATTCCTTCAGTTCTTCCTTCAGTTCTGTGAACTGCTTCATCCCGTCCTGTGATGTGACCCTGTTTCAGTTTGGTTCCCATCACTGTAAAGAGCCTTAACTAATAACTGGCCAGAATCACTTGGTATGGAGAAAAACAATTAAACACAGGTTGAGTTTTGCTGTTGTTGTTCCCTAAAACCGTAACACATGCCTAGGGTAAAAATCCAAACAGTGCATAAAGGTATCTCACGTAATTACAGGATAAGTCTTCCCCTACGACTCCCGAGAGCCTCTCTGCAGAGGCAAACACTGTTAAGCGTTTCTTGTGCATCCTTCTAAGAATTTTCTAGAATTAACTTTATAGCACTCAAAAGGGAGGAGGGGAGAATGAAGGGAGTGAGAGGCATGGTTCTGAGATCTGGCTCCACAAAGCAGAGATGCACCAATGTTATGTGTGTTTCTTCCCTTTCCTGATTATAACGGGTTTAAATGTGCAGTCGTAAGATTGTTCTGCCATGAATTTTACATTCTATATTTTTAAGCACCATCCCAACAGGGAAATACTAGCCAATGAGTTTTGTTTTGTCATCATGTGGGGTTTTTACAACGTACTTTAAGACACCCAACATCTTGAAACCATTAACAAAACCACTGAACTTCATGGAAAGTTGGTTTGTGTTTTTTTAAGGCCTATAAACATAGAGGGATTTATTTTTAACTCCATATCTGTGCTGTCTGGTTTGAGATGTTCCCCTGCAAAATAGTCAAGAGGTCAATCTATGCTGCCACTATGGCTTCGTTTTTTGTCTTTAAATTTGCAAGGCTGAAAGAAATCACTAGAAGACCACATGTAAATGGCAGTGCTGATTCAGATGTATTTCAGAAGTGGCTACTCAATACATAAATGCATGACCAAAAATAGATGCTGCACAACATTGTGAATGTACTAAACGACATTGACCTGTTCTCTTTAAAATGGTTAATTTTCTATTAGTAAATCTCACCTAAATAATTGTTAAGATGGTATTTAAGAAAGTTCTACATTTCGCAAAGCAAACCAAAATGATACGATTGTTTTAAATCACCTTCTCAGACAAAAATAAGAATTAACCTTTGTTGCAAACCTACTCTCAGCAAACCTTTGTGCTAAAAGCTTTCCATAGACAGAAAATGGCATAAAAAGTAAATTATTATAGTATGGTAGGTGACAGGTATTATGAAGAAATAAGTAGAATAGGGTACGAAAGATTAAAATAGACAGAGGGGCAGGGGGTAGTATTAAAAAGGGAGGTCCTAGTAGGCCTCATGGAGAAGATGACAGTTAAGAAAAGACTCAAAGAATAAGAGGGAGTCAGTCAAACTGATATCAGATTTCCAGAGGAAGGACATTTCAGGAAGGGGAAACAGCCCGTGCAAAGACCTGGAGGCAGAGACATGACTGGCATGTTCAAGAAACATCAAGGGCAGCATGACCAGAATGGAGGAAACAAATGGGCAAGTCACAGGAGATGGGATCACTGAGGTAACCGAGGGCCTGGAGCCCATGGAGTCCACAAGGAGGACTCTGGCTTTTACTCTGTTAGTTGGAGAGCCCTAGCAGATCTTAGGAGCCACAGCTGAAGACAAGACTGTGTTTAGAATAAACTAGAGGCAGGAAAGAAGAGGGGCCAGTGGTAGAATCAGAGAGTTCTAGTAGGAGGCCATTTCTGTACCCCAAGGAAAAGGCAATGATAGACATGCCCAGGGAGGTAGCGGTGAAGGTGGTGGGAAATGGTCAGCTTCTCAGTTTAGTCTGAAAATGAAGCTCACTGAATCTCTGACCGATTGCATATGAGCTGTGAAAGAGAGAGAAGAGTCAAGGATGAGTCCAAGGTTTAGGGCTTGAAGGACTGAAAGGAGAGAGCTGCTGTGAACTAAAACAAAGATGGTGCTAAGTGAAGCAGGTTTGAAAGAGAGATGGGAAGTGGGAGGGGAGGGGACGGCGGTGCAATCAGGTCAGTCTTGGACAAGTGGGTTTGGAATGTCTATTAGAAAACCAAGAGGATGTTCCTCATAGAATCAGGGTGGCTTGTGCAAATCTCCAGCTATCCAGTCACCAGACTTCTTACGAAGCAATAACATTTCATTAGAGAGATATTGGTAAAACCAATGCTCTCTTGTTCTCTAAAGAATGAGGTTATGGTCCTGATTGATTGTCAAACTGTAACATGGTTCTTCCATACTTCTCTCACTTTGCAACTCCTTGCCTATATTTCTAAATGGAAACATTAATTTATTTGAGTCAATCTGTATCACTTTTTTTAAAAAATGCTACTACAACTTACTGTGATTTAAGAAAGCTATGGCTAAACCTCTCACAACAATTACGTTAAAAGAGTCCATGGTGATTACCAAGGTGCAGTTTCCCTGTGTAGGAGATCTAGCCCTGTGAAGTGTGACACCTTCCAAAAGGAACCTGGACCCTCAGGACTGGGATATGTCTGGCATGAATTAGACCAATCATATTAGATTTTAGGAGGCAATATATGGAATCTGAGTGAATGTGAGCAAGAGCACTAGTGATAATAGGCAGGATAAATCAATAAAAATCACCCCAATTATTAATTCTTACTTTGCACAATTACTGTCAGATTCTCTTTCCCACTAAATCTCTTCAAGAGCACAATAAGATAAAACCAGATGGATTTTTAGTTTGGGTATACACAAGGCACTAGGGGCGCCTCATGGCCATGCAGAGGAGACAGAGAAAACAAAGCAAAATCCTGATCCTAGATGCACACAAGCAGGCCTTTCGTAGGAGGAATGAGTCCAGCTGCAAAGGCAAATACCAGACTGGCAGCCAGATGGATGAGGCAAAATGGCCAAAGGAAATGGCGAGCCCCAGCATGACTAAAGCAACAAGTCCAATCAAATGAGTGAAGCGCAATAGAGAAGAACCCAAACAGCCTGTCTGCTCTCCCTACTCAGGCAGACAGACAGGTGGGAGGTTGTTTGTAGACAAATTGCCCATGGGCAGCACGAGTCTGGTGTACAGAGCCAGGTTCCTCTTCCAGGGAGAAGGGTTAGCAAGTGCCACATAGGGTGTCAGGACCAAGTCCCGGGCTGAGTTGAGGGCCAATGTCCAGTCCTAAAGGGAACAGTGTTTTTGGACTGGAGAACTAGAGATCTGGAATAAGCTAGATCTGCAACTTGGACTAACAATGGTTAGGGAAGAAGAGAGATGTCCCTTGGGAAAACATGTCACTAACCCACCAAACCCCAAGTTCAGGGGGAAGAGTAGTCTCCAAGTCCCACCAACAACACTGAGGTGTTTCATCTACTTCTTAACAGAATTGGTTTGGACTCAGATATGGGGGAAGGGAGGAAAGGGAGGCAACTGGAAATAAAATTCATGAATGGACCCAAAATGAAGCAGCTGGGCGACATAAAGACATGGAAATTGAGGCAGGAGACTGACAGGTTTAAGTTACTCTGCTTGATCATGCACCATGCCCACCCTCTGACAGAGGTGCTGACAGGAAGAAAATGACCACAGTTGAATTACCCACTTGGAAATCGGAAGGGGTGACATTAAGAAATAGTCATTCATTCCAACAACATTTATTGAGCACCTGCTGCATTAATAGCTCCTGCCTTGGGGCACACAAAGATGCCATCTGCTCTCAAGTATCCAACAGCAGAACAAGCATGACAGTAGACCCCCCAAAATAGCAATAACTACTGTCCCATGAGTCCTAGCCAGATGCTTCAGAGCACAGAAGAATAATGAAAACTAGCAAAAAAAAACCCATTGAAGTCTCATAAGCTTCTTGAGAGGAGACCATGGCTGTTTTGCCTGGAGAGCACAATTCCAGCCATTGTTCTATCAGAGGCTTCAGTCGCCTCTGGGTGGTACCCACTGTATCTATTGCCACATCTGAACTCCTAGCCATTTTGACTTTATCTACATCCCCCTCAACTATCTCCATCCTGCACAGTATTGTTCTGTAACAGAGGCAGCCTAGGATTCTGTCACAGGACTGAATTCCTTACTGTCGCTTACTAAGTAAGTAGCCCTCTCCACACTTCCTAACCTGCCTGAACTTCAGTTTTACTCCCCATAAAAGTATGAGTAAAGACAACACAACTTCAAAGGGCTATTTCAAAGGTTAAGGAGAATAATATATGTGACAGAGTTCTGTAAACTCAAAGAAACTGGAAAAACATTTATCATTTGAATGGGGCCCCCACTTGAGCCTAAGCTGAGTTTCAGCCCTTCCTGCCTGTGTTTGATGAACTGGTATGTGGAGCATCTGGGAGTGACTCCAAGTGAGGATGAGGAAGTGGTTTTGCTCATATGCCAGGAAAAGAGACAAAGACGGGTGGATAGCACATGGGACACTTCAGACATCTAGGCCCAGCCCGGCCCCACAGCTGGTCTCAGAACTCAGCAGAAAGAGGGCCCCCATGCAAAAGCTGAGGAAGCTGTTTTCAGAAGGAGACATTATTCCTGCCACTTGAGGATGCCAAACTAAGATGCAAAATGGGGTAGGAGTAAGGGGGAGGGTGGGAGGGAAGTTGAGGAGGCCTGGAGGAGGGGGGGGTGCTCTTCCCAGTACAAAGAGGACCCCAGAGCCTTCAATGCTGCTTAGTCACCGGAAGAAGTTCCACACAAAGGGAGAGTGTTCTTGGTGTAGACACGAGCACATAACACACACACCACACAAACCCCCAAGCTGCCAGGTGACCAAAAATGTTGCTCATATGGCACGAGAGGAAGAATGAGAAGAGTACTTGTGAGTAGCCATGAAATGTTCTTGTGGGATGAAGTCTCAGGCAAAAGTCAGCAAAATGTAGGTCATTGCTGCTAATATGACCCTAACAGTATACTCACAGGCTGGAGAGGCCTGGAGAAACTCAAGTCACATGAAGTCAGGCTGAGTGTTCGATGCCATGGGAGTTCAGCTGCTGTTTCCAGCTGCTTCTATGACCACATTTTTTTCAGGGAGCCTGAGAATGGAGGTGTGTTATCTAACCAGGCTAGAAGTTCCTTCTCTGGATGAAGACCACCCAGAAGTAAGCCGAGGCATGGAAAGCACCAGACTTGTGCTTTCAACCCAAACCAGCTGCAGCATCCAGTGGACCATTTCTCCTGGCTCTCTGTATTCCCAAATCTGGAAGAGGAGGAAAGGGCTAGTGGGGGGATGGGTAAGGTTATGACATGGGTGCTGTATGGTGGGGTTGGCAAAGGAGAGGAGACGAGCAACAACTGTATACCAGCAAGAAAACGTAGAATTTCCTTCTTAAGTGGAGATGGGCTGAGAGGGTGGTGAAGGGAGGTTGGGGCAAAGGTGAGCCAAAAAGTAGAAATTGCACCCTCTCTAAAGATATGGCAGGTGGTCTGGCCAAGGGTGAGTATGCTGGGCTTCTCTTCTTCCCCTGAGGCCCACTGCCACTAAGTCTAGAATTCTGGACCAAGCATCCTGAGTGGTATGTCAGATGTGCCCAGCATTGGACACACCACTCAGACACCTGCATTCGCTCAGCAAGAAGAGAGTAAATAATTCATCCAAGGTCTACCAACACGGCCCTCAGCATTAAAATGCTCTCTGAGGCTGAAGGTTGGCTGCTGCCAGACAGGGAGGAGCCCAGCCAACAACAGGGGTCTGTCTCCCTGGCAATTGGGGATCTCTGACCAATGTGGCCGTACCTGGGCCCATGCTATGCCCTGGCTCAGGTTCATCCAGCAAACTGCTGCCTCTGACAGAGCTGATGTGCATTTCCCAGCCCATCCTGGATGCCAATCATGGTTTTGAGTGAAGGATACAGGGCCCCTGACTGCCTTGGAAGAGCTCAGTCTTAGGACGGGTTGGGGTGGGAGGCAGCAAACCCATGGGTCCCAAAATGGGTAGTGAGAGACTAACTGGTGAGTGGACAAGTGTGGTTTCAGGGGTGGGGGAATGGGGTTCCAGCAGAGTTTTAAATAGTAAGTAGGAGCTGACCAGGCAGGAAAGGAAGTAAAGAGGAAATAACTAACCTCTTAAACCTTACTATGTGCCAGCCAATATGTAAAGAGGATTTGGGGAAGAGAAAGAGATACAAAGTCATAGGAACATGAAAGCGCATGATATGGTAACAGGAGGTGAACTCTGTGTAGGCAATATTTAGTGCATTGTAAGAATTGTCAAGAGATAAGCCCAGAAAGGCAAACTGGGACTGAAAAAGCCTCTATATTTACACATAGGCCTGAAAAGATATATGCTAATATATTAACATTAGTTCTGGTGGTGAAGATTCTGGTGAGTTTCATTTTTACTTTTCCAGGTATCTATGTTTCCTTTCCTCTTTCTTTCTTATCATTTTCACCAACAACAACAAAAGAAAAGAGACGGAAGAGGTGGGTGTGTCTGACTGCCATCTTAGAAAGTATTCATTTGACTCCTCATGCACTGGGGAGCCACTGAAAAATTTTAAGGGAAAGACTCAGGTAGCCAAGTATGAGCCATCAAGGACTGCTTAGGGGGTCATCCCTCAGTTACTCACTTCATTCCTCTTTCCCTGGGACCTTCTTCCTTGTGCCTCCTGCTGACCCTGAAGTCAAGCCTGTAGGTTAAACATTGAGTCCATGAGATGGGAGGTGGCCAGCAATGAGCAGAGGCACAGGTGACACAAGCACATTTTTCTGCCCACCCATAGCTCCCCCAAACTTAACAGCGGGCACAAAGCAACCTGGCACTGCCCCAAGCACAAACACAAGGGGGAGAGACAGGACAGGTGGCTAAGCATTCACCAAAGCTGGACAAAAAGGCAGATTTTTTTTCCTACAGTGTAGGAGCTTTTATTACTAGAAAATAAAATCCTGTCTGAGCAAATGCCAGGAAAACGATTAAGGGCTCAATTTAGACTGGAAGGCTTGGCTGGGCTCTGCTGAGCAGAGGGCTAAACAATGTGAGCCCCACTCTCTGTGCACATCACGTTTGGGGTGAGCGGCCCAGGCCCCAGCCAGGCCTTTCACTGCCGGTTTTGCAGAATTACAGTTAAGCTTTGGCCACTCGGTTTCAGTTTAAAGGATTATGTGGAAGGAAGGGTGAAAGGCTCTTGCGTGCAGACCAGCTATTTCATCCGAGGACTGAGAAGAAAGGCAGCCACAGTGATGCCAGCCCCAACAGAAACACATCTTCCCTGTGGTTCTCAGGCTCCCAGCCACAGTGGAGGGCTGTGGGCTGGCGTGGGAGTCAGGCAAGCTCGGGTAGGAGCCCCATTCTACTTCCAGTGGGGCCTTTAGGCAAGACTCTAATTTCTCCAAGCTTCAGTGTCTTCATCTATAAAGTGGAGATAATAACTTAGAGAATTACTATGGGGATAAAATGACACGATCTATATAAAAGCACCAATAAAGTAGGCACTTAGCTGTTGGTAGTTTCTTCCTTTCCCATTTTGTTTGTTTGTTTGTTTGTTTGTTTTCTTGAGGGCCCCCTAAACCAAAGAAATGTGCTACACTTGGAAAGGCATGAGGTTAGAGGTTGGAAAACTAGTTTTCTAGCTTTTGTTCCACTATTAATGAGTGGCAGTGACTTGGGCAAGTCACTCGGTCTCTCTGAACCTCGCTTTCTCCTGCTGAAGAATATGGGTCTTAGATTAGATAATCTCTAAGGGCCATTTCTATCTCTGACTTTATTTTATTTTTTTTGAGAAACATATTTTTAAGTAATTAATTAATTTTTAAAAAGATTTTATTTATTTATTTTAGAGAGAGGGGAAGAAAAGAGAAATAGAGGGAGAGAAAGATCAATGTGTGGTTGCCTCTTACATGCCCCCTACTGGGGACCTGGCCCACAACCCAGGCGTGTGCCCTGACTGGGAATTGAACCAGTGACTCTTTGGTTTGCAGGACCGTGATCAATCCACTGAGCAACACCAGCCAGGGCCTATTTGTTTTAATTTTTAAAAATTTACTTTAATTACAGTTTACATTTAATAGTATTTTATATTAGTTTTAGGTACACAATGTATTGGTTAGACAGTCATCTACTTTACAAAGTATTCCCCCTGATATTTCCAGTGCCCAGCTGGCACCATACATAGTTATTGCAACATTATTATCTACAATTCCTATGCGGTACTCTCTATCCCTATGACTATATCTCTGACTCCAATATTAATTATAATAACTACTACTATTAAGCAGTTGCTAGTGCCAGGCACATTGCTCAGCAATGCGTATCCACTTTCTTATCAGGTATCATCACCCTGATTGTACAAGTAAAGAAATTGCGGTTTGCAGGAACCTGGGAACTTGCCCCAGATTGCAGTTAGTGAGAACAGGCCAGGAAGTGCTTGCCCTGACTCGCTTTTTAAAAAACGAATTACCATTACCTCCAGGGTTCCAAGTCCTTTTCCTGAAAAGGTAATAAAATTCAACCACTTTCCAGGTTCTAGGTCAGGTTTAAACAGCTGCCAGTTCTTGGAACTATAGTTGGGGCCCCAGGCCTGAGGAATACTGATCCCTCTGTAGCAGTGTGAACCACACCACGTGGAAAGAGAATCTCATACCAGGAGGTGGGAAGGAGGCTGTTCCTGCAGGCTTTCAACCAGACCAGCGAGAGGGCGTGGTGGTGGAGACTCACGGAGCCAGGCAGTCACCTGCTAAGTGAGCAAGCAGTGGCGCCAGGTCAGCACAGCAAGGCTGGCAGAGTCAGCCACCAAACGTGAGGTGCAGGCCCTTTGGACTACACCACTGCTAAATGTGCGAGAGGGAGCACTGCGACTTGGCAGCCAGCTGCTGTCCCTGGGGAATGCAAGGCCTGAGTCTAACTGACAACAAGGAAATTCAGGAAGAAATATGAAAGCCCAGAACACATAGCCAGGTCATGGAGCCCAGGGCTGAACAAATGAACGCTTAGTCTATACCTGTTATCTATTCATGACAAACATCCTCAAAACTTAGTGGTTTTAAACAATGAAGATACGTTATTTGTCACAATTCTGTGGGTTGGCTGGGCTCAGATGGGCAGTTGTTCAGCTCCCGGCAGTGTCAGCTGGATTCATTCATATGGCTACAGTCAGCTAGGAGCTCAGCTGGGGCACGAACGTTGAAGATGGCTTCACTCACATGTCCAGTGGTGGGTACTAGCTTTCTGCTGGGACACTCCAGTTCTTTGTCTAGAATTTGAAGCTGAAATTTTAACAATAGTACCCCTGACAATTCCAAAACAAAATATTTAAGTATAAGCTAAAAAGCAGAAAATATTGATGAAAGAAATGTTAAAAGTGTTAAATAAAAGTTATACCATATTCATAGATTGGAAAAATTAATATTGTTAATGTCCATTCTCTCTTAATTGATCTCTAGATTAATAGAAATCCCAACATTATCCTTGCTCAAGGGAGCAAGTTTCACAAGCTGATATTTATAAGCAAGATATTTATAACTTTATTCTAAGATTAAAACAAAAAAAGGCAAAAAAACTAGAATAGCCAAACCAACTTAAAAAAAAACCCCAACAAATTAGTGGTTGAACAATCTCTAGTATATCCATCTAATGAAATACTATTGAACAATAAAAATGAATGGAAGATTGACACACCCAACAACTTGGATGAATTTCAGTAGCATTCAGTATTCTAAGTGAAACAAGGTAGACTAAATTTTATATATGGTTCCAGTTATATGCCATTCTAGAAGAGGTAAAAATATAGGAACTTGATATAACCAAGACCACATGGTACTGGGGATAGGACAGAAAAATAGATCAATGGAACAAAAATGAGAGTCCTGGAAAAAAAAAAACGCTTATGATCAACTGATTTTTCACAGAGGTATAAAGGCAATTAAATTAAAAAAGGGTAGACTTTTTAACAAATGGTGCCAAAACAATTGAACATCGATATACAAAAACATTAATTATTTCTTTTTTATTGTTTATTCTGTCACAATTGTCCCAATTTGTTTTTTCCCTTTTCCCCCCTCCACCCAGTCCACCCCTCTCACCCACAGTCAACCCCTCTCCATTATCCATGTCTGTGGGTCATTTATACATGTTCTTTTCCCTTCCTTCCACCTTTATTCCCCTACCTGCTCCCCTCTGGCTGCTGTCAGTCTGTTCCATATTTGTATGTCTTCGGTTCTATTTTTCTTGGTTTATTTTGTTCATTAGATTCCAGTTATAAGTGAGGTTACATGGTGTTTGTCTTTCACCGACTAGCTTATTTCACTTAGCATGATAGTCTCCAGTTCCATCCATGCTGTTGCAAAAGGTAGGAGCTCCTTCTTTCTTTCTGCTGCGTAGTATTCCATTGTGTAAATGTACTGTAGTTTTCTAATCCACTCATCTACTGTTGGGCACTTGGGCTTATTCCAATACTTAGCTATTGTAAAGAACACTGCTATGAACACTGGGGTGCATAAGTTCTTTTGCATTGACATTTCAGGATTCTTAGGGTACATTTCTAGCAGTAGAATTCCCAAGTCATAAAGAAATTCCATTTTTAGTTTTCTGAGGAAATGCCATACCATTTTCTACAGTGGCTGCACCAGTCTGTGTTCCCACCAACAGTGCACTAGGGTTCCCTTTTCCCCACATCCTCACCAGCACTAGTTGTTTGTTGATTTATTAATGATAGCCATTCTGACCAGTGTGAGGTAATAGCTCACTATGGTTTTAATTTGTATCTCTCTGGTGGCTAGTAATGTTGAACATCCTTTCATATATCTGTGGGCCATCTGCATGTCCTCCTTGAAGAAGAGTCTATCCAGGTCCTTTGCCCAATGTTTAATTGTGTTGTTTGTCTTCATGGTGTTGAGTTGTACAGGTTTTTTATATATTTTGGAGATCAACCCTTGTCCAAGGTACATTGGCAAATGTGTTCTCCCATACAATCAGTTCCCTTTTTGTTTTGATGCTGGTTTCTTTAGCCATGCAGAAACTTTTTAATTTGATGTAGTCCCACTTGTTTATTCTTTCCTTTATTTCCCCTGCCCTAGGAGATATATTGGCAAAAATATTGGTATGTGGGATGTCTGAAATTTTACTGCCCATGTTTTCCACTAGGACTTTTTTGGTGTCATGACTTATATTTAAGTCTTTTATCTGTTTTGAGTTTATTCTTGTGTATGATCTAGTTTCATTTTTTGGCCAAAAATATAAATATTGACCAACACCTAACATCTTCACAAAATTTAACAAAATAGATTATAGACATAAATGTAAATGTTAAATTAGAAAACTTTAGAATAAAAATAGGAGAAAATATTTTTGACCTAGGGCTAGGCAAAGAGTTCTTAGTAGAACAACAAAGCTCAATATATAAAATAAAAATATTAATAAATTGGACTTAAAAATTAACTTTTGGCTCTATTAAAGGCATTGTTATATCATTCTGGAAAAGTCTCAGGGTATTTGGGGGGAAACTGTTTACCAATATTTTGCTGTGTATAATTGTGCACTCACATTTTACTACTAATTCCCATGCATAATTCGCATCCTTATTTGTTCCTCAAAAATTTGGTGTATTATATCTAAAAGTGTGCATTATACAAAAAAGTGTGCATTATATATAGCAAAGTACACGACTATCTTAGTAGTTACATGACTCTGTACACTGGCCAAATCACAAAAGTATATAACAACAAAATGTAAAGTTGACTATATGGGTATTTAAATAACCTAAATAAAATTCAGCCAAAAAATATCAAATCAATATTCCTTCAGACCCCTCCTTGGTGTCCTCTCTTGGTATCCCTACAGAGGATACCAAGTATTATTCTTATAGCCAACAAATATTATATATATATATGTAATATATAAATGATTTATATATATATATATATTAGAGAGAGAGAAACATCTATGTAACAGAAAATCTCCCACATGCACCCCAACTGGGAATCAACCCACAACCTAGGTATGTGCCCTGACCAGAGGTCAAATCCACAACTTTTTTTGGTACACAGGAGAATGCTCCAACCAACTGAGCCACCCAGCCAGGACACAAACATTTTTAAATGTTTAACCTCCCTGTCAATTTAAAACAAAAAAAGGAAATGTAATCAAAGAACTGCCCTTCTTCCTCTCCATTATATATATTTAAAACTTTTAATAATACCCACTACTGGCAAAGGTGTTATAAAGTGAGCATAATCAAGTGTAATGAATGAACATGTGAATCAGTACACCCTTCTCTAATGAGGTATAGCTGACATACAACATTATATTAATTTGAAGTGTACAACATAATGGTTCATTATTATTGCATGTACTGCAAAATGATCACCACAAGAAGTCTAGTTAATATCTGTCGCTATACAGTCACAAATTTTTTTTTTCTTGTGATGGAATTACTTCTAGGAATCAGACCTTGGGAACTAATTAAAGATTCTGATGAGGATCATTATCTTTTCTGCATTGAAGTGCTGTCTCCCTCGTCACAGGGACAGACGTGCAGTGTGTCCTAAACAAATGTTGCCCAACTATCTGATGACAACTGACGCCCTTAAACACCTGTTTCTGGCCAGGAGCTGAGTCGAAAGAGAAGTCTCTACTGCCTGGGCCCGTTCGGTCAGGACGCTGCCTTCTGTGTGTCAGCATTCGGTGACTCCCTATGCTCACTGTGAATGACTGCAGTGGGAACTTGTGAACTCATTCCCAATGAGTTCACAGGTGATGCCCCTGGTCATGGTCACAGGGGCAGCAGGGATCCTCATCTAGACTGACTGCCTCAAGAGAGACAAACCTGGGAGGCCAGATGGGAGACAATCAGAGGCAAGAGAGTCAGTCCAACTAGGAACTGTTGGGAAAGCCAGGGACTTGGGGCTGAGAAGATACTTTAACATGGAGAAAGACCCTGGCATAGTTCACAGTGTCTAAGCCTCGTCTCCAGACCCCACCAGTGACATCCTTGTCCTATAACAACTCTTGTCCTTAATCTCTGCTGATGTTCCATTAAGCCCTTGCCCTGTGTTATCTGGACACTGAACTCCACTTTCCTGCACTGACTGAGGGCCTGCCTGTTTATACAACAGCCTCTGTACTGGCCCCAGAGCTCCAGGGACCCTTCAGCCCTGCTCCAAGGCTCGTTCCTGCCCCCAGGCTCCTGAAGCCCCCACCCTACCCACTATTTACCCCATGCACACCTCTCACACTTTCTCAAAGGTTTGAACAGGCACTGTGCAGGTTTGCTTGATGGGACCAACCTATTAAGGAAGAGAGGAATTTTTCCATAATAGTGTCTCTTAGCTGGAGAACATTAACTTTGCACACTGACTCTAATAGCAACAGTGACCATTTATAACATTTACTGAGTAAGCACCTGCTGCGTGCCAGGTGCTGTGCCAAGTGTTCCACATGCATTACAAATCATTACGATTTAATTCGCACAGCAGCACTGTGAGGTGTGTACTGGTATTGTCATTATTAACATCCCCATTTTACACATGAGGAATTGAGAGCTTAGAAAGGAAGTTTCCCTGGACAATAGGGCTAATAAGAAAACTAAAGACTTAACTTTGAATTAATTAATTCCTTTAACAAGTATTAATAGAGCGTCTACCATGTGCAGATACTACTCTGCTAGTCACAGGGCTATAGGGTGAACCAGACAGATCCGGTCCCTGACCTCAAGAAACCCATGGTCTAGTTGGGTTAGGTAAGCCCCTATTGCTGCCCTCATTGGCCACAGAGAAAGGACTCAAAGCCACGTTCCTTCACCAAAGCCCAACCCTATAACCACAACACTTTCTGCCTCTCTCTTACTGGAAATAGTCCCCCTCTTAGAAACAGGACGTCCTGGAAGTTCTCAAGCTGACATCAGCTACACACCTGTATGATCAGGTGTTGATGTTGAGAACAGGGAGCCTTTTTAAAGGCTTTGCTCAGATGCCCCTTTCTCAGTGAGGCCACTCTGACCATCTGCCTCCTATTAGTGCTGTCAACCCATCTTTCCCTATGCCCTTTTCCCACCATACTTATCACCTTCTATTATAATATATTACTTATTTATTATGCATATTGATTGAAAGATGTCTCCTCATACTTTAGTATAGGTCCTCAAGGGTAGAGAGAATCCTTACTTATTTTGTTCACTGAGGTACCCCCAGTGCCTACACAGCCTGACACACAGAAACTATCCAGTAAGGCCTTGTTTTGTGTGAATCAGTAAGAGTAAAGACTATGTACAGGTTTAGCAGATAGAGCTAATTAGACAGGAGCCAGGACAGGGAAAGAAGAATTGAGGTGGGAACTAAGTTCCCAATCAGTAGGAAGAGAGTTAACTTCCTGGCAATCAAGTGAGGTGTGTTGCAAGAACTGGAAGGAAGTGGCCAAAGCAGATCACAGCCTGGGAACCAGACAACCCTGCGGGGGTCAGAGTTGCTATGCTTCTCTGTGCTCAGAAGCACGCCAAATATGTGACAGCCAGGAAGCTAGGGTGGATCAGGAAGTGTACAGCCATTGGTGTTCTATAGGAACCCATGGAGTCATGGGGTCAGATGATCAGTCAGGGGCCGGGGATCAAAGCAGACAAAGGCTGAAATCCAGGAAGTCTGGGAGGGCATGATACCTATCCAGCAAAACACAGAGAAAATTCTAATCCTGAGGGAAAGATTGTAGGAGCTAAGCTTTCTTTCAAGTTTTCTCCTAGGTGCTATGTGGCCTTTAGGGCTGCTCCTCTAGGGAGGAGAGTATGGTTTAATGGTGTGCTACCACTAGGAACAGCTGATTGTATATATCTCTTCCCAACTTTAAGTTTAGTGGCTTGTAGACCAAAATTGGCCATGGTTGAAGTATTAACACCATAGAAATGGACAAATGTTGTAAATTAGGTATTATTTGCTTGTTGTTTGGGTTGCTGGTTGTTGAACATTTACCAGCACACCCTGGTATAGTTTACTATGGAACTAAGGCTACGGAGAGACTGTTCTTGGCTAGACGAAGGGAGTAGAATTGCATTTGGTACTTAGGTTAAGGCATAGTCCTTGTGCCCTTGGGTAACTACAGACAGGGCAAGAAGTCAACTTAATAGAACTCTTCCCTGGGGTTCCCCTGTTCACTATGGAATTCAGGGATTCTTTCAAATTTTAAAGCCAGAGACTCACTTGTACCCATTTATTCATTTATTTGTTCATTCAACAAGTACCAATAGAGGACCATGTGCCAGGCTAGCACTAGGCCACAGAGGTGACAAGACAGATTTGTTCTTGCCCTCATGGAACCTATGACACAGCAGAGGAGTATACCAATTATGGCCTGAGAACCAAACATGGCATGTAACCTCTTTTTATTCCTCACCTGAGGGCATGTTTTCATTGTTTTTTTTTTTTAGAGAGAGGAAGGGAGAGAGAGAAACATCAATGCAAGAGAGAAGCATTGATTGGCATCCTCCTGTATACTCCTGGAACCTGGCTATGTGCCCTGACCAGGAATTGAACCTGCAACCTTTAGCTGTACAGGATGGCGTTCCAACCAACTGAGCCACACCAGCCAGGGCATGACCTCTTTTAATGCAATAATCCTCAATGCAAATTGAGAATAGTTTTTAGATTTTCAAAGAGTTATGAAGAAGAAAGAGGGGAAGAAGAGGAAGTCAAATAGACAGAGACAATGTGTGGCCTACAAAGCCCAAAATATTTACTATCTGGTCCTTTACATGAAAAAATTTGTTGGAAACCCTTAATCTAGCAGCTGAAATAAACCTTATTCCTTTACAACTTCCCTAATCAACCACTGAAAGGGCAGGATTTGGGCCAGGACTTGGCCTGAAAAAAGAACTAAGAGTGGAGTAGGTGAGGTTGGCAGTTATAAAAACTGATGCTGGATGTCTCCTGGGCTACATACAGCTCAGTGGTAGCCAATTAGAAATGTATATTTGCAAATATTTGGTTGGTAGGGCCAGTGGCTGAGACTGAAGCATAAAAGCTGAGTGCAAGGAGAGGACATGTTGGGGATTAGCCCAAGAATGCAGCAAGGAGCAAAGTCAGAGACCCTTGTGGAGTAAGTAGTGGAAGTAAAGAGCAATGACAACAGCAAATGCTTCTAGAATGGCTGCTGCCTACCACATGCTATTCCAAGCACATGACTCAAATTGACACATTTAATCTTCCCAGCAGCCCCATGAAGTTGGCCTTATTATTATTCCCATATGATAGATGAAGAAACTGAGGCACAGAAAAGTGAAGTGACTTGCCAATAGTTACACAGCTAATAAGTAATAATGCCAGAATCTAAAACCAGATAATCTTGTTAGAATCCACATTCTTAACCACTACACTAGACTGTCTCCCAGTCAGACTGGTGGGGGAAGGAAGAAAAGCAGGTGGGAAAGAAGAATGGGAAATAGCATGGAGACAAACCGCATGTGAACGTAAAGGACAAGCAAGGAAACAGAGGTACAGGCCACGGTCAGAGACAACAGCGAGCATTTCCCTAACCCCTTAATATCCATAGCTCTGTGCCACAGGCAGAGGGTACAGAGACGAGCATAACTCGGTCTAGAGGAGAGGCACTCACCGCAAAATGGGCTGGATAAAGTCCTACATTACACTGTCTGGACCCAGAAGAGAAGGCAGGTCCACCACAGAGGGAGCTGCACCAGCAAGCGAGGAGCCAGGTGCCAGAGAGGGGTGTGGAGCTTAGCTGCCCAGCATCGCCTGGATGAACCACCTCCAGAACAGGTCATTTAAAAAGGGCTCAGAGGACAAGTCAAGGGACCCCTGGGGGGCCCAATAAACATCAATATGCCAGAAGAGAGAAACAAAGCATAAATCCTGAAGAAAATGTGGGTGAAAGCCCAGTGGCTATTAGAAATGGAGGAGGAAGGGAGGCAGCTGGGGAGCCCAGATCAACCAGGAGTCAGAATAATAAAAGGAGAGACCATTAACAATAGCAAATGCTTCTAGAAAGCGGAGATGGAACAAGGATATTTAGACATGCCTGTGTCTTATTTTTTATTGAATTTATTGGGGTGACATTTGTTAATAAAATTATGTGGGTTTCAAGTGTACAATTCTATAATACATCATCTGCAAATTGTATTGTGTGTCTGACCCTTCATATCATGCTGTCATCCCTACCACACAGCTTTATCACGAATTTCATTTCCAACGGCTGACTCTCTACCAGCCTTACCAACCAGAATTTACTGACTTTAATGCCCCCAGTGCTGGGGATGACCTGTCCAGGGTAAGGCACTTTATGCTAATGCTTCTCCTACTCCCTTTTTGCCATCGAGCTGACCTTCGCAGGATGAGCTAATAGCCTTCCTCTAAAAGGAATAGCGTCAGGCTCCTTTTCTCACACGCTTGCTCCCCAGAAACATTCCATCCAGAGCTTCAGGCTGCTGGTTGCCCGCAGTGTTGCTGACTCACCGTTCTCCCTCTGGGAAATGAAGTGGCTCACAGTCATTAAGACCAAGATAACAGTACAAGCTGTCAACATTTCTTTGCGGGGCAGAGAAATGTCAGGATTGTTGGGTGTCTGAATGGAGCCGGAGGTCCTGGGGTTAATGTAGCAAGGGAAAAAAATGACAGTGTAAACAGTGGCAGGCGAGTCCAACAATTATCAAGTCACCAGGGAGCAACTCTCAATAAAGACTCGTTGACCTTGTTCTAACAATAGAAAAGGTGGTATGCTAAACCATAGTTCTTCCTTCCCGGTTTCCAGCATTCTGATCAACATGCCCCTACTGAGCATTACGGTGCGCACAATGGCTGCCAGGCTATTGTATTGGGTACACGTGGAACTATTTGCCCAGACTCCCTCCTCCCAAGAAGCACTCATCGGCCCCCTATCCACATGGCATCTTCTTGTGTGGCCTTGTCTTCCCCCACAAGTTTGATAAGTCATGGGTGGGCACTTAACCCCAAGGGGGGAAGTCAGTGTTCTTCCTTGGGATTCTCCCAACTGGAATATGAAAATCGGTCTTTCTTTGATGGTAGAAGTCAAAAAATAGACATTTTAGGAACTTTTAGTAGCTACGTGTATAACCATGTGGAAGAAGCCTATCTGCAGAAGAGAAGATTAAAATGTAGAGAGAAGTGGAGGTTAGGTGTATTTTAAAAAAAGAAAGAAAGAAAGAAAAGAAGAGAGAGTCTTGGCAGCATCCAAGTCTAGGGACTCAGTTGTTCCTGAGGCCAAGCTGCAGCCACGCCCCCTGGAGTTTAGTTATTAAAATGATTATTGGATTCCATGAGCAAGTAAATTTGCAATTTTTACCTAAGCTACTTCCAGTCTGAGTTTCTTCCACTTGGTTATAAACAGTGTCTGAATCACCTGCACTTCTCATGGCACTGACTATATGGTAGCATGGAAAAAGTAGAGTTCTCCAAAAAGCCCCCGTATAATTCCTTGCTTTTCTCTCTTAAAGAGAGTGCCAGTGTGCAGCGGCAATCAGTCCCCAGCCCAGGAAGACCACACCAAGTCCGACATGAGAGGACCAAGACAGTCACCACCTTCTCTCTCTATCCACACCTCACTGCCCCTATTCTTATTCTAGCATCCCTCTAGTCATACATTTGCTCAGCCAGTCTAACTAATGTCTACCTGGTCTGTTCCCCTGGATCCAGCTCACTGCTTCATTCCTGGCCACTTCTTCCCTCTTAGCATGTCTTCCCAGCATTCAAACCCTCCAGCCAGCAACCTCAATTTGCCCCTACCACTCAGCATCCAGGGCCAAGCCAGGTAAGCACACATAATCAGGAAACCTTAAATGGCACCGTATAGACTAGAACTGCCATGGGAAGTCTGGAAAAAGTGTGGGATCTTGCAGAACAAATGGCCTTGAATTTGGAGAGCTAGAAAGAGTATTGCAATCTGGAAAAAACAAACAAACAAACAAACAAACAAAGACACCTGAAGCAGAAAAGAGACCGTGAAGGAGAGAGGACTGGAGACAAGTAATGAGCCTAAGATGAGCATTAACAGAAAGGCACCAGCACAAGGTGGTAAACCCGAGAGATAAAATGTAGTCAGATTACAAAGGGTCTTTGATAATAAGGCAGAGGAGTTTAGCATCGATATGTAGGCAGGTATCGTGGTAGATTTTTGAACAAAGAAGGGAGAAAAATTGTATTTCTCACAGAGGATGACAGAGAATCTCCCTGGTTTACAATCAAAATAGGGAGTAATGCTTATTCTCTCTATCAAAAGTGTTCTTTATTAAAGGATTCATCATTGGTGATTTTGAGATCTTTTGCTGTTGGGATGCTGTTCCATATAGAAATTTGGAAAATACAAACTAGTGAGATAAAATAATGAAAGTTCTCCCCAAACTTCACACATAAAATAAGCATCATTACAGCATTTATATACATCTTGCCAAAATAATTTATAAGATACACATCCATAAAAAATTGATTTGTGTTATATAAGTATGGATCTTCTCACTTAGCAATACATTTTCCACTGATTGCTTTGAGTAGTAAATTCCCCTATTTTTAAATAGTTAATTTACAAAAAATATAAATTTACGAATATTTTAAGAATTTTATTCCATAGCTCATATCATAATTTTTCTAAATTTGTTCTGCAAAATAGAGATATGAGACATTCTGCCCAAAATAAGGAGGTTATATTGAGATGAGGCCCCATCCCTTGTAAAAAGTAAAGGTCCTTAGGTATCCCACAAATAAATGATCAAAGTTAAATGAAGTTCACTCTAGGAAATACCTTCTCCACAAAAATTCATCAACATGGATGTAATTCTCATTGAAACTCATATATTCAGAAAGAGAGTTCAGAACACAATGCTGNAATATAAATTTACGAATATTTTAAGAATTTTATTCCATAGCTCATATCATAATTTTTCTAAATTTGTTCTGCAAAATAGAGATATGAGACATTCTGCCCAAAATAAGGAGGTTATGTTGAGATGAGGCCCCATCCCTTGTAAAAAGTAAAGGTCCTTAGGTATCCCACAAATAAATGATCAAAGTTAAATGAAGTTTACTCTAGGAAATACCTTCTCCACAAAAATTCATCAACATGGATGTAATTCTCATTGAAACTCATATATTCAGAAAGAGAGTTCAGAACACAATGCTGGGTAAAATACCACACACCCAAGGAAATGGAGATCACCAACTAAAGCCACGGTGTACAGTACAACTGTACACTTGAAACCCCCTTTCTGGGACAGTGGTGAGTGCCCCATCACCAGGTGAGGCCAGCAGAGGTCTGGGGGAGCCATATGGCCACTCACAAAAACATAGAGACCAGAATTCAAGCATCTGCTTGAGTATATGTGGATATGGAATTGTTGAGACTCCATGAGTTTCAACTGACAACATTAAAAAAACCTTCTTTCAAATCTAATCAACTTATTTATTGGCCTCAGACACGCCGTTTCTCCTCTCCAAGTCTCGGTTTCTTCAGCCAGGACCTGGAGGGTCTTTAAGACTCTGGGCCAGAATCTGAACATCCTTGGGTTCCCTTCCAAAAAGACATCCTCACACCCTGCTGGTCTCTTGGTTTCCTAACTCCCACAGCCTCACTGAGGACTTCTATTCTTTCTCTTTGTTGAGGAAGAAGTGGTATAAACAAACAAAATCACCAAGAGCTGCTCATGTGTGCACTCAAAGCACGAACCAAGCAGCAGGAAAACACAGAAAGTAGGTGAAAGGTGAAGTTGTTTTGCTGACATGATGTCAGAGGTCGGAACACAGACCCACAGGGAGGATGAGAGCTCTGCTAATGCTCACACTTGTGCTGAAAAACTGGTTCACAGAACCTCCATTCCAGCAGCCCAGCCTCTCATCCCCCAGCTGCTTCCTTCTGAAAGGCCTAGAAGCAAGGAAACTGATCATTTGTTTGCCTTTCTTTCAGGAAAACCAATAGAATCTTTTAAAAATTCTTTTTAACTGAGGCTCGTGGGAAAGAGACCCTCCTTCCTCCTCCCTAGAAAAAGCCTTCAGCTGTCCCAGGGCAGTCCCAGAGCCCCACACGATTTGATTTCTCTGAAGCCCAGGAGGCATCTCGTTTTGTGTGCTCCCTAGAGCACAAAGAAATTAATTCCAGACTGCTTTCTGCCTGGTGTTAATCAGAACAAGGGGATTGCATCTGGGATATTTCGCATGTGGAGTAAGATATCTCTGAGTAGTGGTCACTTCTCCTCGAGGTGACCTCCCACCCATCCGCATATCACACAGACCAATCAAACCTGAATCTACTGAAGTCTGAGGAAGGCACAGAGCTGATTTCCTGAGTGAACCTGAGGCCAGGTCCTCTGCTCTGAAACCCCTCTCACGGGCTCCAGAGCCCCACCTACCCATGCTAGCGCCTGAATGAAGTAGAAAAATTCAACAGCACTCTGATACCTTGGAGGCAGTGCCTGAGACCTAGTGCTTCCTTGCTCCTGTGGCTCTCTCCACAGAGGCTGTCTGTCACTTCAACCTACTGCAAGGTTAGCTGGGTTGTCTCCTTAATATCCTTAAGTCTACTTTAGAAAGAAGCTATCATGGTAATGCTAGTTGCCGTGACTAAAGAAAGCAGTGAATGGGTCTTCCCAAAAGCCCAAAGAGATAATTGAAGGATTGTTCTTATATCTACGAGCTAGCAAACATTTGTAACTTCAACAAAATTTTGTGTATGACCTGACCTCTGTTGGTGTGCAGATTGTAAGGAAGGGGACACGTAGCCAGCACCCAGCTGTAACCACCAGAGGTAGGGAGACCAACTCAGAACTTTCCTGGTTCTAACGCTGAAAGTCCCATGTCCCAGGGTAGCCCAAACTGCCAGGCAAACCAGGGCCTTGGTGACCCTACATATCTACTAAAAGAATTTATAAATTGCTGAATCCTAGATTAGCTTGAGTTGGTGTAAAACATCATTTCCCTTAAAATAGCTTCCACAGCCTAAGTTTCCAAAAGGACTAGAGGAAACATGAGATCTGAAGCCTCACTACTCAATATGTGGTTCATAGACCAACAGCATCTATATCCCCCAGGAACTTATTATACAATAAATGCAGAGTCTCAGGGCCTACCTCAGTCATACTGAATTAAAGTCTGCAGTTTAGCAAGGCTTTCTAGTGAGAAGGCTTTGCAGAGGGGCTCCATGCACTTTAAAGTCTGAGGTGCATTAGCCTAGAGGAATATATCTGAGGGTGACATTTAGCTGGGTCGTGAAGTCATTAGAAGTGAGTTGGCAGAGTGAGGGAGCAGAGGGCACCAAGGCACAGAAGATGGCAATGAGTTCATTCACAGGAGTCATTTGTTATTTCTGGGTGTGACAGATGGGAACAAACTTGGCAAGACAGGTTGGGGAGAGACTGTGGAAGCCCTGGAACATCTTTGATGGCAATACTAGCTCTGTATCTTCCCTGCTGTCTCTCTTTTCTCAAGGCTCAGTCAACTATTTTCTGAAAGCTAGAGTCCCACCTTCCCCATGGCCTACTCTGGCAACAGATGGAGTCCGAAAGTGCTAGTGGAAAGCGGGGAAGCAGGCCCAGGAAAGCCCTCTCCCAGGGCTGCATTCAGGTTCAAGCTCTTCTCCCCAGGGAGGTTTGAAAGGGTCAGAGCCCTGTGCCGGTGGCTTAGAGAAAGTCTCTGGTGAAAAAAACACGTGAGATAGCCAGCAGTTAAACCGATGAATGTCAAGCACCTTTATTTCAAAATGAAAAGTTAGCATAATGGGAAGTCTAGAGAAATATCTCTCGTTCTGAGACATAACATGGTTACTTAACAATTTTGTGTCTTGGTTTCCTAAACCACACAATAGGGATGACCCTTGGACCAACCACATAGGTTGTAAGGATTCCATGAATTGAGGCATGCAAAGCTCTTAGAACAACACCTAGATCCTACCAGGAGCTCCTAGAAGGTACCGCCTTGAATTAAACAATTGCCTTTGTCATAATATGGAAGTCAGAGACATGACTTGCTGAGTGGGGAGTTGGGGTGAGGCAGCCACTTCTCAAGTCAACCCAAAAGACCATCTTCATAGGTGGTGGCATTTGTAAATACATTATTCTTTGCGACTTAACATCATCATCACAGGCTGAACTGAGATTTACTATGTGCATTGGCCAGGGGATAATTAAAGTAGCAGAATCATGGTGAGTGATAAAGAATAAAGGATTTACTACAACAGTTAGAGCTTAAGCTAAATTGGCAAAGTTCAAAGCCACACTCTGTGTTCCTAGAATGGCTGGTCAGTTCTGAGAACTTCACCAAAAAATCTCTTATTCCATACACTGGAGCCCAGGAGTCCTCTCTAAGATGCCTTTTCTTTAGTCCCTCCCTCTTCAGGGTGTACCACAGGGCACCCTGTCTACACATCTGTAATAGAACCTATATACCGTACCTTGGGTTCCAAATATTTGTGTCCACCTTGCCTCTCCAGCTCCTATCACAGCTCCCATCAGAAGTCATATCAGATCATGTGAAATCACTGCTATTTTAACATCTTTGATCTACAAAAAAATATAACTTCACTAATTTCTGAGTATGAGAAGGCACTTTTCAAATGCTGGCTAAATAAATGACCACAGGACAATGACCATCTACCCACAAATTCTGGTAAGTATCAAAGAAAGTTTTTGTAAAGTATCAAAGTTGGGTTCGGGTTTTTGTAAGGCCTCAGGTTCCTTATTAAATACCTCAACTATCTTTGCACTCTCCAATGTGGGGGTGCCAGTGAATGATCTTCAACAGGTCACACACTCAGATTTTGTACCATTTTCATGTTTCTGGAGGCTGGCAGTATCAATACACAAGATGAGTGATTCTCCAAGGGGTCAAATACACAGTTTTCAGTTTTCTGTACTGTTTCATTATTTTTAGAGGCTGGCAGCATCTCCAAATATCTGATAAGTGGCTGACGATGAGAGGGATGAGATGAACTTCTCAAATGGCAGGTGTCCAAGACGACTCAAAGGGGAGCTGCCAAACTCCACTTGAATTTCAGTCCCAGCACCATGGGATGGCAAGGAGCCTCAGCGGTCATGGGTCTCAACCATATATCACTTGGGACTGAAAATTTGAAGATGCAAAATAACTCTTTTTCAAAATCAAGACATGGGCTGGTGAAAGGGAATTAAAAAAAAAATAAAAGGAAAGCAAGAAAAGAAGCTGGTACACTCTTTAGCACTAGTCAGGTACACCTGTGAAAAAAACCCTTTGGCTTCACTTCATCCAGCTGTAAGAAGTCTGAAAGTGTGAGCTTTGTCAGACTCTACCACCCAAACGAACCCCAGTGCCCACTGTTTGAATCTGCAGAGAGGCCTGAGTTAGTGGGTCAGGGACAGGTTGTTCTGAACTTCAAAAAGGACAAAGGTCCAGAAAAATATTATCCAGGCACATGTGCTTCTGCCTGGACTCAGCCCAGGGATTGCATGGGCTCTTGGCCTCCTTTCCTTCCCACTTCCTGCTCTTTGGTCCCCAGCTCCCCCTGACCTCTCTTGACCTCAGACCTTATTATCTGATGACCCAACTCTGGATCTCCATCCTGCGTTCTGCTTCTCAGGCCTGCTGCCCTGGTTACAGGAACAGGGGAAGTGAGCTAAGAGGCACTGGTCACCTTACATAGGTTGTCACTTCAGTCACAACACAATGCTAAGAGATAAGGATTATTAGCTTTTGTTTAAAGATGAGGAGAATTTAGGTAATCTGCCTAAAGTCAAGAAGGTGCTAAAGGAAGAAAAAGGAATGAAACCCAGGTGTATCACACCCTGAGGCCATATTCTTTCCAATATACCATATTGCCTCTTTTTCCATGCTTCCTTTCCACCTTTCCTAGAGTCTCATTTGCATGTTTCCCACCGCTGATTTCATTTAACCCCTTCTTCAACCCACAGTTTATCTCTCCATTTATAGTATCTTCCATGATCCAAACTCCAGCCAACTCACAATATTTGCTGATAAAAGAGTTACCCACCATTTGGAATCCACAAATGAAGTGAAAGCACAACTCATCACACCTCCCCTGCCTTCCATGAGTCTCCACCTCCCAACAGAAAGGGTCTAAATAGCTCATTATGCCATAAATACCATTCACAATGTGGCCTCTACTGGTCTCTCTTGCCTTTCCTCTCACCTGACCCTTCTGTTTACCCTTTTAACTAGATTTCAACTACACTAAGTCTCTTCCCTCAAACAAGCCTACTGTAAGACCAAGTAGCCAATAGGTTGGCCTATAGTACTTATGGTAATAAGATAGAGAGCTTTTCATTATCTTGGCATCTGGTACTAGAATTGCTCTTTGGGTAGAATCACCTCTACTGGAAGAATTTCTTGATAACCCTCATTGGTATAGAAGTTGGGATCCTAGGGTTCTAAGCATGGGTGGTTTTCAGGCTGGGCTCAAGAAGTAGATGCTGAGATGGAATTTGGGGTACAAGGTGTTTATTAGAACAACCCAAAAGTACATCAGCTGATGAATGGATAAACAAAATATATCTATATACTACATTCTGGAATAGTATTCATCCATGAAAATAAATAAAGTACCAATGCATGCCTCAACAAGGAGAAATCTTGAAACCATTAGACTTTGTAAAAGAAGCCAGCCACAAAAGGCCACATATCATATGGTCCATCTATATGAAACTTCCAGAATAGTCAAATCTATAGAGACAGAAACTACATTAACGGTTGCCAGAGGCTGGAAGAGGTGTTAACAGGGAGCTGCTGCTAACAAGTATGGAGTTTCTTTGGGGGTCATGAACTTCTCCTGGAATTAAATAGTGGTGATGGTTGCACAACTTTGTAGAAAAGCTTTGTTCAACACTGAGTTAAACATTTTGAAAGGGGTAAATGTTACGGCATGTAAATTATATCTCAGTAAAGTTTTTAAAAACATTTTTAAAGGGGTATTCATAAGAGATCCATGCCTGTGAAATAAAGGAGGAGGAAGCAGGAGGAGTCAGAACAACCTCACCTGTGGCATAAGCCCAACAAACGATCGGCTAGCCAGGCTGGGAGCCCCAGGGTGAGCAGAGCCCTCTGTGTCTCACAAGAGCCTGAAGTGGTTCTGCCTTTGTACCTCCGCCTAAAAATGGATCATTCTAGACAACTCAGCCACTGGATGTGGGTCACCCTGGGGAGGGTGTGACCTCAGTGAGGTGGCAGCCTGCTGCTGGAGCAGACTCTGAAAAAGGAGCTAACAGTGGGAGTCAGTCTGCTGACCCACTTCCTTCTTGGAAGGGGGTCTGGGCGTAAACACCCTGCAGGCCAGTAGGGAAGGAGCATGACAGTTGTTCCAGAAAGTGGAGAGAAACTGACTGAAGAAAAAGAGCAAGAGAAACAGAGCCAGTGAGATGGCAGAAAGCTGTGATGTATGTAAGGGGGTCCCACTTTATAGCTGCTCACACCTTCATTAACTTAAGGCACAGAGTGTAGACCCTCAGCATTTTGTCCACTAAGAAATTCTATTCTAACACTCTACCACTTTTGCCCGCAGGCTCTCATTTCTCCCAGAGCCTCAGCTAGCTGAAGCATTTACTCAACTAAATTTCTTTAAAGGTTTGAGGGAGAGGAGAGCAACTCTTTTTTCCTTCTCTTCACAGACTTGTTAAAATATGTTAACATTGAGGTATGATTTATGAGTTAGGGTCAACACTAAGTTCAAAATCGATGAACAACGGTGAACAAAAGGAGTGTGAAAGAAAAAAAACAAGAGGAAGTCTACCACCAAGCCAAGCTGGACTTAGGATCAGGTGTTTGGTCTACTAGCTTTTCATCAAAGGCACATATGGAAAAGCTGCCCGAAAGACCGTATTTCACATACTGTTTCTGGTTAAGACAAGAACAATGGAAAAAAGAACAGGAACAAATGTAAACCCAGACATCTAATAATGAAAACATGCATTTGCAAAGGTGGTTTCTATATGTCATTTCACTTAGCCCTCTCAAAAACTCCCTAAAGTAGGGAGATCAGTATTGTTGTTATAATCATCATTTTATAGTTAAGTCAACTCACGTTCAGCGTTCAAGTGATTGGCTCAAGTTCACATATGGACCAAGGAACAGTGCTGAGACTTGAACCCAGAGCTGGTGACTCCAAATGCAATACCCCTTCTGTGACTGCACCACATACAGCACAGCTGCCACCACCTTCTGTGGCAGGAGAGGTAACCGCTAGTGATCAAAGAGAAACCTGCCTGGCAATTCAAACGTATTTCTCACGAGGCAACAGCCATATGGGAATTAATTGCTTAGAGGAAGTTTTTCATTAATTAACATGGCTTTCAGCCAACAAACAGAATGAACAAAACTACCTTCTAATATACCCCAGAGATACAAGAACTCATTTGTATATAGTCCTGTAAAAGTTAATCGTGAAAACCCCAGATGGGCAACCAGTGACCATTTTTAACTCCAGCTGTGGTAGCAAGAGGACTTTTAAATAGGAAGATAAGCCCTGGCTGGTGTGACTCAGTGGACTGAGTGCTGGCCTGCAAACCAAAGGGTCACTGGTTTGATTCCCAGTCAGGACACATAACTGAGTTGGAGGCCAAGTTCTCAGTTGGGGGCCCAAGAGAGGCAACCACACATTGATGTTTCTCTCACTCTCTTTCTCCCTCTCTTCCCCTCTGTCTAACAATAAATAAAATAAAAATCTTAAAAAAAATAGCAAGATAGAGGAAGAAATTAATGAATAAAGGGTTTCCATAGAACAGAGTAGCATTCATCTCAGGACTTCTCCTTCCCAACAAAAGTCACGATTACAACACTGGGAAATCAAAGCCATTCGCAGTCATGGTGAATATACTTATAAAACTGGAGCTATGGATGTGCAATTAACAATAAAGAAGAGACAAGATTCCTTGGACAAAACATATGTTTGAGAAACTGAGTTTCAACCAAGTTACGTGGATTTCTTTACTCCAGGGCTTCCCAAGAGGTGAATAGCTTATCAGCAATTTAAGAAATGGTGAGTTCAAGCCATAACATACAGCTGGTATAATATATAACAACTGCAGAGAGAAACAGATCATTCCGGACAACTAATTCAGGTGTGACAAGCACAAGGCTTGTTTGCCTTCATTTCTCACTCCTGCCCCCATCGCAAGCATGAGTAGTTACTGCACTCTTTGCCACTGATTCCAGATATAGAGTTATAATCTTTAAAACAACACTCCAGGAAGCTGCTGTGAGTTAATAATAAATGTGTTATCAGCTTTGAAATGAAAAAGTTGGGCACAAAGCAGCACAGAATGAAGAAATAGACTAGATATTCCTCAGGGGGCAACAGATGAAAAGGGTCCAGATCAGGGAGGCCTGCTAGCAAATTCTCACGGGAGGAGCTAAGGGCTGGGGACCAGATCCCATTTGTCATTGTACCCTCAGCATTTAGCACAGTGCCCGACATGGTAGACTCTGGATATGTTTGGTGAATTAATGAGCCAACACCAAAATCACAAGACAGTGATGAATATGTGTGTGTGTGTGTGTGTGTGTGTGTGTGTGTGTATGCCATTAGGAAAGTATACATATAATTGTTTGGTATTATGGGTCCAGTTTCTTTCTGAGCTCTTCTTTCTGCTATGTTTTAAGTATCCTACTAAAGAACCTTGTCCAGTATAGTTTAAAGATGCACCAGGAATCCACCAAGGATCTTGATTTGAATTCAAAATCTACACTTATTTGCTGTATAGCTTTGAAAAAAAAATCACTTGACCTCTCTAACCTTCAGTGTCTTTAATAAAAAGGAACAATAATATGTACCTTCTAGGGTTGTTATGAAGATTGGGGATTTTTTAAAATTGTATTTTATTGATTATGCTATTACAGTTGTCCTGATTTTTTCTACTTTGCCCCCCTCCACCCAGTAACCCCCCACTCCCTCGGGCAATCCCTACCCCTGTGTTCATGTCCATGGGTCAGGTGTATAAGTTCTTTGGCTACTCTATTTCCTACACTTTACATCCCTATGGTTATTCTGTGACTACCATTTTATACTCTGTAACACTCTCGCCTCTTCACCCATTCCCCCACACCTTTCTCCCATCTGGCAACCATCAAAACACTTTTTATATCCATGATTCTGTCTCTGTTCTTCCTGTTTGCTTAGTTGGCTTGTAGATTCAATTGTTGATAGATTTGTATTTATCGCCATTTTATTGTTCATAGTTTTGGTCTTCTTTTTCTTAAACAAGTCCCTTTAACATTTGCTATAATAATAGTTTGGTGATGATGAACTGCTTTAGTTTTTTCTTATCTGGGAAGCTCTTTATTTGCTTTTTTATTCTAAATGATAGCTTTGCTGAGTAGAACGATCTTGGCTGTAGGTCCCTGCTTTTCATGACTTTGAATATCTCTTGCCAATCCTTTCTAGCCTGCCAAGTGTCTTTTGAGAAATCAGCTGACAGTCTTATGGGAACTCCTCTGTAGGTAACTAACTTCTTTTCTCTTGCTGCTTTTAAGATTCTCTATTTATCTTTAACCTTTGACGTGTCTTGCAGTGGGTCTCTTTGCATCCATCTTGTTTGGGACTCTGTGTTTCCTGGGCTTACATGTCTATCCTTCACCAAATTAAGGAAGTTTTCTCTCACTATTTTTTCAAATAGATTTCCATTTCTTTGCTCTTTCTCTGCTCCTCCTGGCACCCCATGAGGTGAATGTTGGACTTCTTGAAGTGGTTCTAGAGGCTGCTTATACTATCCTCATTTTCTGGATACTTTTTTCTTCTTGTTGTTCTGATTGGTTGTCTTTGCTTCCTTATGTTCTAAATCATTGATTTGATTCTCAGTTTCATCCAGTCTACTATTGATTCCCCGCAAATTGTTCCTTATTTCAATTAGTGTACCCTTCATTTCTGACTGGATCTTTTTTATGTGGCTGAGGTCCTCACTAAGTTCTTTGAGCACCCTTATACCCAGTGTTTGGAACTCTGCATCTGATAGATTGCTTATCTCCATTTTGTTTACCTCTTTTTCTGGAGATTTGATCTGTTCTTTCGTTTGTGTCATGTTTCTCTGTTTCCTCATTTTGGCAGCCTCCATGTGTTTGTTTCTATGTATTAGGTAGAGCTGTTTTGACTCTGTGTCTTGGTAGTGTAGCCTTGGTGCTATTGGTAGATCGATGAGAGGGATTTACCCAGGCTAGTAAACTTCAAGGATTGGCTGTGACCACTTATCACCAACCTCAGCCCTCCATGGTGGATCAGCTGTGCAGCTGCAGGGTGGTGTTGCTCTGATGTGGTCTATAGCTGTCCACTGGGTACACTGCTCCTGCAGGTTCCTGGGTGGTACAGGCCAAGGTCAGCCCCCACCTGTGTTTTGCCTGGGCCACCCTTCCTGAGTTATAAAGCAATCTGAGATGGCTGCTGCTTATACTGGGCTTGGAAATTCCCAGGTGAAACTAAGCTATGAAACTAGGCTGGCTGTTGCTAGTGCTGGACCCGGTGCTCACTGAGGCCAGCTATTGCTTGTCTGATAGGATTTAGGAAGTTGTGCAGCATGAGCCAAGACCAGCCATTCATATGGAAAAGCAGCCTGGGTGGGCTGATAAATTGGATAGAGTGCAGTGTCTACGAACAAATCTCCAGGGTGGATCAGAAAGTGTTAGCCAGGTTGATTAAGTCTCAGATAGGATACAGCTTGCTGGCTCAGTCTGGATGGGTGTGGCTTCTTTAATTCTGTAGTTGTCAGATTTTCATTCAACTTGATTTCTGATGGTTCTGAGTGATGGTTGTTCTACATTTTAGTTGTAATTTTGATATGGTTGTGCAAAGAGTGAACCATGTCTGCCTATGCCACCATCTTGAACAGAAGAAGGGATTAGGGATTTGTTATGCAAAGCACCTAATATAGTTCCTGCTCTCTTTCAGTTTATACCTCTCTATGTTTCTAAAAGGATTTAAAATGGCTAAAAAGTTACCTACAATGAGTAAATAAATCTAAAATAGAGGTAATAATTCCAGGACAAAGGGAAAACAAACATAATAAAAGTAGAATAAGCAAGGAATTAGTCACAGAATTTTGCACACAGTAGGCATAAAATAAAATGGTGATGATGTCACATGGTAGTTTATACTAATAATATTCATTGCCATTGCTGCTGTCATCATCTCTGCCTGGAGAAGTCCATTCATCCTTCAAATCTCCATGTGAGAACTAACCCTACCAGACAGTTAAACAGTGTGGCAATGGTACATGAATAGACAAACCAATGGAACGGAATAGAATGTCCATAAGAGATTTTAGTATATGATAAAGTTGCAAGATTTGGAAAACCTCAGATACAGGTGTAGAAACTAAAGCAATGAGAAGTTAAATAAATTTCCAAGCTCACACATGTTGTAAATTCTATAACTGGGATTTGAATGCAGGCATTCTGATTCCGGAGTCCATTTTATTAACCATTAAATTATAATAATGAGTCAAAAAACAACATTCAGACCTATTAGTACAATATGCTACCTTTGGGGTAAGAAGAAGGGAGAAAGGAAAAGATATTTATGTTTGCTCGTGTATGCACACAGAAATTCTGGAAGGACACACAGGAAACTAATAGCGGTAGTTACCTTTGGAGAACATGAGGATGGGCAGAAGAGCAATGGGGCAAGGGGAGGTATATAGTATATTTAGAAAATTATTTTTAAATATTTGCACGTGTATTTGAACTATATGAATACATAACCTGATCCAAAATTAAAATAAATACAATAACAATAAGCAAATTCTCTCCTTGGGCAAGCCTTTTCTGACTCCCCTCCCAAGCAGCACACCCCTTCCACCTTCCTTTATCACCTGTGCATGCAGTTTTTTCTGGTACACAATCATGTTGCACTGCTCTCATTTAGGCCCCCCTCCCCCGCTCACCTTGCCCCCAGCCTTTCAGAGGCAGGGCTCTGTTTCTCTCATTCTGCATCCCCACCACCTAGTGCAGTCTGTGATGTGTGGTGCAGCCAGCACATGGGGAAGTGAAAGTGGGAAAGGAGAAGAAGGGGAGCAGATCAGCCACGTTTGTGGTACCAGCACTGTGGAAAGGGGAATCAACTGGGGCCTTCATGTAACAATGGGAACTTGAAGAGGAAGTGAGAAGAGAGGGAAATACAGCAGTCCTTGCAGAAAAGGTGTACCCAACCCAGCTAAGGCAAAGGGGTGAAAAGGGTACTGCGGGCCAGTGCTAATCAGGGCAAATGAGCAAAGACAATCTCTACATGGAGAAGAGGTGAGAGCTGAGACTGAGCCTGGAAGACCAGGATATGGAACACAAGACTGAAACCACAGAAGCAGGACCGAAACTCCAGAAGTGAGGATGCCCAGCCCCCAGAGATTCAGCTGTCGACTCTCCTCCCCTCTGACGACTGAACGTGGGGCAGAGGGCACGTGAAGATGAACACGGAGGAGACTCCCAACTTGTGTATGTCAACCACGCCTTAGGTCTATTGCTTTCTGTTCATTTAAACTCTGCAAACACTCATCTGAGGGCTGAAGGGGGATTTACATTGGGCAAGGGATGTGTTCTCCCCAGCAGAGTAAATCTCAGATTCCACAGGCAGGGAAACCGGCCCACCCCAGTGAGACCACACACACTACCACCTCCCACCCCCTACAAAACTGGGTTTCTGTGGCTAACTGTGCACATCCTTATACTAGGATCCACAGTAATGCATTTCATTATTTTGATTGTGTTCATCATCAAAACAAATTTAATGGTCCTTATTTTAGAGATATACGAGTACACTGGAATAGGTATAAATGAAGTGAAACAATATTTTAAATTTGCTGCAAAAGAATAGCAGAATAACATGTAAAAATAAGAAGCTTGGATTGTCCAAATAGTAGGCCTTAGGAAGAGAATGTGCTTTATGTTAAGGGTGCTTCCTGCTAAGAGGCAAGCCAGTTAAATGAAATAAGTAAAATCCTGGCTAAGTATAGCAAATATTTGCAGAAGAAAATTTTATTTCATTGCCTCACCCCTACGTGACATTCACAAATATTGCAAAGCAACGAAAAGAGGTCATTAGGAAGGAACTAGAAACACCTTCCAATGTTATGGGAAAAAAAATTCTGACATCTTAATTATATTCTGCCACCTAGTGTCAAAGGGAATTTAACATCCTTGCTCAGCCAGGCTCCAAGCGCAGAGAGGGCTGCCCTCCAACACCCGGACATCAGAGCCTGGCCTGGCCCCTCAGGGACCACCTGACCCCCGCAGTGTGTGGTGCTCGGTGTCCTCTCCGCCTCCGTTCACAGCTCTAGGAAACACTGCAAAGGCGGTCCACAGCCCAAGCCGCTGTGCAGCCGGCGGCTGACACACTTGACTTGACTTGGAAGGTCCAGCCTCTGCCACTCAACACAGTCCCCTGGCCCCGTTGCTATCGCTTGCCCGTTGCTAAGGGCTTCAAGGGGAAACAAACAGCAGGACTGAAAAGACAAGCTGAACCTGGGCATTTTAATCTCGAAGTTCCACAGGAGAAGGAAGAGTAACAACTGTTACCTTCTAAACAGGATAGCTTTCAATCGCCAATCTTTGAGATCACACAAGGTGATGGACACAAAAATTCCTATTGATTCCCAAACACGAACTGAAGGAGTGGATGTTGTAACAGTGCTTTCAGGTCCAATTGCACATGGCCTCTGCGGCATTTCTTGTTTAGGGACCAGCTTTGTCTGACTGAAGGGGCGCCCCATAATGCACTGCGAGGTGGGTAGGTGGTGGGGGCAGAGCCAGGGCCGGAGGCAGGACTGTGGCCGTCCTGGCACGGAGGGCCCTAGGGTTTCTATGCAAGTAACAGAAGCGCAGCGATTCCTCAGAGGTCTTCGGGTTCTCCTCTGTCGTTCTGTCGGCTGTCTCACTTCATTGTGGAAGACCATTGGTGTGACAGCAGCATTTACGAAGAAACTTGATCCTGTGCATAATAATCTCTTCGTGGACAAGGTTGGAGAATATAAATTTAAGCAACGGGCATCTTGAGGACTTTTTCATAATGGCTCATAGGATCAGTAGGAGCTGGAGAAGGAGGTGTCTAAGCCTGAATAGATAGATATACGTCAAGCCAGACATAAACACATTCCCTAACTTCAAATTTGAGGATCCCAAATTAAAGCATTGAAAAACCCTAGTCCTAAAGAAACACCATAAAAATCAATCTGATTACTTGTTATGTCTGGATTATTTGTACAACTAGTTAGCATCAGACTAAACTTATATTTCACAATTGTAAAAAATAAGTGCATTTGAAGTTATTTCTCTTAGATTTATTTCTATTTCCCCCTCACCCCCTCCAAAGGATTTAAGGGAGTTAAAATAAGAAAGCACATAATGAAATTTCAAATTATAATTTAAAGCAGAAACCAAGACCACGGGAAAGCAGAACACAGACACAATAGGAAAGCTATAAGGAAAGACAACTGAGCTACTACAGTTCAGTGGTAAGAATCATCTTGGTAGAATTTGCTACCAAAGTACTGATATTCCAGGACCTTGCTACTCAAATTGTGGTTCCAACACCAACCACATTGGCATCATCTGGAAGCTTCTCAGACATGCAGAATTTCAGGCCCCAACCCAGACCTACTGGATCAGAATGTGCATTTTAACAAGATCCCCAGGTGACTTGTATGTACCGAAGGTTTGAGAAGCACTCACCTAGTTCCCCTGCCCCTCAGCCCAGTGAAGATAAGATTCAGGAACTCTGGGGTGGAGCTCAGCAGCCTGTAGTTTTTAAGCACCTGCAGCTGATTCTTATTAGAAAAGTTAGGAAATAACTATAGGTAAAGATCAGTTATAGTTTTGTGCCTCCTACTATACAGAGTAAAATCAGAGAAAAGTAAGCATAATTAGTTCCTAAGTGGGGAGCCATGCATTTTAAGAATTTTTTCCTGTGGGGCCTTACAAATGAAGCACATAATGACCCAGTGGAAAATGTTCTGACTTTTTTTTTGTACCAAATCTTGCAGCAAACATAATTTGGTAAATTTCTTATACCTTTAATAAAATCTAAAAATTTAGCATCAGAGACGGTTGTTAAGAGATGAGGCTTAGCTAATAGTCTAAGTCAGGGGTGAGCAAATTACCACCCTGCTTGGTAAATACAGTTTTATTGGAGCCAAGCCATGCTCACCCATTTACATATTGTCTGTGGATTCTTTCATACTATAATGGCAGAAACAAGTAGTTGCAACAGATCCCATATGGTTTTCAAAGCCTAAAATATTTATACCTGCCCTTTACAGAAAACGTTTGCCAACCCATGCTCCCTTTGAATTACCCAGGGGACAGCACCTCCCAGTGGGCTTCTGGTAGGAATTAGAGATGGTCCAGTAACGATGGTGTAAGAATTTATTTGGGGGGTTAGTGGTTGGTAAACTGGCACTGAAAAAAATGATCTGACTTGTTACGTTTGCCAAATTACGCGGTATAAATCAGAGTTCCTCATCCTCAGCCAGTTTGGGCTCGGTCTTTGTTATAGGTGCTGTCCCTTTCACTCCAGGATACTGAGCAGCATCTCTGGCTTCTACCCACTAGATGTCAGTAGCAAACCCCCAGTTGCGACCAAGTAGGTCTCTAGAGATTGGCAAATGTCTCCTAGGGGACAGAATCACCCTCACTGAGAACCTATGGGGTAAATACTTGTGCTATGACCATTTCAAGCTACGAACTTGACATCACTGACCATGGATGTAGGAAGTGATGTATACACAGTTACAAGCCAGAGGAAACCATCACCGGCATACCACTGTGTTAGAACATACTTGCATAGGTATTAATGTTGTTGCCCTATTTTATTTATTTTTATTTTTAATTGTTCCAATATCGTTGTCCCAATTTTCCCTGTTGCCATATTTTAAAAACTGAGATACCTAGCCAGGATCTTCATCTGAACCAAGTTACCCCTTGTCCGGGGATAAACCCACTGGCAAAATTGTTTTGTTTTTCTTCAGGAAGCAGCTTGGATCCCTCCAAAGTTATGTTCCACAAAGCATGGTTGAGATTAGTCTGAACTAGAAAATATAGAAAGCAGATGTTACCAGTCACCCCAATGGTTATTAAAAGCTCTCAATAATATATCAAGCCCATTTGTTTACTTTTTCTTTTTTTCCCCTTGCCTGAGATCAGAAAAAATATTGCTTTGAGCTATGCCTGAGATTGTACTGCCTATATTTTCTTCTAGGAATTTTATGGTTGGGTCTAACATTTAAGTCTTTAATCCACTTTGAATTTATTATTGTGTGTGGCATAAGAAGGTAGTCTAGCTTCATTTTTCTGCATGTAGTTGTCCAATTTTTGCAATACCATTTCTTGAATGAATTACCTTTAGCTTATTGTCTGTGCTTGTTTATTCTGTTGAATATCAACTGACTATAAATCTGTGGACTTATTTCTGAACTCTCTATTCTGTTCCATTAATCTATATGTCTGTTTTTATGCCAGTTCCATGCTGTTTTGATTACTATGGCCCTATAGTATAATTTGATATTAGGTAATGTGATTCCTTCAATTTTATTCTTCTTTCTCAAGATTGCTGTTGCTATTTGGGACCTTTTGTGGCCCCATATACATTTTTGAAATATTAGGTCTGATTCTATGAAATACATCATTGATATATTGATAGGAATTATATTGAATCTATAAATTCCTTTGGGTAATGTGGACATTTTAATGATGTTAACTCTTCCTATTTGCAAACACAATATGTGTTTTCACTTATTTGTATCTTCTTCAATTTCTTCCCTCACTGTCTTATAATTTTCTGAGTGCAGGTCTTTTACATCCTTTGTTAGATTTATTTTTAGGTATGCTATTCTTTTTGAAGCAATTATGAATGGGACTGTTTTCTTAACTTCCCTTTTTGATAGCTCATTATTGGCACATAAAACGGCAATTGCTTTCTGGATATTGATTTTGTATCCTGTACTCTACTGAATTCATTTATCAGTTCCAGTAGTTTCTTGGTAGAATCTTTAGGGTTCTCTATGTACAGTATCATGTCATCTGCAAATAAAGACAGTTTTACTTCTTCTTTTCTGATTTGGATGCCTTTTAAATATTTCTTCTTCTTGTCTGATTGCTGTGGCTAGGATTTCCAGTACTATGTTAAACAAGAGAGGTGAAAGTGGACATCCCTGCCTTTTTTCCAACCTTAAGAAGAACACTCGTAGTTTTTTCCCATTGAGTATGATGCTGGCAGTGGATTTGTCATATGTGGCCTTTATTATGTTTAGGGATGTTTCCTCTATTCCCACTTTGCTGAGAGTTTCTTTTTTATCATAAATGGGTGCTGGATTTTACCAAATGCATTTCCTGCATCTGTTGATATGACTCTGTGGTGTTTATCCTTCATTTTATTTACATGGTGAATCGCATTTGTTGATTTGTGAATGTTGTGCCAACCTCATATTCTCAGAATAAATCCCACTTGATCATAGAATATAATCTTTTTGATGTATTGCTATATTTGGTTTCCTAATATTTTGTTGAGGATTTTAGCATCTATGTTCATCAGAAACATTGATGTATAATTTTCCTGTTTTTTTGAAGCGTCTTTATCTGGTTTTGGAGTTAGAATAATGCTGGCCTCATAAAATGAGCTTGGGAATCTTCCTTCCTCTTGAATTTGGACAACAGTGTGGTGACTGAGGGTGGGAAGGTTATAGGGTGGATAAATAAATAGTAATGGAAAAATACAATAAAAAACAAAAAGTATATATATCAGTAAATCACATGGCTTCCCAGTGGATTTGGCAGGATGAATCAGCCCCAAGGAAATGGAAAGGCTAAACTTGTTACATGGATTTGGGTTCTGCTTCATTGTAATTGGTGTTTTTATTTTGTTATTTATTTAAATCAATTGACTTTGAGAAATGTCTGCCAATGATAATGACATTAGCTTTGTAATTCTTTGCATCAAAAGCACTGATGATGGTTAATTAGTCAGCCAGTTATCGAGGTCACTCTTAGGCCGTGACATTAAAACCAAATCATCAGCACCCAAGAGGACACTAACCCTCTGGTTGTGCGAAGGCAGGCATCTATTTTTATTTACGGATTTAAATTGTTAGGAATAAGACTATTTCTATCAATCCCCAATGCTTGAGAAGTATTAAAATGCAGATTTTGTAGATTCATCAATAACGTAGTGTCTATATTGAGCTCTTAATATTTGGCAGACCAGTGGAAGGTCAATAAAGGCTCCAGTTACATTGTTCTTGCCAGATTTCTGTACAAGTATCATTCTGTACATCGATCGATGTTACCGCTTCTGCGATTTCCTTTCCCCTTCCTAGCTGTGGCCTCCCTGGCTTCCCTAGATGATTAAAGAGACTAAAGGCAGTTTGGCTCACAGAATCGTATGAATTTTATCAACTTTGTGAGAGGCCAAACAGACCCATCTCTAAATTCAAGCTGCATGCACACGCCTGCATGTGCACACACTGTACACACACATACACACACACACAAAGAACCATCTACAAGTTTGAATTGCACCTCCAAGCTGGAGCTACCACTTTGTGAAGGTCTCATCTGCTTATTTCATCTTTTGGGGGGGGATCTTGGCATCTTGTAACATTGTTAACACCTGCTCACAAACATTGAAAACAATATCTCGGTGGGTCTAGAGGCTCCCAGCATCTTGGCATCAATGTGTTACTCACATATATTTGTCTTCTCCTATAGCAAGCAACCGTACATAAGATAGATCACAAAATCTACATATCAACTTTGGGAAAACTAAGAATTCCAACTCGAGTGAGACAGTACAACTGCTTATTAGAGAATTTCTAACACCGTAAGGCGACCGTATGCAGTGATTTCGCGTATCCACACAGGATATGGAGCAGTAAATGCACTGCGCATTAGGATATAATCACAACCTCTGCCCCTGAGGCTGGGTGAGTGCAACTCACCCCAAATCCATCAGAAATCCCCGTTGTAGCTTCTCTCCAAGAAATAATGTATAAAACATGCCTAAAATCCATTCACTCTACATATAAAATTCTGTCCTGGAAACCCAAACAAGCACTTTCTTAAGAATGAGGCTGATAGGAAGATTGAAGGAAAGTACAACAAACCACCACGAATAAAAATGCAGACCGAAAGGCTAGAAGGCTTCCCTTTATTAAAAAAAAACAACTGACTTTTGTTTTCAGTATACCTAAATTGAATTGTACTTGAGAAGCTATTAATGAAAAATGTTTTGTAAAGACCAGAAGTCGCCAACAATAACAGATATCACCTCACACCTGCCAAAATAGCTATCGTTACTAAATCAACAAACAGGTACTGGCCAGGATGCAGAGAAAAGGGAACCCTAGTGCACCATTCTTGGAAAGGCAGACTGGTGCAGCCACTGTGGAACACAGTATGGAGTTTACTCACAAAATGAACAATGGAACTGCCTTTTGACTTAGTGGTTTCACTGCTGTGAATATACCCTACCACTCCTGAAACACTAATTCAAAAGAACACAGGCAGCCCATGTTCATAGCAGCAGTCTTACAATAGCTAAGTGCTGGAAACAGCCTTAGTGCCCATCAGTAGATGAGTGGATTAAAAAAAAAAAAAAAACAACCGTGGCAAATTTACACAACGGAATACTACATAGCAGTAAAGAAAAAGAAATTCTTACCTTTTACGACAGCATGGAGGGAACTGGAGACTATTATGCTAAGTGAAATAAGCCAGTCAGTGAAAGACAAATACCATATGATCTCACTTTTTAAAATTTTTTTTTATTTTTCTTATATTCTCAACCCTGCCCGCTCCCCGCCCCATGCTCCCCACCTCCCTCCCATTTCCACCCCCCCTTAGTTATTGTCCATGTGTCCTTTATACTTGTTCATGTGAGTCATTCCCCTTTTCCCCTATGATTCTCTTCCCTCTCCCCTCTGGACCCTGTCAGCCTATTCCCTATTTCAGTGTCTTTGGTCATATTTTGCTTGCTTGTTTGTTTTGTTTAGATCCCTGTTAACGGTGATATCATATGGTATTTGTCTTTCACTGCCTGGCTTATGCTGAGTGAAATAAGCCAGGCAGTGATCTCACTTTTATAAGCAGAATCTAATGAACAAAATAAAGTAACAAGCAAAGTAGAACCCGCGGCGTAGAAATATGGAACAGACTGGCAACTGCGAGAGGGGTAGAAGGGGGGGGCACTAGTTGAAAGAAGGTAAAGGGATTAGTCAAAGAACACAGATGGATGACCCATGGACATGGACCGCAGTGAGGGGACTGACTGTGGCAATGGGGGTGGGCTGGGTGCGGGGGGCGGGGCAAAGGGGAAAAGTTTGGACAACTATTGTTCAGACAATTGTAATAGCATAAACAATAAAATTTTTTTTAAAGATTTTATTTATTTATCTTTAGAGGGGAAGGGAAGGAGAGAGGGAGAGAAACATCAATGTATGGTTGCCTTTCATGCATCCCCTGCTGGGAGTTGGCCTGCAGGGAACTGGCCTGCAACCCAGGCATGTGCCCTGACTGGGAATCGAACCACGATCGTCTGAGTCGCAGGCCCGCGCTCAATCCACTGAGCTACACCAGCCAGGGCAAAATATTTAAATTTTTAAAAAATACAGCAAAATGAAATCTTTATCTAGGGCTTTGATATGAATTTGAGGCAAGTAATTAGCAGAACTTACCAAAAAAGTAATATAAGATCTTCAAAATCTGAGGGAATTGGGAGAAATGATTCTTGCAGACAATCATTCTTGAAGACAATGATTCCTCCATTGTTTTCATGATTATTTTTATTATAGATGCTCATGCCCAAATTCAATGTCTTCAACAATTTATAATACTCAGGTGTTTTTTTAAATGGTTATATGAATAAGGATAGGATAGGTCGTATGGTGGTAACAAACAACCCCAAAATCTCAGTGACCTAATAAACATTTATTTCTCAGTCATGTGACCAAAGTGGGCTGGCAGTGGGGGTTCAGGCATCATAATCACTGAGATGATGGAGGTCTCCCCCCAACGTGGGTTTCACCACCTCCAGAGTCAAAGGAAAGGAGCATGCAAATTGCACACAACCTCCTGAAGATTCTGTACAGAAGGCTCTTATGTCACTTCCAGTTGCGATTCATTTGTCAAAGCAAATCACATGGTCACATTCAATGTTAAGGAGAGTAATGACAGAAAGGGGAACCAGAATAATGGTAAGCAGCCCTCATGACTAACAAGTGACAGGATGTATCTTAAGATATAGATGTCTCATGACACCTTGAGTCACCTCCCAGTACTTCCCCCCTTTAGCTGTAAAGAATTCCATATATATATATATATATATATATCAGACATAGAGACTTTAGATGCCATAAATCCTCATAAACCTCCCCAAAAGACCAATTCAGGTGACACTGGGCACGTTCAGGATGGTATGGCCATAGACAAAAGAACCATTTAAACGTGCTGCCAGCAGATGAAGTTTGAGTCCCAGTTAAATGTTCTAAGGGGAGTTTATCACTCAGGATTCTCTGGGGTCCCAGAGGTAGAAATCCAACTCAAAACAGCATAGGCAAAAAATGTTGTAACCAAATCCAAAAAGAGCTCTGGCACACGAGGCCTCAAAGTGAGACCGGACTGGGGGCTTAAATATTGTTAGTCCTCCTCGTCTCTGTTTTTCGTCTCCGCTGCTCTCTGCTTTGTCAGCATCTCTTTCTCAACCTGGCTTCTCCAAGCAGGGGAAGGGGGGGTACCCCAGGGGGCTCTAGGCTTACAACCAGAAAGGAGCTGAGAGCTCTTGCTCACCAGCTCTACTTAGGGAGATCCTAGGAAAACCACTGAAGTTGCAACACAACCAGGGGTGTGCTTTGCACAGATTGCTGTGGCTGCTGTTTGGAGAGCAGATTGGATAGAAGCAAAAACAGAAGCACCACTTGACCCCATTGGTCAGTTCCTTAATGAAATTCTCTCCTTTCTTGTTTTCTGTGACACCAAAACATTAGGGGTCTCTCTGAAGGGCTTAATAAGCCCTTCAAGTTCATTTCTGTTGTTCCTACAAATCATCTCCTGGGTTCTTCATTGACTACAAGCAAGGGGACAATAATCCAGAGTCTTACTCTTCTGATCCTGAGGCTGGAACTCAGGTGGAAAGTTTCTGTGACTGATTCTAGGATATCTCTCCTTCCCATACTTAAACCCACAGGAGAGAATCATTTCACGTTCTCTCCTGAGCCTCCTGCTACTATTCTGCTCAAAGGCATCCACAGCTCCTTAGATTCACTGATGTAAACACAAACTGCTCGGGTCCTCCACAACACTGCCTAGTATATTTTCCAAGCACTTTTTCTATTGTTATGACCCAAATAGAGGTGAACACCTTTTTATAAAAGACTAAAAATATTCAAAAGTGCGTAAACATGGGGTAGCCTCCCCTTTTTTCAGCCTCCCCACTGTCCTCTCCAGGGGGGGACTACTCCCGCCAGTTTGGCAGGTACCCTTCCGGTCCCCTTTCAATGCATTTGTCATATGGAAATGTGGAAGCCTGTTTGTATAAATGTAATGGGAATCGTGTAATATGTATTGTTTGACCACTTGCCAAGTGGTATAACATAACTGGTATTGTTACTTAACAATATGCCTTAACTCATGTCAACACGGATGGCTCTGCCTCATTTTCTTCCAAGGACAAACAGCTATTTCTAAAATGAATGCATTGCAAAATGCACAGGTTCACAAACTTCTTTATATGCAATTCCAGATTCCAAAACATTCTGAAAACTCAAAGTTCTTGGAAAGTTTGCAGCAAACTCACTTGGTGATAAAACTTGACCTGAACTGACCTGAATCTTTTCAGAGTCCCAATTTACTGTACTTGGTGAATAGTCATAATTTTCACTGCAGAAATAATAACGGATTTGACCAAGGAGTGTGGCTCCAGACCCCACTAGTGATGTTTCATAATAAACAACAAAAATTCTGAATTACAAAACATGTCTGCCCCCAAATTTTCAAATGAATGATTGTGACCCTATAGTTTCAGGGTTTGGGTCAGTGTGTGTGTGTGTTTGCAGTTTCTTAAGATAAATTCATGAGATATGTAAAAATTATCACTAATAATAACATTTATCGTGCACTTATCATATATCAAACACTGTTCCAACGTTTTCTGTAAACTACTTCATGTGATACTCACAACAGTACTATTGATACGTATTATTATGATCTACATTTTACAGATTAGGAAAACTGAGTAATACAGAAGCTAAGTAATTTGTATAACTTCTACAGTTAACGAGTCAGGCAGCCAGAACTGGTTTGAAGCTGGTTTGGCCTCAGAACCTGTGCACTCGATCCATCCTGCTGTTCTGCCTTCAAGCCCTCTGAGAATAACACAGCAGATGCCTAATCAGATCTAAAGATTCTGCCCCATTTGCTTGACATCATTAACAAAACAAATAAAACCTTCCAGATCTGATTGAAACCACTGTGTATTCCTACCCACTCCCACCCCTTTCCTCCCTAGAGGTAAACACCGTCTTCAATTTGGTGTTCATCACTGTTTGCATGTTTTTATACTTTTATGTAACAAGGTATTATATTGTTTTTCAAGTTTTAAACATTACATAGAGCAGGGAGGGAGACACAGCTGAAAAAAGGCTCATAGGACTCCAAATTACTAATATTTTGTTTCTTAAACTGGACAGTTAGTGTATGAGTTTATTTCATTGTCACTCTACACAAAATGCATTTGCATTTCGCATTTTATACGTATGATGATTTTAAAAGTTTTAAGGAAGGTTAGTATTAATATAAATAATGTTGTACTATTAAATATTGCACCCAGTTATTCAAGCAAGTACTACTCGAGTGTTGTTGTGAAGGTATTTTTAATACACAGTTAACATCTATAATCAGTTGACTTTATATACAGGAGATTGTCTGGCATCATCTGGGTGAGTCGTAGCCAATCAGTTGGAAGGCCTCAAGAACAGAGCTGAGATTTCCCTGAGGAGAAAAGGTGTTCCACAGACTACAGCATCAGTTCCTGCCTCCGGAAATTCCAGCCTACCCTTCCGGTCAGCCTGCCCTGCGCATTGCAGACTAGTCTAGCCAGGCTCCGTGATCATTTAAGTCAATTCCTTGCAACCAATCTTTTTACGTGCATACGTACACCTATCCTACTGGACACGTATCCCACTGTATAACCTAATGGTCTGTTTCTCTGGTGGAACCATGACTGATTTAGGAAATAAAGGCCAAAAACTCCCCAAACGTGGTGGAAAACATTCAGCCACAAATCCAAGAATGTCAACAAACCCCAAATAGCTTTATGCTATTTGTTGACAAGCTCCAACGACAAAACATACTTACCAGAGTTCAAAACCAAGGACAAGGAAGCACTCTATTGACTCCAATGTAGAGTGCACTCTAAACTGGCTGTAGGACTTGGAGGGGCAAGCCCTGCTGGGAGACCCCAAGATTCCCAAGACACTGGTCTAGTTTAAATACTCTCAACTTGGAGAGGTGGTTA
Organism: Sturnira hondurensis; assembly: GCF_014824575.4. Taxonomy (NCBI): domain Eukaryota; kingdom Metazoa; phylum Chordata; class Mammalia; order Chiroptera; family Phyllostomidae; genus Sturnira; species Sturnira hondurensis. Next base: position 14,905,124 of record NW_028095197.1, read on the forward strand.
GATCCTGGAGTAAGTCCAGGCCCCGTGGGTAAGTAGCAGGTGCTTCCCCCAAATGGCAGGAAATTTAGATGTTGAAGGTTTAAAGAAGTGCACCTTAGGATGGGATCAAGGGCAGGAGCTGGTATTAAGTTCCAAGATACAATGCACTCCCAATACTGCCCCCCAGAACTTAACCTCACTGTGAGAGCTGGCCAAATACTGCTCTCCCTCCACCCACAAGCCGGCCAAAGGCTTACTTTTGTGGCAGGAGTAGAGAAAGCGTGCATTCCCAACGACCCTAATTCAGGAACAGAGAAGAAGAAAGGTGCTGAGCCACGTTGCTCAGTCCCTTTGCCCAAGCTCGCTGATCATATAAATTACCCCTCCTCTCTCAAGATGAATGAGAAGAGAAATGGAGAGAAATATTCCACCTTGACGGAGGAGTAGAAATTTCTTCCCCTCTATAGAAGCATGGGGAGTGAACAGTAAGTTGATCCCATCTCCCAACTAGGTCATACATTTGTTAGAGTCAGGAAATTGACGTCATAAACTTCTGTCACAGTTGCGAGCCGACAGCTGGACATATAACAGACAGCGAGCTAACACACACGGACCTGACCATTTCACACTTAGTGCATGTGTGTGTGTTGAAAACCGAAGACTTTTAATACAATCTAATTTTATCTAATATTTGAACAGTGGCCTACCGTTGCTAAAACATTTCCATACACATAATCTCATTCGGGGTCAGGGAACAGTAGTACAAATGAGGAAAATGAAGCTCAGAGGGGTGACGAAAGCCGCTCAAAGTCACACAGCTGACAAGAACCAGCGCTGAGGCTCAAATCCACAGGATCTGTCTCGGACCCGGTTCAGCCTCGATCATCATACCCTGCCTGCCTCGCTGCTGCTCTAGATTTGTTAAGCATTCGACCTCCTCAAAGAAGAGAAGGCTGTTGCGCAGGAAGTCTGATGCAGCAGCTGTATCCCCAGCCGTCTGAAAAGCCCCCACCAGGTTTGGCAACAGCTGTCTCGGCCTGACATCGCACTGGGTTCCTGCCAGAGCCCCACCTTGGGGAATGACAAGTTTAATGAAGAAAAATCCAACCTTCCACCTGAACTCCCAGCTTTGCCAATGCAACTGACATCTGACAGGCTTGGAGGTCCTCGCTGCAGGGAATGGGGCAACCCCAGCCTCTCAGTTCAAAGATTACATGTTTGGCAGCTTCCTCTGCAATTGGCTGGCAACAGTTGTGCCCTCTCCAGATCTCGCTTCCTGGTCCCAACGCTAATTTAGATGCAGTTCAAACACTTTCTAAATATTTCCTATATGCCGGGCAGTGGGGACATCTAAAAAGATGAGTAGCACTCCGTTCCTGCCTTGGGGACACTCGAAGTCCTACAGACAACTCAGGAACGTGACACTGCCCAGATTTCTATAGAGACAATACCCATTGCAACACCAAATGGGCCGCTTTGGAAAAGAAAAACCCTAATGAGACTGCTCAAAAAATTAAACGCCATGTTTATTTCCTTTGGCAGGAACAACACATTTAAATGCCAGCGAGAATTTCAAAAGGGCAGAGGGGATTCCAGAGCTGTGGAAAGGGCACTTTGAAGTTAGGGCCTGAGAACCAGCGCCTCCTTTTCTTTAATCTTAAAAAATGTGTGTAACAGTGAGCAGCCTGAGCAGAGACCACACGAAAGCATGTGGCATCTCAGGGGAAAAACAAACAGAGCCACACCTTTGGAGGACAGGGTTCAGGAAGTGAGATTAGAAGGAAAGGTGGCGAAGAGGCTTCACTTATCCCACCAGTAAAGTTTAGAATATACAGGGTCCCACAGAAGGAAGGCCCACTTAAATGTGGTTGGTAAGGGTAATCATATGGGTGTATAATTTACAGTTTTCATGTGAACATTTCACCTAAGGTGTCATGTGGCATGCTTGAGTATGATGTTGTTATGTTACAGAGTTACATGCTTATCATTTTCTAATAAATGATTCTATAATTTTTTAAAAGGGCATTATTTGTGCCACACCCTGTGTTTTGAATGGAGCCATAGAAGATTTGTAAATTGGCCTTGGGTTGGCATGACGGCGCCTGTGGCTTAGACAGATGATGCTGGCACTTACGAGAGGAACCGCCCTGCGGCCAGGCAGAGGGAGTAAAGAACGCCCCGAGTGAGAGATGATCAGGGCCTGAACCAAGGAGGTGGAAATGGAAACGGGATGAGCTGGAAAGACGGTTTGGAAGTGGAATCAGCAGGTCAGAAAGAGGTATGAGATATCTAGTTACGTGACTGGACACTGGAGAAGGTCTGAAGTGAGATAGGAAACCCAGAAGGAGAAGCTTCAAGAAGTCACTAAGCTGGGTTTAGGCCAGGTGTGCTCAGTGTAACGTACCTGCAGCATCCAAGTGAAGACACCCAGGGGGCGGAGAGAAAGTACGGCCCAGGAAAGTGGAGCAGGCTGGCTGGTTTAAGCCATAGGAATAGACGAGCCTGCCTAGGAGGAGACCACAGAGAGAAGGAAAACAGGTGAGGGACAGGGCCCTCGGGAACACTGGCATAGAAGAGCCAGGCCAGGAATCAAAAGCAGGAAACGGAGAGCAGTGGATAGAAAAGCTGACCCAGGAGACAGCAAGGGCAGAGACGAAAGGGTGAGCAACAGTAGCCCCTGCCACAGAGAGGCCACAGAGGGTTAGACCTGCGACAGGACCTCGGGATTCCCTCTGACCCTGAAACGTCACTAAACTTAGAAGAGGGAAACAGAGGGAATAGGTGGAATAAGGTCGGCAAACGTGGATCATCGTTGAAGCTGAGCCGTGGACACGATGGTGTTTATTATAATTACTTGTGTGTGTGTTTGAAAATTTTCTTCCAGTAAAAAGTTGCAAAACTCAAAACAAATGAACATATAAAAAGAATAAAAACCGGATGTCATTATTTGCTTCTAAGATCACGAATGCAGTTGAATATGGAGCAGCCAATGGGAAGCCAAGACGAGGGGGCAGCTGGTGTCACGTATCGTGTTTTGAGTTTTGCTGGCCGCGTGATACAATGTTGGGGAGGAACTGGGCCCTGTGTCTGTATCATTCGTTCAGTGTCACTGCAGGGAACAGATGACACTCAAATTGGGATGATTCCCCGGGGTGTTAACGAGGGCATGTTTATGGTGTAAGAGCAGAGTGTGGGAGAGTAATGGGAACACTGCAGTAGCCCGGGTGCCCCGCCCTTTGTCACACAATCTGGGGGGACTGCAGCAATGAGCACGTACTTCTCGTGGGCACGTGGGCTGACTAGGGCTCATCTAGCTCAGTGTAGGGCTCTGCTTCACGCGGCCGCCCAGCTGAGCTTGGCTCCTGGCTGCAGACTGCGCTCTGGTCTATTCCAGATGGGTCCGTCCTGGGGCCCAGAAGGACAAGGCAGCAGTGCCCAAGGAAGGCTCTGCTCATGGAGACGGCAGACGCACAAAAAGGCACACAGAAACGCGATGCTTCCAAAGGCCTGAGCCTGAAACTGGCATAAACGATTGGTTCTGCCCACATTCCATTGACCGAAGCAAGTCATAAAGCCAAGCCCAGGGGAGGGGAAACACACTCCTCTTTTTATGGGAACAACTACAAAGTCACGTCCAGGCAAACAGCACGGATACCAGGAGGGGCAAGGAATGGAGGCCAATAGTCCAATCTATCCCATACTCAATGGTCAAGGGAGGGAGCTTAGCCACTCTTGGAAAGAGACCTGAGAAAAGTGCCCCGCCCCCCACCCGCACACCAGAGAAGAGCTCTGACCTGCCATCAGAGAACCTAAGGAGTCCTAAGGAGTTCCCACAGGGAGGGCACCAGGGGAATAAACGTCCTGAACTCCCAGGTCCTGCCCTCCCAGGTCCTGCCCAGGCATCTCACCTGCCGCAGCCCGCTGCAGCAAGCGTGGTCACGAGGTGAGGCGAGGGACTTAAAAAATGGAGAGGACCATAAGCTCTGCTGGCAAAATGGCGAATTTATTCAAGGAACAGCTGTCTTAAATACAAACTGTTAATGCCTAAAGCAAGACTGCAGGGAACTAGAAACAATGTTGTTTTTCAAAGTTCGTGCACTCCCTTAAGCTATCAAAAGGGCAAGAAGTTCTCATAACCATCTGGGAACATGACACCTGCGCCAGGGTCTTGTTGTGTCTTTCAAGGCTGGGAACTAGAAGGTTAGGAAAGTGTCAAGGTACCCGCCAGCTCCAGGGACCAGAAACGAAGTTCATCCACCATTCTCACAGTGGAGAACTCTGTCCTTGGTCCCCTTATGGCCTGGCGGGCCCCCACACTCACCTGCTGGACCCAGATGGAAAGAAAGCAAAGGAGCCCTCTGATGGGGTCCAAACAGGTCCACCTCCCAGGGCAGGTAGCAGCGTGGGGGAGAGTGACAGCGAGTCTGGAGGGACAAAAATAGGACATGGGCACAGCACTGGTCAGCCACTAAAAGACGACAAAGTGAAGTTGGGGTGCGGGCAGGCTAGGAAGGACTTACCATGCAAACAAACCCTCCTCTTCCTCCAGCACAGCCCAGGAAAATGGGGGACCGGAGGGCTCAGAAGTTGTAGGAGATTCTCTAAGGGACCTGCACTATCACCCTGGGCATTTGATCCAAAGGGATGGGCTCACACCAAGCCCTAAGAGAGAGGGTTTTTTTTTCTTTTTGCAAGGAAGAGACACAGCTGGAGGTGGAAACAGGCAATTAAAACTGATTGTCTGACTCAGCAATAAAATTAGGCTGCGACAGTTAATGATTGTCAAGGGGAGGCAAGCTGCTGGTGAGAGCCCAGAGCAGGCAATCAGTGCAGAGAATGATGTTTGCACAGACCAGAGAGAAGATTGTGGGTCCAAAGGCTCAAGGAAGCCACCTCCTAAAGGGGCACCTTTTACTGAGATCAACCAACACTCCCCCACTAGGCTAGAAAAAAACTTTTAGTGTTTGTGCCAGTTATGTTTCTGGAAACAAATTAATGTAGAATGGAGCCAGTGAAATAACAACAATTGAGAACATTTTCTGAATGCAATAAATGTGTTATAAGCAAAAATGTCCTTACCATTGGGAGGTGGAATAATATGAGCCCCTCAAACTAAGTTCTAGGTTTTGCATGTCCAGAGCCCCAACGCAGGGCTCGCTTGCTTTATTCAGCCACAAAAAAAAAAAAAAATTGAAGTAGCACCACAAGCAGGCGTTAGAAAGGCAGGTGCTAGGTTACAGTCATCAAGAGCATGGACTCTGGAGCAAATGGCCTGGATTCAAATCCCAGCTCAGCGGCTTTCTCAAACCTGGAGCCCCAGCAAGTCAGTTAATCTGTGCCCTGGTTTCTCCGTGTGTAAAATGGAGCTGACACAAAAATACAGAGTTGTTGTGAATATAATGGGTTCACAGATGTCAACACTCTTACCAGAGCAAGATCCAGACAGCATCCCTACCTTCTGCCCCTGGGGAGGGAGCACTCCGGCCTCTCTCCAGAGCCTCGCTTTCACCTTGACTCCAGCCTGGCACTGAGTACCTCTGAGCTGTGATTCCTCGCTCAACCGAGGTTGGCAGCCAGGGGAAATGGATTTGCTCCTGAGTGCTCTGACCGTTCCCATCCAGCCCTGACTCAAGGTTGATGAGAACGATTAAAGGAGTGTGCAAGAATCACTAGCAGCTGAAGGAGCTCAGCGTGTTCATGAAAGCATAATAAACCTACTGGAATGGCTTTAGTCCAAGGAAAAGGAGGGTGTTGTCAGAGGCAGTTAGTTCCCCATGGCCCAGTGACATCAGTTGCTGAGTCTTCCCCTCTCCTGGAAGCTTTCTCTCCCCAAGCTTTCACGGGATCAGGTCTCTCTGCCCTTTCTTTCTCTGTATTCACCTTTCCCTCTCTACCTTCTGCCTCAGCACCCAGGCTCTCTCTCTCTCTTTCTTTTTAAAACCTGCTTCCCTAATCCAGCAGGACTGAGTCCTTAGAAAAAGAGTAAAAGACACCGGAGTGTGTGCACGGAGGAAGGGCCAGGGAGAAAGCAACAATCTTGCAGTCTGGAAAGAAGGTCTCACCAGAAACCAGGCCTGATCCTGGACTTCCAGCCTCCAGAACTGTGAGAAAATACGTATCTGTTGTTTAACCCCCACATGAAGTAAAACCTGCTTTACATTGGTTTTTGCGTGTGTTTTGTTCCTTGGTTGTCTGTGGATCCCTAGTTCTCAGTACACACAATTTTTTTTTTCCTTTCAATGACAACACCTGGGGTCTATTTCAGCGCTGTCACTAACAAACACATTGTGCGAGGTCCGGCAGTGGTATCAATGGGAAACACGAATGCTTACCCCGTGCCACTCTTCTGAGTGCGTTAGATAAAAGATGAACTCCTCTAGTTGTCAAGGCAACCAATGCGGTGGGGACTTTTATTATCATTATCTTTGCCTATGGTAAAGAAGATTACCATTCACCAAATATTTTGGTTTCCCTCCCTGCAGTGCTCCTGCCTGTAGCAAACTGAAACATCCCCTCCCTGTCGGAATAAGGAGTAACCATAGAATTTTTCTCCAGCCAGTAAAATGAGGACAGACGTGTTACGTGTCATTTCCTGGAAGAAGCTTCATGTGCGAGTTCACGTTCTGCCCTGTTCTCCTCCCTCCCGGGCCATCGTGTCTGGCGTTGTGCCCGCTACTGGCTGCTTGGTCAGCCTGGGGCTGAGGGTGAAGGTGGCGTGGAGCAGGGAGCCATGGCTGACTCACGAAGGACACGCGGGGTGAACAGGAAAGAAACACTGGTCTTCGTCTGTCATTGAGATTTTGGGAGTTGCTTGTTGCTGCCGCGTGACTTAGTCTCTTTCGACTGACAATCCTCGATGTCAGGTAAGGAAACTGAGCACATTTAGAGTGTGTCAGGGAGTATGACTCAGTCTACGCTCTTCACCACTCCTGCCTGTTATCTCCATAAGCCTCAATTCCCAGCTTATGAGGTAGGGTAATCTGCACTCCACGGGAAAGCAATGAATGCAATGTTTCTTTCAGGCCCATTATCTGGTTTTCACTCACTCCATGGCCTGCTTTCCTTTTTTAGCTTTAAACATGTTAGGCATATTTGTTTTACAGCTGATGCTGGTCAAGTTCAAGAAAACTGAGGAGTTCACAGCTGCCTATGGTGCTACCATGATGTGTATAACCAGAGATCCTTATTATCCCCGTTCCCAGGCAGCTCAGGACACCCTGGGAGAAAGAATTCCCAAACTTGCCCTTCTCCCCACCAAGCTCCTTACCTGTGGCGTTTGGGAGAAGGATGATAATAACTGCTCTTCTCTATTAAGTGCCTGCCATGCTCCAACAACCGTGCACACAGGATTTTGAATTCCTAAAGCTGCACTATAAAGCAGGGATTATTCCCGTTCTTCTTGACAAGGGTATCGAGGTCCAGTAACACTAAATAAGGTGCCCAAGGTCACACACCCGGTGTGTGTTAGACCCCTGATTCTACTGCAGAGCCGGCTGACACTAAGGCCTGTGTCCTTTGCACCAGGCTGACTGCGCTGCTCCAGTTGTTGGTCTTCTAGTCGTCCTCTTGTCACTGGTGACCTTGGAGGCACTTTTATCATGTTCTATGCTAACTGATATTCACAATGCTTCTGAGGAAGGAAGTAAAGAGGTGGTGCGCTGAACCTAGACAGATTCCTAGGAAGACCTTAATGTCACGGAAAAAGAGAGGCTTGAAAAGCAAGCCAGACAGCCTAAGAAGTTCGGGGTTTTGTATTTTAATAACAAAGCCAAGCACAGCGATGAGGAGTCTTTGATTCAAACTTCCTGAGCTCTCAACTGAACCTTAATGAAGCAAACCTCTGAGGGAGGCATCCCAATTAGCCTTATTTTCCAGACGATCTGACCAGGACCCCAACATCCGATTTCCTGTCCCTGACGCGCCTCTTGGAACAAAATTATCCCTATTGAGAAGCTATGCGCCAAATACCACACGTACGAGTAACCGCCTGATTTTTACAACAGGCTTATGTTGAACCATTAATCATTGCTGTGTTTCAATAAATATTTTTTTTTTCTGATAATGAGCCAATTTATAATCTAAAGCCAGACGTTGTCAGGCCTGGTCTCATTTCTAGAAAATGTAGTATCATAATTATTATCATTTGGTGTGGCCATCTGGGTCACATTAAAAAAAAAGTCTTTCTTGTGCCTCTGAAAGCTGGTTCTTCCAGAATAGTGTGTCCTCGAGACATACCCACTGTCCCCTTTCAGCCTCACAAATAGGGAACATTACCACCACTTTCTCAAGACACTCTCTTGTGTGATCCTGTTTTTGAACAAACCCCCCCAATCAGAACCTCTCCTTGTTCACACAGCTGCATTTACACGATATGCCAGGCCTAATGCCGGGTGCTGTGAAGAAGGCAAAGCTGTGCAAGCCACAGTCCCGCCCTCACCACGCAGTCTAAAGGGCGTTAAATACAAATCAGTCCCCTTGTGTGAGATTAACAATTGGAAGCCATGTAGGTATTTTGCTTTCTTAAGAAAAATCAAGGTTCTGTCCACTCTGCCAAGCCTCATTCTATTCCCACCATTGAGAAAATGGTGCTGATAGAAATTGATCAGATTTAATATGACTTGGACCACAGTGCAGAAAAGTGTTTTTAATGTGAGAAGGAGAGAAACTCAAGTGCAGAGGCCCCCTGGGGCTCTCCCTGGCCGCTCTGCAATCTGCTCTTTCCCTAGACTTGAGGCATAAGAGAGGCCTGGGGCTACGTCCCCCTAGGGAGGAGGACCTTCTGTGTCCTGAAGTGGAACCACAGTGGGGCCCAGCGGGAGGCCACCAGGCTGGCAAAATGTTTTCTTGCTCTTTCACAGGAGATGGCATGAGGGAATGAGTGGTTAAGAGAAATGTGAGAGATTCCTCTCAATGTCATACTGTACCATTCATTGTTTTACAGGCCTAGCCCAGACTTACTTGATTTCTCAAGAGAAGGTACCATTTGGTGACTATGCTATTTACTGCTAATTAAGGGGCGGACTTGGTAACATTGCACGTTCACTTGCAGATTTCTGACCAGCAGAGATGCCCATTTCTGAGTAGTAGACACGATAAGCCCAAAGGCCGTGGTGTCCTTGCCCTGTAGGACAGTAAACCAATTTTGTTTCTGACCCAGTGACCCCATTCTGATGGGGTCCTACTTGAACCCTGTTCCTCAGTGACTCTTTGTACCAGCTTCACCACCTCTCTGCTTCCCTCACTAATTGATGAGCTCAGTACAAATCCTTGACCTATGTTTATTCCGTACTTTTTTAAGAGAGTCATGTTTTCAGCTTTTGGAACTTCTCTTGTACCTTGACAGAAACCAGATATTGTTAGGGATAGGGAGAATTCCTTGGCTGGCCTCGTCCTCTGGCATTTACGTCCTTTGGGGACCTTAAAAGGACGTAGCTGTGACAGGAAGGATTCCAGTCTACGGGACTTTTAGGTTCTGGTCAAATGCTATTTCCACGTCATGGAAGCAAGACCACAAGTAATACACTGCAAAGAGCAGAAGTTTAAAAATCAAATTATGTGCAACAAAATAAAGTAATATGGTTTAATGATCCAAAATATAGAATAAATACCCATGAGTTTATACTGATGTAAATGATTGAATAAATAAATAAAGGGTGGAGAAGAGAAAAATCTCCTGTGCAGAAAAATTCCAAAAAATGTATGTAATTGCAAAAAATGTCTGCTCTCCAGGAAGGGGGAGTTATCCTCAAGCCTCTTAATTTTGAGAAATATACCAAACCAAAGTATAACATTAATAATAGGAAAAACTGACATGGGAAACTCCCCGTATTATTTTTAGAATGTTTCAGTAAATCTAAATTCATAAATCCATGGGAGAATGCGGGTCCTTGCTAAGCTGCCCCTCATAAGCAGTCCCTTTTTTCATCCCCTCATTGTTAATGTGGTGTTACTGAGTGGAATAGGTTTCTCACTGCGTGTTTTAGGGAACTTTAGATGTGGTGAAACTATTTGGTTGGATCTGCTTTACTTTAAAAAGAAGAGACTCCTGTGGTAGGTTGGCCTCAATATTTCCACAGTTTTTTGACTCAGGATTCAGGATTCAGATGAGATGCTTTCTGAGTTTCGAAATACTTGCACGTGCCTGTTTTACCAGAGTGCTACACCAGAGGGCAGTATGGGTGCTGTGTTCTGGAGACGCCCTTTTTTTTTTCCTAGAGTGTGTAGCTGAGTAATTGGCCTTCTCACGGTGTTTTCCTGAGTAGTGAAGGAGGAAGTTTAGGTGTATTCATTTTCTATCACTGTCACAAATTACCGCAAACTTAGTAGCTTAAAGCCGCACCCACTTGTTAGCTTACAGCTCTGTAGGTCAGAAGTCAATTGCTTTCACAATCACAGACAGGAGGCCACAGTCGGGTGGCTGGTGGGGAGGAGTGATCAGGAAACTGAGCTGCTCTGCATTCCACCCATAAACTTGGCTGGTGAACTCTCTCACACTACAGCCACTTGAGTCAAGGCGGAAAAAAAGGACAGGATTTGAAGTGCTTGTAAAGAACTCCAGAGAGCAGCTGAATTGGGATTTTGCTGGGTTTACAAACTTTTCCTGGGTGTCCCTACAATTTGACTTCAAATCAAAGTTTTATTTCCTGTGTCAGAGTAGTTGGGACCGCGCTCAACTCATCAGCACACTGAAATTTTCTAAGTGTCAAAACAATGACAACAGCAAACTCCTGACTCTAGACTTTTCTTCTGTGGTCTAGACCCCCTTGAGGCCGTGTGAAGAAACCCGAAACACTAATTTCAAAGAATATAAGCACTCTTAGGTTCATTGAAGCATTATTTACAATGGCCAAGATATGGAAGCAGCCCAAACGTCCATCAGTAGACGAGTAGGTAGAAAAGTGGTGGGACATATGTACAATGGAATGTTACTTGGCCATAAAACAGAAAGAAATCTTACCATTTGTATGGGTGGACCTAGAGGGTATTATGCTTAGTGAAATAAGTCAGTCAGAGAAAGGCAAATACTATATGATTTCACTTACATGTGGAATGTAGTGAACAAAATAAATAAACAAAAAACAGTCTCATAGATACAGAGAACAGACTGGTGGTTGTCAAAGGGGAAGTGGGTTGAGGGACTGAGTGAAAAAGGTTGAGAGATTAAAAGGCACAAATTGTTATTGTAAGATAGTCATGGGAATGTAAAGTACAGCATTAGAAATACAGTCAATAGTATTATAATAACTATGTATGGTGCCAAGTGGATAATGGAAATATCGGGAACACTTTGTAAGTTATATAAATATTTCATCCCTATGCTGTACACCTGAGACAAATGTTATAATGTATATCAACTGTAATTGAAAAATTTTCTTAAAAGAAAAACTAAAAACAAGAAGAAAGTAAGGAAAGAAAAATCAGCCCAAATTCTCCCTCCATGTTTTATTCCTTTGGCAATAGACCTATAGGTTTTACTTAGGCTAAAAGGAGAACACTCAGGCAGAACTGGTTTATTTAGTTTTACTGTACTAGCTTGTAAGACAGAGAACTTGAAGGCTTCCTTTCTTAATTCTCTCAAAGATGCTACATTTTCCATTTTAAAGATTGAAAGCAGCTGAAGGCAGGTCTGGTTCTCTCTTGGCTAAAGACTTTTTTTTTTTTAAACAAAATGTTGTTAACCAGTTAAGAAGCTTTACGCCTCCCTTGTTTAAGATTTCATGGGTTTTGCTGTTCAAATTCAGTGAAGAGTGGTGTCCACTTAAGTTGTATCTTTAGTTCCAAGATGTCAGGAGAGGCCGGAAACCTTGACTTACTGCTTGGGATGCAAGTTACCAAGCAGCCACAAGAGAGAGAGTGTGTGCATGGGTTCTTCAAAGAGAAATAGCAAACGTTCCTTCGTCTGCCTCTCCCAGTACTAGTCCCACTTAAAGGGTATGGTTGTTAATCTACAACGGGAAGAGGTTGCTAAATCTGGTGGAGGGTGGAGAAGATAGTACAATGAGGGAAAAGGAATTAACCTATAAAAACTTTGTGGGAAAAGGCTTATTACCTTGAGTTGACTTTGAGACATTTCTTTGCCTACTTTGGGGCCGCCAGCTGGCTTCACGTGGACCATAAAGTCCCCCCAAATACTTTGTGTAGGATTGTTGTCTGTCTTCATTAATTTGCCCTGGTGACTCCAGGTGGGACATCACTCCATAAGGAGAAGCAGGGTCCCAGCACAGCCATCTAGCCCCTCATTGAATTACCAACACACAAACACCCATTTACCCACCACTCCCTTTCTGGCGGCCTTCCCTACGTTTGGGGCTGCACCCGTCTCCCCTCTCAAAGCTGACTTTGTATTTCTCACTCGTATCAGGGCATTTCCGTTCAGTAGCCAAGCTGAACCAGACCAATGGTACTCTCTAGGCTATATGCCTGGCACATAGCAAGCACTTAAAATTCATTAACTGAATCCAACATTTCCTCCTTTACTTCCAAATTAACATTTTTCTCTCAGCTGGATGGGACTTATTCCTTCTTTAATCCAGAGGCAGTTTTCTCTGACCCTGTACCAGGACTTTCCATATGAGGAAAGAAGACAAGGAACCCCTCTTTTGAAGACATTGTCCCACCTGGGTGTCACACACTTGTAAAGATCCTAGGCGTTCCCTGTTCTAAACCCGTGTTGAAAGTAGCTATACATTAAGCCATTGCTGCTCAGTTCCAAATGGACAGTGGGCTTACTTAGGGCCCTTCTGACAAGTAAATTGTCAAAGCTTATGACTCTTTTCCTTATTGATACCCAGCCTCTCTTCTTCAAGTTGACACCAGAGAAAACACTTTACACCTCTGGATACATGAGGGCCCTGAGGAGGAGAGAAAGGCGAGGAGAAGAAAAAGCCAAGAGGGAGGTAGAAAATGCTAGGGAAAAAAAAATGGGACTACACTGAGAAATAACCCAAAGCAGAAAAATGCCCGGTATTAAAAAAATTCTTGGCATTCTTCCCTTTTCAAATTAGAAAAACCTAAATGTTCAATATTACAGGAATGATTAGATAAATTATAATCTATCCATGCACTGGTCTATTTGCAGCAATTAAATGTTTACTTAGGAGAACGTGTCACAGCAAAGAAAAAATGTCTGTGCAATGAAGGTATAAGCGAAAAGACAGAAAATCATATTGTGCTGAAACCTACTTCTCAATTTGTGTGTCTGAGGTAAGTGTGGGTGGGGGGGGCAGGGGTCAAGTCAAGGACAGAACCCTGAGGAACACTGACATCTATGGAATGTTCCAGGAAGGGGTGCCTTCAAAGATATAGAAAAGATAAAGCAAAGAAACCAAGAGAAGGAGTGAACTAACAGAGCACAAGGCCATGAAAATTGGGAAAAAATGGCATGTTCAAGGCGTCAGGCACTTTATATACGTTACTACATTTAGTCCTCACCAAAAGTGGGAGATCTTATTTTAGCCATTTGCAATGAGCAAATTTTGAGCAAAGATTCAAGGGGGAAAGAAATTAGCAAGTTGGGCAACATCCCAGAGTAAGAGAGAGCTGGGACTCAAGCTGGGCTCTGCCTCTAAGCCAAGCCCACACTCTCTGCTTCACCCCAGGCTGCCTCCCCACCAGGTTAGAATGCCTTCTAAATGTATATGAGGTCTTGGGCTAAGAGGGATCAGTCAGCTGTATTTTCTGTTCACTAAATTGACCTCTGATGCGAGAACAGAGGTGGGATTGAAGGGTCAGAGAATGGCCCCCAGGGCAATGGGTTAGTATAGAGGCTGCAAACTGCGGTGGGTAAAGAGCGCCTGTGGTGAGAGGGCCCATCGGAGCACGCACACAATCTGAAGAGGGCAGGAACGCAGGAATCTCACCCCCACCCCCCCACCCCCGTTGTCAGATATTCTGATTTGGTTAGAGGCAAGCAGAAACCTGGATTTAACCCTTCTCTGTCAAATGTTCCATTTTAAAATATTAGGAACTAGATAACATTTTAAACACTCTGCAGACAAATCTGTGGACAAGACTGGGCTCAGGTTTAGGTCCTTTAGTATTTTTCTGAAGATAGTTTGTCTTCAGGAACTACACCTCCAGCTGTGCCGATTCTCTGCAGAGCCAATCCTCAGGCTAAGAGGAAATCCCTGAGCAGGTTTGGGTAGGGGTGCTTCTCTCTCCATCTTCCTCTCCCAGCTCGTCTCAGTGGGCCCATCACTCAGTTTTCCATGATGAATGCTTTGTTGGGTTCTGTTCCATGGAGTTAAAGGAGCATGGAGTGTCTCTCATCATGGCCCTTCTTTTCTAGGAAAATAAATGGCTAGCTCCCTGGAGTTGGGGATTTTTTTATGCAATGACTTTCGTCTATGAGATTTATTGCAGCAGCTTTGTGAGAGATTTGTAGTAAGTAGTGTTCCGGCTGTAGGTCTTAAATCCCCAGTGCCACAGTCATAACTCTCCAAACAGGAAATGATAGAAGATCACAGTGGCTAATATTGCATTATGATGATACTGTCTCGGCTAAAATGATTGCCATCTTGCTGCTGCTGTCTTACTTAGGAAACGTGAGCTCTTCCAATGTGCTCAGGATATCTACAGGGTGGGGCAAAAGGAGGTTTAAGTTGTGAGTATGAGAAACACAGAGTTCATTCTTGTATTGTTATTTATTAATTATTGTATTATTTTCCATACAAACAACTGTGACCCTACCCTTTTCCCACCCTGTATCCTGGGGGTGCTTTGTGAGATCCTAAAGAACGTACAGACCAGGCAGAGAAATAAAAGTTTATTGAGTGTCTTTCACTCCCCTTTTTACTGAGGCTGAAAGAAATTAAAAAATTGAACAAGAATAACAAAATTTCTGTTTTCACCCTGGCTGGTATAGCTGAGTGGGTTGAGTGTGGGCTCTGAGCCAAAGGGTCACTGGTTCAATTCCCAGTCAGGGCACATGCCTGGGTTGTGGGCCATGTTCCCAGTAGGGGGTGTGTGAAAGGCAACCACACATTGATGTTTCTCTCCCTCTCTTTCTCCTTCCTTTTCCCTCTCTCTAAAATTAAATAAATAAAATATTTAGCAAAATAAAATAAATGAAATGCATTCAACTTCCTTAAATTTTTTTAAATGAAATTAAATAATGTTCCCAAGGTCTCCAGATGTAAAACCTCTCCGGTTCCAAAGCAGATCTTGTCTACTATGACAAATGGAACATACTTTTATATATCAGACGATGTCTAATGAATCAAAGTCGATAGGGTGAATGGTGAAATCTCTTTATTATTTTAGGTGTCAGCAAGCCCGGGAGATAAACAGACTAAATGACATCACGAGGAAACAATCAGTTGACCCAGACTGTGGAATAAAGACGAGCATCCGGCCGCTACAAAAGTCAACGTAGTGGTGAAAAATGTCAGGGTTCTCTTCTAAGCTAAAAGGGATTAAAAAGACAGGTTAAGGAGTGTAATATATAAACCTCGTAAAAATACATTTGCAAGTGGACAAAAACTAGAAATGTACTTATTAGGTTAGTGGGACTAGAAGTGATTATTTTTTCAAAGTCACCCTTGGTGTGTGATCTTTCCATTAACATAATCTCAAAAAGTAAGCTCCTCCAGATGTAAGGCAGAATGAATATTTTTCTTTTAAGAGCCATCCTGGAAGCCCACTGAAAAGATTCTGTATTTTTATAATCAGTAAATTCATTGAACTTATTGTATTACTAATAACAAGCTGTCATGGGAAAGAACTTCAGCTTTGTAATTTTATGATGGTTAAAATGATTTGGGGAAAATAACAGTAAGTAGAATTAGATCATTAAAAATTTAAAATAGCTTCAGAAAGTTAGAAGTTTGGTTCACGAATGGCCAAAAAATACTTTCATCTAAATTACAGGAACAATTGTCTAAAACAGGAATCAGCAAACAGAGCTGGTCATGGCCACTTGTTTCAGAAATAAAGTTTTATTGGGACACGGCCATGCTCGTTCATATATGTATTGTTTATGGCCGAGTGGTTTCAACAAAGACTATGTGCGATGCAAATCCTAAATTAGCATTATTTTTTCCAAAATACAGTTTGCTCAGCCCTAGTCTAGAAGTATATATGTATAGGAAAAAGGATTAAATGAGAATATAAAAAATAAAGTTGACTTATTATTGTGGAGACATTGTGATTTTTTAATTCATATTTTCAAAATTTAATCATTGTTACAATGTGATTTGTTCATTAGCTAAGTATTTTTAAAAAGTGTATTTTTAAGTAACCATTTTAAGGGAGGAGATCAGTCTTCTGCCCGACCTTGATTGTCCACATCTACCCTGGGCTAACGGGTGGGTCCAGAGGAGGAGGAGCGGAGAGCTGACCGGGCCTTCAGTATTCAAATCCTGTGTTGCCATGGACTTGACATTTTACAGATGGCTATCTTGGGTTTAAATATTCTACCCCTGCCCCTACCCCACAAGTCAATTAAGACTTCTTCAGAGAAGAGTGATCTGCCCTGCCCTGCTAGGCTGGAAACAAAGGCCTCAGCTCCTTGATGGGAATGTGGTCGGTCCTCCTCTCAGCTCACTAAGCAACCTGTTGACAAGCTTATAATTACCAGAGCTGTGTGCTCTACAATGAATGTTCTTGGGAATTTTAATGATCGAAGTGAATGAATATGCTTCAACAAACGTGCTTGAGGAGAATAATTGCTTTAAAGTGTTCCATAAATTGTTGCTAGGAGACCACATCAAGATGGACCTTTTTACTTGCAACTTGAAGTTCAACTGGCAGGAAATTCTCCCATTCAAAATATAGATAAGCAAACAGAACAATTCAGAATCTCCTGGCTGATAGAGGAAATCTTTCACCTGAAAGAAAATGGAGAACAAGAGGCAAGACGATGTTGATGGCAGTTGTGGACTTGCATCTCAGCTCTCACTAGTTATGTGATCCTGAGCAACTCTTGTCATGTCCTTTAGCCTCAGTTTTACCGTCTGAAAAATGGGGCTATCAACACATGGGATTAGAGATCACGAACATATGAATGTACTCAGCACTTTATATTTAATAATTTGTTTAATTATTGACAATCACTTGTTCCAAAAGATTTTGGAGTAGCTTACAAAATCATTTCCTCTCTTACTTTCTGTCCCTTTGCCCTTCCCCCACCCCCCAAAAGAAAAGGGCCCCTGACACAAGGACTTGAATATCAGTGGCTTATTTGAAGGAATACCTGGAAATTCAAGTGAAGAAAGTAAGACTGGGAAGGGAGAAACGATCATAGAAGGTACATCAATGAGCAAGGAAGTCCGCTGTGAATCAACATGCTAAGAACTTCCTGGAGGACGGACATAGAACACACCTCAGAATTCTCCCTCTGAGGGATGGGGGAGCATAGGTTATTTACCCATGGACTGTCATCTCTCAGTGGTGGAGATTTGCCCCTGGGAGCCTTAAATAACCAGCACCTTCACAATGCCCTAAGCAGACTGGTAATTTCTTGTAGAACAGGAGAAAACCCTGAGGAAGAGAAGCAGGGAACTATGGGCATGTAAGGTAGGAACCTGCCCGTGTGCCCAGGGACTACCCTATCCAGCTGTGTGTAAACCCACAGAGAGGGTGGGGAGCAGGGACAACGGGGTAAAACTGACGCAGCAACAGAATCTGCTACACTCAGGACTCAACAAGGTAAAATTAGTTGATGAAGAAACTGGGTAGAGTCAAATAAAAACAGATTTGGGTAGAGTCAAATAAAACCGAAACTGGGTAGAGTCAAATAAAAACAGATTCATCAACATCTATACATGTTGATGAATCTAAAAAAAGGTTACTTTGTAGAAAGGCTAGTTGTAATAACTTATTTTTTTTCCTTTTTTCTAAACGTCTGAAAAACAAATTAGCCTGCAACTTGGGCAAGGCTATTTCTATATTAGTGTGGGCAATAAATGGTTGAACAAATCCTTTGTATATGGCAGCCCCTTGTTGACCATGGTCTAGGGGATCTAGAACATTCTTTTTATTTTTTATCCTCACCCGAGGACATTTTCATTTGCTTTTCTAGAGAGAGAGAGGGAAAGAGAAACATCAATGTGGGAGAAGCGCTGATTGGTTGTTTCCCTACGTACCCAAACCGGGCATCCGCACCAGTACCAGGGATTATATGTGTCCAGACCTGGGGTCACAAGTACCTGCAGCTGTGACTGAACTTGGGATGAACCTGAAACCTAGGTATGTGCCCTGACAGGGATTGACCCTGCAACCTTTTAGTTACCGGATGACACTGCAGTCACGGAACAACACCAGCCAGGGCTAGAACATTCTTACAGGATTTAACTATGGCTGAACTTCAGGCTTCAAGAATTACATGTGAACTTTGGGCACCAAATTGTATTTGGAGATTACATTCCCATTCTGCATGGGTCAGGAATAAAGAACTTCAGCTACTTCCCTGTCTAGGAGTCCCTCACCTGCCTGACAGCCGTTTGCCATCTAAATCACAAAAAAGTCAGGCAGGACTCAAACCTTGCACTCCTTAGTATGAAAGAGCAAAAGCAGTTAAATGTTATCCTCCAAACTTTTCTCAGTATGTCTATTGCCCACCCATCCCTGAGAAGAGATTTAGCAGCATCATAATGTCCCCAAAGGAATAAAAAGTCATGTTGGCAGCATAGACAGGGAGCAAGGGGATGAGGCAGGGCAATGCCCCAGGAGGAGGCAGAAAGGCTGGCGATGCCTCACTCCATACCCCCAAACTCTAGCTCCCCTGCTGGGGATCAGAAAGACAAGACACAGAAAGGAAAGAAGGGATGACCTAAGAAGGAGGGGAAAACAAGCAGGAGAGAGACAACCAGACAATCGTTCTATCCACTTCCTGAAGGAAGAACATAATACCACGTGTGAAGGAGTCTGGCTAAGAAATTGAACTCGAGTTTGATCAAGACTCTAGTTCTCTCCACTAACGTGCAAGATATACAGAGGACAGGGTAACGTGTTAAATGCCATGACAGAGACGAATGAAAAATCCAGACCATGGGAAACTCTACAGAAGAAGCAAGTGGCTTTCTTCAACAAATAAAGACAAAGCTGTAGACCCAAAAAGTCCCACAACATACTGCATTGTGTGGATCTTATTGACACAATGACAATAATTTTCATCTTATTTCAAATAAGCAATTTAAAAATTATGAATGTATGAGAAAGAAAATTTGAACACTGACTGACTATTATAATAATATTAAGAATATCAGGAAGTCCAGGCTGGGTATCTCAGCTGGTTAGAACATCATCCTAACACACCAACATTGTGGGTTGGATCCCCTGTCAGGACACACACAAGAAACAACCAGTGAATGCATACACAAGTGCAACAGTCTCTCTCCCTTCCTCTCTCTCTCTAAATAATCAATAAATAAAAAATTTTAAAAGAATGATATGATGTTGTTACTAATTATGCAGGTCATTTGATAATGGTAAAAAGAATCTGTCTCTTTTAAAGATACATAATTAAATATTAGTGGTGAAATTGTATAATTTCTAGAATTTTTTAAAAAAGAACACAGGAAGTAGAGGTGGATAGACAGGCCTGGTCACGAGCTGACTGATCAACCCCTAGGGCTCTTAAACTAATTGGTCTACTTTTGTGTACGGTTGAGGTACTCTGCAATAAAAAGGTAAAAATACAAAACAAAGCAACAATGAAACGCACTAGGGTTTTGTGAGGAAGCTGCGTGTGAGGAAGCTTTGGTTTCCCACCTCTGACATGGGTCAGGGTGAGCCCAGAGTGGAGGGAGCAGCGTGCAAAGAGGTTGACACTTGATATTAGGGATCCAGCTTCCTGCCCTGTGGCCCATTACAATTCAGCCCGTAACACGGGTGACTGTTTCCAGACTGCACCCTTTTCACCAGTGGGCTACACTGCCTACCACTAAAGGGACACTGGCCTGAGTAAAATCACGGGTACATTCAACCGCTGTACGAGTTGTTGATTTGCATTGTCTAATCGCCCTCTGACTCATGGCTGCCCAAGCCCTGGGCACCATGCCCATTTCTCCAAGATCACTGGTAGCCTCAGCCTATAATGTCACTGTGTGACAGAGTCATTCTCCTTTTCCCTGCCTCCACCCAGTGCGCCTTCTCTACCACAATGTGTTTGGAGTGGGGGGTAGTGCAGGGGTGGATAGGACAGTGTATGTGCCCGTGTGTGTGAGAGAAAGAGAGAGAGACTGCCTTAAAGGAAAAAATGGGACGTAAGAGTGTGGCTTCAGTCCCGGTACTGAACTCAACCTCTTCACCAATCTCGCTAAGGTGTCCTGCCAACTAAACCTCCCATTCCCTTACTCCGCGTCTCACCGAAGACTGTGCATCACCATGAAGGGTTACTGTGCGGCAGACACCAGTGGGGTGCGGCACTGCGGTTGGACCCCCTTTCCTCCCCCTTCCGCCCCCCTTTCCTGCCCTCTCTCAGGACCAGCACTCTTCCTCTCCTCGTCTCATGCGAAGCCGTTTAGCAGACATTTTTTCTTGATGGAGAGGGCCTCTGGGACTTCACCTTCTACTCCAGACATCATTTCAAAGCATTTCTTCTAATCAAAGAGAGCTCTCCCTGAGAGACTTCTGGTGGCCACATTTTCTCTACTTCATTTTCCCTGCTTGTCAGTCCCCACACTGGGCAGTGGATCAAGCGAAGCGGGTGACTAAGAGAGCAGGGGACTGAGGAGCCTGTCAATTCATCCCACTGAGTCACCACCCTGCCCAGAACAGTGTCCGGCACACACACAGAATGGCTATTTGATACTGTTTGTGCAGGGCGGGGTAGTTTGAGTGATTAACCAGCATCTTTTAGGAGGCAGGAGAAAGATCATACACAGCATTTGGAGAAAGGCAGAGCCTAGGAGGGCCTAGGAGATCCAGATGCCCGGCAACAGTGGGTGAAGGGAGTCATTTACATGTCCTGCCTCGGGGGAGGTGGTTTCCTGTGCCTAGAAAATGTGTCTATATCTCTGCATATTTCCTTTATGACCTTTTTTTTCATTTTCTTATTTATACTATAGCTACACATAGCATAGTTTTTTTAAATTTAATTTGTTTTGGAAATATAAGCCTGAGCTATTTAAAGAGAAATCAAGATGTTCTGAACTAATCCAAACTAATTTGGTCACTCAAAAAATGCCAGGACCTTGGGTAGAAATCAGTCGTCTTTGGTGCTGAAATGTGGGTGGTGACACACATCCTCCACATGACCACCTCTATACCAAGTGAGGCCTTAGACAAAATCCTGCCCAAACTATAAACGTTTACCAGCCAGACAAGTACAAGAGCAATCCTACAATCGGTTCTTGAAGTTTGGGGGACCCACTCTCTGCTTTAGGCACTACAAGTAACATAAGCATAATTAAGGTGCTTAAGGTGGACACACCAGCCAGGTGACAGGACCAGCCAGCTTTCATGGGGTCAAGTCACAGCCTTCGTGAATGAGAGCTACCAAGACCAAGTGAACACTGGACCCCGGTCACTGTGCCAAAAGGCAGGCCACGGAGCTTGCTGACACTGCATACTCATCCGTGCAAGGGCAGTGAGGCTTCCATCTTCCGCACCAGCCGTATGTCTTGGACCATGGCTTATTTTTAACCTATTCAAAAATATTTCTAACATTCCTTCTATAAATTAAAAAACTTCAAGTGAAATTTTGATAAGAATATTTGAAGTATTATGAAGTCGTCTTTGGGGAGTTCATTCCTGATCGGAGAACTTAAAAACTAACCATTCTAATCTATAAACTCACCTTATATGCTCACCTTGTATATTAGAGTTCACTTGCACATATGTATATTGCACCATGCATACAAAATATTTGTAAGGTAAATGACCACGCATGATGCGGGCACCAGCTCCTGCATCATGGTGCCTGCGGCATCATGGATGAGATATGAGACAAATTCACATGGAATACTGAGTTCTGTGGAGGAAAAGAGGGGGTGTGGCTACTCCCTCAAGGGGGCAGCACCTCAGAATGGCCCAGCCACTCTCCCCAGGGGAGAGTGCACTGACCCTTGCCTAGACAGGGTTTTACTGGGTTTAATTTGTGCAGAAATACACGTACAGCTCATTAATCATTGTCAGGCAGTAAACAGTAGATAGCATACAAAGAACTATTAGGCCTTCTTCTGAGTCAGGGCCTATCAGCTAAAAGGATACAAAACTTTGGGAAACAAACTCATTTCCTGCTCAGATCTTTATCATTTAACTAAGAGCATTCTTAGCAAAGCAGGCTTCACAGGATTTTACATATTCTTTCTGAGGCCTGATCACCGGGAGAGCCCACCCTTTCCAGCACAGGGCTACATTGCCCTCTGTCATTGTTTCAGGCTAAAGTCAGGCAGAAGAAGCAAGATAGCCAAGGAATTAGGAGAAATGAGGACGCAGTCTTCATCAAAGCTGAGGGGCGAGGGTCCATCAGCCTCTTTCTCCATAGTCCCCCAAGTCCTTCCCTGGGGCCTCCACATGATCATGCCTGTCTTAGGTTGTTCCCCCCTTAGGGAATCTGACCCACCATTGGCCAACCAATAAAGCATTGGGGGCCAGGCAGGGTGAAGAAAAAGGAGCAGAAGTGGTGCCCCTGCCAGGGAGATAAGCTTTGTCTCCTTAGTGGCTTCTGGTCCGAAGGTCGCTCACTCAGCCTTAGCCATGGGGGGTTACAGCTCCTGAAACCAAGCAGGGCAGTTCCCAACACCCAAAGACAATGTAACACTAAAAGATAGTACCTATCCCATGACAGGACGGGAGTTGTAAAGTTGTAAGGAAAAGGAAAAGGCCCCTTTGGGTAGGGGCAGTAGCAGTATTCTAAGTGGGAGAACCTCAGGGACAAGGGGAAGATGCATGGATGGGGCCAGACTCTGCCTGAAGGTCAGCTGACAAGCAGAACTTTCCTCTGCTTAAATATTCCGTGGCTCGTTTTGTTTTCATTTGGAGGCTGTTCTACCCTCTCTGGATTTGAAAGAACTAATTTTGGCCCTCCTTTTATAACTCCCCTCTTTAGAAGGGACAGTTTAATCGGCTGCTGTCAACACAAATGTGAAAATTAGGAACACATCTGATCGCACCTGTAGTTACCCACTTGCAGCCACAATTAGCCATGAGCACTCTCCAAAAATGGCAAAAGCAGTTAAGCATGCCTGCAATTAAGTAATTGTGGGCATCATTAGTTGCATCATTAGTCACATGAGTAACTTTTATGGTCGCCATAGCTACCTTCTGGTACCAAATTACCCATCCAATGAGGGAGCACTGGGGCTGAAAACTGACCCCTCCTTCTCCAATACTGTGAAAATTGTGTGCTTTAAAAAAAAATTATCCCACATAAGTGAATGGGAAATGTTTGCAAATACAAACTGTTTATGTCAAACCAAAAAGAAATGGTCACCATGGGTTCTGCATATATCCATTCATCATTTTTTTTCATTTGACATAAAACACATCAAAGTTAGCTTTTTTTTTCTGGAAGAATAACTCACTTGTGGTGTCTTGGTGACAATATAATTTTTCATTTGTATATTCTGTCCAATAATGGCTTATTTTATACCTTAGTTATCATTTCCCAGTTTGAATATCTGCTAAAATTTTCAGCTGGAGAGCTTTCCTTCCTATTTGATTTAAGTCGATTAGATCGTTTTCTCCAGCTAGTTTCAATCTGAAAAGGAAATGGGCCCAGACCTAGGAAGACAGTTCCCACTTGGAGAATGATGATGAGTGAGCATGTCATTAAGAAATATATTCTTTAAAAATTTAAAAAAACATTTTATGTATTTATTTTTAGGGACAGGGGATGGGGGGGAGAAAGAGAGGGAGAGAAACATCGATGTGAAAGAGAAACATCGATCTCTCATATGCACCTCAAATGAGGACTAAACCCACAAGCCAGGCATCTAGGCATGTGCCCTGACCAGGAATCAAACCAGCAACTTTTGCTTTGCAGGTCGATATCCAACCAACTGAGCCACAGCAGTCAGGGTAAGAAATGTATTCTCAATGAATCACTAGCCTGAGAATGAAACATCACATTCTTCAAAATCCTAAGAAATCGATATTCATATATTAGCATAGAGTAGGTGCTACTATATTCATATAGTAGCATGCTTTAATTCATATGTATTTATACAATAATTTTTAAATTCTTGATAAAACAAAAGATTAATCTTGATATAACAACCAGATTAATTAAGTAGCACATTTCAGATTTACACATCCAAGATAAGTAGTTAGAGCCTACCACTCCTGTGAAAGTGTTTAGAGAGTATGGAATAGATGATTGAATGGCTCATAGTGCATCTGTTGGCCCTCCCCCTATTGGCCTCATTTGCCATTCGGAGAAAGGAGAGATTCTATCAGGTTTTCTGACACTAGTGACTTTGGACAAAGAAGGAAACCTGTCTCTAGAGCAAATGCTGTCCGTTAGAACTTTCTCTGGTAATGGAAATGTTCTATATCTGTGCTGGCCAATCTGGCAGCCACTACCCACATAGGCCTAGTGTCTGCTCAGAATGGGACTAGAGTGACTGAGGACCTGACTGTAAATTTTATTCAACTTCAATTAATTGAAATGTAAGTAGCTGCATGAGACAAGCAGCTCCCGTATTGTACAGCGCAGCTCTAAAGCACACGGCTACAGCCAGAAAAGGGGGTCAACGATCAAAAGTACGACAAATGAACAGCAAAGTATTTGAGCCTGGAACCCCAGGCCACCGTTTTAGCTTCACCAGTTCTTAGCTATGTGATCTTAGTTAAAAAAACTTGTTTCTTAACATGTTTTAAAAGTATCAGGCTGATGATGGCAGGGTGGAGATTGGAGAGAAATCGGAGAAGATCACCTTGTCTTCCTGTTGCCTGGGCATCTGTGGTCTGTACGGTAGAACCCTGTTCAAGAGAGAGCAGCAGAAGAGAAGCAAAGTAGGACCCTCTTGACTACCAGTAGCAGAAAAATTCAACCTAAACCTGCCTTGAGCAAAAAGGGACACAATGGGTTCAGATCTTAACCCCTACACCTAGTGCTGGCTTCAGGCAAGTGGATTTGCTGGCGCCAAAATGGCACCAGATGTTAGACCAGTGAAGTCAGACCAGACCTCGATTCAGCAACCTCAGCTGAGCCAAGACTCCAGCCAAGACTCAACCTCAGACCTGAGTCTTGACTTAGAAAGAATTCAGAAGCAAGACTGCAACAATAAGAGAAAGTTTCTTTAGAAACTCACAGAGGTAGAAGAAGTGAGTCGTAGAAGAAATGGACTTAGGAAACAAGTTACAGAGTCAAAAGAAAGGGCCCTTAGAACTCAGGAGAGAGAAATTGAAAGGTAACACAAGGTGAGGGGGAGAGGAGGGAAACAGGAAAGATACAGCATGCTCCCAAGAGGGAGAGTGAACTGGGTCCTTTATCCTAGGAACTTTTAAGGCTGGGAATTTTAGGAGAGGTCCCAGGAAGCATCTTGATAGAATATTCATCAGCTTTCCAGGTGTGCCTTTTCAGGATCATGGTCTCCACTGATTGTTCAACGCTTGTCCAGTTTTGCTGCTTTTCTGGGTCTAGAGCTGAAACACAACTGAGGCCTAGGGGTTAAAGCTTGAGGGAGAGGTTGTCCAAGGGCTCACAGGGAAGTCACATAAGCCCACTCTTTGGCCCCTTGTTCTTCCTACAAGGGGGTCTATCACATGACTAGTGACATGTCAGGGGAGGAAAGATCAGAGTACAGTCAGAACAGCATGACCAGCAATATAAAGGGTCAGGGGGGATCTAAACCATGTGACCTAAAAATTTACTAGGGGAGAAAATGTCACCTTGGGGGTGAGGTCCTTGTTATCCCAGTTTTGCCCGTTGCTAGGCACATAGGGCTTTCTGCCTTGGTGACCTTCTGACTTGGCCCATCATCCTTGCTCTGCTCACGCCTGTCTAACTGCCTACCACAGATTCAGGCTTCAGTGGAAGTCACCTGGATCCAATTTCCTCCAGTCTCTTGGCTCCGCCTTTTGCTAGTTTCAGCCTTGGGGTGTAAGTGATAGCAATGTGGCAGCCAAGTCCCTATAAACTCTTCAGTCTACCTTCAGGGTAAAGAGTAAGAATCTCTGCCTCACGTGTCTTACAAAGATCCTTCACTATGGCTCTGGGACGACTAACTAGCCATGTGTGAGGTCTGGGTCTCTCCTGTCAACATATCCTTGCCCACACCACAGAGGTGGAGAATGTGGGAGGGGATCTTCCAGAGGTTAAGCAGAGTACTCCTAGGAGAAGGGTGAATTTTTGTGCTGCATCGGAAAACAATAGATGTCCTCTGGAGTGCCGGTACTGGTCCATGGCCTGTTAGGAACCAGGACACAAAGCAGGAGGTGAGGGGAGGGCAAGCCAGCGAGGCTTCACATCACTGCCTGAGCTTACTGTCTTCCATAAAGCCAGTCCCTGGTGCCAAGTATGTTGGGAACAACTGCCCTAGAGTCCTGCTCCCAGGACTTTGAAAGA
This sequence comes from Sturnira hondurensis, assembly GCF_014824575.4. Classification (NCBI taxonomy): domain Eukaryota; kingdom Metazoa; phylum Chordata; class Mammalia; order Chiroptera; family Phyllostomidae; genus Sturnira; species Sturnira hondurensis. The sequence goes on from NW_028095197.1 coordinate 14,931,558, forward strand.
TTAAAGCTCTGACCCCTTGAATAATCACAGCAGCAGTGAATCCAATTTAGTTATCACTTTCAGTACACACATACCCTAATATTACTTGGAAGTCTTCTGTTTCTAAGCAGATACATGTGCTAGACACAAAAATTATCTTATTTTTTAGAGGTTTTATTTATTTGTTTTTAGAGAGAGGGGAAGGAAGGGAGACCGAGAGGGAGAGAAGCATTTTCCCTCTCATGTGTGAGAGAAATATCAATTGGTTGCCTCTCGCATACCCCCAACCAGGGACCTGGTCCACACCCCAGGCGTGTGTCCTGACCAGGAATTGAACTGACAACCTTTCTATTTGTGGGACAATACCCAATTTGCTGTGCTACAGCAGTCGGGGCAAATTACCTTATTTTGGAAATGCATCTGACCTTCCATCTCCATATGTGATATCCACCTATACGATAGTTTAGACGTAGTCTTTTCTACCAGCTGGATTCTAGGATTTTATATCCTTTAGGGATTGTGCTAAGAATGGACAATAATTTTTTCAAGATTCAGTTTCCACTTGACTGAATGACTTGAGTGGCAGAGATCCCAAAGTCATTTATTCATGCTGACAACACTGTCTGAAAACTCAAAATGATGGAGAACTCAAGAGTTAAAAATTCCTAGCTTTAGGAATTTTTAAAAAGCTGAAGTTATAGTTAATAGTTTTAGTGATTAATACATGTAGTAAGCATGAACATTGACTTTTCTGGTTTTCAAAATACATTCTGTGCATTTGCTTTTTTTACTCTTTAATAGGGGGGGAGGGAATTGGTCAGTAGAAGATCTGTTATTTCTTTATTAATTCAACAACAATTATGCTACTACTATGTACCAGGAATGGTGGTTGGTGCTGAAAGAACCACTGAGACAACCAGATATTATACGAGGGTGCTGTGGGTAGAGAAACAACTAGGCATCAAGTCAGAACTCCTGAGTTAAGGTTTTGGTTTTCAGAGTAATTATCACTGTATTTTGGAGACAAAGGTCTTATTTGGAAGATTCCAGAAAAAAAAAATCCCTTGAACTAGAAAACACTCTGATTCCATGAAAGGTTAGATCTCCATTAGCATGACTAAGGCTTGCTGCCTGACCTTTGAGAACTAAGAGAAGAAACACTCCCTCACCCTCAGAATTCAACACACAAACATCCTCTGGGATTCAAGCTTCGAGGATCCAATTAAAGCAGGAGGTACAAAAGGAGCTTTTCATTAACTCTTAGAAATTGTTTTCTTCTTGGGATCCGCTCATGACAAAAATATCCCAAGGAGCTGGGACACACCTCTACTGCAATGGGGGCTCAAAAAAGGGAGAGACTTGCACAATGAGCAGAAATTCACCAGCTGGATGCTGTGAGGAAGAACGTTCCAGGCCTTTGCCAGGCTGGGGAAAGGCAGAACTGGAGCTAGGAGGGCTGACAGCAACAGTGAGGGTCATTTGCTCCTCTGGAACCTCAGCCCTGGCAGTGCAGAAGGGATGGTTCCCCCAGAAGTAATGTAACTGCGGAGAAACGTATTTTCTTTAATCTGGCCTTTTTTGGATGTTTTTCTTTTGACTCAAACTTGTCTCACCCAGCACCCTGACTCATCCACCTCCCTCACTCTTGCTTAATCATTAAGGCCTCAGGACAATGAAATTATGATCAGCATTCAGTAGTCTTAGGAAAAAGGTCCCGGTTTATTGACTACAAAGACAGAGTTTTTGATCCAACTAAAGGCAATATCTTGGCCTCAGTTGCATTTTAACTCCAGACCCAGGAAAGTGAAATGATCCCACTGAACAAATCCTTGTTCAGTCAGACAGGACTCCACGGCTGATATCAGGACCAAATGCAATAGTCAATTAGCACTTTAGCTAATTGATTAGCACCTAAGCTCCTTACCTTAGCACCAACCAATCAGTAGAGCCCACAACCCTAACTCCTTTAGTCACCAGGATTAATGATTTCTTTCCTCTATATAATCGGTCCCCTGGAAACCAGGGGGGAGCCAGGCCTTTGAGCATTAGCTCACCTGTGACTCTGGCCATGGTGCCACTACCTTAATTATCAAATCCTTACTTTCTTGGCTGCAAACTCCTATTTATGTCTCATTGGGCTTTGATGTGTGCAGACAAACGAACCCCTTCATTCTGCCAACAGCAGCCACACTTGCTCCAGGTTGGCTTTGGATATCTGCACACTCAAGTTAAAGAACTTGAGTTCCAGAATCCTGTATCCTATGCTTATCTAAAATCTCTGTGAAACCACCCTGTAAAGAAGCTGGAGCAAGGGTTTTCTGGTCCCCAGTGTTCTTGGCCTACCACGCCTTGGAGAGCCTCCACCTGTACATGGGACCCGAGTGGAAGAAGGGAACCCCTGACCGCTCAGCCACAGTCACCAAAGCCAGAGGATGGGAAATGCTAGTTACTGTGTGGGGGTTCAGAATGAGCCACCCCAACATGTGCCTTCGTGATAGGCAGATTAAAGGAAAATTTAGTGGTATTAAATTAAAGGAAAATTTATCTTCAGGCTCAAGAGAAACTTCTGCCCCCCGGGTAATAAAGATTTCTTAATTTGCCATATGTCTTTAGGACAATTTCCAGAAATTTTAATGGTTGGGATTGTTGACAAAATTTCTCAAATTGGTACAGTAAAAGGAAAGAGTTTATTCAGGTGAACAGTTTACAAAATAGGAAGCTGCATAACCAAAAATGTGCTCCAGTGAGACAAAAGGGAGGCTATATTTTATGGAAAAAGTTCCCGCCCAAGTTCCCAATTGGTTCAATGTTATGCAAATGAGGTTTCCAAATTCCCACACTTCTGACTAGTTGGAATCATGCAGCTCTCTTGAGTCTGTGTCATGTGTTCTGAGTGGTCTTTACAGAACAGTTCTGATTGGTTGGGTCACATCTCAGTCCACTGATTGATAGGTGAGACCAGGACTTCTCTGCAGTGGTTGACTCAGTCAGCGTAACTAAACAGGGTATAGTATAGGAAGCCAAGACTTCAAACTGAAGTTCTTCTTGGCATATAGAGTACATGAGGAGCCCTTGTCCACAAATGGCTGTTCTAATAATTACTTATAAAATTTGGGCCTTTAGTTGACCATGGGAAGTTCTTCTTAGCAGAGAAATTTCTTCTTGAGGTTGACATCAGATAAACCTTTCTTCACAGGGACCACTCTGAGGAGTGGGTCCATAAAGCTCCTCATGTTCTAAAAGTGGAACCCCCGACAATTTAAAGAGAGATTTTGAAGAAGATCAAAAAAATTCTCCTGGCTGTTGGGTAACGAATGGATCAAAGGGAGATCAGAGCATAAGCAGAAGATAAATAGAGTTAGAAGATAAATGGAGCTGCCCAAATGATACATAATGGTAACTAAATGGTGACGTGGAGATTGTGAAATGGAAAGGGAGCATATATACCTTGTGCTCATTATTGTAATCTCAGCACCTAGAGCATTAGAAGATATTCAATAAATATTTGCCGATGGAAAAATGAATGATGACTGCCAGCTTTCAGCTTGGGAATGAAATTTACACATTTTCAAGCTTTCCATCATTGACTTCTCTTTTACTCTGATTCTGGAAAGACTTGTTTTATTTGAAAGAAAAAGATGAAAAGTTATAGTAGGAATTCTGGTTATCAAGAAGCTTTTGAGTATGCTCAGATGGGTCATCTCATCTGAGGCGGAAGAGCTTCACAGAAGAGAATAGTCAGGGCCTCAAAGGATAATATTGGAAATGCTACAAAGGAAAGGAAAGGGGTGGGGAGTGGGGGTTGTGGGGGGCATGTCAGACTCTAATGACTATTTTTTTTTTTTGAAGAGGAAAGAAACGTTTTAATTAACAGAAAGCCCCTGGAATATTGGCTGCATTTATAATCCTCATAAATTTATCTTTGTCCTTTCCTCAGTGTCCTTAAATGTAAATTAAGGAGGTGAGTGATATGATCTGTGCAGATCCAGCCAGCTCTAACATTCCAAGAGCTGTGCACTCATAAATGGAAGCCTGCAAGGAATATATTATGAAAGAAACAAAATGCTCTTACTACCAGATGCTAAACTTGAACTAGGACCAATGCGTTTATTTGGAATATCATTTTTTTCTTTCTTACCCTTGACCTTCACACATGTGGAAGTATAGTTTAGAAGAAAACAGAAAAACATATGATTTTATTGAGCAAATAATCCTTATTTTGGTCATTGGCAGAGATTTTGAAAATTCAGCAATACCTTAATGAACAAGTACTTGTAAAATCTACTGCTTTTTTCCTATACTTGTTTGATTTCTAATAATAATTTCTATTCTCAATTGCATCTTAAACGTATTTTCAAAGCCAATGAATCCTTTGAAATCATATGGAATATATGGAATACAACATAGTAAATACACATATCCTCTAAGTAATGCCTGCAACTCAAGGAGGTTCCCTAAATCCCAAAGGCCCAGGGTTCCAGAACAAGTTTGTATTGTGATTTATAGTTTACAAAGGGCATTTTAAATCTTGTTTAACGCTTTCAACTCTGAGTGAAACAAAATTAGCCCCATCTTACAAATGAAGAAATTGGACCTAGATTACGGCTCATCTCTTTCCAGGAGGGTAAGAGAAAGCACAAAGGCTGTTCTCCCCACCCCCAAATCTTCTCAGTATTGGTTTTCCAAGGCAAGGTGGGGGGAAATCAAAGCCTAATCCTTCCCAAGACCGATTCCCTCAGAAGAGACCCCTTCATCCTAAAGAAGCTGGGGCACCAGAGCATTATTTTACCTCTCCTCCACCTCAGGGGATGCAAGAAATTTGCCTTGTTGCTAAGCCCTAATTCCAGGATGGACAGACTGAAAGTTGCAAAAAGTTACACTCAAATTTGCAGTCTGTATTCACATCATTAAGTTTAGTTGGCCCAAAATGTCGCAATTTCTGAATTTATTTTAAAATGGGGCCAAACTGGAAATGCCCTTGAGCACCTGACAGAATCCAATGTATGTCCTCTCTGGAGGAAAACACCTTTGTCCTAGGCCACAAAGGATCCCTCGTATAATTTTTCAAATATATGAACAGTACACAGTGAAAAATAATCAAGCATATAAGCAAGTTGCCATGAACGAGAATCTTTAAAAATAGTACAACAAATAGATATCACCAACAGACTTTCAGGTACTTCCGATGTCAGAAATATGAGGTCCAAGCTATATAACAATGATGCCCACTCTTCTTCTTTTAATAGCTGGGAAAATTAATGGTGAAAGTAATCTAGAATATTTGAAAAATGAAAAAATACCAAGAATGTCCATAATAAAAGTTAACCAAAATTAAGTACTTGGTAACAAATTAAATATAATTATATATAGAATAAATGAACTAAAACTAGGACAGAAAACACCAAGTATGGCACATAAGCGATAACTATATGGAAACTATGAGCATTAAAGATATAGATACATGGAGGATAGATACATGGAAGAGATGGTCTGATATGTACCATTGAAGATTCAGAAGAAAAAGATAAAAAGTTGTTTTGTCTCATATCTTATTTTTACCATAAAATTATTTAAACAAACAAGAAAGAAAAAAGTAAAGTATATTACTAAAACCCCACATACTTGTCACCCAGATTTCATGATTATCAAGATTTTGCCTCATTTTTTTTCATTTTCTGTCTATCTTTGTTGCTGTATTTTAAAGCCATTCCCAGAGTTTATATCATCTTGCCTGAGGCAATATTTGAATACTGAATGGCTGAGAATTTTCCAAAACCAATGAAAGATACCATCTACATAGATTCAAAACTTTCAACCATTCCTAAGCAGGATAAACAAAAAGAAATCCACATCTGGATACTTCATACAGAAACCACAGAATACCAAGACAAAGAGATAATCTGAAAAGCAACCAGGAGTTTACATAACTTGCTTGAGGCCATGTAGCTCATAAATTACAGTCAAGCCTCTTTTGGGGTCATTTAGTTCTGAACTCAACACCTTTCTTCAATACTACATTAAGCCTCTCTGCTATAAGCCCCTTGCTTAGGTACCATTCAGAAAGTTGGTCTATTTACATCCTCCTTCAGCACTGGGGCAATACGAATACATACCCTGTTCTGTTTTAACCTGAGCATTAATTCTAGGCAGGGGCTTTAGAGCTCCGTGACTTTGTGTCTTCATTTACATACGAGAAAACTGAGTCCCACGGGATGAGACAGGCTGAGGATCCCACTGCTAACATATCATTGCCAGGATAACCAGGAAGCTTATGTTTGTGATGGAAACTGCTAACTCAGGCCAGAAATTTCTGGAGAGAGCAGCTAGGGACAAGAAGAAATTTGTACAAGATGAGAAGAAATACTTCTTCTGATCAGAGAAGGTTGGGCTGTGTAGATATTTCTTCCTTTAATTTCCTAATGGGAAAAAGGAATTGGACATCCTTTAAGGCAAGCAGTCAGAAAAGTAAATAAATGCCTGGGAAGGTCAGAAGCCATCAGAGACTTGGTAGAGTGATTATTTGAACAAGCATGCAAGAAAAAAGCCACTAAGAGTGGAGGGTTAAAGGAGGCATGAGAGACGACAATAAAGTGACATTGAATTGCAGCCTAGTCCAGGCACTGTTAGAAAGTGTGAACTGTACAGGACATTGTAATCAAACCGTGTATGGAAGATCAGGATTCAATGACAGATGGGCTGATGAATCACCCAAAACGTACCAATATTTTAAAAAATAAATTTATTAAATATTTTTAGAAGATTTTACATACAATTTTCCATTTTTACTATAGGAATTTCAGAAAATATTGGAAAACATATAGAATAAAATTAAAAATAACAATCATTCAATATCACTGGTAATGTATTATTGTTTTCTCCTCATCATTCTTCCAAGCACTTAAATATGTTTTTACAACCATAACTGTGATAAATATCCTTATTCATAAATTTCTGAAAACAATTCTGTTTATTTTCTTTGGACATATTTCTAGAAGTGAGGCTATGAATATATAAAATAGAAGAGTTGTTAAGAGTCTGGGCTTCAGACAGCTTTATTTGAATACCGGTTCGCCTCTTCTGAGTTTAGGCTTATAACTATGGACTGACTACCTACATAACTTCTCTAGGTTTCAGTTGTCTTGTTCTGTAAAAAAAAAAAAATTAAAAACCACCAGTAAAAAAACGAGCCTACTTCAAAGGTTCATAATAAAAATGAAAAGAACAGAATGAATGTGCAGCTCCTAGGATGCACGCAGTAAGTGATTGATAAATCATTATTGTTGTCGTCTTTGGATAACGTGACTACAGAGGCTTTTCTGCCTCTTGTAACTTTTTCATAATTTTGTGCTTTTTTAAAATTAAAAAGCATCTATTGCTATTATTACAGAAAAACATTCCTCTTTACAAAAATGAGTGATACTTCTTTATTGGGAAATGAAGTCATATTTCCATGTCTTTGTTTTTCTATCTCTCTGCAGCACAAAAGACCCTTGGAATCTCTCTGGTTTTAAAAGACTTGTTGGGGAATAATAACAGTTGACATGTGTTGAGTGCTTACCAAATGCCAGGAACTTTGCCGTGGTGTGCCAAGGGCGGGACAGTAGTAGGAGTGACTGTCTCTGGTGTAATAGAAAATGCATTGTCTGTAAAGAATCCTTAAAAACAATCAAGTCTAGTCTGTCTGATTTTTATTATCATCATTTTTATTGCTTATCATGCTTTTATTATCATGCTTTTTGTTATCACAATTTTCAATAATGTCAGTGATAAACTGTTCTTCCCTAAAACATCTTTGGTTGGTCTACCTTCAAAATGATTGAGTTTTAATGATATGTACATTTAATACATTATATGTGTATATAAACTTATAGATGTATCAGTTTATTATATAATATGTATATGTACCACTTATACAATTCAATACTTCAAATGAGCAAATGTTTATTACTTATCTCTTAATAAATATTGTATTCTAAATGGAAGTTAATCCAGAGAACCCCTAGTTACATGGTCATGTGTAACCCTGGCACACGTGAACACAGTTTCATGGATTTGCTTCAAGAGCAAGTTCATAATGGTGAGCAATTGTTCAAAGTCACTGAAGGCATTGTTCATGTCTCCAGCTGCTGAGGTAGGACATATCCCTACACTTAACACAGTGAATTTAAATAAACCACAATAGCACAGTGGTTCTAAAGATGAAGAAAGAAAACTGAATTCATCTAATTCAATCATTCTATGTGACAATTTTTTTAAATTGAAATTTAAAACCTACAAGAGTAAACCTGCAAGGTGCAATTGTTTAGTAAGTGTATATTTCAGTTCAAATTGTGGAGGAAGAAAAATAACTTTCCCTTTACTCTCCTAGGTTCTTAGCTGAGACAGCGTATAATGCAAAGACAGATTAACAGGAGAAAAACAAACAAGTTCAATAAGATGTACGCCCCCGGTACACATGAGAGATATCCAGGAAAATGAGCAATTCTCTGAAATGGTGCGCCAAGCCACTGCCTTAAATCCCATCTGCTGCTAAAGACAAAAGAAAGACATCGAGGGTTGGGGATCCACTTTGGGGACTTTACCAGGAAAGCACAGTAAACAAAGGTATGGTTTTTATACAGATTTGTCAGTACCTTCTTCACTGATAAGAGTTTCTAGAAATTTGGTCATCCTCTCTTCCCAGTACAGTGAGAAAGGCAATACAGATGGAGATTTCCCTTGTACAATTGTCTCTTACACAGGGTAACTTCAACTTCAATTTCAGAGCTTGGCCTGTGCCTGCTGTTTCTTTAAAAATAATTAGATTAAATCCATTAATATGCCAAAGAGGTAATACATTCTGCTGCCCTTCAATACAAAATGTGCATTTAGTTCTTAAAAATTAAATGTATTCTTTTAAGTGATTAATTATTTTGAAACTAAACCATAATGCAAGAAAATGATTATTACTGAAAACAATTTTATCATCTGGAGGCGTTTAAAAATGATCTGTTCCGGGTGTCAAACATGACAGGTACACCATTTTTAACCTTGTAAAGCGCTATCCTTCAGTTAATGATCAGGATGCAATGTCACAGATGAGGACACAGGTGCTCAGAGGCTTACATAATATGCACAAGGTCCCACAGCTGGTAATCTGCTGAGCTGGTTATCAAACCTACACTTGTCTGTAGCCAGAGTCCAAGACCGAAACCAGAACATCGAGATGTCTGAGATGTAAACAAGAAAGCAAAGTAAGAAACAAAAGTTGTGGTGCTTCGGGCTTCTTTTGAAAAAGGAGTCTTGCTCCAGGGAAGCTCATTACTTTTGCCATGAACCCCGACTCTTACGGCTGTAAATTATCTCACCAACAGTCTCCCAGGGGCCTTCTGAAAGCGTTCACACACCTCCCCAGAGGAAACCATTTATTTTATTTTCCCAGGAGAAAAAAAAGCTCATTAAGCTTCTAAATAAGACTTCTTTTCCCTATTACCTGGTTGCTTTAATAGATGTTTAGTTTTTTCCTAAATAACATTAAAATAACATAGAGGAACTATTTTCAGAGTTTAGAAGAGGCTCTAATGATAAACCAAATGGGTTTTCTCAATAGGTTGACACCTGAAGGCATTGGTGGTCTCTCCATATTAATGTGCCTTGACATTTACTTCCTGGAGATTCCAACATTGACAGTGTTTTTAGATGCAAAACTGTTCTTAAGCCACAACTTTTAACTCAACTGTGACATTATGCTTTCCTTTTCCTAAAGTCACGATTGAGTTGTGCTTAGTAACACATGAAGAAAATTGCTGATATCAAGAAAAGAGGAGGGCCAGGGGTGGGAGGGTTGGCTGGGATGGGGGTAAAAGGCAGAAAACTGAACAACAATTAAAACTTAAAAAAAAGAAAAGAAAAGGACTGGTGACAGAATCAGTATTTCCTTGCTAGAAGTGTTGGGATCAGGTTACCAAGAAGTCTTTCCTGTGGCCAAATTTCAGCAAGAAGTTTGTGTCAAAGATCTCACCACAGAAGTACTTACATCCTAGGAAGGCACTTGTGTGAAAGAAAGAGGGGAAGGAAACAAACAATATAGAATTTAGAGTTAAACATTTGTTATGGGGATGTTACATATCATGAAAGTTCTCATAGTTTCTCGTTATAAAAGATTTTATTTACTTATTTTTAGAGAAAAGGGAGGAGGTAGAAACAGAGGGAGAGAAACATCCATGTGTGAGAGATACATGGATCTGTTGCCTCTCACATGCTCCCCCACTGGGGACCTGGCCCACAAGCCAGACATGTGCCCTGACTGGCAATCAAACCAGAGACCTTTCAGTTCGCAGGCTGGCACTCAATTCACTGAGCCACACCAGCCAAGGTAGGTTCTCACATTTTCATCTTCATAATGATCTAAATGAGTTTTATTCATCCCTACTTTATAGATGATGAAACTGTTCTTAGTACAGAGGCTAAGGGCCTTGCCCAAGGTCTCACAGCCAGTTGAGTGGCAAAATCAAGATGTAAACCCACCTGTTTCAAGTTCAGGGACGTTCCTACTGTGTGAAAGCTGCCTCCCACAACATGGCTGCTTCCATGCCCAAAATGGCAGGATGAAGTTACGAAAGAAGAAAATGCAATGGTTAGGAGCCTGGGCTCTAGAGTCAGACAGCTTGGGTCTAGACGCCCATCTTGCCACTGGATAGCTATGTGTTGGTGGGAAAATTATTACCTCATGAAGTGGGGATAGTGACACTCACCATATATTCCCTTTCTTCTACATTTCCTCCCCTTTACTGTTCGGCGAGGACACATGAACCATACTAGCTAATGAAACGCAAGTAAAAGAATGTGTGTCGTTTCTGGACTGAACAAGTGCAAAATCCTTGGCTAATTATACACTTTTCTTATTCTCTCTGAGAAGTTGAAGGACCTCAAGTTATATAAGCTGCAGCTAAAACATCTTGAATGACAAAAGATATTGAACGACTATATGGAGCCGATACTACCGTCCCACCTCCCTCCAGCCAGTTCAACTCTTGTCTGACACACACTGTGAAGGAGAAATAAGCCTCTGTTCTATTAAAACCACTTAGAGTTGAGGATAAATTTGCTGTAGCAGCAATTTTGTTACATCTCATTTCCCTAATCTCTAAAATAGTGACAAAAATGTTTGCTTAATAGAATTATTGTGAGGATAAAGTGAGAATTTTTATTGGCTACGCCTGAATATATTGTCAGACTAGCAAAAGGCAAAAGGAAAGAGTTGAATATATGGCAATCTTGGTGAATCATTGCCTGTTTTCTCCAAAAATAAAGGAGAATGGAGCACATGATCTTCAAAAGTTCTTGGCTACCAACTGTAGTGTTCTGTAACTTCTCACCTCCAGATTTCTCTTCGATCTCTAACCTTGGTTTTTCAATCATTTGACCCAAAGTTACTGGTGACAATTTCTGTGTCTAGCACTGTGTTAGGAGCTGACCTCAAAGGTGAGTCATAAGAGGGGTCAGTATGGATTTTCTCTAAATCCAAAATGAAAATGGGCTATACATTCTCTGGGAACGGAGAGACGACGGTCTGGAGAACCTTGGCAAAGCCTCTCTCCTACTTTTGAAGAAGCCATAAATGAAACTCTATAGGAGGGAACCNAACTAAAAGAATGTGTGTCATTTCTGGACTGAACAAGTGCAAAATCCTTGGCTAATTATATACTTTTCTTATTCTCTCTGAGAAGTTGAAGGACCTCAAGTTATATAAGCTGCAGCTAAAACATCTTGAATGACAAAAGATATTGAACGACTATATGGAGCCGATACTACCGTCCCACCTCCCTCCAGCCAGTTCGACTCTTGTCTGACACACACTGTGAAGGAGAAATAAGCCTCTGTTCTATTAAAACCACTTAGAGTTGAGGATAAATTTGCTGTAGCAGCAATTTTGTTACATCTCATTTCCCTAATCTCTAAAATAGTGACAAAAATGTTTGCTTAATAGAATTATTGTGAGGATAAAGTGAGAATTTTTATTGGCTACGCCTGAATATATTTTCAAACTAGCAAAAGGCAAAAGGAAAGAGTTGAATATATGGCAGTCTTGGTGAATCATTGCCTGTTTTCTCCAAAAATAAAGGAGAATGGAGCACATGATTTTCAAAAGTTCTTGGCTACCAACTGCAATGTTCTGTTACTTCTCACCTCCAGATTTCTCTTTGATCTCTAACCTTCGTTTTTCAATCATTTGACCCAAAGTTACTGGTGACAAATTCTGTGTCGAACACTGTGTTAGGAGCTGACCTCAAAGGCGAGTCATAAGAGGGGTCAGTATGGATTTTCTCTAAATCCAAAATGAAAATGGGCTATACATTCTCTGGGAACAGAGAGACGACGGTCTGGAGAACCTTGGCAAAGCCTCTCTCCTACTTTTGAAGAAGCCATAAATGAAACTATAGGAGGGAACCTAGAGAGGCTGGTGATAGCTCTGGAGATGGCCCTTGGCGGGTGGGGAGGGGGGAACAACATGTCATTTTTACTTCAGTACTCTTTTTAAATGTCTTTTTACATCCCTGTAACTAGCTGAGGGGGAGTAAGGGAGCAAAGCTGTCAGACCAGCAACATCTTAATTATGGAGATTAGAAATATTTTATGCAATCGACACAGCCTCTACTAAATTACACAGGATCAGGGAAAATGACTCTCTCTGGTGCCAATGAGAAAGGAGCTCTGAGAAAAAGAGCAGGTGGATTTTGACAGTTTGTCCAATAAAATGACAACAGTTGTGTGTGGCGGGGGGGGGCACTTTAAAAACCAGGTTAATGCTACAATTTTTATAGCTTGAAACAAATCTCTTAACGGGAGTTGAGGGAAGTTGGACATGACTGTAGCTAAGCCTCAAATTGCTAGTCCAGTCAGAACTCACAGCCTCCCCTCCCACTTCCCTTCATTTTGCTCGGTATCACCACCCTAGGAAACAGCCTATTGGAGTGCTTGGGGACTGAGTGAGTGGATGGTTGGTTAATGGGGCTTGATTCCCAGGTAATCTATGTCCTTCACTCAGTTGGGGAAATATCAGTTAGTAACCCCAAAGTGGTCCCTTGGTATTCTCAAAAAGTTCAATTACCTCCCATGGCCTAGTAATTTCCTGCCAGGCATAGGAGCATCTGGTCCTATACGGATTGAGGCCTACTGAGAGCATCCTGAAGAATGAACACTTTCAGCAGAATATGGAAGACTGCCATGCATCACACTGAGACATCATTTTTGTGAATTGAGCTGCAGAGTTGATGAGTGGGGGCAACAGCTTTAGTACCTACTGTTTTGATATTTAATCTCTCCTTCCTCTAGACCGCCCTGTAATATATCATTGTGGTAATTTTTTTAAAGCAAAAAGCTCCCTTTATTACCTCTTTGCTCCAAATCCTCTGCTCTTCTTGTGTGTAGAAAATGCGAGGTCCAAGGCCTATGGGTGCCGAGGATAGTGCGGATGGGAGAAGATGGTTGCTGTCAGAAGAGACTTCAGAGGGAGCTGGGTACTCTGGCAAACCGGAGAGCTCGCGTCATGGCAAGATCTCCCATCCCACATGTTCTTTCTACAATGTGACATTGACCTCTCTTCCACTGGGCACAACTGGATTGGCATCTATGGTCCCTTCCCTGGAATCGGGGTGGGTTGGGGGATGGGCTGTGGATATAGCAAAAGTTATGTCATCTGCTTTCTGAGGCTGGGTTATAGAAGGTAATGCAGTGCCAGCCTGGGCCTTTTGGAACCCGGTCACTGTGCCGCCAGGAAGCCCAGGTCCCAACAGCAAGGCTCTGTGTAAGTGTTCTGGACAACAGCCAACAGCCAGCATCTGTCACCAGGCATGGGAGTGAGGAAACTTGGAGGCAACTCCTGCTCCATCCGCTGACGACCGGCACGCGAGAGCCCCCGAGGGAGACTGCCAACCTCCTTGAGCCTACTCAGTCCCCAGAACTGTGGGAGACGAAGTATAATCGCTGTTCTAAGTCGAGTGTTAGTTTGATTTGTGATGCAAGAACAGGTAACTGGAGGACCCAACAGATCTCATTCATTTCTAAGACCACCTCTTTTCTTAAGTCATTTTACGCCTGAGACTCCACCCATCCCCCCCACATCTTCATTTATCAAAAACCTACCTGTTGTTTAAGGACAAGCTCAATGCTGCTTCCTTCCTGAAACCTTTCCTGGTCATCACACGGAATGGTGATCTGTTCTTTCTCTGTACTCTGGACACTTTGCATAATGTCACTATGATTAGTAAGTCATTTGGGAGGACTCCCTTCCCCCTACTGTCATTTTATAAAAGTATTTTAATATGGTTTAAAAAACAGTACAGGGTTTTGTCAAAACTACAAACAATATAGAAGTCTATTAATTCAGAAACTGTCTCCAGTCCATCTTGTTCTCTCGCACTCCAAGTTACCCCCATCTCCTCTCCGAAGGCAACTGCTCTAACGCAGTGGTATGTGTTCCTCAAAACCTCTTCTACACACACACACAATTCATATACACAGGATTCCATCTCAATACTGTTCTGTAAAGGGCTTTTTTTCCAGTCACAGGTGTATTGTAGTTACCTTTCTATGTCAATTAACACCAATTGACCTTATACTTCTTAACAGCTATACAGTATTTCCTATTATTTAACCAACATTTTATTTTTAGAAATTTAGGTTTTTCCCCATTTTTCCTTATTGAAAACAAGACTGCATTGCTGTTGGATACATAGCTAAAGGAAGAATTGCAGTGGTTAATGAAATGTACCTTTTAATTTTTGCTATACATTCTTAAATTCCTTTTCAGAAAGAGGTACTTATATGCCCATCAATAGTGTATGAATGAGAACACTGTGATGTTCTCTGACACTGAGTAATATCAAGATTTGACATCTTTGCCAACTACTTAGATGAGGAATGAAAGCTCCTGATTTTTTAACTTACAGTTTTGTTATTAGTGAGGTTGAGCAGCATTTCATATTTTATGAGTCCTTGTATTTCTTTCATTGTGTAGTTTGTCTGCTATGTTCTTTACCCATTTTTCTATGAAATTTTTAGTTTCAGGGGTTTTTTATAGGAGATTTTTTAATATTATGGATAATTAATGTCTTAGTGCACAGGTTGTTATAATAAAAGACCAGAGACTGGGTGGCTTATAAACAACATCAATGTATTTCTTACAGTTCTAGAGGTTGCAAGTCCAAGGTCAGGGTCCCAGCATGCTTGAGTTCTGGTGAAGGCCCTCTCCTGGTTGCAGACTGCTGACTCCTCACTGTGTCCTCACGTGGTGGAAAAAACATCCAACCAGAAAAGAATGAAGAAATAAGAACTCAGGCCCTGGCTGGCGTAGCTCAGTGGATTGAGCGCGGGCCTGCGAACCAGACGATCGTGGTTCGATTCCCAGTCAGGGCACATGCCTGGGTTGCAGGCCAGTTCATTGCAGGCTAACTACCAGCAGGGGACACACAAAAGGCAACCATACATTGATGTTTCTCTCCCTCTCTCCTTCCCCTCTAAAGATAAATAAAAGAAATAAAATCTTTAAAAAAAAAGAAATAAGAATTCAAAAAAACGAGGAGAGGCTTAGGAACCTCCAGCACATCTTTAAATGTTCCAACATCTGAATCATAGGGGTACCAGAAGGAAAAGAGGAAGAGTAAGAAATTGAAAACTTATTTGAACAGATAGTGGAGAACCCCCCAATCTGGTAAATGAAATAGACCTCCAGGAAGTCCAGGAAGCTCAAAGAAGTTGGACCCAAGGAGGAACACACCAAGTCACATCAGAATTACATTAGCCAAGATTAAAGGCAAGGAGAGAATCTTAAAAGCAGCAAGAGAAAAGGATACAGTTACCTACAAAGGTGTTTCCATCAGACTGTTGGCTGATTTCTCAAAAGAGACCTTGCAGGCAAGAAGGGGCTGGCAAGAAGTATTCCAAGTCATGAAAGGCAAGGACCTACATCCAAGATTGCTCTATCCAGCAAAGCTTTCATTTAGAATGGAAGGGCAGATAAAGTGCTTCTCAGATAAGGTCAAGTTCAAGGAGTTCATCATCACCCAGCCCTTATTATATGAAATGTTAAAGGGACTTATCTAAGAAAAAGAAGATAAAAAATATGAACAGTAAAATGACAGCAAACTCACAATCATTAACAACCACACCTAAAACAAAAACAAAAGCAAACTAAGCAAACAACTAGAACAGGAACAGAACCACAGAAATGGAGATTACATGGAGGGTTATCAACAGGGGAGTGGGATGGGGAGAGAGAGGGAAAAGGTACAAAGAATAAGTCGTACAAATGGTAGGTAGAAAATGGAAGGGGAGAGGGTAAGAATACTATAGGAAATGTAGAAGCCAAAGAACTTACAGGTATGACCCATGGAACTGAAAACTAAAGCGGGGGAATGTGGGTGGGAGGGGGTACAGGGTAGTGAAGGGGGAAAATGGGACAGCTGTAATAGCATAATCATTAAATATATTTTTTAAAGGTTTAATGTAATTAATCTTATTTGTCTCACTAGAGGGAGTAGTGTTTTCCAAAGTAAAGTCTTCTATATTTCCAATATTATATAAATAAATGTATGTTATTTCAGATGTTTTATAGAAAAAGCCAAACATTTAAAAAAGCAGTTATTAAATATTTTAGATAACCTTTTCTTTGAGACATTCTTAGCAAGGAATCTAAATTCTTAGGAACTTGATAAAATTCATTTATTTCTTGAAGAAATATTCATGACACATTCGTGGATACCAATCTCTTTTCTAGGCTTTTGATCACGATGGGATTTGTCTAATGGAGGTAAGAATATAAGGGGTAACAGGCCAAAAAACATCACATAGCATTTTCATAGATAAAATGGGTCAATCTCTGTGGACCTCTGAGCTTATTTAGTGTGTGGGATTATTTCTCTCATTACATTTAATCTTTGCTCTAATTCTTTTTCTAAGATTTTATTTATTTATTTTTAGAGAGAGGGGAAGGAGGAAAGAAAGAGAAGGAGAGAAACATGAATGTGTGATTTTTCTCTTTCACACCCCTGCTGGGGACCTAGCACACAACCCAGTCATGTGCCCTGACTGGGAATCGAACCAGTCACTCTTTGTTTCAGAGGCTAGCACTCAGTTCACTGAGCCACACCAGCTGGGGCCTTTGCTCTAATTCTTGATTTAAATGTCTTTCCATTTCACTAAAATGGAAACCACTTAAGGGCAAGGAATCTACCTCATTCATCTCGGAATCCCAGGTATCTGGCCAGGTAGCTGGCTCATTATAGTGGCTCAGTAACTTTCTCTGCATTATAAACGGCCTCTTTCCTTCACAAATGAATATTCCTAGTCCTGCCTCCTTTTCCTTCCTTCGTCACCCTACCACCCCAAAATAAAAACCAACACTAATTTTATGTTGAAAACGGCTCAAATCCCCAAAGGCTGATGTTTGCATACGTGCTACTCGATCAAACACACTTATATTTTAAAAAAGATTGAATAGCTACAGATAAAAAATGTCATTCAGAAAAGCAGTAGGAGAATGCTATACCCTTCTAGAGACAAATTCTCAGAAAGTATTTTTAGAGAATTTACAAGTCTTCTGAACTTGTAATGAAAATCTAAGTGAAACCATCAACGAAAGCTAGAGTTATTCATTAACCCTGGAGAAACATCAGCTTACAAGTGTGGGCAGAAACAAAGTTGCAGAGCTAAGGATTTACGATTCTCACCAGAGTCTTGCTGGGAACAATATTGTCTTGTTCTGTTACACGCCTGAGTTCAGGGAAGCTCTTCTTAGGGGTTTCTAACTGCAGGGCTTAACTGGGTGGTTGAGATACATTTCCATCTTCTAGAATAGAGACCTGCTCTCGCCTCTCTGGAAATGAATGAACAGTCACAGCCCTTGGTTAGAATTAGTTTTCGCTTTTGGAGCATTTCCCAAGGGTGATATGTGAATGCTTGAAGGAGGAAGTTGTGAGGCTGATCTGGAAGCTGGGGCTCTGCTGAGGTAAATGTGCTCTCGTGGGATGTGGCTGTAAGCACAGTATGTGCTAAAATGTAAATAACACAGCAGGAGCACCAAACGCCCTCCCTACCCCATCCTTTTTTTAAATTGGAGGACTATTCTGAGCAGTTACAGACATACATATATAGATGCATTTATATTTATGTTACATAAAAACCTGAAGTCATGTGAACAATGAGTCAGGCTTTATTACTATCATCAGAAAGACCATTATGGCAATTTTTCCCTCCATCCCCTCACCCGGCCCCCCATGAGTGACCAGCACCAAGCCCTCCATCAGAAGCTGGAAATCCTGGAATCCACATGGCCAATTATGTAATACGAGACCACTGGGAAGCATTTCTGGTTGGCTCAGCTGGTGATCCGCTTTCACTCTGCAGCAGGAAGATTGATAGACCTTATAATTTTATCCTGGTTAGTGCAGATGCTGTTCTTACATAAGTTTTTATTTAAACACACACACACACACACACACACACACACACACACACACTTTTTCTCAAAAGAAAAACAAATCTAAGCCTTTCCCAAATCATTTGCCTTGACGATAGACACCTCTGGGTGGTGTGATCAGTACCCTGATCACTGCTTAAAAAAAAAAAAAACACCTCGAGATTTCCAAATTCGCAGTAGTTTAATTTCAGGGAATGCTGTGTGTGCTTGTTTACCAGAACAAATGAAAAGGAACAGTAATTTGGCCCCCTTTAAATCACTCCTTTTATGAGGCTTCTTTGGATACGAGGGAGGATGGGAAAGAGACTCGTTCTTAGAAGGTACAGACTATAAATTCAGGAGGGTTTCTCTCGTGCTAATGATGAGGTATAATTTTAAAACATTACATTCATATGCATATATGGTACACACATACATAATTTGTATATTTGCAAGGCACCATTATAGAACCTTTGAACTAAGCTGGAGTTCAGATCACTTTAGCACAATGTAATATGTTCCCTTTCCATTATGTTCACCCAGCATCCATGTTTTGGAAAGAGACCTTCAAAAAAGTTAAGTACACTTCTTTTCTGAAGAACTGCCACAGTCTGTTCCATATTTATCTACTTCTGCAGTTTTAATTACAAAATAAGCACTAGCTATTACAAGGAATAACTACAGCAGCCAAAAAGATTTTTATAATCTGAGAGAAACACTCCCATATTGACTCCGCTAAGAGAAACAACTCCTCTCTCCTTGATTATAAAGAAGGAAGACAGATGGCTTCTTGTTTAAGACTCTAATTTTACTTTCAGCCTCCTCCCTCAGTTAAAAACAAGATGTACTTTGAGGCTTTGAGGGAAAATTTCAAGGGAATGTTTTTTATTCCTGGCTGTATTGAATAATTCAACAAACATTTGAGATTGCTAAGGGAGATACAAAGGAGAAAATGTTTCCCCTTGTTCTCAGGGAGTTTGCAATCTAATTGTGCAGAATCTGGACTTGAGTCATTGAAGTTTTGTTGTTTCGCCTCTATTTAATGACCTAATGTTACTGGTAACACGCACCGAGGATCCACCACCCCAGCAGTATAATGGACTCTCCAATCAAATTGAAAGAAAACGTAGGGAGAATGCAGAGGAAAAATTAATGACCTCAAGCAGGACTTCTTGAGTGCTTACTGATGTTATTTAATCTTGACAGTCTTTCGAGGTCATCCCTGTTATTCGTGTTTCACAGAGGAGGAGGAGGAAGTTAAGTGATTCATCCAGTCATAGACCTAGGAATGATACTGGAACACACCAGATAGGAATTCTTCCACGGCCTTTTCTTTGGCTGTCCCCAGGTTCCTATTTTTATTTGCTTGGGTTCCCTTTCCAGAGCGCATTAAAGCCAACTTACTTCTGTGCTATTCCCCTCCCCCACCCCCGCCCCCTCCAGTGGACTTTTGGTACTCCTTAAAACTTGCTGTCTTTTATGGTCATGCCTTCTAGAGTCTCATTCCCTCGTATTTTTGCAAATTAACTTTTTTTTTTCTGTTTTAACTGATTCTGTCTTTGAGACATTCTTTGACAGGATGAAGCATAAAAGGCTTATAACAGTGCTTGGTATCGATGGTCCTCTTATTATTAACCACAATCTTTAGTTTTATTCCTGCCATCTAATAACTCTTCGCATCTCATACTATTTCCCAAGGACTCCTTTGGGGCTGCAAATTTCTTGAAGGTAGTGACCAGGTCTGTTATAGCTTGTTGCCACCCTACAGGAACAACAGGGACTCGTAAGAGAGCAGAAGCTTGTCTCTTTTGTTCACCTCTTTACCTACAAGTTACTGGAACTTAGTATGTCCTCTGCAAATTTCAAAAATATGCATGAATTAATACTCGCTTATTGTGGACTATCGTCTTTATAAGAAAACTTAGTTCCGATCCAATACTGCTCTGCGTTGAGAGACCTGGAGAACTTTATGTCTTTATAACAATTTTGACCTTGGGGGTGCACCTCATTAGGCTCTTGGTCCCCTTCAAGGCCCAGTTTTCACAACAGAAAAATGGGGCCGGTAGCAACAGATGCTTGTTTCTCCTGGCATTCTATCACATATTCCTTCTTCGTGGAAGGTTTATTGTGTACCCTTTCCTCTGGATAAAAAGCTGCCGTCGGAAGCCATCGGGGACCTCGCGTTGCGCTCCTAGCGGGGACAGAGAGCAACTCCGCGTGCCTCGCCTGTGTCCCCCGGGTCCGGAAACAACCCGGCCCCATTTACGCCGAGAGCCTGCCCAGCCCTCGGGCGCCTCAGCCCCGGCGCCCCTCTCGCCCCGAGTGGGCTCTGCCTCGGTGCCACCGCTAAATGGGATCGGCACCGCGCAGGCTCCGACGCGCGCCAAAGGGCCCGGCCTCGTTTTGGCCGCCGCCGCTCGGCCGCCCGCGCGGCGCTGCACTGGGGGCGGGGAGTCTGATGGGAGACGCGCGAGGCGCTGAGGAGGCGGCGGCCCGGGAGAGGGAGCGGGAGAGGGACTGGGCGCGGGAGGCGGGAGGCGGGGGACAGGGGGAGGCGCCGCCGCCGCCCGCCCCTTTCCGCCGGAGAGCAGCTGCAGCAGCAGGAGCCGAGCCGGAGCCGCGCAGCCGCCGCCGCCGCCGCCGTGGGATGTGGCCGGCGTCCACCTCGAGCCGCGCCACCTCTTGAGTACCCGCCGCCGTCCGACCCGCTGCCGCCGCCGCCGAGCCGTGCGGGGCCAGGCCGCGCCCTCCCCGGGCGCCCGCCGGCTCGCATGCCGAGGGGCTCCGGGGCGTAGCTGCGCGCCCGGCGCCGCCTCCGGGCTCCCCCGGCCCCGCCATGGGCTGCTGCAGCTCCGCCTCCTCCGCCGCGCAGGTGAGGGGCTCCCGCCTCCCGGCCGCCCGCCGGGATGCCTCCCCCGCGCCGCCGCGGCGCCCGCAGCCTCCCGCGGTCTGCGTTGCTCCCTTCAGCCCACCTGCACTCCGGAGCCCCGAGCTCTCCCGCGCGCCCGTCCCGCTGACGCCCCCGGCGGGCTCCGGGGCTGCTAGCCCGCAGGGCGCCCTCAGCCCCCGGTCTCCCCTTCCCCGCTGGGCCTCCTCCTCCCAGTCACACCTGGGCGGCCCGCCCCGCCCGCCTGCAGGTAGAGGCTGCACTGGCGCTTCCTCTCTGCCCCAGGTGGCAGCCCCCTTCCCTCGTCTTCCGGGCCTGGCTGCTCTGCGCCCAGCTCGGTGGCATCTCCTCTCTCCCCGCCCGCCGACTCTTGTCTGTGCTCCCCGGAGGAGTGCCCCCAGCAGGGGCTCTTCACCCTTCTTCCACCTTTTCTCAGTTTCTGCTCGATTAGATGTCCCTTTTCTCCTGCTCGCCGCCCCCGAGACGGGTTCAGGTGTTTAGGCTGGTCCGGAGCCTTTCCACGGCCCACTTCCCAGATCCCGCGCGCCCGTCTCCCACCGCATCCCTCCGTGGTGCCTTGACCCCGGGCCCCGCGGCCTCTGTGCACACCGAGGCCCCTGCGGGAGCGCCGGAACTGGGCAGGGAAGGAGATTGGGCACCTGGTGGGTGACGGGAGCGTTATGGAAACTCCCTCTTTGTTGCCAGTGTAACAGGAGGAAGAGGTACCGAATTTAGTTTTCTGTGGGCACTGGCTGAGTCTTGTCGCCGAGGGCTGAGATGCAGAGATTTCTCCTAGCTTCTACCCTGCCCCCATCCAAATTTTGCCAACCTCCCTCTCTTCTTGCGGATCGGAGCCCTTAACCTGGGTGGAAATGTTTAGACGACTGTGTAAAGATCAAATGTAATGAGACTTGACTGCTAGCCACTAATAACTGAGAGGACCTGTTTGTAAATTACCCAATTTAGTGGATTAGTGAGTGTATTTACAAATACGATAAAAAGCAATCAGGGATACTGCATCAAACTGTCTGGTGGGGGTGCGTGAAAAATAGGCTCTGACAACGCCTGGGATGTAATCTCACAGTTTCATTAGCGCAGAATTTTACTGTGGTTTGATTTGTTTGTTTTAGGGGGAGACAAGGGCTCTTGTTTTTAGAAATAAAGGCTGGTCGGTTCTTAGTGAAGAGAAATTCTAGTTTGGGGAAAAAAATTCCTCCAGAGATCTAGCATCTGTGATAATGCCAGAGTGTTCTGCTGCTGCTAAATGACTATATATAACTCAGTTTTAAATAACCTGCATAGTTGTTCTCAAAATCTGAGATCTGTTAGAAAATGACTAGAATTGCAGATGAATGGAGGACACGTATGCCTTATCAAGTATCCATCCTGTTTTTCCAGTTCTTTTCTTTCTTTTTCTTCCTCTTCTTTCCTTCCCCTTCCTCCCTCCCTCCCTTCCTTCCTCCCTCCCTTCCTTCCTTCCTTCCTTCCATCCTTCCTTTCTTCCTTCCTTCTGTGTTTGCTTATCCGTAGCCCCCCCCCAACACTAGGCTGATTGGTTTAGTTAAACCTTCTCATTTTGTTAAAATAACAAAGAAAAACTATATGTAATGGGAGACCATGGTTTTCATATTAATAAATAAAGGTGTAAAATTACACAATACCTTTCAACTGGGTGGGGATTTTTGGACGGAGGGGGAATCGAGTTGGGTGTTATTCATCAGATATTTACTTAAATGTTATTGTCACCAAAAAGGTATCTTTTATATTTCCTTCCTTTTAGGAACTGGGTAACGTTACATCCTCTTATGATGGCAAAATACCTTAAAGACAGGAAAGTATTAATAGTTTATGGATAGCTTGCTCGGTCCCTGAACAGTTAAATTAGGGAGGGATGGATGCTCCACCAAAGCAGCCGTAATAACAAGTAGTGAGTGAGTCTTGGCGTTTGTCTAGCTTCCTATCAGACTTTTCAGAATGCTGTCACATGCATTCGCTTTGCTTTTTCCTCCTCCCGGAGACCTGTTTCCTTAAAGCCATGTTCTGCAGACAAGACACATGTCATGCACCCCAAGGGGTGCAGTTTTTTTCTGTGAATTCCTATAACCAACCAGCCCCTGTCACATGCCTTTAAGTTCAGCTTTAGGGACTTGTTTTGTTCAGTGGAGCATAGAGGAGCAGGTTTTGTGCCAGAGAGACCATTTTTCCCCCTTATTTGAGATTTTGGCATCATTCTTCATTTGTGAAATATTACCAGTCTGCTGACTTTTTAACGCTCCTTTCAGGAGCATCACCAGCTTTAGAATAATACTGCATCTGAACAAAATAGGGAGGCAAGATGAAATCTTCTCAATTTGCCACCTCCACACCACTTAGAACCTCTCTGAGAAGCCTCTATTATATTCTCAGGCAGAATGTTTCTTTCATCCCCTCTGCTGGATTGTAAGCTGCTTGAGTAGAGGAATTACTTTTGTTTTCTCTATTTTTGTATCCACTGCAGTGCCTTCTGTACCTTGTACATAATAGTTGCTCAGCAATAGTTGCTCCGTCAATGAACAGAACTATATACACAGATTTGAACATCTAGCCGCCAAGTAACATTGAATATGAATTCAGCCCTGACCCAAGTGTTGGTTGTTTTGCTTTCATGGGCTGGTAGACTCATTCATCCAGGCATCCTTTTCTAGGCTCAGATATGAACTGTTTAACTTGAAATTCACCTTTGCTTAGTGGTAGTATCAGTTGGCAAAATTGAGCAGGTTTTTCCGTTTCTCCCGGGTGTTTTGCTCAATGCTTATATTTCTGTCGGAACAGTGGTTGTACCATCTTGAAAGAGCTTGTCTGCAAACTCTAATGACAACCTGGGAGGCACATCAAAGCACTGCTTTGAAGGAATCTGCATTTCAACTTAGCTTTTCTCAGTGGTATTGTCAACAAAGGTAAAGCCCTGGCAGGTTTTATCAATGTAAATATGGCGTGGTTTTTTTTTCTAGTAGAGATTCACTTTTGAAATAGATTTATTTTTGCTCATCTCTTGCTTTGTTTTAGACTCTCTTAAGAGAGGTTATGGTCTTCCAAACTGTTTAATCTTTTGTAGTCTGTCCTGGTATTTTCATATTCTTAGCAGTATCTAGATATCATAGTTTGTCACCCAAATAATTATCCTATTTTCAGATTTAGATGAAAGGAAATTGTTACATTCTTTACTAACATGTATTTCATTGCTGAAGGAGTGAATTCTTGGCAAAATAATTTGTGCTGTATTGAGTATGTACACCTAAGAATCTTAAGTGTGTCTAATAAGTCAGGGCTCTTTTTTAAAAGATTTTTAAAATTTATTTTAGATAGAAGGGACGGGATGGAGAAAGAGAGGGAGAGAAACATCAGTGTGTGGTTATGTCTCACGTGGCCCCCACTGGGGACCTAGCAACCCAGGCATGTGCCCTGACTGGGAATCGAACCTTGACCCTTTGGTTCAAAGCTCACACGCAATCCACTGAGCCACACCAGCCAGGGCTAATAAGTCAGGGCTCTTATAAGACTCTTAATTATGTTTTGTTTTCTTTTTAGTGACCATTGCAAGTTGTTTGGTAATATTAATATTTGCTCAAAACAAGCCAACATATGATAGTTTTGACCTAAAAGTCTCTTTGAAGTGAATGTAAAAGTGAGGTAGTCTTCTTGTGTTTTTTTTTTCTCAACACTGATCCTCCCCAAGACTCCTAAAATGTATTCCCAACTTTCCATAATTCACTTGTTCTGTTATAACCTGATATAATTTCTACTCCTATAATGTTAAACTTCAAAGTTCACTTGTAAATCTTCAGATTTATTAAATGTTCTTTCCCATTGACAAACCAGTTGGACTGAAGGAAGCTTTTGAAAGATTACTTAGCACATTGCCCTGAGTCCTGGTTGTTAATGGCTAGATTATTATTTCTCACAGCAGTGCTTGGAGGCCAGGAAATTCTGCAAGTATTCTGAAGTCCTGTGTCCTTCAGTTCTCACCTTAGAAATTGTTGGAAAGGTGGAGGACAACCTTTCTGATTGAACAAACTGCCCCTATCTGTCTGACTTTCGGAGAAATTGGACTTGTCTACTGTCTTGCCCCGTGGTATTCACACTGAGAGCTATACATTTAACTCTCTCTTTAAAGCTTTCGTATCTTGTCTTGGGAGTAATGAAGAACAATCAAGTGGTTCAAAAATACTGGTTAACTTTTGCGTAGGCTAACCGTTCCTTAATAGATTTTTAATAAAACTGTAGTCTTCCATCTGCTTTGTGGAATTTGAAGTCAGATGATCAAAATGAAATTGGAAGAGTGTGGCTGGAATTACCAGCAGAAACTAAGTTTTTCCCTTAAAGTACGTCCAGCAGAGTAGATCTGTGCTAACTGAACGACAAGTCATAGTACGAAGACAATTTTGTTTGTTTTTTTACTTCTTCAGAATCTGCTGGTAGCAGAGAAGATCAACCCTCAAAATATGTAAATGAAAGGTAGTGTTAAACTTGTCTGGATGTACAAATGCATTGCTGTTTTTCACAGCCATTTTCATATTTTAATTTCTACAGTAACTCTGAAGTTGATTTTACTTCCATTTTTATGGCTAAGGAAATTGAGATTCAGAAATTGGGAGACTTGGCTGAAGTCACACAGCTTCTGAGTGGCCCAAACCTCAACTCAGGCCTTCTGAATCTGAGTACTGGGCCCCCCTTTGTGTTCACATGCCTGCTTCCCAGATACTACATTGCAGCTCACTTTATCTTTAGAGAAGGTCCACTCAGTAAAATTTTGGATGAAGGAACTTCCAAATTAAAGGTATGCAACTATTGTGAACTTTATTGTGAACCTCTGCAGTTACTACCTAGGGAGCAACACAGTAAATGTTGTTTAGTTAGAATGTTCCCAGGCTTAACAAATACTATCAAATACTCTTTGATGTGTTAATTCTATCCTTAAAAATGTTATTGACTGGGGAAGATGATTATTTATAAAAATATAGTCTATATTCTGCTATTGGGGATTGGTTAATAGCTGTTTTCTGTTGCCACCCCCTCGACACCAAGGGGGAAAATATTTTAATTTGATAATTTTGGCTCAGATTTTTGGAATTCTGGGTGGTATTAGAGAAGAACTTGCCCTGCTACCTCACTTTTCTGTTGAGCTAAAGTAGAATTTAAGAGATATGAAGTAGTTGAGGCAGAGAGCTAGGTACCTTATGAGGTAGCAAGTACTAGAAACCTGGTTACTGTCTTACTCTTGATTTTTCTGTAGTACTGTTAAGTGTTAATGTCTTAGGCCTTCTCATCTTTGCAATTCTGGCTCCACATTGGCAACACTTGGAAACTCTAAAAACACTGATGCCGATGTCCCACTCCCAGAGGTTCTCCTTTCATTGTCCAGGAGTGCTGCCTGGGCATCAGAGGTTTTTTAAGTTCCCCTGCTGTAGAAACTGGACACCTGAATCACGTAGGGAGCTTGCCTTTCATTAGCTCCTATCTAGTCATGGCATCTCGCCTCTTTAACCCGAACACCACGGCCAGCGCTCTAGTCCAAGCCTCTGTCCTCTCTGGCCAGAACCTTGCTTACAGATCTCCCTCTATTCATTCATGCTCCCTTCTAATTTTTCTTTATACTGCTGTCTTAGTGATCCTTTAAAAATACAAAGCTGATTGTGACCTTCTCCTAGTTGAAACTCTTTCGTGGTTTTTGATTGCTCTTGGGACAAAGGCCAGAATCCCAGACCCTAGCCAGCAAGACCCTGTGTGGTTTGTTCTCTGTCTCCAGCGTCACCTCATGACGTATTTCTCAGTCTTTGTGTTTTAATCTCACGAATTATTCCCTCCGGGGCATTCCTTCTTTTGGGGCTTTTGCACATGCTGTTCATGTGTCTGGAAGGCCCTGTGCTTTTCTCCCTACCTTTGGCCAGCTACCATTTACCCTTTAAAACGTAAAGAAGTTCCAGCCTGGAGGTCACTGCTTCGGAAAGGCTCCCTTGATCATTCAAACCAGGCCATGCCTCCTTGTGAAACTCTCACAGCCTTGTGTATTTTCTACTTGAGCAAATAATTGCACAGTTAATATTACAGTCTAAACCAGGAGTTGGCAAAACTATATAGCCCATTGGCCAGATCTGGTCAGCTACCTGTTTTTGTGTGGCTTGCAAGCTTAGAATGCTAAAAATGATATCTATATTTTTTAAATGGTTGACAAAATCAAAACACTATTGCATGAGAAGTTTATTTCATAAAAATTATATTAAATTTGAATTTCGTTGTCTACAGATAAAGTGTTTATTGGGACATACACACACATTCATTTATGTGTGAGGGGGGACCCCCGCAAAATGGAATTATTTTCTAGAGGGCGGGCCTCTTGTAGTACAGGCTTCCCCCACTAGGTTAGTGTTCTAGGAACCCATCTGTATCAGTGTACCAGCTGGCGTTGTTGTGAGAGGCTGTATGGAGCTTCAGTGAATTTTTTGGAGGACTTTCAGTGTGTTTGTCCACTTCTTAACAGGTGATTTATGAGCACATCTGCCCATACCGTGCTAGGTGTTCAGCAGTTTTTGACCAAAAAGTGGCTTGACCTCTGTGTCCCACCCTCCATATTCATCTGATCTCACCCCTACTGACATTTTGTTTGTTTGTTTTCCTGGATGAAAAAGTCCTCAAAAGGAAACGTTATGCCAACATGGAAGCAATGAAACAAAAAACGACAGAAGCTCTAAAAGGCATCAAAATCAAGTTCAAAAACTGTTTTGAGCAGTGGAAAAATGTCTCAATAGGGGTATTGCAGCAGATGGAAAGTACTTTGAAAGTAACTAAAGCTTAAACATGTAACAATACACAATTTTTATAAGTATATTCTGGGAGGCTTGGGGTCTCCCTGGTATTGTCTGTAGCTGCTTTTATGCTACAAAGGCAGAGTCGAGTAGTTAGTTGTGGGAGAGCCCTTAGTACCTACAAGCGTAACTATGTACGGAAAAAGTTTGCTGACCCCTGGTCTTCTAGGTGCAGCTGGTGATGATGGACCACATCTGCTTTGCTCATTGCTGCTATTCCCTGGGCTTAGCTGGCGTCTGGTATATGATGCGTGCTCATGCAGTATTTGAATACATTCACATCTAAGGATGGATGCTGATGAACTTTTATCTTAACAATTCTGCTGTTTTAAAATTCAATACATTTTTTTTAAAGGACAAATACTTTAGAAGATTCTGAACAGAATTTTTAGCAGCAGTCTTAAGCAGCTTATATGTTGCCAGTGTGCACCTCATGTGTGATGAAGCAGGTGTACTTTCTGAGGTGTTAGTTACCAGGTCAAGGTGGGTGGGGAAAAACCAGTCCACTCCAATAATGGCCACTTGGATTTACAGTGCTGGTGCTTTTCTAGCGTGTGCAGATTGATGGGACTTGATGTGTAGTGTTGTAAAGAAAAAGGGTTTAAGCTCAGGGAAAGCGTCACTCTTTGAAGAGGCCCTGTTACCTCTGCTGCAGGAACTCACTCCATGAAAATGGCCCATGTTTTCTGGCACGATGATATTTCTTCCCTTTTAGTACTTTTTGTTTTCTCATTTATTTGGAGTATAGCATAGCATAATGTTCCAATGCATTGCATCCAACCCAGTACTTATTTAAGAGGTGATTTTTGAAAGAGATTTGCATTTTTTAGGATGTTTAAATATATTCTGGGCTGGGATGTGTTAGTTTTTTTCCCCTCTTGGTGGACTTCTCTGTGATTTCTTATCAGTCATATCATGTGTTTTATTTAACAAATATTTAATTTAATAAATATTTATTGTTTAATTTAACAATTAAATATTTGTTAAATAGATGTATTTTTTGGTAAAAATAATATTTTTATTATTTTTATATATTTTTATTATTTTTAGCTACTCTCTGCAACATTCCAGAACCAAATATTTAGACATTAATTCAGTCAGGAAACTCTAGAAAGTTATTTCTATTTTAATTTTTAAGGTTGCCAGACAGATATTCTGAAAATTGTTAAACGGAAGTATTTGATTTTTGGATATATTTTCATAATGGAAAATAGCAAAAAGATGGAAAAATTGAAAATAGGAGGTTACTTACTTAAGACATTCCAGTAGCAGTAAAGGTGTTAAAGCTTGCTGCTTTTTTTTTTTTTTGTAGAACTGTAATCTTGTGAGATTTTTTTCATTATGAACCACTTAGGATGAATTCCTCTGTAAGAAAGAAAACAATATCCCTTAAATCTAAATAGCTGAAACCTTAAGGAAAATTTATTGCTTTATAAATGTTGGAGGTAGGATGGCTTCCAGGTTGGTTAGTTCGGTGGCCTGGTGATGTCAACAAGGACCTGAGTTCTCTTTTTGTCACTTGGAGGAAGGTAGCTATTCCTCCCTTAGCTCTTGTCATGATCCCATTGGTTCTTCCAAGCTATCTTTTGCTGAGCTAACAAACTCCAGTGGTTTTCCTTTAACTGGAAAACTCATCCCTAAACAGTTTCTAGTGAGGGGGAGGCAGAGGACCTCCTGGCTGCCTTAGATGAACCAGGACTTTTCTTTGAGTCCTGTGGAGGGCAGAGAAACTCAGGAACAAGAATAGGATCTTGTGACTCGGTAGGCAGCCAATAGTATCTGCTATACAGTTCTGCCATTTTCTGCTTTAAATCACACTTCTGTAGGGTTCCCTAACATCTCGCTGATAGCTCCATTATAAAACTTGTCACAGTTCATAGTTGGAAGTCACACAATTATCTTCCTGTTCCCCCCAGGGGTACTGCCCCAGCCACTGCTGAGCCCTTTCTCTCTGCCCCAGCCCCACGGCCTCTTCCCTTCTCAGGCAAGGGTGGCTTCAGGATAAAGAGGAGCATTTGAGGTTGGAACAGTGGTTAAGTAGCTAATTAGTATTCCCACACACAGTGGGCCCCCAGAGAACCTTGAGGGGGTCAGTATAACCTTTTCCCTCTGGTTTCCTCAGTTTCCCCCCCCTTTTTTTTTAGAAACATCCTCTCTGACTTTTCACTTCTGTGTATTTATCTTTGCTTCTCATTTTTCCTCTCATTTTTTTCCTTCTTTTCCCTAAAATTTTCTTTTTCCTTCCTTTTCGTCCCATCCTATCTGATATACTTAAGGAGCCATAAACTACTGAATGGAATGTACTAGAAGAGAGAAAGATCAATAGAGTGCCTTTTTCCTCTTTCTTATTTATTTATTTTTAATGTGAGCAATAATAAAGCTGAAGATTCACATCACTATTTAGGATATCTACGATATAAAGAGCTTCAGTATAAAAGTTGCATTTCTGCAACAAATAGCTAATTTACAGAAGGGGAAATAGTAAGCTAGTATTTAAATGTGTTCAGTCTTGCTGATAACCAGATGAACTCAATTTAAAGCGCAGAGACACCCTTTTACGTGTGTGACTTTGATAAAAGTTAACAGAAGGATATCAATTGCTCATGTGGTTTTGACTCGAGTATTCTGATTTGTGCTGGGTAGATTGGAATGACCCTCTCAGGGCACTGTCAGCAGAGGTAACACCATAAAAAGTTAGCACCCTTCAGTAATCCCAAAGTGTAACTATTCCATATGCAAGAGTCTTTCCATATGGCATTACTTGTAAGAGCAAAAAAAGTTTAATTTTAAACACAATTGTTTCTGGTGTAAAATTTCTTAAAATAAAATTTAATTGAACTTAGCCTATTATATGTGTCTCATTTCGCCATCATCCCCAACGGAATGATCCTCCCTTAATGGACCTGCTGTCCTAACAGGAAGTTCTTTCCCCACCGCTGCTCTGAAGGGCACCTGGAGTTCAGAGAATTGGACACCGTCTTGTACTGGTTGTAGAGCCAGACTCCAAGGTTTTGAATCTCAGCTCTGTCACCAGCTGGGTTATTTGGGCCAAATCTGTTAACTTTTGGTGCCTCAGTTTCACCAGCTGTAAAATGGGAACAATGATAAAACCTAGGCTTGTAGGTTTTGATACAATTCATAGGCTTGTAGCAAACAGTACATCCCATGAAGATATGTCAGACATTACCATATTAATATAAACTAAATCTCTTGGGTGTCCTTATATTCATTAACCCTCCCCCCTCCCCAAATCCCATGTTTGGGATTTAGAAAAGGAACCCTGACTTTTAAATTGTGTCAAGAAGATGAATGTGGTGGGTGAAATGAATAGCATAATAAGAGCAGGCTAAATCGGGTGATTAGTTCAGGGAATGGGGAAACCAAGAAGGATGGACTAGTTGGTGAGTAGGCTTCATGGAAATGACCCTTGATCTGGCCTTGAAGCATGGGGTTTAGAAAGAGTAGGGTAGCGAGGTTTTAGGGGAAATCAGGGAGAACACCAGTAAAAGGAACAGTTAAGAGCAAAGGCAAGGAAACCTTTAACTTACTGTCAGTTTCCAAAGTAGTTGTAGCCAGCATAGAGAGATGTTACATGCAGGGAAGGCATTGGTATTCGAAGGGGAGGGAAATGGGCTGATGTGGAGGGTGTTCAGGGTGACTTAAGGGAGATTCATCTGACGGCATTGTCTCTGAGGGAAGTGGTAACCAGTGACTTGGGCAGTTCACTGACTGGAACCAAACTGTAAATGAGAACGAGAAGAGACATTATGGAGTCGAAATAGGACAGACTTTTCTGAGTCTGGAAATGTGGGATGAAGAACGAGAGGGATAAAAACCAGTTTAGAACGTCATATAATTGGAGAGAGGTATTGTAATCAACAGACATGGAAGTTGAGATGGAGACTAGTATCTGGGAAGGAGAAGATGAATTCACTTTTATAGAGACTGAGTTTGAGGGGATCTTGACATTAATGTCTCTGTGCAGCAATCTCCCACAGGCACTTGAAGACTCAGTACTAGATTTCAGAAAATGCTTTGGGTTATGTGCATAGAGGACATGGTTTTGAGGATGAGTGGTCCCTGAGGCAAAAGACAGGGCGTGAAATATGAGAGCTGACAACTAGGGAGCGAGTGCAGGGAATAGTGGTGACCAACAGGGGTTCCCTGCGCTCGCTTCTCTACTTGTCTGCTCTCATGTAATTTCATTTTATTCTAGTAACTCACATGGGCACTGGAGTCATCCCCATTTTACAGGTTAGGCAGCGGGCTCTGCAAGTTTTGCTAACTTGCCCAAGCTCCCCCGATTGGTGTAAAGCCAGAGTAGTTGAAAGCCTGTCATTCCCGCTGCCCTGCGATTTCCCTCTCTCTGCTGTACCGAGAGTACTACATTTAAGTAGCATATTGAATGCACCTAGATATCACTTCTCTGTCACTTAAAGTAAGAGATTGTGGGGGGTAGCATTTACTGTCACTTTAAAGAGTGTCTGTGTGAGTGCATATGGGTATTGTGTAGGGGGTTGGTTTTAAATCAGTGCACCTCAGACTAGAGGTCAAAGTGTGAAACTTTGGGGCAGAGTCTGTGTAAGTAATGGTTATAAACTTCAGACTCTGGGGACCCTCAACCACTGTGCATTTCCTCTTGGGCCTTTCTGCATTTTCTTCGAAGAACTGCAGTCTGAACAAGTCCATCATGGCGACACGTTTACTCGCTGGGACTGGTGTTGTGTCCTTTCCCCTTGACTCAGATTCTTGAGACTACAGCTTTAGAGAAAGAACGTTTGTGTATATTTAGTCAGTTTTGGAGAGCCATGGTCTCTGAAAGGGTTAATATAATTGATACTAACATCATTGAATAATGAATACCAACAAGGCTCTGGAGAGCTGTTAGGGAAGGGAAGGGTGAAGGAAATGGCCACAGCCAAGTTCACTGGCACAAATGATTAGCACGCACATTAGGATTAAATATGAAGGCAGAGGTTTTTTTACCACCAGGGAAAAAACTGGATTTTTTTTAAACTGCACTTTAAACATTCAGCATATTTATAAGCAGTTTATTCCTTGCTTGTTAGGCCCTGAAGCTTTTTCACATCCCTTCTGCATGTGATTTTGTGTTTTCATGACAATTCTAAAAACGTCAAGTGTTGTAAAAACAGTTCTAAAGATATCAACTTTTAAGCCGAGCATATTAAATACACTTTGAACCTAGCCATACATTTACGTCAAGAAAAACATTTTGGATTTCAGTTATGAAGGATTAGAAATAATACATTTAATAAGACACTTCCTTTTAAAATTGAATGCAATACTAGTTTTGGTGATGGTTTTTTAAAAGTTTACAGTTGAATCTGAGAAAGTAAGCCAAGATCAAGTGGAGACACATGCGGCTGTTGTAGTGACCAGCAAACAGAAGCAGGGTGCCTCCTGGTGGGCGGGAACGCTTCCCTGGGACCTGCTGCTCACCAGGCTCTGTACGCAGGGGCGGGGGTCTACATGCCATCCTGTTTAAGGATACAGGTGTTCTTATGTAAGATACCTTCATCAGTTTTTCCCCAAGGAGGTGCTCCCAAAGCACCAAGACCCCCCTCCAAGATGGTCCTCCAAAAACGGCCTGACATCAAGATTTGGGAAATGCCTGCTCATTCCACACCAGTTTCCCAACACCTCGCACTCACCTCCCTTTCTCTCCTTGTGTGCAGAGTCACTGTGCCTACCAGCATATTTAAGGCTCTGCTCCGTACCCTGACCTCTGGGAAACCGATTTAACTTTGCTTAACTGGGCTTCATTGAACTTAAGTTGTCCTTAACTTTTTTCATTATATTTTGAGCTGTTGTTCTGCAGACACATTTTGAGAAACAGTGCTTAAAATACTCCTTCTCAATTACATTCTTCTAAGCGACAACAACAGTGAGTGTGGCAGCAGCAGGAATGGGACTGGATCAGGTCACCCATAGGCAGGAAGCGCCATGCAGATCTGAACCAGAGCCTCAGCGTGTTCTTTAACACGGGGGCAAAATGGTGTCCATACATGTCGAGTCACTCTAGTACACTGCGATCATGTAAAAATGCCTTGTGAACTGTCTCTCAGATTAATAGTTTTGAGATCCCCACTAAGTCAGGGAGCAGTGAGAGGTTTACAAAAGGATCCTTCACATTAGAAACTTCAGAATCTGAAGTGCTGGGAGGCCAGCTGGGCCAGCAGCAGGCAGGAACCAGCCACCTGTGTTGGGGGGTTTTCCCCTTTCCTCTGGGTCTGCGGTGGGGACACTAGGGGCACTTGTGTTATTGCTTGGCTCTCCAAGTAGCCATTCAGAGGTGGGACCTGCTGAATGAATGCTGACTGTCTTTTGTTGGAGAAAGAATCAAGGACAGAGATGATGTTATTTGGGCTGAGCGAATAAGAGAGCCTCAAGAAATGTTGGTTGAATAAATGTGGATGGGGTATTCAGAGACTAAAGTTTTAGTTTATGATGCTAATGATACTTGTCAAAATTGCTGTTTTAAAACAAAGTGTATCAATGGAGAGCAACAGGCGTGAACCTGAAAATTAAAATTAGTGACTCTTCCAAATGTTTTAAGTTAATTCTACTGCTTTTGAACCTGACCTTGAGGGAGTAGGAGGGCACTGCTAAGAAAAAGTACAAGAATCAAGAATGTTGACAGAATAAAGAGAAACGTCTTGGCCCATTGCATGTTTTGGTTCAGTTCAGCAGGCTAAGTACCGGATGCCACCAGAATGCGGGTCTTCCACCAGAATGCGGGTCTCCCTCCAGAAGTCTGCCCTCTGTTGCAGGAGACAGTGTAGAGGGGAGGAGGGGCTTCCACAGTGTCCGAGCGGACCTGAATCTCTTTCTTAAAGAGCCAAAGCTTATACTGGTTTACAGTGTGTCAAGCACTGGTAATTTCTTGGTAGATGCTAAACTAATTTTTAAAACTAAGCTGATAATACAAAAGTGCCCTAAAGGAACATAGACATTATTTTTGAGGTGTGACCTGTGTCTATACTTACCTGGTGAGGATGGAGTTCAATAAACTGTAGGTTATATTGTACCTGTAGGCATGACGGTATTTTATTATACCAAGTGAAAGAAAAAAAATACTGTCCTTTAGTAGAAACTAATAGAGTTTCAGGAGTCTATAGACAAGGCACATTGACTGTTGAGGCAGTCCCATAGAAAGGATGGTACCTGTGCTATGTTTAATTTTTTTATGTCGAAATGACCACCATTTAAGCAAAGATGTGATTTTTGTTCTTTATTAATGCAAAATTCTAGAAACTCTAAAGTGGGGCAAGTCAAAAGTATTCTTTTTTAATTTTTTTATAATTTATTTATCTTTAGAGCGGAAGGGAAGGAGAGAGGGAGAGAAACATCAATGTATGGTTGCCTCCCGTGTGTCCCCTGCTGGGAACTGGCCTGCAACCCAGGCATGTGCCCTGA
Source organism: Sturnira hondurensis (assembly GCF_014824575.4). Lineage (NCBI taxonomy): Eukaryota > Metazoa > Chordata > Mammalia > Chiroptera > Phyllostomidae > Sturnira > Sturnira hondurensis. The sequence continues at coordinate 14,967,139 of NW_028095197.1, forward strand.
CTGGGAATCGAATCGTGATCCTTTGGTTCATAGGCCCACGCTCAGTCCACTGAGCTACACCAGCCAGGGCGAAAGTATTCTTTTGTTGTTCACGAATGTCTGGCGGCTCTCTTGCTGCTCCTCTGCATCTTTGGCATCTCTGCCCTTTCACCCTGCCAGGAAGCCCACGTGCTGTTGTCGTGATCCCAGAGTCTCCGACCGGACTGGGTACGGCGACCTGTTCCAGGTCCTACGGCTGCTGAACCACAGGGTCCTGGGGGATTATTTACTTCATCTCTGACTGCTACATCAGACCACCTTCTCCTTTAGGTGTCTAGGCATGCATTTCTTCCTCCACTCTTTACGTATGTGTACCTCATTTGCTTTCAAAAATATATAAAGGGATTTATAGTCAAATGTAAACATACTTGAGACTTAAAATGAAAAATCAGAAGCTAAACGGAGATGGAGGTCGGGGAGAAGGAAAAAGCCCACGTGTCCTGATGTGCCTGAGCTTCCTTACGTACAAGCATTTCTCGTCCTGTTGTGCTCTATACTGTTACTAATTCAAAGGAGATTTTTACATGGAATCCTCTTACAGAATCCCAAATAGATAAGGGCTTAAGAGGTCTGCCATCTGACCCACCACTAAGGTGGTATCACATCCACTAGGTGGATTTTATCTAGACTCAGCTTAAATACCTCCGTCAGCAGAGAACTAACTGCTTCCTGAAACAGTTAAGTCTGTTCTCAGACAGTTATTAGAAATGTATATATTTTTTGCGCCACTGAGCTCTGTGTTTGTATAACTTTATGGTTGGTTCTTATGCTCTACCCATTAGCCAGATAGAATAACTGAACATCTGAAGAACAGCTGAAATCCACCTTCAGTGCATACCAAGTTTTGTGTGTAGGTACATTTTAAATTTAAAAACTCTTAATTTATGCAGCTATTTCTAAATGTTATGATTCCAGATCCTATACTATTATTCTTATGCTTTGATTTTTGAATTTATTTAATTTTTATTTTTATCAAAGCTATACTTACGTGTATTTTTTAAAGAGTCCGATATTTCTATCAGGATTATTACTCTCTGCTTAAGAAATGCCTCTCCCCCATTTGCCCAGAGGAACCTGAAACACTAATTCAAAAGAATATATGCACCTCTCTGTTCATTGCAGCATAATTTACAATAGCCAAGATGTGGGAACAGCCCAAGTGTCAATCAATAGAATGGTGGGTAAAAAAGCCGTGGTACACTTATAGAATGGAATACTACTCAACCTTAAAAAAGAAGGAAATCTTACCTTTTGCAACAGTATGGATGGACCTGGAGAACCTTAAACTAAGTGAAATAAGCCAATCAGAGAAAGACAAGTGCCATGTGATTTCACTCCTATGTGGAATCTAATGAACAAGCAAAGTAGAGACAGACTCAGAGAGCACGCTGACAGCTGTTGGGGAGGGCCTGCTGGGTGGGGAATGTGGAGGAATTGAAAAAAACCCTCATGGACACAGACAACACTATGGTGATTGCCAGAGGAAGGGGCAATAGGGGCAGGTAGAAGAGGGTGTGGGGAGGGTAAACGATGGTGGACGGACTTGACTTGGGATGGTGAACACACAATGCAGTGTACAGATGATGTGTTACAGAGTTGTGTACCAGAAACCTGTATAATTTTGTTAACCAGTGTCACCCCAATAACTTCAATAAAAAGGGGAAAATGCCTCTCCCCCCTTTTATTGCTGCCCCAAGGCCATCCTTTTTAAATCTTGGAAATGTAAGTCTTTTGCTTTTCCCCTTTGTGTCCAAACATGCTGCCTCCTGATTCTTCCATTTTGGGCATTAATTTTGGCCTCCACTGTGGAAGATAAAGATCATGCTGTCTTCTAACAACACTGTTTTTGTCCCTATCCCATGTACATATTTTATGTCCCCCTCATTTTTCTGCTGTGGATATATCATAATCTTGTTTGGATCAGTGTTCAATCTTTAGGACCATGTAAGTGTTCTTACAGCTGAGTCACGTCAGAGCTCATCCTTCCTACATAATCTTTTGTTGCTCTAGAGATAAGAGTTGCCGGGTTTGCTGTTTACTTATCCTGACCTCTAAATTCTTGCCCAGTGTGTGAATTTGAGTCAGCTCAGACACCTTAGATAATCTCAATTTCAGTTGGTGAGTGCTTGCAACATCAGTTTCACTTTCTTGATGAGATCTGCTCCCACAGCTCTGATGTGGGCTGGCACCTTTTCAGACCTGCTGCAAAGCTGTCAATCTGAGCTCTCCCTTCACGTCACACTGGGCATCCCCTTTGTCTTTGTGCTGGACAAGTCTGCAGGCATGTAACTTGTCTGGATCACCAGGGTGGGAACTCTTCCTTGGGAGACAGGAGAAGCAGTGGCTTACCTCTCTGTGTTCACAATACTGCACTGGTATACCTTGTAGAAGACATTCTGTAAATGCTTGAGTAAGCTTGTTTATTTGCAACACTGTAGGGTTCTTTCTGAAATCTCTCACCTACGAGGGCTTCACTGTCTACAGACCAATGTTGAGTCTCATTTTAATAAATTTTGGTGATACCTGTAAGGGTAGGCTTTCTTACTTGTGTGGAAAGTGTCAGGATTTACTGAAAAAAGGTTTTTAAGAGTGCCTGCTAGTGTTCCAAGCATTATGCTGGGCTTTGGAAAAAATAGCAGCAAATAAGACAGCTCCTGCTCTCAGGGAGCTCACAGCTGAGTCATGTAATAGTTCATCATTCCTACGTAGTCTTTTGTTGCTCTGGAGATAATAGGCGTCTTGTTTTGCTGTTTACCCGCTTTTCTATGTACTTATGACGAACTGACCTCTAAATTCTTGCCCAGCTGTGTGAATTTCTTTGAGTCAGCTCAGACACCTGAGATGCTCTTTCAATTTCCGTTTCCGAGTGCGTGCGTAGGGAGGGCCACACAGGGCCAGCAGTGAGGTTTTGTGCACAACCCATCCCGTTGAAGTGTGACAGTGTGACATTGAGGGCCTTCCAGGCGATGCTTCCCTTTTTTCCGTAAAAAGGGACTGGTCTTCCTTCCTTGTCAGGCCGGTCCTCTCCCCGCCTGGCTCTACCCTCTGATCTGTCAGACCTGCTGCCTCCGTCCCTAATGCCCCTTCTGCTCCAATGCCCTGTCATTTTCCCTTTCTTTACCCAGCTGTATTTGGGGGGGGGGGGGTTGATCATCACCTGACGTCACTTATGNACCTGAATGCCCCTTCTGCTCCAATGCCCTGTCATTTTCCCTTTCTTTACCCAGCTGTATTTGGGGGGGGGGGGTTGATCATCACCTGACGTCACTTATGCATTTTCATTGCCTTTCTCCCGTCCTAAGTTCCACAAGCACAAGGATTTGTCTCTTTTGTCGACTGCTGTCTCCCCTCTGTTGGGCTAGGGCCTGGCACCCAGAAGATGGTCAGCCAGTGTTTGTTTGTTGAGTGAACAATGCACTATAGAATCAGTTCCCATCATTTCTTCCGCCTCCCCCTTTTTACGCCAAAGCCCTTCTGTTCGGATAGGGCCAGTTTCTGGGCAGAGGCGTTCTTCCAGATTTAGTCAGCCGCCCTCTGGTAGAGTTAAGGGCTTCATCTTTGCAGTGTCTTAAACCTGTAAAACCCTGACTTCTGTTCTTTGATGCCCTCTGGGTAACCAGTAGTTACTTTCCCACGTGCTTCTTAGTCCGGTTTGAATAATAGATAAAAAGACCCACTGTGGCTCTAAGTCCTATGGTTTTATAATTCCAAGATTCGTGTCTCAGATTCTGCTGCGATTTTTTTGTGTTGTGTTGTGTTTGTTATTTCATAATCTTGACAGCCCTCCTTTCACCTCTTGGATTCTTCTTGTCAAACCTTGTTAGACTTGTTCATTTTCTATGAAGCATGCATGGTCTGATGGTTTTCTGGAAAGTTCTGACAAATCCTTGATCTCATATTTATGCTGTAACTCCACTGGTACAGATATTTTTATTCCTTTCTTCTTCTTCTATATTCCCTGGTGTCGTATTTTTAAAAAGGAATCTCTGTAGTTTCCACTGGGCCTGGGAAAGGCTTTGTGAAGGAAAAGGAATGGGATTTGGTTTTGAATATTGAATAATAACTTCAGCGGGACACAGGTAAAGGCACTCTAGCCTGCAGGGGTGGCATGAGCTAAAACATAGACGTGTCAGAGGCAAATGTCCTTGGCAGAGTGGTTTGGGACGAAGGGAGCATGTTTTTATCTGTAGTGTGAGATCTGGCTGAAAAAGTAGATTGTAGCCTTAAATGCTAGCCTCAGGATTATGGAGGTTCGGTACTCAGGTCTCATCATCGTTTTGTATTTCTAGTACAAGAATTGTTTTGTTCTTTTTTATATTGGCAAGTTGAAGATGAGGGCTTTTTAAACTTTTTCCTATCTTTAATAGCACCAATACTGCACTTAACAGGTGTTAAATGTTGAGTCGTGTAAGAGGGTTTAATCTTCCCAAGAATCTATAAGGCCAGACGTTTTCTGCTGAATTGATCTTAGAAAGTGTGTGTGTGTGTGTACCATGCCTTACATGAGTTTGCACCGTGGAAGTTCATTCTCTGTCTTTGTATCTCCCACATCACTCTTTCCATTCATATATGTGGTCATCACAACAAGCAGTGCTGGCGTCAAGGAGAAGGGGCCTGGGAGATACTTAGCTTCCTCAGTATCTTTATCAAGTCCTCGTCCTTTGATAGGAAGGTTAATATTTACATAGTCTGAGGTGCAGTGCTGTGCAGAGGCATCTTCACGCACCCCCTTCAATGGGGTGACTACCTCTGTGTCACTCAAAGAAGAAAACCTAGAGCTACCATTAGGAGCAACCTTATGTATTGTGTATAACTATCCTGTTTACAGGTGAGAAAACCAGTTCATCAGGTTAAGGATATAAGAGTATTTAGCTGGCGAGTAGCCTGCTGGGTGGGGAATGTGGAGGAATTGAAAAAAAACCTCATGGACACAGACAACACTATGGTGATTGCCAGAGGAAGGGGCAATAGGGGCAGGTCGAAGAGGGTGTGGGACAAATGTGGCACAAAGGTGTTATGTTGTCCTTTATCCTGTATTTTTTAGGGTATCCCAAATTCCACTTAAGGTTAATGAATGGCCTGTTGGCCAGTTAGGGAGGATGTAGTTTGTTCAGCATTGGCTAGTGCTTATGCATTTACCTCCCCAGCTGCTGAGGGATGTAGGCAAATGCAGAACCTCTAGTCTTGTGACACATGCAAGAAAAAGATCATGGAAAAATAAGTATTTTATATATACCACATTAAATATTATGTTAAAATAATTTCATTCATAACAGTTCTTAATTTTCTTGCCTGTAATTCTGAAAAGAGCTTTCTCCACTTGGCATAAACTATTGCTATGGACTGATAATTTTAATTAGAATCAACCAAAATTTATTTCTGAGACATACAGTGTTGATAAACTAGAGGCAGGGGCATTACTCCTTATTGCCACCACGGTTAACATGTTGGCATGGACTGTGGAGATGAGCGGACTGCATTGCATTGTGATTTCATTAATACTCGTCAGCTAGGTTTTTCCTTTTTTGTTTTTCAAGTTCTGATTGAACAGGTGCTCATTGATTTAAAAAATCCATATGTAAACTCAGGATGCTGGGCTCTTACACTGTATCGTGGTGGGTGATTTGTGTAAAATTACAACTAAATGAATTGCATTCAAGCCACAGGCATCTCCGAGATGTGAGTCCACTGTTAAAGAGCGTTGCGTTCCGTGCGTATTGTGCCGTTCCTTCCCTGCAGTCACAGAACAGCAATAATCCATACCCTTGTGCATATCAGCACCATAGTTCGTTAACCAGTTCAGTCTCGCTCCAGAGTTACTGTTTTTGTGTTTTCCCCAACAGAATGTGCCTAGTTCTATTTGCCCTTGGTGATATTAATAACAAACTACTTTTCCTGGCTCTGACCGTCCTTACTCAAGCAGCATTTGTAAGTTGTAAGGAACCCTTAGCCCTGTTGTCTGTCTTCTGCGTTTTATCCACGCCCACTATCACATGTGAATGAATACGAATGAATATGATAGTTCTCTGAGTTATTTCTTACACATACAAATACATTTCACAGTGCTAAAGGAACACTGACATAGATGTTAGCAATAAGAATAGTGACTAACGCTAATAAAAGACAAAAGATATATCAGTAGGATTTTGCTTATGCTCCTTAGGACCAACTCTTATTCATGTATTCAGTAGCTAAACCACAAATTCTCATTTAACAAGACATTTCCCTATAAGCAATATGAAGCTTCCCCTTGCCCGCTTTCGTTCTGTGTAGCAGTATTTCTGTTATACCAGCATTAGATCCAAAATTCCCTCTGGACTCTACCCTCAGTTTATTCACCTGGCCTTTGCCCACTGAGCAAGAGTTGTACCGGAGGCAGACTTTTTGAACAAGCAGCTTTACTCCTGCCCCACTGCTTCTTCTTGTGATACTTGTTTGGAATTTTTTCCCTTCTGTCCAACTCTTGTCCTGATGACTGAGCTTATATCCCTTCCTTTCAAGAAGCCCTTCTCTTTAGTCCACACTAATCAGTCCCTTCTCTGAACACTGACATTTAATTACACATTAGCCTTGGTATCCTTATCTAAGTGTTTCATGTTGTTTACCTGTAGAAATACTGCCTTTCTGAAGGCGTAGAGATGAGGTCCTGTCATTCTGGGCACAAAACAAGTCCTCATGGCCAGAATTTAATAACAATGACACGTAATTATCTATCATGTGTTCAGTTTCCTAAATGTAGGGCTAGATATGTTACACATATTATCATTGGTCTCCTATGTTACTGATGAGGAATTAGGGACACATTGGTTAAGTGAGTTGCCCCAAGATCAGATAGCTTCTTTGTAGTTGAGCCAGGACTTGTAAACAGGTTTGCCCAGCTTCAAAACCTGTGTTCTTTGTACTGTGCAAAATTCTTCGTACTTCTGGCTCAAACATTTGTGTATGTGTGAACAACTGAAAGAAATACATGGAAGTTTTTCTCTTAACATGACTTTCTTCTTTGATAGACACTTGAGTACTGCTACCCACCTGGTACTGTCATGGGTCCAGGTTGTGAAGGGCAATAATTTAGCAGTTTCTGTCCTCAAAGCTCTTGAATCTAAGGGGTAATATAGGCATATATGCAGCAGGATGAAGTAAGCTCTAAAAAAGGAGACTAAGTAATTGTGTGGGTCCTTGGAGAAGACTGTCATTTCCAACTGGAGGAATTACTGGTGGTCCCAGGAGTTAGCATTTGTTCTCGGTCTTGATGGGACGATAAACATTGAAAAGAAGATTATAGTCAGAGTTTGGACTTGGGAACTTAGAGATTGGGATTCCTGTTCCTACCCCATAACTTGCTAGCCAGGTAACCTTGAGAAAATCAGCTGATAGCTGTGACTTTTTCTTAGTTAGTAGCATTTACCCCTGGGGATTACAAGAAGATCGTAGGGAAAAAATTACATGTAAATCTCTTAGCATTATGCTTAGCACATAATATGTGCTTAGCAAATGTTAGCCAAAGTAAGTAATTTTAGTAACGGGAAAGATATGGACAAAGGCTTAGAGACAGCTTAGTAGTGGGTGTTCAGGGTGCAGAAGGGTTTAGTTTCTTTGGGACAAGTGTGATGGGACGTAGTGAGAGCCTGGAAAAGTAGATGGGAAATTACAGCCTCGGTGAATCATTTCACCCTTAGAATATCATCTCCTTTCCATTAGACAACAGGTAGAGACATTAGAGTTTTTGTTTTGACAGAGAAATAATGTGTTATAACATGAATTGTAGGAAAATAACTTACAAGAATGGGGAAAATAGACTGAAGAGGAGTGGAGGGGAACAGAGAGATTGGCTGATGGCGGAGCAGACCGGAGGAGACTGGGTCGGTGCAGGCTGGTAGGGACAGAAGGGTAGCGAGAGTGAGAGCTTGCAGGAGCACAGGCGACCTCCTCTTATTTTAGCTCAAGATCACTGCACTGATACTAAAATGTATTTATATTTACGGTTCAGATTAACAAATGTTTGTGTGCTCATTGTAGAGAAAAGTTTGAAGAATAAAATAGTCATTTGTAATTTCAGTGTATAGAAGGAACCACTAAGTTCCTTCCGAAGTTAGAATGTTCATATCCAATATTAGTTGAAGTAATGGTTTATTCTAATTTTCACATCAGTTCAAGTCTGTGAATGCGATCATTATTATTTTCTTGAGGTGGTTTTCCTGTATTTGCTCAGGTATTTATATTTTGTTGTGCTAGATCAACGCAAGAGTGTGGGTTTGGTTCAGGGTCTTTATTTTTCACAATTTGCTTATTGAGAAGAGCTGAATTTCCAGGTTTCTGTAGCCCCTCTGTGTTAATAACTAAATGAAACCAACTTTGTGGAGTGTTGGTTTCTTTATCAGTCACCCTAAATGGCTAAAATTTTTGTGTTTTTAGAATTAGCACCCTCTTTTTCATTTTTATTTCAAAATAATGGTCAGAAGAGTTGCAAAGAATATGGACTGTTCCTGTATTGCCTTAATTCAGCTGTGTCTAGCACCTTATATGACCACAGCACAGAGATCAGAACTAAGAGACTGATGTTGGGACAATGCCACTAACTAAACCACAGTCTTTATTCAGTTTTTCCCAGTTTTTCTGCTCTCATCCTTTTTCTATCCCAGGGTCTAGTCCAAGACCCCACATTGCATTTAGCTGAGGACAAGTCCTTAGTTAAATCCTCAAATATGTGATGGTTTCTCAGGCATCCGTATACTTCATTACCTTGTCCAAACAATAGGGATGAGTAAGTGACTGTGCTTTTAAAGTTATGCATTATATTGGGTTGGCCAAAAAGTCTGTATGGTTTTTTCCATAAAAGACACATTTTTCATTTTCACCAAAAACCTTATTGATTTGGATATTTTGAGTATGTCAGCTATCTGCTCCTATTGGCCTCTAGTGGGTAGAGGCTGGGGTGCTGCTGAACACCTTCCAGTGCATAAGACAGCCCACAGTGAAGAACTACTGGGCCCAAATATCAATATTTCCAAGGAACTTTGCAAACCACTTTTGACATGTTCAGTCAGTCACAGCACCTTCTCCGTACCCTGCGTAGAATCTTTTTTCACATTTCAGTTGTGTTTCTACATTTTTTGAAATAATAAAGCATAATAGGATGAAAATGTTGCATATCTTTTTCTATCTTCAATATTAAAATGGCTACACAAAAATTCACCAATTTTGACTTTTTAAAAAAAATGCGTGCTGATATGAGAGCTGTCACAATGCAGTCTGACAAAATTGTTTAGTATGAAGTTAAAGACAACTCAGCACTACTAAAGCCATTGTAGAGAAACAACTAAACAAACTTCCTGCCAACCCCATACAATTTTTTAAATTTATTTTTTTAATTTAATTCTTGTTCAAGTACAGTTTTCTGTCTTATATTCCCAGCCCTGCCCGCCCCCTGCCCAGTGCTCCCCACCTCCCCCCCATTTCCGCCCCCCACCCTTAGTCAACCCAATACAATTTGAAATCCATACATGTGTGGGCCAATGTGAAGTTTAAATTCTTTTTCTTTATCTTGTGAAGTTTAAATTGTTAACAATAATGATATGAACAGGTCTATAATACTAAAACTTCAAAATTCATTCAAGAACCAATAAAATAATAAACTTGTTAACTCCCAGAGTGCAAAGTAACAGGCCTATCGCTAGTCTGAAGCATTCTTGATGTAATAGCAGGTAAGTGCCATTCATGAAATAACCATGCTCTACGATTGTGAGGGTATCGTCCGGATGTTTTGGTTCATCATGAGTCTAGGTTTACTTCATACACAGTTGCTCCAGTGTGGATTTCAGGTCTTTCATGAAAATGAATGTTTTTACAGGTCCCAGGATAGTAAACCTGTTCCAGAGTGGCGTACATGCCAGAATTTTAAGATTGCTTTACGCTTTGTAAATTTATCTCATGAGATTGACTTTTTGTTGGTCAAGTTTTGTTTTCAGCTCTTGCATTTTGTGAAAAGTGAACCATGCCAGCAGGACAAATACTTGATAGTTCAGGCTTGTCCCTGAAGGATGTACTTCAGAGGCAACCTCAAACACTGATAGTGTACTTCTTTCTTTTGAAAACTTGTGAATTTCTTCTGGAATAGGTTTTCTCATTTTTAAATTCAGTGATTCCACGGAGTGTGGCTGCTGGTCAGCGCTGGGAACGGAATACAGTCTCCAGTTGCTCGAACCACGTGTCCAGTGTGCATGGGAACACTTGTATTCCCGTGGTCGTATCAGCAGAGCTCCCTTCCCCCCTGCAGTTTCGGTGCAGTGTGTTCACACGTCTTGTCACTTCACGGAAGAACAATCTCATGAGTCGCCAGGGGGCCTGACAAGTCAAGCCACTCAAAGCTGTTTAATTCCAAGTGTCCTTGATCTGCGGAAGCTGCTCAGTAAATCTCTTGAATAGGTTTTCAGAACCCAGCCGTACCACCGCATTAAAATAAATTTCTGTGCACTGCTTCACCTTCCAAATATCCCTTGAATTTGTGGTGATGAAGGCCATAATCTCAAGAATCATAATGTATTGCTTCCTTTATCACATCCTGCGGTGGACCCGACTCATTCACTCAGTAAATAGTTACTGAGCATTTCTGTGTGCCAGGAAACACTGTAGGTATTGTAAGTACTGAGCACCAAGCCATTCTAGTGGACAAGACAGGTACAGAAATAAGTAAAATACACGGTTTAGCAGTGAGATATTGCTTCTATGGAGAAAAGTACGTTCGTGGCATGTGACCTAGTGGGACTTATCCCTTACACTGCTACCCTTCCTCTGTTTGTCAGTTGTGTGTGAGGCAGTGCGTTCCGAAGGAGCTCACTGCAGTGGAGCAGACTCTGCTGCTGACGTAGGGCTCCCAAGGCTGACACAACCCCGGGACCGACCAAACTCGCGTCTGCCTCCGTTTTGGATAGTCTAGGATTTTTCTGTTTGAAAGAGGGTATCTGGTAGAAAAGACCTAAAATTACCTCAATACTATTATCAAAAAACATTTGAAAAAAATTCAACCTCTATTTCTTTAAAAAGCTATTTTAAAAGTAGGAACTAAAAACTCCATCTTTAATAAGCTCCACTGTTTGGAACCAACAACCGGTATTGTATTTGACAATGACATGCTAGTGCATTTTCTGTTTATTTTGGTGACACATCAGCAAGACTTTTATCACCATTAACATTGTTTTAGAAGTTCTGACTAGTGCAATTAACCCATAAAACAAAAATAAGTGTAATAATCAAACAGAGGTAAAATACAAAGATCAAGAAAATCAAGTAAAATTATTAATAAGGGCTGTATATGGTAAATATATAAAAATCAGTAGCTTTCTATAATATGGCCAAGAACCAATTAGAAACATATAATGGAAGACTGTACTTTCAGGGATCATTTCTGTAGTTCGTTATTAAAAATATATATAATGTGAGAAATATCCCATTCACCATAGTAACAATAAATACAAAATACTTAGAATAACCCCAACAAGAAATACGTATGATTGAAATGGAAAACGCTATAAAGCTTTCCTTGAGATTTAGAAAATAAAACCTGAATGAACCAGAGGGACATACCTTGTTGCTGGATGTAAAAATGGGAATATTGAGATGTGTATTTTTCTTATTAATTTGTAAATTTAACATGATCTGAGTAGAAATTGCACATATTTTTAGAGAGGCTTTACAAAATGGTTCTAAGCAATAAACATAAGGAGAGGCTCATGTCAGGTAATAAACCAGTGCCAGAGCGCTCAGGTGTGTAAGGTTCGCACAGCGTTTAAAACCGGCCGTGCTGGAGGCAGAGTTCTTGGGCTCCAGACATGGCACTGACCAGGAGTGTGACCATGACCCTGTACTTAATCTCTCCAAGCCTGAGTTTCCTCACCACTAAAGCATGAGATTAAAGGAGATAAATGTAAATGAAGAGCTGAGCAAATTGCTGGTACGGGGAAGTATTCAAAAAAAATGTTAGCTGCTCTTGTTTCATTGACACAAGAGTAAAATAAGTCACTTGGAGAGAATAGTCTAAACATAGACCATAGTATAAGTAAGAATTTATTATGTATTAAAGGGGCCATTTTGAATCTATAGACAATTGATTAGGTATTTAGATAAACTTTTTTGATAACTCATACTGTACATCAAAATAAATTCCATTAAACCATAAACAGGAAAAAATCCAGTAGTTGAAGAGGTTTTAGAACTAGTGAGATGTGGATGACAGTATGGCGATTGTGGGGGGGAAGGGTGTGAGGGGGCTAAATGGTAATGGAAAAAATACAACCAAGATTAAATGAAAACAGGAAAAAAGAAGGAGTGAGAAAAGGTCCAAAGTCAAATTCATTTGGCTATACAAATATTTGTTTCTGTTTGACAGAAAAACTCACAATTGGATGGCAAACTGAGGCACAAATAGTGGTATATTAGTAAATGTTTAACCATCAACTTTGCAAGGGAGGAAAGACAATGCCCAGATTTGTCACACTGGCAAATTTCCACGGTCTGACTACTTTAGGCTTCCAAGGTGAAGTCGTGAGCAAGAGTTGGGAAGAGATGTGCATCCTTGGTTCTCATGAGCTGGTGCCAGCTGGCTACAGCCTACCACTTACAAAGACATGGCAGAGTATGCCGAGAAACCACCTGGAGAGCCCAGGCCAGATCACATTCCTGCTCGAAGCTGCCTTCCCTGGGAAGCATCAAATAAGCATACCTGAGAATAAAAATCCACTGTGTTTTATCATGGAGGGTACCNATGGAAAAAAATACAACCAAGATTAAATGAAAACAGGAAAAAAGAAGGAGTGAGAAAAGGTCCAAAGTCAAATTCATTTGGCCATACAAATATTTGTTTCTGTTTGACAGAAAAACTCACAATTGGATGGCAAACTGAGGCACAAATAGTGGTATATTAGTAAATGTTTAACCATCAGCTTTGCAAGGGAGGAAAGACAATGCCCAGATTTGTCACACTGGCAAATTTCCACGGTCTGACTACTTTAGGCTTCCAAGGTGAAGTCGTGAGCAAGAGTTGGGAAGAGATGTGCATCCTTGGTTCTCATGAGCTGGTGCCAGCTGGCTACAGCCTACCACTTACAAAGACATGGCAGAGTATGCCGAGAAACCACCTGGAGAGCCCAGGCCAGATCACATTCCTGCTCGAAGCTGCCTTCCCTGGGAAGCATCAAATAAGCATACCTGAGAATAAAAATCCACTGTGTTTTATCATGGAGGGTACCTTGAGCTGGACCTGCACCATCACAAGGATGCTGGACCTATAGATGGTCTCTGGGGTGGAACGTGTCCTGTGAAGCGGTTGGGGCATGCCCTGGGAGCAGCCTCCTCGGGGCCAAATTACTCACTGGCTGAGAACTAAGGGAGAGAGGCGTTGCTAGGCAAACACTTAGCAAAAGACCAGTTAGACCAGAACAGAGGGTGTCTCACCCTTGGTTTCTTCTTCTGAAGCCCATGAAACTCTTGGCAGTGGTGTGTGTGTTGCTGTCTTCCTCTGTCTGCGTACTTGTATTTTCATCTCTATTTTTTATTTTCCCTTCAAAACTGTTAAATTACTCTCTATCATAGTTTTCATAAGTGGGGTCACCAGAAAGATCAATCATGGAGGGAGGGGTAATATGCAAAAATATGAATGCTTGTGTCTAGGCAAGGGTAAGTTGGCCCAAGTGATATTTTGTAATAGACCAGGAAGCCAAAGATGTGTCCCATCATGGCCAAGGATGAGGTTTTCAAGGTATTGACAGGGAGGAAAGCTTCAAGGTGTACAGCCTTGGGGTCCTGTATCGTGTTTATTGGATTCCATAAGGGACATGTTATTCCACAATGGACTACAAGCTGGTCATTTGATAAGCCAGGGTTACAGGTACCATTTTAGACTGCATTGTTTTCTTGAGACCATGTCTGTAGTTCTAATAGAATATTGGTTTGTTACAAGGTCAGTATTGTGTGGGAAGAGATATTTAATTGGATTATAGAGAAGTGGGGACTTTCTGAATATGGGAGCAGTATTGTTCGAAGTTATATAGTTGTTTGAAACGTGCGGTTGAGAATCATTACTTTGGGCAGTACAGAAAAAACTAATTGGAGTAGGATAGGGATGTAATTATTTTTAAAGCACTAATGAAAATTAATGTTATAATACGAGAAAAGTAGCTTTAACAGATACATAGAAGACTGCCTGGGAAAGATAGGTTGACAGAATTGGATACAGACCAGTCAAGATACAGACAAGGTCTGCATCAACTTGAGACTTGCCTTTGGAGATGGGCCAAAAAATGGTTTCTTATGAGTAGGATACTTTAGTGACTCACTGGGTGTGGAGATTTACAGATGCTAATGTTTGTAGAGTGCTTATTCAAGATTGGTCCATTAATGATCATTTTTTGTGGTTGATTAAAACACGTTTTAAAGATTTTATTTATTTTTAGAGAGAAGAGGGGGAGGGAGAAAAAGAGTAAGAGAAACATTGATGTGTAAGAGAAACATTGATGTGTAAGAGAAACATCAATTGATTGCCTCTTGTATTCCCCTAGTGGGGGACCTGGCTCACAACCCAGGCATGTGCCCTGAACCATAATTGAGCCAGCGACCTTTCGATTTGCAGGCCGATGCTCAATCCACTGAGCCACACCAGCCAGTGCTTCGGTTGCTTTTTTTTAAGAGTAGATTTAACATCTGTCATTTACAGGTTTATTAATTTGATGATTCATTATTTCTTCATACTTATTTGGATGTTTCTTGTCCTTTTGTGTGAGTTTTTTCTAATCATTTTAGAACTGTAGCTGGTTTCGTTAATTTAACTTCTCCTAAAAACCTTTGATGATTGTGGAACCAGTCATTTATTGTATCTCAGGGTTGGAAGGGACTGTAAATTCTTCTAATCTAGCTATCGCTTTGATGCTTAAATCCCCTGTATTACTCTTTTCTATTTCAGACTTAAATACTTGATGTCTTCATTTTTAGTAATTGGATTCACCAAAATGTAGAATTTCGGGGCTTTGTGATAATATAGCAGTCTCAGACCCAGCAATCATTCAGAGTTAACCTATTGCTCATACTTTGGGGTGGCTGAGAGCCAGGTAGTTACCTGAGGAAGAAATTTGGGCATCATTCAGTGGCCCTTGCTACAGGGTACTCTGACCTTTAACTTTAGACCTTGGTCTGAAGATAAGAGTGTCATTGGACTTAGGACCCAGATTCTAGAGCCAGGCTAAACCCAGGACTTTCAAGTTCCTAGGACTTCCTCCATGTTTCTGATCTATTCATGGGCACAGAGAGAGAGTTGTGATGGGTAGTGGTGTGAAACTGGTCTCTTTGCTTCCAATGCTAGCTGGTTAAGGCCAGTCTGTAGGTCCAGGAGCTGCCTGCTCATAAATTATGCTGAAATACTTGGAGAAGTGATCTGAAAAAAATCTAAATTATACCTCTTTAATATCTTCTGCTTACAGATTTGTAGGCAGAATACTTGGTGCGGTTTAGGTTTCCCCCAGGAAGCCCAGCTGATGGCTGCCAGGAGGCTTTACCAAGTGTCACGTGTCTTAAAAGTCACCAAGCCCTGGGGCTCTGGAGACTCGGGGCTTAATTTTGCTCATAATACATTTAGAGTGCATCCTTCTGTTAATCGTAGATTCATGTAAACCAAAGTCATAAGACACATGCATTGGCTCAGGAGGCTAATTTATTAAACTGACATACAGACCAGAAAGTTTTTGCCGGATTAGCTAGTATTAAGTTAAAGCCACATTGTTATTTAAGATTTTTCATATTTATTCCTAATAGAAAGTAGTATGGTTAATTTTTTTAAAAAACCAGTCCGAAACTGAAATGCTTAAGTATAAAGTCCTTTCTGATCCCACCTCCTGAGATAGCAGTTGTCAACAGCTTGGTCTGTGAGTGTTTTTCTAGACTCTCCGCACATGCAAGAACCTCTTTTGCTCTGTTGCTTTACTTTTATGTAGCTCGTGAGTCATGAACTTGTCGGAAGCCAGAGGAGAGTCAGGAGGTTGCCTGATGACGTGGAATCAGACAAAGGGGAGTGACTCAGGGAGGGGAGCCACAGAGTCCAGACTTGTCTCCTCAGCAGTCTAGAGTCTGCTGCCTGGCACCCCTTCCCAAGACAGTTTGGAAGGCCAGTTTGTCAGTGTGTGTCTCTCACTGTTATTTTGGCCAAGTACAGATCCTGGCACCTAACAGGTCTAAACAAATAGTAGCTGTGCATGCACTGCCCTGTCCGGCCCCTTTTTTTTCTGGCAAGTCCATTTTTTCTGTAGCTGTGTTTATACCACAGTCTGGTTGTGCTTTAGCATGTCTGTCCTTTGGTTTCTTTTAGATGACTTTTTGTATCTCTGTTTTGTTCTATTTTGTCTTTTATTTTAGTTCTCTACAACCTTGTTTTTCTTATCCCTTGTACTGCCTACAGAGGGTTGAACTATTCTGTGAAAACCAGCACTTTGCCTGGTAATTTTTGTACTTCTGGTTTCTCAGAAAAATGCATTCTTCCATACAATTTCTTTATTATTCAGTTATTTACCTGTATTAAAATTGTTCTGCTTTTATTTTGTTATATACATAGTGTAGCTATATTAAAAGGGTTCATATGGGGTCTATCATGAAATCAGTCAAACGTGTAAAGTGGACAACGTGGAGCCCTTTTAAGTGTTTTGTGTGATTTCTTTTATATATCAACTCAATTGAGATATAATTCACATGCCATACTGTTCACACATCTAAAGTGTGTACTATTCAGTGGTTTTTAGTATATTCACACAATTGTGCAACCATCACCACAGTCAATTTTAGAACATTTTCTTCATCCCCAAAAGAAATCCCATACTTATTAGCAGTCATCTCCATTTCCCTCAACTCTCATCCAGCCCTAGACAAGTACTATCTGTACTTGTACTATCCGTACAAGTACTATCCGCACAATCTATGGATACTTTCTGTATCCGTAGATTTGTCTATTATGGGTATTTAAATTTTTTATTTATTAATTGACTTCTAGAGAGAGAGAGAGAAACGTCGATTTTGTTGTTCCACTCATGTATGCATTCACTGGTTGATTCTGGCATGTGCCCTGACTGCGGATCAAACCCACAACCTTGGCATATTGGGACAACGCTCTTACCAACTGAGCTACCCAGCCAGGGCTATTCTGGACATTTTATATAAATGACATTAAATCTGGTCTTTTGTGTCTGGCATCTTTGACTCACAATGTTTTCAAATTTCCTCCAAATTGTAGTATGTATCATTACTTTGTTCCTTTTTATTCCAATATTTGTGTTTCATGATTGGGATAGTCCACATTATATTTATCCATTCGTCAAGTGGGCATTTGTATATGATTTCTTAATAGCACAGTAGCACTTTAAGTATTATTACTGTTTTTGAAGTCCTAACAAGTGTTACATAAAATGCAGACGGAAGTGATAGACGGCTAGAGGGAAATACCAGTTTGTTTCTACCTGTTAAATATGACTGCAGGTGTTCAAATATCAACAGTAATAGTTGGGCCTTTGGAAACTGTCTTTGAAATCAAAGTACAAAATATGTTAATAATATATTATTCTTGCTTATGGCCTACACTTTCCCTATAAGAAAAATATTAACCATGTAAATAATCAGTCCAGATAAATAAATCCACAGAGTGCACTATAGGGTTTTTTGCTGTAATTCTGATGTCTCTCATTTTGTTTTGTTCCTCCGCTCCCCCGCGTGCATCATCCACAGAGCGCAACAGGGCCTGCGAACCGCGNATCAACAGTAATAGTTGGGCCTTTGGAAACTGTCTTTGAAATCAAAGTACAAAATATGTTAATAATATATTATTCTTGCTTATGGCCTACACTTTCCCTATAAGAAAAATATTAACCATGTAAATAATCAGTCCAGATAAATAAATCCACAGAGTGCACTATAGGGTTTTTTGCTGTAATTCTGATGTCTCTCATTTTGTTTTGTTCCTCCCCTCCCCCGCGTGCATTATCCACAGAGCGCAACAGAGCATGCGAACCTCGGGCAGCTCAGCAGAGCAGAGTGGCCATGGTGTCTGGCACCCAGCCACCTGCTGCACGTCTCTGTTTTAGTCCTGGTTGGCTGTGTGGCTTGGGCCAGTTACGAAACTCCTCTCTGTCTCAGTTTCTCCATCAGTGGAATGGGAACTCTATGAGAATATCAACTGCCTAGGCGTATTGAGAAAATCAGATGGACTAGTGTAGGGAAAGTGTCTGGCACTACATGGAATATGCTCACTAATATTAGCTGCCTTCAGCATTGAGTGTTGTATAGTCACTGAGTTGTGCACGGCTCACTTGGAGGTCACTAAGATTGATTTGGTGAACTACTTAATGACCTTTTTTACCTTATGTGAGTATGCACATTTTTTGTCTCTCACTTCACGAGCCTTCAGGAGTGAACTCAAATAAGTTATGTTAATGAGAGGGAGGAGAAACGTTGGAACCCAGAGATGAGGAAGGTAAACTTAAGAGGAGAAGAGGAGAAAGGTGAAGGTAAAGTAACAACTTCCTAAGTTCTAACATAGTTCCTTTCATGTGGTAATAATTATTTTTTGAGTGAGTGCACTTTTTGTATAGTTTTTTGGGGATGAGTTTTAGAATTGAAGTTTCCTTCAACTCCCTTTAAAATGTTAAGCTTACCGTATTGCCATTTAAAAACTGCTATTAATTTGTTTCTTGTATTTGCCGCCATTACATAGAACCACGTACTAGTTAGTACACACTCCTGTTTGTATTTCCTTAATAGCTCATTTTTTCACCTTTCAGGCTTATTTTTTTTTAGAATGTATACAGTGTGGGAGCAGTTTTAAAGTGCTGGAGATGAATATTTGGGAGAATTCACTGTTTAAGATGCTTCACAGGGAATACTGACCCCGTAGCCCATTTGGAGTGGGCACCAACAATGGTAACTGTGTTAACTATCAATGGTTTAGGGCCTGATCCTAGCTGGGAGCTTTACTTAAAGTAATTTAGTCCTGGAAACAACAGGGCGTGGTGTAGTGATAGTCATCTTTACCATACACGTGGGGAGGTGAGGGCAACTGCTCATACTCTTGTTTAGAGGAGTCACCAGCATTCAAACCTGGGTTGTGTCCCCCCCTCACTACACCAGGGTATTACCTCTCTATGCTTATTAGAGCGTATGCCTCTCTAGTGTTGCCAGTTTTCCTGTGTCCTTCAGCAGAAATCTTGTTCCTGCCTAGTCGATCCTCAGTATGTAGCTTTCTAGCGAAGTTTGAAGTGTTCTGATCTCTTGTCAACAAATATCAGATAGAATCACTTAAACATTTGCTAGTAGTTTGCAACTTCATGTCTCTCTCTCTTTTTAATGATTTATTTACTTTTAGAGACAGCGGGAGGGAGGAAGAGGAGAGAAACATCGGTGTGGGAGAAACACGTTAACAGGCTACCTCCCACATGCCCCCCACCAGGGATCTGGCCCACAACCCAGGCATGTTCTTCCCCAACCGAGAAGAATCAACGACTTCTCGGTTCACAGCCCAGCACGTAATCCACTGAGCCCCACCAGCCAGGGTGAAACTTCATCTCTTTATAGCTGGCATTATACTGAGGAAGTGGAAAAAAATCTGGAAAAATGGGAGCCACTATTTTTTCTTTGTTATTTCTTCCATAATTAAATAGTATTATTGGAAATCAAAACGAGGCAAATGCATTATAATTCAAACTATTTAAACATTGTCATCATAGTAAAAACATGTGCTATGTAGTATGTTTTACATAAGTTGGATAAACCAGAGCATAAATATTATACCCTGTTTTTAGGCACAACTTTTTATCATAGCCATTTTTATGTTACTATGCAAAGTCTTTATTTTTATGTTGCTGAATATTTCATTTCATATTTAACTACTTTCTATTGTTGGATAATTTCTCATTTTTTTTCTCTTAGTAGCACTGCATTGAACATCTTGCATACAGCTACTTAAATGTTTTAGATTAGTTCCCTGAGTTTTTGAAATGTATCACTTTCCTGAAGTGTCTAACCAATTTACATGGCCTTCAGTTTCAGCATAGTCTAAACAGGTGTTACCCGCCTTTACTTCTGCACGTGGGAACATCATCCTAACCATGAACGCCTTGTGCTCTGGTTTCCAGAAATGTACCCTGAGAGAGACAGTTGCTGTCTGTATTCATGTCTCCTACTGAGTGCATGACCAAGTGAATTTTGGAGAGTCTCACAATAGGCCTCAGAGAAGTCCTGCTCGAAAGACTAGACTTTGTTAATCAGCATTTCTAAAACTGATTTAAATCTGGAATTTATTTTTCTGGTAGAGCCTATTAACAAACATCTCGGGGAAATGCCATTCTCTACAATATCTGTGGGGAAAGGAGCTACCTTTGATGCAACAGAATACTTATTAGGGAAATGATCTCATGCAGGAGGGACCGTGGGATGTAAGCTCCGATGGTAGGAGACCGAGCCTTGTTCATTCACTCATTAAATAAATGTACTGTGAGCCTCCTGTCTGTCAGACTCTGTTCATCTTCTGGGGTTATAGCAGGGAATAAAATTAACAAGGCCCTGCCTCCGAGTAGGGAGTAAGGTGGGAAAATGGATGGGACGTGTTTAACTGCTTAGGGGAAGATTCTGCATACATGGTTTTGCATGGAATAGTCGTTCATGTGAAGAATTTTAAATGGCTACTGTTAACAGTGCTGGTTCCTGATTTAAACGAAAAATACCCCTGGCTGGTGTAGCTCAGTGAATTGAGCGCGGGCCTGCAAACCAAAGCGCCAGTGGCTTGATTCCCAGTCAGGGCACATGCCTGGGTTGCAGGCCATGTCCCCGGTAGGGGGTGCGCTAGAGGCAACCACACACTGATGTTTCACTCCCCGTCTTTCTCCCTGCCTTCCGCTCTCTCTACCAATAAATAAATAAAATCTTTTAAAAAAATAGACACATTATCTTTACTCTCAAGAAGTTAATAGACTACTGGGGAAGCGAATAATAATAAAGTGAAATGATATGCACAGTGTGCCATAGGAACATAAAGGAAGGGCATCTAACCCATATTTGGGGGATTCCTAAATTACATATTAACTATAGTGGGGATTTGGTCACTTAAGTGTTCTTAGGCACTGCCACCAACTGAACATTTATTTGTTTCTGTGCAAGATTGCCGTGGACTAAAACATCTTCATTGGCAAAGACAATATCTGATTTTGCTTTAAAACATAAATTTCTTGCATCTGTCACCCATTAGCTGTGTTGTGATTAGTGTAAGTTTCATATTCCTCCATAAGTCAGTATAGTCTTCACAAATCAGTTTTTACTTGTTGTGTTATGGAAAAGAAGCAAGACTGGAATAAAAATCCTACATTCAGTACCTGTGAATCTCTGCTTTAAAACATGGCTATGGTATAGCAAGACAGGTCAATAAATCCATTAGCTATCTGGAAATGGCTGTCCTGTAGCAGAAGGAGGTGCAAAGTAGAACTTGGGTCCCATCAGCCTGTCCTTGGGATCGTCAAGTACCGAACAAGTTCTGACACTCGTAGGATGTGATGGGGCAAAATGAAGCCCATAAAATGGTGTAATTTAAAAAATAAATAGTAATTTAAAATTAAAGACATTGCTCACCACTGATTCAGAAGAAAGACAAGTTAAAAATATTGTCTGAGGGGAGCAGACAAGTCTTGGCCTATGTAATTTTGATGATGGAGGTAAGAGATGCTGTTAGCTCTGTTGCACAACAGGATGAACTTGACCTCTGCTCAGTAATTATCATGTGCTCATGTGCAAGAAAGACAGTCACTGAGAAGTCTGATGTGAAGACATCTTTCTGGGAAACCTACAACGGTTATTTTGGGAACAGAGGAAGAGTGAAGACATTGACAACAACCGCCTCATGATCTTTCTGTCACTACATAAATACATAACTCGCAAAGCAGCCCTAGGTGCCATTTCCCCTTTCCCCTTAAATGGATGAATGTTTGTGATTTAGCGTAAAGTTCATGAACTAAGAAAAGCAGTTGGACCCAGATGCCTGTATATTTCCACTCCATGTATCTTATTACCTTTAACTTGCTGCTAAAACCATGCTTTTATTTTTACCTTTCAAATATGAATTGCCATCACCAGGCTTAGCAAATGAAACGGATTACTTAAAGTAGTTTTGCACTGGAAATCCTTGACAGCTTCCCCAAAGGACAGGCAATGTCTTTCAAAATCCTATTACAAGATTTTATTTGCAGGTGCTTACGAACAGACGGCTGAAAGCCTCCATGTTTTATTGCTACCCAACTTCATCAGGTCTGCTCGCTCTGTTGAAAATTGTGGCAAAAATGATACACATCAGCTCTTTTATTCTTTTGTTACTACTCTGCACAAATAAAAGCATATTGGGGAATTTAATGAAGCAGTATGTCCTGGGAAGGAGCTTTGAGGATTTGGAGTGTATGACTATTTGTCTTTAATACTGAAGGTTTTCATGTAAAATAAGGTTTTACATGAAAATAAGGTTCCCATAGATAGGCCACTGTTTGCCGTGTCTGTATTTAAATCACACAAATGTCTGCATAAGCAGTGACTTTGCAGATACATTCAGTGACAACGTTAGAGGATTTCTGAGTGAGCCAAGCAGTCATCAGGACAATACAAAGTACAGCAGAGCCTCTGGAACTGTGACACTGTTTTGAAGGAAGTCTGTTAACTCAGGAAGTAGAGACGGTAGTGGGCAAGACAAAAAATAGGGAGGGGGGAATTTGATTATTCGACAAATTAATACACACTTTCCAAGGACACATGCTGGGAATCTGTGCTGGGTGGGAGGCCCCGTCTCAGCTTGCTTTGGCCTTTGTGTGCAGAGCTGGCTTCTCACTGGGATCCGGGAAAGGCAGCGTGGATCTGCACCGCAGACGCCTCAGCACACACACAAAGGATGGCGTTTATATGCCAGTCATTAGGTGTGGGCTTCAGGTTATTGTAATTCCCAGCCAACCAGTTTTAACTCTCCTTTAGTCCTGGCCTGTAGGAGTATAAGCCTGTGTCAAGGATAATCTTGGCACAGATTTAAATTTCTAAGCTTCAATACAACATTATTAGTAATGAGTACTTGCGAGCCAATAAACACACAGAAGTGTGAGCAGTGTTGTGGTTGTGAATTTCTGGCCCGCATGCTATTGGAGCCGACTCTGGTTTATCCTTTCTTTTTCTTTTAACGCTGCCTGTACATCAGTTCTCTTGGACCAGCCTCCCAGGTTGCCACTTACTGCCTGGAATGTAGAAGGCAGGTCTCTGGCTTCCTCTGGGGAACATGACAAGGGAGCCGATGGTCATTTCGCTCAACAATTCCAAGTTGCAGCAATTCTAGATGTGACCAGTTGATACTTTGTATTAGTGGGACTTTTGCTAATGATGTCAACATGAAAATATTGTTCTAGTAGCTTAGTACATACATCCCTGCGTTGTGTCAGAAAACAAAGGAAGCTGTATTTCCTGTTTCCCAAGACAGAATGCTCCCTTCCTACCTGGAACAGCCGTGCGTCTTTAGGGCAAAGGAATCTCGATGGGTACGACATGAGAAATGGCTGATTTTTTTTTTAACAACCCAGCCCAATGTTCTATTTGTTTACTACTGAGCATTTCTGAATAGGATCATTCTTATTTGGCAGTCAGGATTTCCCCATCATGTCTAGCAAGAGTTTTAGTATGTTCTGGGCACAAAAACTGATTCTATTTTAGATAGCAAAGGATCATTTTTTAGTGTTTGTTTCAGGAATTTATGAGGTAATTTCAACAGATCTCACAAATGTTTGCATAATGGTCCCCCATCTCTATTCCTGCAGTACTTTTTTTTTACACACCGCTGTCTGGGCATCACTCATGATCTCATAAAATTTGCCTTTCTTGCTAAACTAGAGTTCAGTGAGGGCCATGGCTTACCTTATGTGGCCTTGAATCTCAGGTACTTTTTATAGTGCTCAGTATTTGTTTGAAGAATCAAGAGGTGTTATTTGAAGAGCATTGTCTGGAAATCAGGTAACTTCTTAGTTTAATTGACTTCAACCGTTTTGTAGTACATTTCCCATTATTTTCAAACCATGGTTACCAAAATCTGGTGTATCAAAGAAAGATTCATAGCATTAGGTAATACTGCTATTAGATTATTATAAGGATCTTTTGGGAAGCTTTGTACCTCTAGTTTTTTTCAAATTTCTATTTATTGGTTATAGAGATAGAGAGGAGGACAGAGAAAGAAAAACATCGATCGGTGCATTCATTGGTTGATTTTTGTATGTGCCCTGACAGGGGATCGAACTTGTCATCTTGGTTTATCAGGACAGTGCTTTAACCAACTGAGCTACCTGGCCAGGGCTGTTGTATTTATGTCTTACTTAGAAGAAAGTCATAGAGACAGTAAGTTCAGAGTATCAAAAGAGGGCAAGGAACATTATCTTTGCTTTTAGATATCACCTGGGTATTTTATTTTTTTAACTTTTATTTTTTAATAGCTTATTTTTCTTATTATATTTTTCCATTACCATTGATCTTCCTTATACGCTCTTCCACCTCTATCTACCCTCCCCCCGACAATCACTACACTGTCATCCGTGTCCACGAGTTCTTTTTTGTTTCTGTTCAGTCCCTCACTCCACAACCACCCCCACCCAGAGCTGTCAGCCTGCTCGCTATGAATCTATCTCTATTTTGCTTGTTAGCTGAGTTTGTTCATTAGGTTCCACATATGAGTGAAATCATATGGTATCTGTCTTTCTCTGACTGGCTTGTTTCAATTAGCACAAGGTCCTCCAGGTCCATCCATGCTGTTGCAAAGGGTAACATTTTCTTCCTTTTGATGGCTGTGTAGTATTCCATTATATAAATGTACCAAATCTGTTTTATCCACCCATCTACATTTAGGCTTCTTCCAAATCTCAGCTATTGTAAGTAACTCTTCAAGGAACATAGGGCTGCTTCTGTTCTTTTGAATTAATGTTTCAGGTTTCTTCAGATAAAATCCCAGAAATGGAATTCACCGGGTTGTTAGGTAGTTGCATTTTTAATTTTTTTAGTTAACTCCACACTGCTTTGCATAGTGTCTGTACTACTCTGCATTCCTGCCAACAGTGCAGAAGTATTCCCCTGTCTCCACATCCTCACCAGCACATTTGTTTGTTGATTTATTGATGTTGCCCATTCTGACAGCTGTGAGGTGGTATCTCACTGTGGTCTTAATTAGCATTTCTCTGATGATTAGTGATGTTGAGCATCTTTTCATATGTGTATTGACCATCTGAATATCCTCTTTGGACAAGTGTCTATTCAGGTCCTTTGCCTATTTTTTAATTGGACTTTTTTGGTGTTGTTTTATAAGTTCTTTATAAATTTTGGATATTAACTCCTTATCAGATGTATCAGCAAATATGTTCTCCTGTTCCATGGGTTGTCTTTTTATTTTGTTGATGGTTTCCTTTGCTGTGCAAAAACTTTTAGTTTGATGTAGTTAATTTTTTTCTTTTGTTTCCCTTGCTTGAGGAGATATATCAGAAAAAAAAATACTGCTACCAGCAATGTCCAAGATTTTACCACCCGTTTTCTTCTAGGATTTTTATGATTCAAGTCTAACATTTAAGTCTTCAATCCATTTTGAATTTATTACTGTGTGTAGTGTAAGAAGGTGGTCTAGTTTCATTTTTCTGCACATGTCTGTTCAATTTTCCCAACACTATTTATTGAGTAAACTATCTTTAGTGCATTGTATGTTTTTGCCTCCTCTGTCAAATGTTAATTGACTATAAAGGCATGGGTTTATTTCTGGGCTCTCTGTTTTGTTCCATTGATCTATGTGTGTGTGTGTGTGTGTGTGTGTGCGCGCGCGCGTGTGTGTAAGAGAGAGAGGAAGGGGGAGAGAGAAACATCAGTTGGTTGTCCCACTTATTTATGTATTCATTGGTTGATTCTTATATGTGTTTTAACTGGGAATCAAACCCACAACCTTGGCATATCGGGACAATGCTCTAAGCAATTGAGCTATGCAGCCAGGACATATGTGTCTGTTTTTAATGCCAGTACTATGCTATTTTGATTACTGTGACCTTCTAGTATATTTTTATATTAGGTTGTATGATTCTTCCAACTTTGTTTTTTTCCTCAAGATTGCTATTGCTATTCAGGGTTTTTTGTGGTTTCATATAAATTTTTGAATATTCCAGTTCTGTAAAATATGTGATTGGTATTTTGATAGGAATTGCATTGAATGTATAGATTGTTCTGGGAAGCATGGACATTTTCATGATGTTAATTCTTCGTATCCATGAACATGGTATATGCTTCCACTTATTTGTATCTTCTTCACTGTTCTTCTAACTGGATTTTGGACCCTACTTACTTACATATTTGAGACCTAGTAGACTCTTTTTGTCTTGTCTTAAGTATAGATTGTTGCTGTTGCCTCTCTGGTCTTTTTCTATCTTCCTAATCCTTCTTGCCCTGCTCATTTCTGTGAAGTAGAATCACAGAGATTCTGTTAGACCTTTTCCTGCCCAATTGGTCCCCTGCCTACCCTGTTATTTGATGCTCTCCAGAGATACCCTATCTGACCTAGCTAGTCATAACATACCATTGTCAACCTTTGTGTGTTACTGTTATCTACAGATACTTTTACTTGGCAACTGTATCTTCATTAGAAATGACATGAAAATATAGGGTAAAATTTTGCAGGTTTATTTCCTAAAAAACACGTGCCCCTAGTAGAGCGTATCAAATTCACTGGAAGGCCTTGGGTTTAACTATTAAGGCTCAGAGTGAGTGTGGAGACTAGGACATAGTTGCCTGTACTTTGACTTCTGTAAGAAGTTGTTTGTTTGTTTGTTTTATCTGTGCTGTACAAAATGATACATTTTTCAAAGTAGTAAAGATGTTAAATATTCTTTCTCCTAACCTTAAGGATATAAGACAAATATGAGGTAGACATCAGCTTTGTTCTGACTTAGAATTTCTTAAATGTTTTCTATAGCCTATTACTATATGAAAAATTATAATTCTGCCTTCTATGTTATTAACTTTGTGTAAGTGTACAAAAAGACTATACGATGTGAATGTCACTATAAACATAGTCACACCTTTATTTTTTAAATGAAAAAACTTCACTGTAGAAAATTTTAAACCTCCATTTTACCTATGTGGGAAAATTTTTATTTCTTTGTATACATCCAAGTTTGTCTGGTATCATATTCTTTCTGCCTGAAGAACTTTCTTTAACAGTTTTTGTGATTTTGGTTTGCTGCTAGTAAATACTATTAGGTTTTGTTTATCTGAAAAGGTCTTCATTTCTGACAGACTTTTTCTCTGGGTAGAGAATCTGTGTAAATAGTGATTTAAAAAATTCTTTCAGGCTCTGGCTGGTATGGCACAGTGGATCGAGCGCCAGCCTGCAAACCAAAGGGTCACTGGTTCAATTCCCAATCAGGGCACATGCGTGGGTTGCAGGCCTGGTCCCTGGTAGGGGCAACCACACATTGACGTTTCCCTCTCTTTCTCCTTTCCTTCCCCTCTCTCTAAAAAAAAATAAATAAAATCTTTAAAAAAATAAAACATTCCTTCAGTAAATTAGTCATTCCATGGTTTTTTTTGCTTTGTATAGTTTCTGACAAGAAGTTTGCTTAATTTGTGTTTCTCTCTATAAATGCATTGGCTTAATTTGTATCTTTTCTCCCCTTTTGCTGCTATCAAGATGGTCTCTCTCTCTGGTTTTCTGCACTCAGAACACATATTGTGTGTGTGTGTTTGTGCTCCTGCATGCATGTGTGTTAATTCTGTTTGTACTAATCCTGGATTCTCTCCAACCTTCTTGGGTCTGTGCTTTGATTTCTTTTGTTATTTTGGAAAATTATGTCGTTATTTCATCTAACATTCTGTCTGTCTTCCCCATCCAGGAGTCCAGTTACATATATGTCAGATGATTTGGTGTTGTCCTATAATTCTTGGATGCTCTGTTCTGGGTTTTAAATTTTCACTTTTTTTTTGCTTTGTGTTTCACTTTGAATAATTTCTATTGACCTATCCTTGAGTTTATTGATCCTTTCCTTGGCTATGCTTATTCAACTGATGAGCCTGTCCGTGCATTCTTTACCTCTGTTACCATGTTTTTTTATTTTCAGCATTTTCTTAACTCTTTCTTGCAGTTTTCAGCTTTCTGCCAGAGCTTGAGGACTCAGGTTTCAGAAATAGGTTTGCCTCTTATTTTCCTTGCACCATAGTTTTCTCTTTTACTAACTAAAAATGGGAATATAGAATAATAACTACTAGAATTATTTTGAGGGTCAAATGAGGTTCCTTGGGCAAGCCCCTTCTTTCCCTTCCCCGAATCTCAACGGCTCTCATGGAAAGGCTTGGACCGTGGGATTACTTTGGTCCTATTTAGTTCCTAAATTGTATGACTCTGTGAAGTGAAAGGGACCTAACATTTATTGACAGCCTATATTAATCTCATGTAGAATTGGATAAGGGGATAAAAATCACATCTAAAAAATGCTTTCGCAAAACATTTTACTTTTGCTAGGTCTACGTGGATTTTAATAAGAGGAAGTAGACAGCACTAAAAGCAGTTGCCACTTGGTTAAATCTGTTAAGGAATCATTACACTTTTTCAACAGTGGGTTTCTTGACTCATTTGAGAAATTTTATGGTTTGTAAAACATCTCACTTTTTCTTTTTCTGTACCTATAGGATTTTAAATTATTGGATTGGCACCCGGATTTTTCAGTGTGAGAAAAAAACTAATGGTTTTTGCTCTTTACTGAGTAGTGCAAATGAGTGATAGTCTCATTGGATTTGGCTTTGCAACCACACTCTTGGGTTCAAATTCTGATTGCACAGCTGCGAACCTTGGGCTGGTTATTTAACTGCAGAGCCTGAGTTTTCTGTATCTGTGAAAATAGCATTGATACCTACATCAGAGAGCTGTTTTGAAGGTAGAATACAAAATGTATTTAAAGCTTTGGGTATAATTCCTAGTTAGTAGCAATTGGTGCATTAAAACAGTAGCTAAAATGAAATTTGCCACCGTTGTTTTCAGTTAAGTTTTTGGTTCGTATAAGGGGAAAAGCAAGTTTTATATTCTTTTTCTTCCTTTCGGTGGAAAGGGTAGTGGAACAATAGGGAGAGCCTTAACTGGAAAGCCAGTGTTGCCGAGTGAGAATAACAGCCAGGAATTAGCGCGTACTGTGGGACAGGTGCTCGTGTTTAATCCTCAGAGCAGCCCTGTGAAGTCAGCTGCCTCTCCTCTAAGAAGCTTTCCTTCATCTTAGTGAGGGTGACCACCCCCATCCCTTGTGTTCTACTCTGTGTCTTCTGCCACTGACTTTCATATGTAACCCCTGTCCCGTCTCCATTTCTCATCCCCACTGACGGGTTCTCTCTGTGTATTTGGCCCAGAAATGGCCCCACAGTAAGTGGAATTGCTAAGACGTTGAATCTTTGTGTATTTTCTGGTCAAGGCTGAAATCCCACTTTCTTTATGTTATAGATAAAAATTAAAGCATTAAAAGTCAAATTGTCTGAGGCAAAAAAAACCCTAAGAAAATAGCTTGGTTAAAGAAAGTGCTCAATTCATAAGAGGCCCTTTGGACCCCTCTCCCCAGTACATAGTGTTTGTTAAGATAAACATGTAGTATTTTAAAGTAACTGTTGCCCTGAAAATTACCTTTGAGTAAATGTAACATGTTTCAAAGAGGTGTCGAAATCCTGTGCTTCTAAGTAATTTTACTGTAATGGGTATTATTTGAGATAGAAATTATTTAATACAAAGAAACACTCCTTAGTCATACTGTGAGCAACTGTCATCCAAAACACAGTCCATAATGTAGGCCTTCGTATTTGAATGACACAGAAAATAATGCCAAATTATTTTTACAGTTCTTTTTTTTGTCATGACAAAAATTTTCACAAAACTGCATCCCTGATCATAGATTTTTAGAGTTGGAAGGACCCTACCAGATCCAATCTAATTCCTTCCTGCCACGCGGAGGTATGAAGCAATTCCTCTAAAGCCACGCAGCTGACTAATGACAGAGCCGGGGAGAGAGCAGAGCCCCTTATCCATTTACCATAATGTCACGGTCCTCTGGGAAAAAACTGCCTACTCACTCTTGGTTTCTACAGCTGGAGTCTTGGGATAAGGTTTTTTCCATGACTAACTCGTGCTCTTTGGTTTTCTTGTGTGGGCATCTGGGATCCGCCGATCGAGGGTGGTGTTTTTTTGTTGTCATTGAACAATGGAACCATGTAAGGCACCAAACAAGGAAAAGGCATTTGTCTGGTTAGCGCTTAAGGGGTCAGGAAGAAGTGGTTGGAGCTCAAACTCTCCGCCCTCCATGGTGACAGGCATGTGTTCAAGGTTGAGTTTCCTAACCTGGAGTCTAAATTCCCTAAATATTTATGAAAATTATGCAAATATATGCTTACCTCCCAAGAAGTGCATCTGCAGCTTTCATCAAGTTATCAGAGGTACATCATTAAAAACCATTGTTTTTAGATAGAGGAAAAGCTAAGCAAACCTGATTAAGGACTGGCTCCCCACTCTTGCACTCTCAATTCAGATTACACTAGAGGACTTCCTCACCTCGAGCCGCCTCCCTCTTGTGCCCCTTCCCGCTGGCAGGCCTTCCCCAGGTGGCTTCCTGGATCTTGCCGTGGAAGAGGGCCCCAACCCTCTTTTTGCAGGAACTTTTCCCATAGGTTTCCCAAGCCTCCCTTCTCTCTCCCTTCTCTGCTTACTGTTTCCAGAAGAGGGTATGAGAGTCAGGGATTTTTGTTCATTAGAAACCTTGACTGGCGACACGCCGTGTTTGTGCTCCGACGAGTCCCAGAACGCAGTCGTGGCGGGACCACAGACTTGCGGCGGGTAGAGGTCCATCTCATTCTGCTCGCAGTCGCCGCCCGGGCAGCCGCTGCAAGTGAAGGTGGTGGGGCTCTTCAAAAGCTCTAGCTTTCAGATTGCGAAGAGCACAGCTGAGAGTCTGAAGAGCAATTTTCCATCCAAATTTGAAGATCTTATAATAGTTCCTCTTCAAGATTTTGCATGGGATCAATATCTACAGGAGAAAAAAGGGGCTGATTTTAAGAAAAAGTAAAACATTTATAGGATTTTCTTTTGGAAGGCATGAGATAAAGGAACTTAAGAATGAAGTTTGGGAATATTCTGCCTACATCATGTGTTTTATTAATGATCTGCTCCTGGGTGATGCACTTGATCTTCAGAAGTGGGCCCACAAGGTGTGGGATGTTGTTGATTTTAAGCCCCCTGCACTGTATCAGGCACTTACTGTGGATTATTCTGCTAAATTCTTAAAAGACACCAAGCATGACTTTGTGTTCTTGGATGTTTCCATTGCTTTTTCTGCAATTGGAAGATTGATTTTTGAGCTGTACAACGATGCATGTCCCAAAACATGTAAAAATTTCCAGGTCTTATGCACAGGAAAAGCAGGATTTTCTCAAGGTGGCATCAAGCTACATTATGCAGGTTCAATTTTTCATCGAATAGTACCGAATGGTTGGATACAAGGAGGGGATATAGTGGCTGGAAAAGGAAATGGTGGAGAGTCAATTTATGGACCAACATTTGAAGCTGAAGCAGGGTGAAGAGCTGTGGGCACCAGGTCTTGTGGAAGCTGAGGATTGGAGTTCATGAGCAGCAGTAGCAGCACAGGACTCGTGGTCAAAGTGGAGGCAAGGTAAACACGGCTCACCTCCTTGCACAACCACCGCAAAAATTGCAAGTAGACTACAAAACAAATATCACCCAGAATAATCAGAAAATCGACTCGTATGGAAGTACGACAACAAAGGAATGAAAGAAGTAACATTCATCCAGATGGGTAGGAGGGGGAGAGAGACAACACACATGGGGAGGCGAGGAGACATGGAATGGGTGGCCCCACACCCACATGTGGTGGATAAAAATCAGAAGGGATATCTTGGGGGTGAGGGATTCCAAGACCACTCAGCCCAGGGTTCCAGTGCCAGGAAGAGAAGATAAGTCTCCATAACTTCTGGCTCTAAAAACCAATTGGGGTTGGGATGGTGAAAGAAACTGTGGGATTCTCAGGGGTCTCCTCTTAAAGGGCCCACAACAGTTGAAGGATTTACACAGACTCACTCCCTCTGGGCTCCAGCACCAGGGCAGCAGCTGGAAAGACACCAGTGGCAAATGGGGAGAAATTGAAGTGTCTGGCATTAGGGCGAGTGTCAGGGGACAGCTTTCTCCTGGAGAAAATTCCAAAGGCCAGGCAGCAGCTGCAGCAGCAGCAGCCTTATCTGCTTTCTTAGCCGTCTCCCACACAGAGCCACAGAGCAGTGACACCGTATTGGAGACTCCATCAACCTGATTCACGTGGGTTGCCCCACTCTGAAGACCACCTAAGACCTACCAGTGCACTTTTCTTCAATAGGCCATACTACTTAGACAGGTAGTCAAAGCAGCTGTATCTAATACACAGAAACACACACAGGGAGACTGCCAAATTGAGGAGATGGAGAAATATGGGCCAAATAAAAGAACAGAACAAAACTCCAGAAAAAGAACTAAACAAAATGGAGATAAGCAATCTGTCAGATGCAGAGTTCAAAACACTGGTTATTAGGATGCTCAAGGAACCCACTGGATGCTTCAAAAGCATAAAAAAGCTCCGAGCAGAAATGAAGGTTACATTCAGTGAAATGAAGAAAAATTTCCAGGGAACCAACAATGGAATGGATGAAGCTGAGAATCAAACCAATGATTTGGAACATAAGAAAAAATTCAATCAGAAAAGCAAGAAGAAAAAGAATCCTAAAAAACAGTGATAAGCTAAGGAGCCTCTGGGACAACTTCAAATGTATCAACATTCAAATCATAGAGGTGCTGAAAGGAGAAGAGATAGAGCAAGAAACTGAACACTTATTTGAAAAAATAATGAAAGAAAACTTCCTTAATTTAATGAAGGAAATAGACACACGAGTCTAGGAAGTACAGAGAGTTCCAAACATGATGGACAAAGAGGACCACAACAAGACACATCATAATTAAAATGCCAAAGGTGAAAGATAAAGAGAGCCTCTTTAAAGCAGCAAGAGAAAAGCAGATAGTTACCTACTAAGGAGTTCCCATAAGACTGTCAGCTGATTTCTCAAAATAAACTTTGCAGGTAAGAAGGGGCTGGAAAGAAGTGTTCAAAGTCATGAAAGACAAGGACCTACATCCAAGATGACTCTATCCAACAAAGCTATCATTTAGAATGGAAAGACAGATAAAGTGCCTCTCAGATAAGGTCAAGTTAAAGGAGTTCCTCATCACCAAGCCCTTATTACATGAAATGTTAAAGGGACTTAGCTAAGAAAAAGAAGATGATCAAAACTATGAACAGTAAAATGACAACAAACTCACAATTATCAACAACTGAACCTAAAAAATAAAAACTAAGCAAACAACTAGAACAGGAACAGAATTCTAGAAATGGAGATCACATGGAGGGTTAGCAGTTGGGAGGGGTAGGAAGGAGGATGAGGGAAAAAGGGAATAAGAAGCATAATTGGTGGGCACAAAGTAGACAGGGGGAGGTGAACAATAGTAGGAAATGGAGAAGCCAAAGAACTTTTATATGTGTGACCCATGGACATGAACTAAGTAAGGGTTGGGTGGGGAGTGCTGGAGGGAGATGGGGTGCAGGGTAGAGGGGGAAAAGGGGGAGAAAAATGAGACAACTGTAATAGCGTAATAAGTAAACTACACTTAAAAACCCGAAATACAAATTGGGAGATACAGAATAAACAGGAGGGTGTTAAGAACAGCACAGGAAATGGAGAGGCCAAAGAACTTATATGCATGAGCCACGGACATGAACTAAGAGGGGACTTCTGGAGGGAAGGTGGGTACTTGGTGGAGGGGAGCAAAGGGAGAAAAATTGGGACAACTGTAATAGCATAATCAATAAAATATACCCAAGAAAAGAAAACCGAAAAAAAAAGAAACCTCGAGTGTTATTTCAACTACATTGTGGTTAAAAGGAATGCATGAGCTGATGTGAGAATCTAAGACAGTAGCTGTAAGAAAAATGTCATCCAAATTCCAATCTAATACTTTGCAAATGAACTCTTAGAATCCCTCTAGTCCCTTAGTTCAGCAAACTCTGCGTTTGATACAGAAACTCTTGACATTTTCCAGGAACAGAAGGAAAATTTATGGATGGTAATTTCAGAGTTGCCCAGATCTGTCTATAAAATTGTTTTAATTTGGTTTTTCTCGCTGAATTTTATAAGACTTAGAAAAATCTACCTCTGAATAGGAATTCATTTTAATGGGCTTCCTTCCTAGGAGAGAACATACAGAGTTCTCTGTATGTTCTAAATTTTTGAGTCTGTCATCTGGACACACTGAGAAAAAGCTACCACTAAGGTAGACATTGGAAGAATCTTCTCATGTGTTTATTCATATTAAAAACGCCATCATGAGTACCTGTCATGAACCCTCAGGCACTGTGTTAGATGCTAAGACATGAGAAGCGGTCTCTGGCGAAGCTCGTGGTCTGTTGACATGGTTCAGCAAATAGCAGTTCAGCAGGCCAAGGACTCTACTAGAGTAGCCAAACGGCACTGGAATGGGTACTGTGCCTGGCCAGGAAGAGGGGTGGGAGTGAGGATGAACCTCACAGAATGCTGACGGGTATCAGAGTTGCATCTTCGAGGTTTAATAGAAACTTGTCAGGCAAAGAAGGGGTCTACGTATAAATGGTAGGTTTATTAATGCGTTCCTAATTTTAACTGCAGTTAACACTTGCCATTCCCTCATTTTATATTTTCAATTAGAGCTCCAAGCGAGAATGGAAGCCACTAGAAGATCGTAGCTGCACAGACATACCATGGCTGCTGCTTTTTATCCTCTTCTGCATTGGCATGGTAAGGAAACTCCCAGGGGATCATAACCTGCACTAAGATCCGAGGGAATGCTGGGGAGTTGGTTTGAAGAGGAAGCTTGTTATCCATCTATCTATCTATCTACCTATTTACTTATTCAGTTTCAATTCCACCTGAATTGCTTCTATAGCTGGAGGTTGTGGAATACCACTGAAGCACATTATTTTTCTGCCGTACAATTTAGTAGTACTATCTAGTACCCCTTGATATTCTTTTGTTGGTTTTTTTTTTTGTATACATGAAAAGAGATCGGAATTTAAGAAGCAGCTGGGACTCACATCTCTTTGACCATATGATTTTAGAAAGCTACATCATTTAACATAAATCTCTGCAAATTCTGATCTTAAGGGGGTGGTGCACTGGCCATGGAAGTCAAGAGTCCTGAGTGTTTATCCAACCTGGCTACACATACCTGATGGTTATTTTTGTGTCAGTCAGTTTTCGTTTCAGGGGCTCAGTATTCCTTTGCATAAAATTGGAGGTTTTGCTAGCTGGTATCTGCAGTGTTTCCAGTTTGGACATTTTTTAGTTCTTCCTAGAGTGGGAGGCTGGTTGCTCACTGCTTCTTCCTTGTTCAGCCTACACTGGGCTCCTGCTGCCTGCTGTGTCTACGGTAATGAGTGGCAACTTCCAGTTGAGATCCAGGAACCCGGTGACTTTCTTAAGGGTACAGAGGTGGCAGGAGCAGAGTCCCTGGTGCAAAGTGGTGGCAGAGTCCTCCTTCCAGTTGCCACTCCCACTCTGCCCTGCAGGGGTTTCTGATACAGGCTTGGGGACTTCAGAGTCACCGCCTGTCTGCTGGACTGGAAAAAAAGATAGAAAACAGCTGGTGCAGCGCTGACTGGTGTTTACAGCTAGAAAAGACTTGGAAGTCCTCATGTGGTCCGTGGCCCTTGTTTTGCAGATTAAAAACATCAGATGCAGAGATGGTTATGACCAGATGGTTATGGTTATGACCCAAGGCCACGCTGCTACTTACCGACAGAGTTGGGGACAGAGCCACAGTCTCATAGCTCCCAGGCCAGTGCTCTTTCTGCTGCCTTGTTTCTTCTTCCTCAGAACTGTGCAGGCAGCATTGTTCTCTTCCACAGTCTTTACAACTCAAACCAAAATCAGGCTAGCCCAGGCAGCCCTTCTCCATTATGTGTAGTATGTTTACCCCGCCCCTTTTTCATACCTTTCATAGAGGTTCCTTGGGAAATTCTTATTCTGTGTCTCTCTGTACCTGTCCGTCTTGCACATGCCATTCGAGAATCACAGACCAACCCTAACTGTGGCTACTAGGCCTACTTGTAGGTACCAGTTCTGCCCCTGAACCGAGGGAGAGAAAGTAAATTTTAACTAGATATAATAAATTCAGCAAAAGAAGGGGTATTCATTTTAAAGAAAATAGGTCAGTCTCAGCAAACCCAGAACATTCTGAAAAGTCACACCACCACTTCCTAATTCAGGACTTCTGTGATAGTGTTCAGGGGTCTACTTAGTTCAATGGAGTGGCAGCTGAAATGCCGCCTGCGTGAATACACACGGGGCGTGAAAAAGTCTTTGCTAACAGAATTAGTCCGTAACCTGTCCCCACCCCTGAATTTAACTCTGGGACAAGAAGCAGCTGACCTTTCAGAGTAATGTTCACAAGAACATGTAACTGCCACCCAAGATGCTTTTGAATCTCTGTGCCAGAATAGCTCAGGAAAGTACAATTACTGCTGTTAACAGGCTGACTTGGGAGTAAGGAGCTGTTTGCTCACTGAAATGCTTTAATGCAGCGGTGATCAACATAATGTTGTGGTGATCAATATAATGTTGATTTCAGTGCGGTGATAATTAAGACCCACTGTGTGCACTTTTTAAGTGCGGACATAGGGTGGATTTGGAATGATGTTTTTAATGGATTGCCTTCATGAAGGCGAGCAAACATTAACTTTCGTCATGTGGAACTAGAGCAATCAAAGTTCACCCTACAGGCACAACAGTAGTTCAAGGTTTGTTTTCTGAGCATTTACTTTTTTGTGCATATATTCATGTATTTTAAAGATTTTTTCCCTTTGATTTCATTCTGTTACTACTTTAAAGAGACACAGTCAACAAACACGGAACATTAGCATGTGCTCGAGGCTTTCGTACACATATTTGCCTCATTAAATTCTCCAGTTAGCCTGTGAGATAGGTTTTACCCCCAGTTTATAGACAGGGTATGGTGAGGTTAAATCCTAGCCTATCTAAGAATATACGGATGGTAACAAGTGGCAAAGACTGAGCAGGAACTGGAACTTACTTGCTGCCTGCGTTCTTTTCACGTGGCAGCCTAGCAGCTTCTGCTCTGCTCTTTCTCAGTCACCCTGCAGCCTAATGCTCACAGCACATCCTTACCCAAGACCTCTCCCTGCAGTTCTCTGCTCACTTCTTGGTCATTCTGCTCCACCTCTGAAATGTCTTAAGATCTTGTCTTCTTTCACTCATCGTCTCCGTTTAACCCTTTTTATAGATGCATATTCATTCTCTCATAAATATTTGTACTCTTTTTTATTTCTGTCCTTACTTCGAGGTTTTTCCATGTTTGAATTGTCTAGAACTTAGGGTATTTTTCCAAGTAAATTGCTATCAGCCTGCTTTAGAGCTATCACTTTCCATATAAACTTTCATCAGTTTTTTGAAATTATCAGGCACATGCTTAATCTGCTCTTAAAAATTACATCTACTATTGTATTTCTAAATTTTTATTTTTCACTAAAGTTGTAAAAAAAGGTTCTTCACTTTACCTGCACATTAGAATCAGCTGGGAGCTTTTAAAAAATACTTGTTTCCGGGCCCTACCTCAGTGATTCTGACTTAATCTCTGATTCTATGTTCTACCAAGGTTGAGACCCACTGTTGTAGGCACTGGTAGACCACTGAGGAATTTTGAGCAAGAAATGATGAGATTTAGGTTTAGAAAGACAGCCCTGGTAGTCAGGAGCCATTGTAACTAGGGCAGAGATTCCAGGTGGTCCACTGTGGGGGCTGAGGCAGGAGACCAGATCCGAGGTGAAAACCTGAAATAAGAGGAGGAGGAGAGATTTTTAAAAGTAGGATTTGGCCCTCACCGGTGTGGTTCAGTGGGTTGGGCGTCACTCCGTGGACCAAAAGGTCGCCACTTTGATCCCCAGTCAGGACACATGCCTGGGTTGCAGGCCAGGTCACTGACTGGGGGCCTGTGATTGTTTATCTTGCACATTGATGTTTCTCTCCCTCTCTTCCCCTCTCTCTAAACATAAATAAACAAATGAATCTTTTAAAAAAACTTTAAAAAGTAGGATTTGGTGTCATCAATGTTGCAGGCAAGTGAGAGATTGATTAAGGGTGACTAAGAGGTTCTTGTGTTAGAAGTTCGGGGCAGGGTTTTCAGTTCAAACCCTACATCATCTCCTCATAGGTGATGTAGGCTTCTAAACTGTGGCTTCTGGGCACGTGAGGGAACAAGAGTGGATGGATAAACACTATTACCGTATTTTGCCTTGTATAATGCACACCCATGTTTTGGGCCCAAACATCCAGGAAAAAAATCCTTCATTTTAATCTTTTAATCCAAATATTTATTTATATTTAGAGACAAAATTGATGATCATATTCCACGGTATTATTTTGCATACAGATATCATTATTGCTTTCTAGATTTACACTTTTAATGCATAGGCATAAATAAAAGAATTAAAAACATTTTTATAGGTACAGGATTAATACTACTCACGTACAATGCACATCCGATTTTTCCCAAACATAGGTAAGGAACCTATGAGGAGATGATGTAGGGTTTGAACTGAAAACTGTACCCTGAACTTCTAACACAAACATTTGGGGGGAAAAGTATGCATTATACATGGCAAAATGTACTTTATTAGTAGCCGAGCAGATACCGGATTATATCCTTAGTGCCCCGTTGTCAAATGACTTGTGGAATAAAGCTTGGGCTAGAGGACCTTTCTCCATCTCGGATGGTCTGATCTCATTCAGTCTCAGGGAGAAGAATATATAAGAAGAGGAGAGAAGAGAGGTCTACCTGAACCAAATCAGCCCAGATCAACTTATTATAAAAAGGCAGGAAAGTTTAGGAGTGTCTGCCATGGAAAATGAAAGCTACAAAAACCCTCTGCAACTTACCCTTGATACTGCTGCTTACTACCTGCTGGATAACTGGGTACTCTTCTCTGCACCTGACACAGACACGTATTTAATTTTCAAAACTGCTCAATGAAGTAGACATTGTCACCATTCCCATTTTACCGATAAGGGAACAGAGCCGTCAAGATATGTTATAACTTATCTGTGGCCACATTGAGCACAAGAGAGAAGAGGAAGGTGAGGCTCTACGAGATCATCTCTTTTTGTTGCCTGGAACTGGGAACGAAAGAAAAAGTTCAGAACATGGGCCTGTAGCACACACCTCAACTACCAGTAAAATGCAGTCTAATGGATATTTTAGACTCTGAGCAAATAGTTGAGCATTGCCACTTCCTCTAGTAGAGAGGTGGGAAATTAGGGCAGTGGCCAGAGCGCGGAGAGAGGAGAACTGAAACATCTTCTCGCTCTGTACCTTACATGTGTGTTCTGGTAAATAGCGACACTTACCAAGGAGACAGGATGTACACAGGAAAGGCAAATGGCTGGGCGAAATGAGGGACTGAGAGGGTGACTTTGACACCTAAAACGTATGGGTAAGGATAAGCAGTCAGAGATGCAGAGCAGAAATTTGGGAGAATGGTCTGGACTTGGACTGGATTTAGGAAACCTCATTGCATAATTTTTCCCTTCACTCTGCTTTCAAGGACCTTTTTTATTTTATAGCATGAGTCAAGTTCCTGGAGCACAGTGTTTCTACCTCATTAACTGTTCTTGGTAGTAGCGCAGAGTAAGAGATTCAAAGACTCACTGCAGTGTTTTGTCACTTGTGTGACAGTCTGTGCTTTGCTGGGATCGTAGAATAGGAAAGGAGCGGCATACCACAAACTACTGTAAGGTTACCTGATCCTTTCTGCCTACTTTCTGTGAAATCTTCCTTTTTTTCCTTTTAAAAAAAAACTGTGGTAAAATCTATATAACATAAAATTTACTATTTTAGCCTTTTTAAGTGTACAGTTTAGTTAAATCTATTTTGCTTTTAGTCTCGTTTATTTTTTCGTCAATCACTATAGTGGCCCAAATGGGTTTATACCTACTTCTCTCTTTAAGTGTACACTGGAAAAACTTAATCTCTAATACTTTTCTTTAGAATCATAGAATTGTGGAAGCCACAAAGGCTTTTGAGATTAATCTAGTCCAGTCCTTCTTACAGGTGAGGAAACAGAGGCACAGAAAATTTAAAGGGATTGACCCAGGACCATAAGGAGTATTTGCAGCAGAGCTGGGTTCAGTTCCTAGTATTTCTTGTGTTTGTTTGTTTTAGTTGCTGGAGCTGCTTGTGGAACTGACTCTCCCTGATTTTGCTCCCTCACACCCCATTACTTTCTTCTGAGACATTTCGGTTCTTCTAGGGTGAACTCCATGTGCTACAGCCCTTTTGTGCCTTGCCTGACATCTTGCACTTGTATGTGCTTATCAAGTGCTTAATGGGTGGATATTTCCTAGCCTTCCAGTCATTGTTGTCTTCCGCTCTCCTCTTTCTTGCAGTAATGCATCCTATTTAACCTTAAAGAAATCCAGAAATGTACCAGCTTGGCAGACATTTTAAATTAGCTTTTTTAGTTCGCTTGCATAAACCGTAACTCCGCATCAGGCGTTCTAATTCTACCCTGTCTGCTGGGCCTGATAGTGTTCCTTGTCTCGGGGTGCTCAGCAGGAACAAGCCAAATGTTGCTCCACGGTTTGACAAACTGGTTATTCAGGGACTGATTGTAAGCATTGATTGGGATAAGAGAGGTGTAGGGCTGAAGGACGTAGGCAGTATTTGAGAAAAAACAGAATCTGGATGTAAGTTCATTACATCCTGGGAGAGGGCCATAAGCATAAGTCTTTTCCCTCATCTTTTTATTTTGAAACATTTTGCCATGTTTGTACTCCCTCTCCCCACCTTCATGTTTCTGTTGGCTTTTTTTTTCCTTTCCAAAACTAAACTAAGGCCTTTGCACAGTAAAGGCTGCAGGTGTGAAATTCAACAAGCGTATGAAATAAAACATGTCTCCTTTTTTGACTAATAATGAATGAAACTGAGCAAAGGCTCTGAAGTTGCACTAAACCTTGGGATGTGAAGGGAAAATGAACACAGTTCATTCTTTAGCAAATTGTCTTTCTCCCACTTGGCAGTAGGTGTTCATTAGTTGCCAGAGCTTGCCTGCGATGCACCATCCCTGTCTACCCTCATCTGATTGGAGTCACCTCCTGTTTGTGACTAGATTTGTCTGTTTCTCCTCTCTGTCTTAAAATAGCCATTGTGAAAGCACTTCAGTAACTCAGTCACTTTAAGATTTTAGCCATGCATCTCTTTCTTAACTAATAGGCTTGCTTTTTCTCTAGTGATTGCTCCCTATTGTAGGAATATGAAAGCTTTCTTCATCTCCCTTATTGTTTGCTTTATTAATGTGATTTCCTTCTGTTGAATGCCAGCCCCCACCCCCCCTTCTGTGGAGCCATTGAGTGAGTGTGTTCTGTAAAGCTTCCCACCCTATTTTGGTGTCATGTACCATATTTTTTTCTCATCTGAAACTGTAGTGCTTCCTGCACTTGGATTTCAGGACTTTTTTAAAAAAGAGATTGTATTTTTAATTACCGTATATTTGGCCTACTTCCCCATTATCAATGCGTGTACCATGTGGGAAGTCCCTGGGAGAACAGGCACGGTTTCTTCCTAGCTTATTGTCATATTCTTCTCTCTCCATTCTCCCCAAAGCCTCTCTATTCTGATGCTTTGGAAGCTGCCAAGAAGTTTACGCGGCAACTGTGAGAATATGTCAGCATCCCATTTTACTGTATGTCTGTGACATTTATCTATATTCTGCCTGCATCCCAGAGGGATGTGGGGTGACTTATGACTAAAAAAAAAAACAACAACACCTAAACCACATGTCCAACAATACTGTTAAAAATAGTCAGAAAAGGAAATCCGAAATTATTTAAAGGAACCTAGAATCCAAAGGACTTATCAAGCATAAGAAGAAAATTTCTATGAAAAGTGAAAGAACATAACCTTTTTAATTATGCAAGGACTTTGCTGTCTTAGATTAGGAGTGAAAGAAGATTGTAATTGTGATCTAAATATTTTTATGTAGAAACAAAATTACTGACAATATTTCTCACTTTAATCCCCCCAGGAATTTTTGTTCTGAAGTCAAGTAAGGGTTTGGGGTTAGTCCCCAATTACCGCTGTCAACCTCTTTAGTCTGATTTATTCAAGTGTACCGCTGACAGCTACCATGTATTGATTACCTGCCATGGGCCAGACCAGCCAGGGGCTCAGTATGCATCATCACATTCAGTTCTCATCATTAGGCTGTGAAATAGATACCACACTAGTCCTGCCCTTATTCACAGGAGACAGCTTCCAGGGTGCCCCAGTGGATGCCTGAGACCATGGCTAGTACCAGACCCTACAAGTACTATGTTTTCTTTTTTAAAACATTATTTATTTATTTATTTTTACAGAGAGGGGAAGGGAAGGAGAAAGAGTGGGAGAGAAACATCAATGTGTGGTTGCCTCTCATGTGTCCCCTGCTGGGGACCTGGCCTGCAGCCCAGGCATGTGCCTTGACTGGGAATCGAACCAGCGACCCGTTACTTCACAGGCCCGTGCTCAATCCACTGAGCTACACCAGCCAGGGCGATACTATGTTTTCTTCTATACATACATGACTTTTCACTTAAAGGGAGTACTTTCTCTCTGTCATATCCAAGTTGCCAGCATCACTACTCTTACCCTTTGGGACCCTTATTAAATAAAATAAGGGTGACTTGAGCACAAGCACTGGGATACCGTGGCAGCTGATCCGATAACCAAGAGACCTACTAAGTGACTGACGGGCAGGTAGCTTATGCAGCATGGATGTCCTGGACCAAGGGCTGATTCATGTCCCAGATGGGGTAGAGCGTGGAGTGAGATTCATCATGCTTCTCAAAACAGCATGCAATTTAAAACATATGAATTGTTTAGATATTTTCAGGCCATGGTTGACTATGGCTGACCGAAACCTCAGATAAGAAACTTCAGTAGTCTGTGTTAGGTATGAGGAGAAAACAGTCTAAATAGATAGGAGGGTCAAAGGCAGGAAGGAAGAAGGGTCACAGTATGGTCACACAGGCAGGAAGTGGCAGAGTGAGGGCTTGAATCCAGGGCTTTCCAGATTCCCTTTCTATTACCGATGATGCTGCTTTCTTAAAGAGCCATATTGGAAAGGTTAGTCATCAAACCTCCTATTAGTTACCTCCACTTACAGGTTTTGCTCAGTTGTAGGGTTTTCTATTTTTGAGGTTCAAGAATATGTTTAAAGTGATGTGTTGGCTTGCATATGTGTATGTATGTGGGGGTTAAATTGTTTTCTCACGTCTTGGTGTTGGCTTGAAGTTCTGAGATGGGGCTAACTGCCCTGCAGTCTCCTGGGAGAAGTCTGGGGTGGGGGAGAGAGGAGGGCGACAGGGGGAGGATGCATGAGTGAGTGCTGACCACCTGTGCCTAATTTAGCCCTCGAAGATAGCTGTGGCTTGGAGGCAGAAGGGTACTATCATTTATTGAGATAGACACTTTGCATGTACTATCTCATGTGGTTCACACAGCAGCCTTTGTGGTAAATGGTTTTAGCTCTAATTTATAGCTGGGTAAACTGAGGCACGGAGAATTAAGCCAGTGTGTCCAAGTTAACACAAGGAGAAAATTGAGTCATTTGTGTCCCGTTGATCAGTACAGGTTGATCTGGGCCCAAAGCCCATGGACTTTCCTTTACAGCGTGTTCTTCTTTTGAACAATAATAGCTAATATTTACTGAGGTCTTACTTTGGGGAATCTTACCACTTTACTGGATTATTTTATTTAATCTTTCCAGACGCCTCATGAGCCATCATTATCACCATCTTACAGGTCAGTAAATTGAGGCACAGGGAGTTTAAGTAACTTGGCAAGGGTCAGAGAGCAAGATAGTAGCAAATCAGGAATAGTATCGGCAGGGTCTGCTTTCTTACAAAGTGTAATTTCAAGAAGTTACTTCTAGCTAGAGGTGTACTCTCTACTCTTCCCCCCTCACTGCCCTTACTTGAATTATAGAAATAGGTTATTTTGAAGAGAAGAAAAGGAGTTTGTGTGCCTTTTTAGGAAAGCATGTTTAAGAGGGGTATACTTTCTCTGAGGAATGACGTAGGCGTGTCGTTCTTACCACCGTAGGCCTGAGATCTACCAGGGCAACTTAGTGCTGTCATGATCCTTGGCCATCCTGGGTCAACAGTGTAATCTCTGCCTTCATTAGCTATTTTAATAAAGGTAACAAGAACTCAAGCTTGGAAGGACCAAGTTGCAGGAATAGTTCTTAACCCCATCTCTCCTCCAACTTCAATCAGTTTATCCGTAGTGACTCACCTTACCGCCTGTCCTCAGGCCCACTAGCCTGCAGTTGAGTATGGGCTTTTGCTGCTTTGTTTTGGTCAGCATGTACTGCAT
Source organism: Sturnira hondurensis (assembly GCF_014824575.4). Lineage (NCBI taxonomy): Eukaryota > Metazoa > Chordata > Mammalia > Chiroptera > Phyllostomidae > Sturnira > Sturnira hondurensis. Next base: position 15,011,738 of record NW_028095197.1, read on the forward strand.
TTCGCTGTGTATAATGTGCACTTTTTTGCCCAAATTTTATAGGGAAAAATAAGGGTGCTCATTATACGTGGGTAGTACCTCAAATACCTTGTATCTGTTCTTGTGTTTTATAATCATTTGTTACATACAATTTCTTGTACCACAATATGTTCAAAAGTAAATGCTAAGATTTCTTTAAAATACAAAAAAGCCCCAAGTACCTAAATATAAATAAATAAATAAATTGAATTAAACAATAAAACAAAAGATTTTTTTTTCCCTGAGAGTTTAGGCCAAAAGCCTGGGCATGCATTATACACAGGGACGCATTACACATGGCAAAATACGGTACTTGACCTGGCACGCGTGATGTGGTTCTGAAGCATCTACCATTTGCCTTTGGCACTGTGGCGAAGCATGCTCCCGTGAAACTGAGTGACCTGTGTGGCACACAGACCCAGTGCCTCACTGTCCTTGACTGTCCAATATTAAGAGCATGGCAGCATTCATGGNAAGCCTGGGCATGCATTATACACAGGGACGCATTACACATGGCAAAATACGGTACTTGACCTGGCACGCGTGATGTGGTTCTGAAGCATCTACCATTTGCCTTTGGCACTGTGGCGAAGCATGCTCCCGTGAAACAGAGTGACCTGTGTGGCACACAGACCCAGTGCCTCACTGTCCTTGACTGTCCAATATTAAGAGCATGGCAGCATTCATGGCGTCATTCTTTAGCTTGTATACAGCTCTATTGCAGGAAGCAAACCGAAGTGTTGTGTGCACTGAAGTGTTCATTCAAAACCCACATACCTATTATTCTTTGAATTTTTTCTTTTATGCATTGTTATTGTTCGTTTAATAGGACTCCTTCAACCAAATAAAACTAAAAAAAAAATGAAGGAAGTGGGTTTGATTCTATGCTCTGATCTTTACTAGCTTCTGTGGCCTTGGAAAATTTACGTAACCTCCCTTGCCTCATCATGAGGATTAGCTGTAACGTATGGTAAGTGCCCGGCACAGAGCCTGGCACGGAGCAGACGTTCCCTACAGAGAAGCTGCTGTTACTCGTATAAAACGCAGACACGATCTTATGATGTAACAGCTTAGAGATTTTTTTTGTTATGATAGTAAATAGTGTTTCCCTGGGGACTTCTTTGGGCTGCTAATGTGCAAACCCAGGAAAATAGTGGAATAGTGTTTGCAAGAAGGAAAGATAGCTCTTTGTTCCCTTCGACAGACAAAGAAGCTCATTGTCAAGTATCAAGTGGTGACTGTTGCTATTGAAATGGTTTATTTGTATGTTTTTTTTTTCTGTTTTTTTCCCTAGGGATTTATTTGTGGCTTTTCAGTAGCAACAGGTGCAGCAGCGAGACTAGTGTCAGGATACGACAGCTATGGAAATATCTGTGGGCAGAAAAATGCAAAGTTGGAATCAATACCAAACAGTGGCATGGACCACACCCATCGGAAGTGAGTAGACTGTTGCTGGATAACGGGCACAATGGACACTTTGAAGTGGGGGGAGAAAATTCTGCTTTTCGAACTGTTTGTTATAAGGATATCCTATTGAATATTATTTTTATATAACTCCTGGGCTTTTTTCCCCCAAACTGTCCACTTGAATCATTGCTGACCTACAAACTCTCCAGGAACCAAAAGTAGCTGCCACGTTAAAACCTTGAGGTTTTAATGAGTTAAAGGTGTGATTTGAGAGGGTTGCTCTCGTACTTTGTTTTCCCATTAGCTTTTAGGTTGTACACTAAGTTTTAACCCAGAGAAATAACATTTTTCTTCCTATGATTATATTTGATGGGAGACAGAGGGATGATAATGGATTTTGAAACATTAAAGTTATAATGAAACATTTTATAATGCATAATTTATAAGTACATATCAGTCCAATTTTATAAAAGATGCATTTGCTTTTTCAGGCATTAAAATTTGTTTTGGGTTCTCAAGGTTCATCTTTTGGATTTCTTGAAATTCCTGACTTAATTGCCTTTTTTTTTTCTTTAACAGAGCTATTATTTTGTTTTTATTGTCTCTGGGGAAAATATATTTTCTCAGTCATGTTTTATGTATGATCAGTATATTTGTTTAAACTGCCTATTTATGCCCCCATCAAACTTTATTACACAAGTCTAACAAAAACAGGACGTCAGAATTAACCAAACTAATTTTAAGGTGACAAATTAACCAGTTCAATTAATGAATTTTGTAGGAAAGGCAAAGTAGATTTTTAAAACATTTTTTATGGCTGTATTTCTATTTTGAAGCATCTCCCAGGATGTAATAACTATATTTATTATTAGATAAATCTGTTGCTTAAATCTGGTCCCCTACTGGAAAGTATAAGATTAATTTGGTAATTTCACAAATGTTAAGATATCCAAATAGTTAATCACATCTCAGAGAAATTCCTCCATTGAACAAAGGAATAATAAAATTCAAGTAAATAAAAATTTAAGTAATAATAATGAATATGTGTGTAGCACACTGTCATCAGCAAGCCCATGCTACCACCCTGCCTGGTGGGTGTGGTAGAAGCTTGGAGAGACTAAAATGACTTTTCCAAAAGCCTGGTGGGCGGTGGAATAGCCAACGCAGACCACAAGCTTTTCTCTTGTTTGTACCTGCATCCCCTGACGGAAGTGAAAACAGGACTCTTAAAGAGTAATGTGAGGGGTTGTTTCATTTTTCCTTTGGGAGTGCCTCATGAAGTTAACACAAATTTTAGGCCTTGTACAATATTATTTCTTGTAGCAAGACTACCCATATATTGTTTGCTTTTCTTTTTTATTTTGAAATAATTTTAGACTCATATAGAAGTTGCAAAAAAGCGCAGAGTTCCACGTATCTTTTTTTGTATCTAGCATCTATGCTGTCAGATATTGTTTAATCTTTAATGCTGTTGACATGCACTGAATGTAAAGGGTTACCACTTAGGTAACTGAGGAGACAGGAGGAAAAGGGTTCTGCTCTCTCAGGTCGACTGGTCACGTGAGGTTGTAATTATTTTTATGGCTCCCTTTATAACTTGCTGAAGACTCCAAGCATATTCTCACCATATGGTTTATGTAAATGTCACCCTTCACATGTGACTTAATGGGGGGTTCATTTGGTTAATTTTTAATTTCAGATCCTTGGGTTATTCTATGTGCATTTTGACCTCTGACAAAGAGAGTCTACTATGATTTTTTTTAAAAGTGGTTACTTTTCCTTGAACACTGAAGATAGACAAGAGCCATTTGCGGATAGCTTAGCTGTAGGGAAATACTGTATTTGGCCGTGTATAACGCATACCTATGTGTTTGGACCAAACTTTCAGGAAGAAAAACCTTTCATTTTAATGTTTAAATTAAATTATTTATTTATACATATTTAGAAACCAAACTGATTATCATATTCGAGGGTATTACTTTGTATACAGATATCGTTATTGCTTTCTAGAGTTACACTTGTAATGCATAAGCATACATTAAAGAATTAAAAACATTTATAGAGGTATAGAATTACTACTGCCCAGGTATAATATGCATCCTTATTTTTCCTTTAAAAATTTGGACAAAAAAGTGTGTATCATACATGGCAAAATATAGTAGTTTCCGAAGTAGAGAGATGCCCTGACTCATGTATAGATATTTAAAATTCATTTTTAATCTCTACTTGCCACTTCCCTGCATGTGAGCATTTTAGTGCTGACCCATCTAAGTATTTCTATTTTAAATGGTAATTTTAATAACACGAATGGTACGTTTTGAACATATTTTTCTCAGGTAAGTCTATTCGGATTTGAGAAGAGGCAGAAAATCTTTATTACCTTTACTCCATCCTCATCTTTTTTTCTGTTCAGTGCATTGGTTTTCTCCTTTTTCACTCATTTATTTCCTCATATGTCTTTAGCTTTATTATAAATACCAGTCCCTTCCATAGCTATAGAATTTTTTATACCTGTTTTGTCTGCTATAGCCTCAACTTGACCTTGATCATGTTTTCCTATCCCTCATCCTCAGCTCCAGTACCTAATACTTAACTAGGATCTCCATTCATATTTTTTGAATAAGTTAATGAATGGCTCTTCTAAAATCTTAAATATAACTAACTCTTTCTTGCCATCGTGAATGTTGTTTTCTCTATCAGAAAAAAATTTCTCCCACTGTGCACATGACTACCTTCTATTCATCCTTCCGTTCTCAGTAGAAATGTTACTTCCAAAAAAGGTAGTTTTTGATCTCACCAGTTAAATCAAGTACTTAAAAATACTCTTACAATGGGTCCTGTAATAGGTGTAATTATACATTTATTTTGTGATTATTTGTTAGATATTTGTCTCTTCTAATTTCCACAAGAACATAGGTGAGATCTGCCCTGTTCACTTCTGTATCCTCAGTACCTAGAACATAATCGGCACTCAATTCAATGTTTATTGAATGGGTAGATAAATTTATTTCTTTTTTCGAGTATGTTCTAAGAAGTGAATTACTGAGTCTGAGGATCTGAATATTTTAAGACTTCTAATGCATATTGTTGGATGGCTTTCCATGAAGGCTATTCTGTTAACATTCCCACCAGCTGCATCTGGGATTGCTTTATTTTTACTAGTACTACTAGCCTTTAATTTTTACTAATTTGCTCAACTAAAATACGGTGTTTTATAGTTTTCATTTGTGTGTCTTTGATTGTTTACGAGAGTGAAATGTCCTGCCCTAACGTGTTTGTTGGCCTCTCATGAAGCTCTTCTGCTAGCCTGTGTATTCTCGTCTTACCTCTAATCTTCTCTATCCTTTATACTGTGATAAGATTAAGTTCTTTAAAACACCTTATTGTCTTTTCCATGCCCAGGAGCCTTTCTTTTAGTATAGTTGCCCATAGTATCAAAAATTAGCCCACTCAATGCCTGCCATTCCAGGCTTCCCATGATCCAGACCCATTGTACCTATTCGGCCTTCTCTCCCTGTTCCTCGGTGTAGTAGTGTTGATATTCCGTTGATTCTGCCTCTGTGTTGTTTCTTCTCTGCGAGTGAATTCCTGAAAGGCTTTTAAGGTGGGTCTAGTAACTAACTTCTTTATGAAATATTTCAAAATTAACTTGATCTTGTAGTGATCTTTCCTTTATTATCAGAACATTCATTCCTATTTCACACTTGTTTTTCTGTTGTTTCTAAGTTCTCTAATTATATTCTGTGTTTTTACCTGCATTAATTATCAGTAGCTAGGTAACAATATTACCACCAACTTTGTGGCTTGTGACAAGGTGCAGCCCTGGCTAGGTAGCTCAGTTAGTTAGAATGTTGTCCTGTTAGGTCAAGGTTGTGGATGTGACCCCTGGGCAGGGTACATACAACAATCAATCAATGAATGCATGACTAAATGGAACAAATTGATCTCTCTCAAATCAATCAATAAATTAAAAAGTAAACAAAAAACAAGATGCAGACACATTTACTATCTCACAGTTTCTGTGAGTCAGGAATCTGGATGTGGCTTAATTGCATCTCCTGCTTCAGAGTCTTTCCCTGGCTGTAGTCAGGGTATTGCTCAGGGCTGGGCTCTACTGGGAAAGTTCCCCTTCCAAGCTCTTGTAGTTGTTGGCAGCACACAGTCCTTGAGGACGGTTGGACTGAGAGCCGTAGTGCTTGACTGGCTGTCAGCTGGAGGACGCCCTCCGTGCATGTTCCACGGGCCTCCCCACATGGCCTGGCCCTCTCCACATGGCACCTCACTTCAAAGCCTGCCAGGGAGAGCATCTGTAGAGAGTCTGTAAGCAAGATGGAAGTTACAGACTTATATAATGTTTTTAAGAAAGTGCTATCCCATCACCTTTCCCATAGTCTACCATTGAGAAGCAAGTCATATATGCCCTACCAAGGTCAAGTTGGGGGAATACACAAGGGCATAAATTCTGGGATGCAGGGATAATTGGGGCATTTTAGAGTCTGTCTGGCAAACTGCCCATCTCTGTCTTCCAGGAGCACCACGTTTTATAGAACTCCCAGGTTTGAGCACCCAAAAGTTACTTCATAAGGGCTTACTGAATTTCAGTAAAATAGGAAGGAGTAAAGTCAGGAGAGAAATGAGAGATAGAATGCCTTTCACCTGTTCTAATTAGAAAATTTAAGATGCCAAGGTAACTGTAAGAATCCTGTTAGTAGTAAAGAGAAGGCAGCATTTCCCTTTCTTACCATTTTAATTTTAAGGTGCTCTTTTTCTCCAAATAGTATTTTTGACCTGGTAATATATTTATGATGGTAATAAAGATATATGGGAAAATGGCATTACAATTTTTTGAGAAAAAGGAAGGCCCCATTTTCATAGATTATGTTCCCAAAGTTGATTTGTAAGTTGGTTGTTTGAGATGCATGAAACTTTTCCGCATAGAAACAATGCTTTAAATAAGGTTCTAAGGCTGGCTGTGTTTCGAATAGCTCATTTATCTTAGAACCATAAAGTGCCAGAGGTGAAAAGGACCTTTAAGACTGCCTAGCCTGTTGCCCCCTTAAAACATCCTCTCAGATATTTGTAAGTGCCAGCCAAGGCCCAGAGAAGAAACTGACTTGTCTCATTCACAACTGAGCTGCGGTGCCCGGTGGTAATGGTACTACAGGCCATGACCATAGGCCATGTATGGCTTACAGCCAGTGTTTTTGGTTCTGGGGAGTGGGGCGGTAAGAATACATTTGGAACTATGACTGACAATTCCAAAAACATCTCTTCTGCCGCCTTCTAGATCACCTACGATTTTCCAAACCATCATCTAGCCTTAAAGTGTATGTGTCAATGTTTAGACAGACGATGAAGATGATGATAATTATAGTAATTGTCCCCAGAGAGGAAGCCCCCACCCCGTCTTCCACATCAATTTTGGTAAAGCGGGATTGCTTCCAGTTCCAACATACCTGAATTAGTAGATACCGGACTCTGCTGGGGCAAAGCATTCGGCTCTGTGGGTTCCTGGGGAGATGACGATTGGAAGACACTCCAAAAAAACTGTCCCGTCGTATCTTACCTATCAATATTGATTTTTCCATAAAGGTTTAAAAAATATCTCTGTACAAATCTATCTCTCTTTATCTTTTTGTCTTTTTTTCCCCCTAAGGAATTCAGTTAATGGCCCAATCACTGATAAAGGCCCCCTAAAGTACCTCTGAGAGTTCAGATAATCAGTGGTAACAGGATGTTCAGGCCGTGCAGGTCTGCGGAGGTTGATGGCGTGCAGCGCCTTATCTATAGGGGGCATTTTATTTGAGACCTTTTTCAGTTTCCTCCATAACCTCCAGCAGAGTATAGTGAATTTCGTAGTATGAGTTTCACCGCTTTTCTTTAACTGTCTCCTTCCCCAGAAATCCACAGCCTAGAATGTGTGTGATGGAAGGACTCGTTAGGTCCCTGGGCTCCTTCATTTTATGAGGGAAGAGACCGGGGTGTAGGGAACTGGAGTGACGCGATGAGGACCGGCTGTCAGGACTAGCCCCGCCCTCTCTAGGCTCCATCTGGTGATCTTTGCATGGAGTGCTGCACTGTCGCTGATCCCCTGCACAGAGATCCTCTCTCCCACCTGCTGCCGCGGTTGGGGCCGCTCCCTCCCAGCATTTAAAGATGAAAGAACTTTGGGGAGAACATGCAGAGAAGAAGGGGCAGGTGATATAAATTAATAAAGTTATAACTACAGGAACGTAGAAAGTAACCCATGCCCTTAGATATGTGATCTGTGAAGGCTTTGAATAATTGGAAGGCAATCTTTGTTTTTTTTCCTGTCAGATAAAGAATATGAATTTAATGATGAAATACATTATTCTCATTTCACATTTGGCTATTTTCTGCTGTTCATGTATTTAATTTTTTATAATATTTTATTTATTTATCTTTAGAGGGGAAGGGAAGGAGAGAGGGAGAGAAATATCAATGTATGGTTGCCTCTCGTGAGTCCCCTGCTGGGAACTGGCCTGCAACCCAGGCATGTGTCCTGACTGGGAATCGAACTGCGGTCCTTTGGTTCACAGGCCCTCATTTGAAATCCACAGAGCTATACCAGCCAGGCTGTGTTTATGTATTTTAAACATTTATTCAAAAACATGTAGCTTAAACTGAGAATGTTACCTCTAGTAAATGATTGTTTAATAAATAACTGTTATTTTTTTAAAACCCAATTTTTAAATGTTTTTAAAACTTTTATTTGTTAATTATAGTTTGCATTCAGTATTATTTTATATTAGTTTCAGGTGTACAGCATCATGGTTAGGTAATCAAATGCATTACAAAGAGTTCCCCTTGATATTTCCGGTACCCATTTGGCACCGTATGTCATTTTTACAGTATAATTGACTCTACTCCCTGTGCTGAACTGCACATCCCCATGACTGTTCTGTAACTGCCCATTTGTGCTTTTTTATCCTTTCGTCTTTTCACTGAGCCCACTAACCAGCCTCCTCTCTGGCAACCATCAGTTCATTCTCTGTGTTTGTGAGTTTGTTTGAATTTGGTTTTTGCTTGTTTTTGTTCATTAGATTCCACATGTAACTGAAATGATATGGTATTTGACTTTCTCTGACTACTTATTTCACTTAGCATAATACCCTCTAGGTCCATCCATGTAATTGCAACAGGTAAGATTTTGTTCTTTTTATGGCTAAGTAATATTCCGTTGTATATATGTGCCACTGTGTTTTTATCCGCGCATCTACTGATGGGCATTTGGGTTGCTTCTATACCTTGGCTACTGTACGTAATACTGCAGTGAACATAGGGTGCGTGTATCCTTTCAAACTGTGTTTTGGGAAACTCTAGTTTTATAATCTCTACATGAATAGGGAATGGGATGTAGCGGCACCGGTTACTTCCTCTAAGGCTCAGAGCTCTAGAGGTTTCATGCCTGGTGCAGTCTACCCCATGATTGCTGGTTAGTGTATTACCTTTTATAAAGGCTTGTTTAGGGGGTTATAGTGATATTATATCAACATGGAGAATCTGTTCACTATTTAAACTACTGATGAGAAGGTTGCCAAGTTTTCTGGGCCCACACCATGCGATATAACCATCTCATTTAGGACAAACATTTTTCTTTAGTTAAAAGACCCCTCTTTTGAAGACCTTTTAAAGAATTATCAAATCTTATTGACTCTGCCTACCTGTCCCTGTTTGAAAAAGAAAAATAACTAGAAAAGTACAGTTTGGTACAATATTTGTATTGAGAATTCTTTTCCTAAGTAGTATAGTTTTTCATGTTTACACCACTAAGACTTCATTTCCTTTCCTCCTAATGACAAATCAGATTAATCTTTACTGAATGACTCTTTCACCATTCCTGAAAGTTTTGTTTATTTATGTATTTATTTATTTGTGTGTTTATTTATGTATTTATTTAATGCTCAGCAAACATGTATTGAAAATCTGTGTGCAAGAAACCTGTATTAGGCCAAATAAAATAAGAGACAACCTAAATGGCTGAGAAAAGAGGCGTGGTTAAAATCATTAATTTATTCACTCGTTCTTGAATTATTCCCATGGGCCATCTTCTTTGGGTTAGGCACTGGCAATTATGCAGTTGAGCAACATGCACATACGCCTTTATTTTATGAAATTACAATCAATGGAGAGACTAGAACTTGATAAGATCATCTTGCAATCACAGGGTTATTACGGCTGTCAGAAGTGTCATGAAGGGAGAGGTATAAACGCCCGAGAGGCACTAATAGGAAGACCTGGCCCAGTTTGGGGAACCATGAAGCATTAAAAATCACGGTGCAAAATTATGTCCATTGACATGGAATATCTGCCTAACATTAGTAGAAAATAGGTTTAAAAGCAGTACATATTGTGTGACTTTTTTATTTACATATAGAGGTATACGTGTGCATGGAAACGTATAGGATGATAAGAAAATGTGAACAGTGTGGTCAACTGTTGAATTATGGGTGGTTTTAATGTTCTTTTATACTCATTTTTTAAAGTTTTCTACAATTAATAAATATTACTTGGATAATGAAAACATTTTAAAAGAAAGGTATTCACAATTCCTTGAAAGGATTGCATTCTAGTGAGGAAGACAAAATGCACAGATAAAACTATGACAGTGCAACATGGGAGACCCTCTGAAAGTGTTGCATATGGAAAGTCGGGTGCCTCTGGTTTCCTGGGTGCCTAGCAGCAGTCTGGTGGGGAAGGAAAATGAGGCAATTTGATGGTAGCATCGGCATCACCAGTATCAGTATCTACTGTTGCTGCAACAAATTGCCACAAACTAAGGGGCTTAAAACAACACAGTTTTCTAAGTCAGAAGTCTGTGCATGACATGGCTCATGAGGCCAGTTACCTCCTCCAGACTTCACAGGGCTGAAACTGAAGTGTTCTTAGGACTGCCTTCCTTACCGGAGGCTCTGGGGATGAGTCTTCTTCCACACTTCCTCAGGCTGTTGGCAGAATCTGGTTCCCGTGTGGCTGTAGGACTGACGCCCCTTTTCCGTGCTGTCTATCAGTTCGGGCTTCTCAGCTGCTAGAGGCAGCCTATATATTCTGTTGCTGTCTTCTGTCTGTTATGGTCCTTATCCTTCAGTCACAGTAGGTTAAATCCTTTTCATGCTTCACAGTCTCTGACCTCCTCTTCTTCACAGTAGCATCTTGGTTCTAGATTGTCCATGTGGGTTGAAGAATCTCTCAGGCCGTGCCTGGGGGTTCATGGACAGAGTCATTTTAAGTCGGGCTTTAAAGCCCCATGTAGGTAGGGGGGTGGTTCGGAGAAGAGCCTGCATTCTAGCAGAGGAAAATCAAATAAAATAGGTCTCTGGAAGGAGGGCACACGTAGAGATGATGGAGTGGGACCTGGTGAGTGAACGGTCCTGTGGGTTCTGCAGCCATGGCTCCAAGAGCCCATTTCTAGTGGTGATGGGATTTGGATTAGAAAATGCCAAGCTTGATTCTTGCTGCCTGAGGAACCACATGGGTGGGTCTGCAGACTGGAGTGCTGTCGGCCAGGCAAAAGCCCAGTGAAAACTGGCAAAAACAGAAGGAGCGTCTGACTCTGTCCTATGGAATTGCAGAGGCTTAGGTGAGGAGTGGTAGTACATTTATCCACTAATGTAAATGCTTGACTTTTACTGAGTGTTTGGGGTATTCATAGCAGCCCAGTAGATCACTTGCCCATTCCCACACTCAGGGATGAGTCTGAACAAATGGAGATACCCTAAGCCTTTGACTATCTTGGCTTTACTTTGAGAGAAAACACTCTCCCCTATGCCTCCTGTCAAAAAATTCTCTGATTCCAGCATTAACCCACCTCTCCTTGTTTGGCTCAACGTGGAAAACAGCAGCCTGGAGATGTGGGCCCATTTTCCCCACAAATTTATAAATATTTGGAAACAGTAATATTTATGATGTTCTAAGTGAAAACTTCTTATATTACTATACAGTTTTTCTTAAACTTTTATTTTTCTCTCTGGCAAATGTTGGAATTTGTAAGAATGATAGGTAAATTTTCAGAAGGTGAACTTATGGAGTCATCTTTAGAAAAATACTTTTTTCAATTTGTAACCACAGCACTCTTTAGCCTAAATTTTTTTAAGCTCTTTACAGAGGGCACATCTGTATTACAAGTGTAATTCTACCTCTAGAATCATACTTGCTATGGATGATATCGCTAGTAATTTGAAACCAACTGCGTATCTTAGAAAATGCAAAAGCTGAAAGTCGTAATGTTTTGCAGATTCTGACTAGGAAAGTAAAAAGCTATTAACAGAATTAGATGACAGGCATGTATGTACCAAAGCAAGGATAGGCGGGGTGGTTTTTCTCCGTGTTACCTGCCTCGGTGTGTGCACTGGACATAGCTGAGTTAAATGGCTGGTGACGCGTGTTCAATCTGAAGTGTCCCTACTTGGTTTGGTTCCCAGTTAACCAGGCTACTGTAAAGATTCTTAAAAAAATAACTTTTGTCATTGTAAATAAGCTCATCGATTTAGATAGTTATTAACTACTTCAACTATGAATTCTTTTTCAGATATGAATTTTACAGTCACCAGTTTGCCACCTGTTTATGTTACCTGGACGTGAGAGTCGAGGGCAACTGAGAAGTCAGAGCATGCACGGTCCCCACATAACGGCTGTCATTTCTGACGCCAGTCGCAGGGTCAGGGGTCCACAAGGCAACCTAGAGGTTCGGTAATTTGCCAGAAAGTCTCTCAGAATTCATGGAACTCTATTATACTCACAGTTGATGGCTTATTACTAGGAAAGGCTGCAGATTAAATTCAGTCCGTGAAAGAAGTGCATAGGGCAGAGCTTCCATTGTTTCTTTCCCCACAGTGAGGGCATGTTACCTTCCTGTCATGGATGTGTGACAGTACACGTGATGTACCGCCAACTGGTGTGCTCGCCCATACGTCAGTGTTCAGAATTTTGGTTGGGGCTGCATGACTCAGGCACGGTTCACTGCCCGTTGGTTTATTCAGCCTCCTGCCCCTCTTGTCAAGCTGATACCACGTGATCTAAAACTCTTGGTCTACATGACATCACTGATCTAAGATGGGTCAACCCACACCCTAAATTCTACCTGGGGCGGCCTGCCCACACCTCAATCACCTTGTTGGTCTCTCTGCTGACCCAAGGCCCCAGCAACACTCCTGGAAGACGTAGAGATTAACTCCCAGAAGCCCAGGGCAAAGCCCATTTAACCTCTTTTTGAGCAGTTAAATTCTTTACCCAGCATTTTAAGAATAATGTAAAAATGTTACTGAGAGTCATCCATATTGTTAAATATTTTTTTAAGTAACTGAGAAGTATTCCATTGTAGGCATACCCCATTTTGTTTATTTCTTCACCATTTTTTGGATAGTGGGGTTATTTCCACCTTAAAAATTTTTTTTTCTATTGTGAAAAAAAGTGCTTTGAAAATTTGTGTACTGATGTTGTATGGACATGTATTTCATTATTTTTAAATAGTTACCTAGGATTGGGATTGCTGAGTCATATGGTGAGGTTATGTTTAACTTTATAATGAATCGCGACCTGTTTTCCAAAGGGGTTATACCATTTTTTAGGAATGGAGGAGAGTTGTAGTTGCTCTATCTTCTCACTGCCCTTTTGTACTGCCAGTCTTTTTAACTTTAACTAATTTTGATGTGTGCAGTGGTATTTCATTGTCGTTTCCAATCACAGGTTTCTAATGACCAGTGATGTGTAACATCAAGGGCTTGACCATGTACATATCTTTTGTGAAGTATTTATTCAGAATTCTATTACTTTTTCAGAAACAAATTAGTATTTGTTTTTAAAGGTTATTGGAGTTCTTCCTACACACTGGATGCAAGACCTTTGTCAAATATATGTTTTGTAAATGTTTTTCAAATATTTCTCTAACCTGTGTTTGCTCCTTCATTTTTGTAATGGTATATTTTGACGTGCAAAAGTTTTTTATTTTGATGAAGTCTAATTTATCCATTAGATACATTTATGTCTTTTTCTTCTTTTAACAATATTATTTGTTCATTTTTAGAGAGAGGGGAGGTGTGGGAGAAAAAGTTGGGAGAGAAACAGCAATTGGTTGCTTCTTGGATTGGTTGCCTTTTATTTGCTCCCCAACTGGGGACTGAACCCAAAACGCAGGCATGTACCCTGACTGAGAATCGAACTGGTAACCTTTGGCTTTGTAGGACAACACCCAGCCAACTGAGCCACATGGGTCAGGGCCCTTTAGATACGTTTAAAACCATGCACACACACAAAATGTACCTTTTTAATGCTTTTTGTGTTCTAGCTAAGAAATTACTGGTGTATCCCAGAGTCTCAAAGATTTTTTTCTGTGTTTTCTTCTAGAAGTTTTTATTTAGCTCTTCTGTTTATGTCTATGATCCACTTCGATTTCATGTTTGCATACAGAGTGAAGAGGTCAAGGTTAATCTTTTTTCCAATACAGAAATTCAACTTTTCATCATCTTTTATTGAAAAGACTATCTTCCTCATTGAATTACCTTGGCACCTTTGTCAAAATAGATTTTAAGTCTGAGGGCATGAAAGAAAGTTGATGGAATTTCTAGTCATGGCAAAAAAAAACCCGTCTACCTAAAATTAAGCAAAATAAGGATACCACATTTTCTATACTGTTGTTTAAAATAACTAGTTGCAACAAATCATCTAAAAGAGATCAGTGGAATGTGTATAGGTCAGTAGAGAGAAAAGTAATACTGTTAACCAATGACAAGGGACGATATAACCTATGTGTTTAGGAAACAAAGCAAAACATATCTTGAAATGAGATGTTTAAATCATGGGTTATAAAATGTACACCTAACTGAATTCAGCCATTTCTTTTATTAGTCGACAAAGTAGAAAAAGCTAATACTTGTTTTATTAAATAATAAAAATCTAACAAGACATGGGGTCAAATGCAGAGAATTACATATAATATTTTAATAGAAAAAAGGAAAACAAATAATAAGAGATGTATAATCTCCCTGCTGAGTAGTCTTACTATAATAAAGATGGCAATACTAAAAAAGTTAATTTATGGATTTAATACAATACCAGTTAAGATCCCAATAGGATGTTAAATTGAACTTGATTGATGGCATAATTCACAGAGTAAAGGAGCAGGCAAGAACTTCAGGAGGAAAACCTTTTTAAAAATTATTCTTGTTCACAGAATAATTTGTGATGATTAGAATGAGGTGCATATATTGTAAGACAATTAAGTGGGGGTAAAATATCAGGAATCATGCCAGGAAGTAAAGAAGAGATTATACCAGAAATGGAGGCTACATTAGTTATTGAAGTTGAGGACCAAATTAACTGTGAACTTCCTGACTTTGATGGTAGCAAGGAAAACTGAGTTCACCAGAGATTGCAGATCCAAAGACCTTTAGTCAGACAGTGTAAATCACTCATGTGGGCTGGCAATAAGACAACCGTTGGGCACTTGGAGCATTCTAGTCCTGGACTAGGTGATTTTTGGCATGTGGATTGGTGTCCAGTGATGCTGATTTTTCGAGAGAAGCTAGAAGAAATCTATTGATGGAGGGAGAATAGGGGTACATGTGCTTGGGGCTGCTGTTATACCACAGCACAGAGTGGGTGGCTTGTAAACAGAAATTTACTTCTCGTAGTTCTGGAGGCTGGAAGTCCAAAATCAAGGCACCAGCATCATTATATTCTCAGGAGGGTGTTCTTTCTGGTCCAAGCTGGCACTAGCTGGCTGTGCCCTCATGCAGTGGAGGGGATGGGGATCTCTCCGGAACCTCTGTCATAGGGCACTAATCCCATTCACGAGGGTTCCACCTTACTCGTGGCCAAATCACCCCCTAAGGGCCTCTACTATCACCATCTTTGGAAGTTACAATGCAGTATATGAATTTAGGGGGGACTCATTCAGACCATGACACCTATTGATCTTCTGTTTTTTAAATATTGGCAATTAATGTGCGGATCAAACCAAACATGTAGGGGGGCGGGGTTACTCATTGCCCAAGTAAGGGTTACATATCTATACTTGTCACTTTCTAATGATTGTGTAGCCTAGAGGGCTACAAAACAAAAGGAGTTTTGCCATTTAAGACCAAAACCTATTCCAAAGTATATTATTAACAGGACAACCTGAATATCAATTAATTACAGTGATCGGAACAAAATAGAAATAGCAGAAATAAGCTGATAATGGTTTAATGAATGTACAAACAATAAAGTAAAAGAAAAACTGAAAGCAGTTGGTGCTTCAATAAAAGACATCGTTGAGTGATGATATGAAGAAGACTACATTTAGATCTATTTGAATCCCATACCGCAAAATAAATTCCAGATGAGTTAAATATGTTAAAGCAAACATTATACAGTACTTGCCTTTGTTGTGAAGAGATCATTTATGCATTGTTGAAGCTATAAAGAAAGAAAGTAGTACAAGGTGGGCCTGTTTGATCAAAAAGCTTCATTCTCTGATACAAGGATGAAAGCAACGCAGTGGGAATAGTATCTGCATTTTTTTCTGTGATGGTAAAATCTGTCATGTAATTGGGGATATATCTATAAGGTTAGATCCAGTAGACAGATGGCCAATGGCAGTTTACACTGGAGAAAATAACAACAATAATATGTTTGGCCTAGAGATCTTCGCTTGCAAAATGAGGATAATAGTAATACCTACTTGCTAGGAGAATACCTACTTGTTTTGGAGAATTAATAAGATAAATAATGCACACTCCTTAACACAATGCCTGGAGCCATAAATGTTAACTGCTGTTTATTACCATCATCTTCATCATCATCGTCCAAAATAAGGTTCAAAGTTACATATCGAAGCTTCATTCCTTTTTAATCCAGATGGGGCAAACACAGCTACTTTAACCAACTTTGCACTTGCGTAGTTCACAAAGAACGTTCACAGATTCTGCCCCATTGATTTTCACGGATAGCCCTGGGAGCTGTGTGAATTTCTTCTCCGTGGGGGCCTTCAGGATTCACTCCTTCATAGTCACAGCTTGGGCTTTGTCATCGCCCTTAATTGCTCCACCTGTAAAATCAATTCAGACTAATTGTGGAGGGATTGCCCATTCTGACCACAGCCCCTCTCCTTCCAGGGGCGTGTTCTTTGCCCACTGGAGCCATTCTCCTACCTCTAGTCCTTTGATGTTTACGCTGCCTAAGTGCTCTTCTTTCTTGACATTTATCCTTATTTCCT
The DNA here is from genome assembly GCF_014824575.4 of Sturnira hondurensis. NCBI lineage: Eukaryota > Metazoa > Chordata > Mammalia > Chiroptera > Phyllostomidae > Sturnira > Sturnira hondurensis. Next base: position 15,028,377 of record NW_028095197.1, read on the forward strand.
CTTGTAATGTAATTTTTTCATAATCTTGTGACATTATCTAGTGCCTGTCTCTGCCTTATTTTGTCTTTCTCAAAAGTTAAGAAGAAATCGAAGGAAGCCTAAGGATTGAAATTATACACGTGCCAATAAGGATTCAAAGGTGCTCAACATTATTAGTCATCAAGGAAATACAAATCAAAACCACTTCACATTCACCGGCATACTTACAATAAAAAAGGTGTATAGTTAGTCGTGTTGACAAGGATGTAGAGAAATTGGATTCCACATACATTGCTGCTGGGAACATAAAATTGCTGTACCTGGTCCGGAAAACAGACTGGTTGGTAGTTCCTTCATGTGGTAAACATAATATGACTATATGACCCAACAATTTTACTCCTTGGTACCGACCCAAGAGAAATAAAAACATGTGTCCATACAAAGACTTGTGTGCAAATGTTCACAGTGGCGTTATTCATAATCGCCAAAAGGGAAAACAACACAAATATCTACCAAACAATGGGTAGATAAACAAAAGTGGTGTATCCACATACTGACATATTATTCAGTCACTAAAAGGAATGAAGCACTGATGAATGAAGTACAACCTAGATGAACCTGGAAACATTATGCTAAGCAAAGGAAGCTGGTCACAAAAGACCACGTATATGATTCCATTTATGTGAACTGTCCAGAACAGGCAAATCTGTAGAGGCAGAAAATAGATTCGTGGTTGCGTAGGGCCGGGGATTAGGGAATGAGGGGTGACTGCTAATGGGTATGAAGTTTCTTTCTGGGCTAACTAAATGTTCTAAAATTAGATTATGATAATAGATGAACAACGTGGTAAAATGTACTTTAAAACATTGAATTGTACAGAACACTGTATTGTACAGGTTATAGGTGAATTTTAGAATGTGTAAATTATATATCAATCAATAAAGTTATTAAACTAAAAAGAAAAAGTAAATTTCTGAGTATTGGCTCTTAGCAGATATTTCTCATGATCAGTATTGGAACACGTTGATTTTGGGATGACTTTTGTCTGTGTAACATTGACAATGAACTTGGGTTTAGGAGTGTTCTTTCAGTTAACTAGGTCAAATAGAAAACTTTGTTTTTTGTAGCTCTTGTGAAATATTTCTGAAAGGTGTGGTAATTTGCTCTCCTGTCTCAGCGTAGCCTGAGGAACATGATTTGCTGTCTGACACTTGGTTGCCATTCTCACAGTTACTTCTCCCTTTATAGTACATGTGTTAGGAGCAGACAGTTGCTGTAGCTACCTAGGAGAGTCATTTTTGCCCCACGCATTTCCAGTTTCACGTTTTTGTTTCCTGATGGTAGTATCTCTTTTGGCTCTTTGCATGTCTTACTTTACTCTTAGTTTTAATCTCTCTGGGGACCTTGACAATCTGGTCAAAGCTGTGAAGTGCGGAGTCTCTCTCTGGAAAACTACATGTGAATCTGTACATGAAATTTTGCTTGCAGTTTCCAAAGTCACAGATTTTTACCTCGGATAAGAATCTCAGTCTATGCACTCATTTTGGTAAACTGCTGCATTTCACTTACACATAGATAATTCCAAATCTCTGTCTCCTGCTAGCACACTACAGCCAGCTGTCCGAGTCCACTTAGGCGCTCCACACACACCCCAGATCAAACTGTCTAAAATTGGAATGTGGCCTTTACCCCTTGATACTCTACTCTTCCTCCTGAGTCCCCTGTCTTATTGAATGCAACAGGAGTCCACGCCCGAATAGAATGCCCTCACCACCCTGGTCTGAATCAGATGCTAAGAATCATTCTTATTTATTCTTTTGCTTCCACATATAATTAGCCATCAGGTTTTAAACCTGGGCCTAAATACTTTTGACATTTCCTTCTCAATTCCCATTCTTCTCTAGTCTAAGTCATCATTCCTTGGTAGAGAGTCAGTAGCCCCTGAGCTGTGTCTCTTTACTTTCTTGCTCGCCTTTAATTCAGTCTCCACATTGCAGCCAGTGAACTCTCAGTGGCTTCCCAGTGTCTTTGGGATGAACATTCTAACATCTTTAATGTCGCTTACAAGGCCCTACATCATATGGCTCCAGCTTGCCTGTCCAGCCATCTGTGTCCTTCATCACAGTTGTCTCCACCGTCCTGACAGTTTTCATTTTCTCAGTTATGCTGTGCTCTCACTTTGTAAGCCATTGTCTGCTCTGTGCCCTCCCAGCTCCCACCTCCATTCCTCCGCACCCACTGATTCTTACTCATTCTCTAGGCCGTGGCTTTAGATTTAACTTCTTCTGGACTCCTATCCTGACTCTCCATGCATGGGGTCCTTGGATGCATCCCTGGCTATCTTGTTTTCTCTGCTATTTCATTTCCATGCCCTTTCATAATAGCCTCACTACTTTCCAGACTGTAGATGCTGGGAGGGGAGACGCTTGTTTGTGTTGGTCTTATTTATCATGGCATCGTTAGTGTTTATTTAGCCCTGCACCTGGCAGAGGCGTTAATGAATTTCTCTTGGATGAATGAAGGTATTTCATTCTACCTAATACATCTTCTTCCTTACCTCTCCTCTGCCTCTACCTCACTTGGCAAAATCCTACACAAGTGCCATCCATTTATTAATTCAACAAATAGGAAAGGAGCTTCTTCCTTATTCCAGGCACTATTTTAGGATCTGGGAATGTAGTGATGAATTAGACAGTCAGATATCTCTGCCTTCGGGGAGCTGGCTCTACCTGTGGAGACAGATAATAAATAGATAAATTGAGTAGATTGTGCAGTGTGGTAGTGAGTGTAAGTGCCGAGGAGAAAGAAATAAAGCAGGAAAGATGGATAAGGCACATCAGAATGGGGAGCTGGCATTTTGGATAGGGTGGCTGTGGAAGGCTTTGTGGAAAAGATGACTTTTGAGTGAAGGCTGGAAGCAAGGGAGGGAGCTAACAATTGCTGTGCTGCTTCTCTGGAGAAAGAACATTCCAGGCTGGTAAAAGTGCAAAGTCCCCAAGGTGAGAGGGTACCAGAGTGTTTGAGGAGCAGAAAGGAGAGACCAATGGGAGGTGAGGTCAAAGAGTAAACATTGTCCAAGTGTAGCTGTCTTGCTCTGACCCCAGGGCTTTCTCCACAGATTTAAATTGTTTTCAGCTCTCAGTGCTGTGGATTTACTGGGAAAGGCTATGAAAGTTTCTCTTCTTAGTGGTACCTGTCAATCAAGGACTATACATGTGCTAAGGTAGAAAGAAAGCAGCCGTGACGTTTAGAGTTCAGTTGCTTCATTGGAGGTTGGGGAGGTGCATGTTTAGGTAATTTTAACAGCTGCTACCTCTTTCTCAGGCTATTTCTGCAGTTTCCTCATTGGGATTGGGGAGGCAGTGGGAAAGTGGGACAACACTGTCATCAGCCTCATGGGCCTGGTTTCCCTCAGTCCTTTTCTTCCCTTCTCCGGTCTGAGTGTGTACAGTCTCAGGGCACTTTGAATATTGTAGAACTCTCTCAGCCACTATTGAGAGTTGTGATTTTTAAAGACAGATTGTTGCTCTCAACTTGTTTCTCTCTCCTCCCCTTAGCTTTGTTCCAGAAAGCTGAGGGCCGACGAAGTTTTGGTTGATGACGTGTTGCATGTGGTCTGGTCAGTTTGAGCTGTATCGAGGTTACTGTGCCAGCCCCTCCGTGGGGCCATTGGGTCCCACCCCGAGGGCATGACCGGAGTTGCCTTGCTGGCACCGCAGAGGAAGTAGGAGGCCTTCTCCTGGCACAGCTCCATGCGGGCCACGTACAGAGAGACCCCAGCCGTCTGCAGTCTATATTTAGCAACAGCAGAAGCCTCTCTGAGGCTGTCGTGTTTTTCCTTTTGGAACGATTAGTGAATCATACCATACTCTGTACAAAGGAGCTATAAATTGCAAACTGAGAGGAGGTAATAATTGGAAAAATGATCAGACTCCGTTTTTATTCCCCTCTGGGCAACGCACCCGCCCGTGAGAAGCAGAAGGCCACAGAGGGGTTTTTCAGCCTGCTTCCCAGCGTTGGTACTTCTACCCTGATTAGAGAGGAGAGAAGGCAAGTTCGGCAGGAGGCGGCCTGCACACCTAGTACCTGCTTGCCACCTTTTGCTCCAAAAAGCCCTGCCGCAGAGAGTTGCCATGGCAGCAGGAGGCAATTTAATGGCAAAGGCTCGTCTCCGGAGCAGCACGGCTGGTTTCCCGGCCTTCCCCTCTCTGGCCCTGAACCCAAGGGGCTGGCTCTCCCAGGCCGTCACTGTGCCATGGCCATTTGAAAGTATGTTGCCTAATGGAGTAGAGCTGTAAGATCCTTCAGGTTCTTTCCATGCCCTTCTCCTCCTTGGCTCATGGCCTTTTGATGTCCCATCCCAGAGTTCACCAGAGTCTACTGTACCTTATTATTTGTAGCTCCTTAAATAATGCTCTTTCGTGATTCTGTGCTTTTTAAAAAGATTTTATTTGTTTTTTAGGGAGAAGGTAAGGAAGGGAGAAAGAGAGGGAGAGAAACACTGATGTGTGAGAGAAGCATCTATAGTTGCCTCTTGTATGCCCGTGACTCGGGACCTAGCCCACAATCCAGGCTTGTGCCCTGACTGGGAATCAGGCCTTTTGGTTCGCAGGCCAGTCAGTCCCCTGAGCCACACCAGCCAGGGCGATTCTATGCTTTTATACATGGAGTTTCCTCTGCCTAGGACGCTCCCTTCCCCATCTGTCTAGAAAAATTCCTGCGCACTTTGAAAATGCGGCTCGGTGCTGCCTCCTGCTCCATAATGCTTCCTCCAGCCCCGTATCCTCTGCTGCCTCAGCCTTGCCACACAGCACACGATTTTGAAATGACTGTTTCTGTCTTTGCTTCTCTAGACTGTAAGTTACTTGCATTCAAGAACTGTTTTTATTTTTTTAAATAAATTTCACATCCCCAGGGCCTCGCCCAGGAGTGGGCCCGCAGTAAAAACTTGGCGATGTTTGTTGAACGGCTGATTGTCATAACATCCTATTCAGTCCTTATTGTGGAGTGTTGCGTACCACACAGAGGACAGCACTGTCGTGTCCAGGAAGGGCTTCATCCTCGCCGGAGTCCCAGAGGATTGACCCAGTTTAATCGACTGACTTGTTGGCTCTGTAACCAACTCTCCATTGCATTTATTGTTACTTTCGTGTTTGAACTAGAATGAATGGCCATGGTGGAAAGAGCAACACTTGGGAGTCGGTCTCCCCGGGGTGCAAGTCAGTTGCCCAATTTGTAAGTCTCATTTCCCTCTTGTTGAATTAGGATGTGTGAGGACAGTGCCTAAAATGCTTTGTGGCCCAGACTAAATTCTTAATAAATCTTACTTTCTTTACCTTGCCTTATATTCCATGAAGGAAGTGAAAGCAAAATAGGAGTTTAAACTAGTTGTTAGTTTTGAACCTTCTCCTGTATCTTTATCTGCATCAGACCATTCAATGTTATCTTTTTTTCCATTTTTAAAAATTTTATTGTTATTCAAGTACAGTTGTCTGCCTTTTCCCCCTACCTCTCCCCCACACCTCAGCCACCCCCCCTCCCTCCCCTGATTCCACCCCCCTTGGTTTTGTCCAGGTGTCCTTTATAGTTGTTTCTGAAAATCCTTATCTTTTTAAAAAAGATTTTTATTTATTTATTTATTTTAGAGAAGGAGAAGGGAGAGAGAAAGAGAGGGAAAGAAACATCGATATGCTGACTCAGCTGCCTCTCACAGGCCCCCAGCTGGGGAGCTGGCCTGTAACCCAGGCATGTGCGCTCTGACTGGGAATTGAGCCGGTGGCCTTTCACTTTGTAGGATGACACCCAACCCACTGAGCTACACCAGGGCCAGTGTTATCTTCTTGCTCGGAGCACAACTTTAAAGGTCACCCTTTCCTGTGCCTCCTGTCCGTTTTCCTGAGCTCCTGTGCTTTATTGCCCTTTCCTTGCCTGATGGCCTTGCTTTCATCTTTGTTATCTGTCCCCTGGAGTTGGCTGTGTAGATTGACATTGTGTTTAGCTATCTCTCCTGTCCTGCCTTTGGGGGGATGACTTGTTACTGTTTTTCAGAAATTTCAAGTTGAAATGAATTTACTTTTTTCTCCCACTCAGTAATTCCCAGAGACCACCTCTACTGCAATATTTTTTCTTTGTTCCACGATCATCCCCTTTTCGTTTGTTTTCTTTTTTATTTTATCTTTTTAATTATTTTGACTTCAGTATATGTATTTATAAGCCCTAACTGCGGTCCTCTATAGTGTTTGCTTTATAGTTTAGTCCGAACATTTTTCTTCATTACCCTAACTTTTAAGGTCAAAGCTGGCGTAGGCTGTTCTGCAGTTCTCTTTGCAAATGTTCTCAATATCATGGGATCATGCCGTGTGCGTGCTGGATACGCCAATGCCTGCAGGTGTCAACCTGTTCACTTGGTGAAGTGTTTTTCTCTTGTTGCTTCTCTTCCTTCTTTAGTTCCCACTTTTGGTATTTTATTCATTCCAACTCCCAAAGGATGTGAACCATCAACAAAGCTGTTTTTATTAGTAAATGTAGTAAGGGATTTAGTGAGGATAGCAGTAAAAATTTACTCTTACCTTAGGTTTTTGGCTTATCTCTGACAGTGGGGCTCCATCCTGCAAGGCTAGGGCACAGGGGCCAAGGCACGTAATCCAGGTTTCTCAAGGTGCTTTTTCAGAATTCATGTGCCCCATCCCTTTCCCAGCTGTTTGCCTGGTGGCATAGGGAAAGTAGGCTGAAAGTTTTAAGGAACCTTTCTAGAATGTTTTATAGCCTCTCACCAGCTGTCTGTCAGTCTCAGTTGAAAAACACTCATTTGTAGACTTGTTAGTTGTAATAATCTGGTCTGCCAGTGCCATGCTTATTTTAGGATTAAGTATTTGTTTCATTTCAAAAAAATTGTCACAAATAGTTCCTTTTATCTGAAGTAAAAACTGAACCTTTATTTGCCTGGGTAAGTGCATTTTCAAATCAAAATGCAAGAAAGTGTGATTTTAATGAATCATAAATTTGTCTGTTTGATGCAAGTACTTTTCCTGCTCCAAAATATTCAGTTAAATACTAATTAGTTGAACTATAACCACTTATGAACATGTTGCCTTGGATTGGATAAACTTCATAACACTGGAAACAATATGCAAAGTTAATACAGAATAGTGAAGATTATTGTGTTTGTAGGGAATAATTTGAGAATCGAGCAGATTGGAGACAGAGGAAACTCAGAATCAAAAAAGCCTCAGCTTGAATTCATGCTTTGGCATCAACTAGCCTTCTTGGGCTGTGTAGTTAATCCCTTGGGGCCTCGGTTTTGTCTTCTGTGGAATGGTGATGGCCTCTCTCTCATGAAGTTGTTGTGAGGATCAAATAAACTTGTGAATGTGACAGTTCCTGGCACCCAAGCATCCAGTCAATGTTGATAGAATCTTAATCTGACACCTATAAATTATTTACAGCATTGCGTGGGCAGGTGCACGCATGTGTTGCATGAATGTGCCTGTGAATACGTGCAGGGTGTAAGGAATTGGGTGGTAGTTTTGAGTGTAATGGTTTATGTCTGTGAGTGTGTCTCCCGAGGAAACCATTTAAAATGGTTTTGTTTAGTTCTGTTGAAGTGGATTCTCACAAACCACGAACAGGCGAACACATGAGCGATGTCAGTTTCACAGTGTCACAGCCATTGCAGAATTCTTCCCTCCCACTGTGTCGTTCTCCTTGTGCTAGATCAGTTCTGAGAGCATCCTTCGTCCTCGTCCAGGCTAATGACCTGACAGCCGTGTGTGCACTGACACAGGTTTTTCTTCCAACTGAAAGCTGGGTAGTAGTATTTAGTCCTGTTTTATGTCCATATCAGAAAATGTTGAATTTGGGGCCTTACCATCAAATGTAAAGTGTGTGAAAGTTAGTTTCCTTAATGGTATGAATCACTGAATACATACTGAATGTTATATGCTTTATGTGTATTACCAATAACCTGGCAACAAACTATACAATTGGTGGTGTGCAGTTTTGCATATCAGGAAACTGAGGCTCAGGAGGATACTTATATTTCCCAAGGTCAGACAACTAGTAAGAAAGCGAACCAGAAAGCAAGTTCAGATTGGTCTGACCCCTGTGAGGTCTAAGGCTGCTGCCCAGTCACTATGACAAGTCAACGAAGTTGGAAAGGTAGTGAGGGCACGTTTGGCCTAGGTTTGGGCAGAGCCCGCAGGACCGTCAGACAAAGCATCTGTTCTCAGTGAAAGGCACTGTTTCTGGTCCAGCTGCAAGGTCCTGGCAGCCTCTGGCTTTCTCTTCTTTGCCTCAAAGCTGCTGTTCTACTGCCCTGTGAGTTTTCCAGATATTTTTCAAGGCATTGCTCATCACTTAGAACTGTGTACTTAACCCCTCTTCCTCACCCCAGTTTCGCTGCCCCCGCCTACCTTCCCCTACAGAAATATAAAACGGGCTGTCGTGAGAATAAATATGTGTACCAGTGTCTGGTACATAGCAAGTACTCCATAAATGTTGGCTACCATTATCATTATTATTTTTATTGTTAATAGCATTACTGCTGTGGCCGTATACGATTCAAAAGTTTTATGATGCCTTCATCAAGGATCTGAGTGTTCCCTGGCCAGGGGCTGGCTCTGTATGGTTACACACAGGGTCCCAGGCATGGGCATGCTCTATAAGGTGGGCAGGCCAGCTGGAGGGACAGTTAGTAAGGGAGCCGTGGTTCCCACAGACAGGTTGACAGTTTTCTGTGTGCTCCAGCTCCCTGTCGTCGGCCACAGCAGCCGTCTGTGAATCCTACTTCTGGACCACGTCTTTCTGCCTCCTGACTTCTTTCCTTTCCTTTCCTTTTATCTGCGCAGACGTTAATGATATTGGAGTCTATAACAGGGTTACAAAAAAAACCTTTTTTTTTTTAGTTTGGTGGTCTGTAGCTTATACTTGCATTTCACCCCAAGTCCCTGGTCCCCTGCTCCACCGAAGTGTGCGACATTAAGTGTTGCTCCACCTGCAAAGGCCACTCTAGCCTACCCAGCCCCCCACCAGCACACACATGCTGTTTTTTTCTATTTAATTTTTTCCAGTATCCCTTCATATTGTTTGTCCCTGCGCATGTATTGACTTTATATTTTTTAATTAAATGTGTTGGGGTGACATTGGTTAAATAAAATTATGTAGGTTTCAATTGACTTTATATCAACTTTTTTTACTTTTCAGTTTTCTCACCTCATTCTTATCTTTTGCTGTGTTTTCTCATTTGAACTATAGTTTGTATAGCAACAGAGTTTAACAGTGTGGGAGAGGCTGTTGGCAGGTGAAAGATCCCAGGGGCCCAGTAGACTTGAGCCCAGGGCTGGGGTGCTTTCACTGTTATCTCGCATTTCTGTTTGTGCTCGCTCCCTTAATCAATATTAGACTTTGCTGATCTCAGTGAGGAATGTTTGGCTCTTACTTTGTCTTTCAGCAAATGACAACATCTGCAATCTGATACCTCTTCAACTTCATAACATTAAAAAACTGTTTTAATGTAATTTCTACTGAATCTTGCCTTTTCTAAATTATAAATGTACAGTATACAAAAAGATAATTTATGATTTGGGGATTATTTTGTTTATACGAAGTGGGCCATTTTAATAAATAATATTTATTATAGTTATCAATTCAAAAGTAATGTTTATTTTTTCTAGATGATGAGAGTTCTAAAAAATAAAGAAAATTAAAATTACTTTATTCTAATACCCAGAAATGACTGTAGTTAAAATGTTGGTATATTTTCCTCTAGTCTTTATTCAATTTTATTCATTTAATAATGCATTTTTATAATTATGTATTCATTAGCCAAAGTTTTATATATTCATTTTTATAATTCAACAGTTTATATAATTATATATAAAGTTTGTATATAAACTACAATTTGTGTTATAAAGCAGTATTAAGATGTTACAGTAATTTTTGCAAAAAAAAATCCTAAAATCAATTATTTAAAAATTGCTAACGTAAATAATTTCTAATTATAAAGTCACATGACAAAAATGTAAATATTATAAAAATAGATAATGAAAAATATGGGTCCTACAATTTATTTCTACTTTTAACCATATATTTATAAGCAATTATTTTTAAAAAAATTTTTATCCTCACCTGAGAACATTTTTTCATTGCTTTTAGAGAGAGAGGAAGGGAACAAGAGAAAAAGGAAAGGAAAGGGGGAGAGGGGGAGTTAGTTTCAGAGAAACATTGATGTGAAAATCACTAATTGGTTGCCTCTCATTTATGCCCCTGCTGGGGACCAAACCCTCAACCTAGGTTATGTGCCCTGACCAGGAATCAAACCTGCCACTTCTGGTTTATGGGACAGTGCTCCAACCAACTGAGCCACACAGGCCAGGGCTAAGAAATTATTCTCTAAAAAAATGATCTGTGATTAAATTCATGAAGTGTTTGCATATCTGTGATTAAATTTGTGAAGGAGTATGGAATAGGTATTCTTTGCTTATATGCAGTGAACCAGAATGTGTTCTGCAAAATGGCATCTCAATATTTTTCTCCATGCTTTAGGTATGTGTTCTTTTTGGATCCATGCAATCTGGACTTGATAAACCGGAAGATCAAGTCTGAAGCTCTGTGCGTAGCAGCATGTCCAAGGCAAGAACTGAAAACCCTGAGTGATGTTCAGAAGTTTGCAGAGATCAATGGTGAGACTTGAGGCCCTTTGAGTCAGTGCCCCAGACACTGGCTCTCTGTGAAATTTCATGTGTTTGCATTTCAGTACAAATTTGACTGGGATTAAAAAGAAATCATCAAAGAACCTTAGAGAGAAAATGAGACCTGAAAGTACTTTTGGACTTCCTTGATAAAAAAAAAAATGCTATAGTTACCTAGGGCGCTTGTTAAAACTCCAAACTCTGGGCCCCACCCGGGGAAATTCTGACAAAGTAGGTCTTTGGACTCTGGAAATTTGTATTTTTAACAGATGTCTCAGGTGATTTTTGTGTATCCTGTTTGAGTATTTGGGAATTACTAGACTACTCCAGGTAAAATTGGGGGTGGTGGTATTTCTGAAAAGTATTTCAATTAGTATATTTATTTTTACCTCTGGATAACAATGTAATATATGTCTTTTATAGGAAATTTGAAAAGTTCCACCATTTTTCAGTGTGTTGATGTAAATAATTTTGTGTTTTGCCTTTTTAATTTAACATTATGTCTTAACCACTTTTCTAAAAAAAAAACAACGAAGTCTTGAAAGGCTTTGAGGTTAAACATGGGGAGTTCACCGAGAAAACCAGCAGTCAGAACTCAGGTTTCTAACCTCCAGGTGCTGTCCTCAGTTCCTTACGACTCCCCTAAGTCTTCTTCCAAGAATTTTCAAATCTCTTTTTGCAGAGGCCACATATTGGTCGCCCCCAAAGCCTGTGTTTTTGGACTTTGTGAGGTTTTATGTTTCTATTTTGTGTGTAGGATTCCTCAGAGCTGCCTCAGTCCTGCCCAGATGCAGACTAGGGTTAGTTTCTTTGAACAAGGGTTGTCTCATGTCTATGGCCACACCACCCTGAACTTGCCCCGTCTCGTCCGAATGGGGGTTGACTCTGCTATGACTTCTAGCTGGGTGGAGAAGCAGCTTAGGGACAGCTATCCCCACACTGGCATGGCTCCGAAGTCTTTCTGACGGGGTGCTAGCCTCTGAGGGCAGAAACACCACAGACTGGAGGTATTCCTGTCCGCAGCTAAACGATGGTGGGAAGGGCATGGCATTTGTTTTGATCTGGATTCTAACTGTGCTTCTGCCACGGACTGTAATGAAGGACGGAAAGTATAGCCTCATCTGATAAAATGTGAATTTCAAATAATTCCCCTGGCATAGAGTGTTGTGAGGATTGAATGAGATGATGTGTGAAGAGTATTGGATACTTGTGGGCACTGAATAAAGAGGTATCAGCTAACTCTTTAAGATCTCATTTTCTATTCCCATAGGATATCCTCCAAAGTGTTGATGTGCTGAGTCTGATATCAGGATGATCAGCCTTGTATTTATCAGGGTTCTTAGCGAGGGATGAGTTACTCTTTAAGGGTTTTCCTAAAACCGTAGACAGTGTAAGCACATACCACGTACTCTGGGGGGTAGTGTCACTGAGTGGTTAGGAGTATGGCCTCCAGACCTAGATTATCTGGGTTCACACATTGGTCCTTCTACTTAGCAGCTGTGAGACCCTGGACAAGTTGCTTGATCTGTCCATGCCTCAGTTTCTCCATCTATGAAATAGGGATAATGTATGTACCTAAACTACTTCATAGCATTGTTGTGGAGAGTTAATACAGGAACATGATTAGATCAGCATCTGGCAAAAAGTACATTGCTTAAAAGAAAAGTGTTGGCTACTGTTGTGAAAATATTTTTATTATTCCACCCGTGGAATGTAATGGTCTTCCTACCCCCAGTCTCTCTCTATTTCTAGCTCTCTTACATACTGTTGCCATATTAATATTCTTGGAGCTTTAATCATGTTAATCCGTTGCCTAGATATCAGCGGTAAAAGTCATACAATGAAACTTTATGTGTCTTACCCTGGCATTTAAAGCTATGATGTAGTGTTGAACCATCTTCTAACACAGGGGTCCCCAACTCTTGGGCCACAGCAGGAAATGAGCGGCAGGCGAGCAAGCAAAGCTTCGTCTGTATTCACAGCCGCTCCCCATGGCTCACAGTACCACCTGCGCAGCTTCCGGACATAGCTGTACACACAGCAGCATGGCTCCTGTCAGATCAGCAGGGGCATTCGGTTCTCATAGGAGCACAAACCCTACTGTGAACTGTGCATGGGAGGGACCTAGGCTGTGTGCTCCTCATAAGCATCTAATGACTGATGCTCTGAGGCGGAGCTGAGGCCGTGATGCTAGGGCTGGAAAGCAGCTGCAAATACAGAGTATCATCAGCAAACAGGTTTGACTACAGAGACCGTAATAAATCAATTGCTTGCAGACTCATTATCAGAACCCTGTTAGTCAGTGGCAAGTACCAACTAACCTGCATCTGGTAGCAGGCTATAAGCCATCCCCCACCACCCCACCCGGGGCTGTGGAAAAATTGTCTTCCATGAAACCAGTCCCTGGTGCCAATAAGGTTGGGGACCGCTGTCGTGACATGTTCTCTTGAACCTACTGGATGTGAGTCTTGGGCCCTAAACCTGGCATGTCATCTGGAAGGCCAAAAGGGAGCTGGTTCCTTGTTGGCTGTGTTCCCTACTGTGTTGATCCGTAGGGAAGAAATGCCCTTGTTTCCTGCCAGCATGCTTTGTTGCCAGGCCAGCATCCTTCCGAGCAATATGATACTGAGTGTGGCCTAGCAAGGTCCTGTTAGAAGACCCTCTTGGTGAGTCTTGCAGCTTTGTATTTCCCACAGTGTCTTGCACAAAGCAGATGTTCACACATATTAATGAATAAACATTATTCAGAAAACAGACTTCTTAAATTGGTAACTAGCGAAAAAGGCACCCTCGGCCTTTTGAGGCAGCTGTTTGCAAACAGGTTAGCTATTTAAAAAGTAGCAATAATGGTGACATCAAGAAGCCCAGCAATGGAAGATGGAGAAGATAATCATTTTAAACAGCAAATAGAAAAACTATGAAATTATAATAGAGAAGAAGCCCCCAGTGTCCTCATAGTGTTACGGCTGTACTTCAATTAGAGGATATATAGGCCTTTTGACCTCAAATATATAGATCTCAATCATTAATTTCAGAGAGAAATATCTTTAAGAGATAATTTAGGTTTAAGTGAGAAATTTCCAAATCTTTAAGAGAGAATTGTTAAAAGTTGACCAAAGAGCCCAAAACGCATGAACAAACTCTAAAGCTCTCCGAAGAAAACCTAGAAGAAAGCTTCATGACGTTGGATTGGGCGATGATTTCTTCAATACGAACCAAAAGCACAGGAGACAAAAGAAAAAAATAGATAAATTCAACCCCATCAAGATTCAGAACTCTGTGTGTCAGAGGACACAACAGAGTGAAAAGGCAGTCCATGGGATTGGAGAAAATATTTGCAAATCTTAAACAGACATTTCTCCAAAGAAGATATACAAATGGTTAATAACAAAGGCATCAAAAAATGCTGAACATCACTAATCATAAGGAAAACACAAATTAAAACTACAGCGAGAGACTACCTCACACCCAGTAGGTTGGCTACAATCAGAAACAAAACACCCCACAAAACAGAAAATAATGAATGTTAGTCAGGATGCAAAGAAGTTGGAACACTGTTGGTAGGAATGTAAAACAGTGCATCCACTATGGAAAACAGTAGGAAGTTCCTGAAAAATTTAAAAATAGAATCACCATAGAGGATTGTGAGACAGTAAGAGTGCCCTAAGTATGGATACATGGAATTGTACATTTGGCCATGCCCATGAAATGTACAACACCAAGAGTGAAACCTAATGTAAACTGAGTGGGGACCCTGGAATACAGATGAGTTCCTAGAACACTCACCGAGTGGGGGAAGCCTGTACTACATGGGGCCTGCCCTCGAAAGATAATTCCTGTTTTTGTTGGGTTCCCCCTCATATAGACTTTATGATGTGTCATTATGGGCTCATCAGTTGTATCAAATGTTCCACTGTGGTGGGGGAGTTGATAATGGGTGAGGCCATACAGGAAGTATATGGAAATATCTCTGTTCCTCTCAGTTTTCCTGTGAACCTAAAACTGCTCTAAAAAATAACATTCTTTAAAAAAATAGATCACTGTATGATCCAGAAATATCACTTTTAGGTGTCTATCTGAAAAGAGGTAGAAGCAACCTAAACGTCCATTGATGAATGAATAAAGAAAATGTGGTACATACTTACAATGGAATGTTAGTCAGCCTTAAAAAAATAGGGAAATCTTGTTACATGTTACAACATGGATGAACATGAGGCCAGTGTGCTAGGTAAAATAAACCAGTCATAAAAAAGACAAATATTGCACGATTCCACTTACATAGGTATCTAATGTAGTCAGCCTCTTGGCAGGTAGAATGGTGGATGCCGGGGCTGAGGGTGTAGATCAGTAGAGAGGTGGTATTCAATGGAAAGAGAGTTTCCGTTTTGCAAAGTGAAAAATCCGAGAGATCTGTTGCACAACTACGTCCAGATAATTAGCACTACTATACTATACACTTGAAAATGGTTAAGATGATACATTTTGTTGTTTACACCACAATTTTTTTTGACAAAAGGAAAGGAAATTTTGACACATGCTACAATATAGATGAACCTGGAGGGCGCCATGGTGAGTGAAATAAGCCAGTTACAAAAGGACAAATAGTGTATGAGCGCCCCTTATGTGAGGTACTTAGAATAATCAAATGTATCTGCACAGTACGTAGAACGGCGGTTGCTGGGGCTGTGGGAGAGAGGAAGGAGGAGTTGTGTTATTCCCGAAGAGTTTCAGTTTTGCGAGAAATGAAGCATTCTGGAGGTGGGCGGTGGTCATGGCTGCACAGCAGTGTAAACACACTTAGTGCTGCCGGCGGCACACTTACACATGGGTAAGATGCAAAAGTGTTATGTGCCTTCTGCCCCAATTAAATGTTCCAGAAAGAGAAAGCATGATAGTAAAGTTTTAAATGATCATTTTAAACCTTATTTTAAAATGCAAGGTAAAATAGCATCTTTTTTTATGAGAATGAAAAGATAATATAAGTCCTTCTCGAGGAAGTTAGTTTCCACAACAACATGTGAGAGTACT
This sequence comes from Sturnira hondurensis, assembly GCF_014824575.4. NCBI lineage: Eukaryota > Metazoa > Chordata > Mammalia > Chiroptera > Phyllostomidae > Sturnira > Sturnira hondurensis. The sequence continues at coordinate 15,044,072 of NW_028095197.1, forward strand.
TTTTAGCACTTACAACCATTTATTCATGTGGACTTCTATTACGTTTACAAATTATTTAAATTTTTCATAAAGGAAAGCTATTGGTTCCTGTAAGAAATGAATGTATTAGGCAAATCAAATATTTCTCAATTCTTTGTTTCTTTTAGACAAGAAAGCAGAGTTGGTTTCTTGGACATGTAAACTTGTGGACCACTCTGCCAAGTATGCGTGACTAGAATAGAAAGTTGGCAGGAAACAGCTGAAAGTTAGATTGGTTATGTCGAGATGTGCCTCACGGCCAAGAGCTTGGAAAGACAAGCAGAAGAATTTAGATGAGTATAAACGTATAAGTTCTTACACGTGAGTTGTGTGGTAGGTCAACAAATGTGCGTTTTATTATTATGGTTCATAGTTTATGTATGATACCACTCATAGTACATGATGCTAGGGAATAAAACAGTTTCACAGTTGCTTTAAAAAAATTAAAGTCACCAAAACCACAAGGACTCAGTATTAAACTTCATTTATCATTTTCCTGCAGTAATGCATGAATTTCCTGGGAGCTAGATCACACCGTATTCATCTCAGAATATTCCAGCCTTAATATGGGACTTCACATAGTAGCTATTCATAAATGTTTTCCAAATGAGTGGTGGACTGAATTCCCTTTCCATCACTATTGCCACTTAGTCATTTCCCATTCTCTCAATGTACTTAGTTCTGTATCCAAGTTGTTACCAGCAGGTAAATTGTTTAGTTTCCATGTAACCAGAATTGCTGTGAAATCAGTTCTTTTTATTCATCTCTTAAATAAGTCATCTTATTTATTCATTCATCTGTCTTGCACGTACTCTCCAAGTGATTATTCATGCCACTTCTTATAAGCCCTCTTGCGCGTCCCCTTTCCTAACCTTACATCTGCTCCGCAGAGAAACTGAGATTGGCTGGCGAGAGCTCCCGTCTGGGTTCTTGTTGTCAGCAGAGCATGAATTCCGTCAACTTCCCTTCCCTCCCCTTTCTGTTGAACTGGTTTCTGTCCTCTTTATTATCATTGTTTTTGAAAACTCAAATGTGTAGGTTGTAGGAGGGAAAATTATCCTTCTCCCCCCATTGCTAACGTCAGCTTCCATGAGATTTTCATCCCAACCCCGCCAGACGGTGACAGGTGGTGAAGAGAGGGGGAGAGTGTGGGCTCAGACAGTGCTCCCCCACCTCTCTCCCTTCTCTGATTCTGGCCTGACCGCCACCTCTGGCCGACAGACCACCCTTCACTCAGCACTGCTGCATTAGTCAGCATGGGCATCCAGCTCCGAGCAGATCATTCATACTTAAGACCTGCGTTTGCTTTCAGCCTATCATTTATCGGTCCCCGCTTTGTGCCGTGCACTGTGCCAGATGTTTTGCATGCTTTTTTTATCCTTTCCACTTGCCATCTAAATTCCAAACAGCAGCTTAGAAATGAAAATAACCTGTGATTAACCTGGGGACATTAAGCATGTTCTCAGTGGGTGCTCATATTTTACATGGAATTCCTTATGACCTTTTACATTATTCCTATCCAAATATTTTATAATGTATATATACATTGTTTTCATAACATAGTAGTAAACTGGCAGAAGTTTTGTTTTCCTTTTGTTTTGTCCCATTTGCAGTTTGTAAAAAAGCATTCCCATTGAACAGCGCTTCTTCAAGGTACCGTAGTTTGTATAAATTCTGAGAGCTTGGTGACTCGCCGCTTGAACCATGCTCACGTTTGGAATTGAGCCATGCACCTTGGTGCTTCCCCGGTGATCGTCATTTTGGCGCTGAAAACCTTGACAGATGAACTGATCTCTTTAGATAACATTTGTGACTATTAAGACTTGAGATTATCCTTATCTAGTCAGTAACAATATAACTTAAACCACAGAGTCGTGGGTTGTTTTTTTTTGATGCAGTGAATCAAAAGATTGTACTTGATACCATTCATCATGAATGAAGTGAGAAACCCTAGCAACTGATTTGATTGCCACCAAATCACAGATCCACAAGGGACACTTGATTGTCAAAAAGTGGGAAAAATTCTTACATTTGGTAATGCAATTGAAACTAATTCTTCATTCTATAAATAATTAAATAGTACTCATTAAGTATTGTGTCCAAGAGACAGAGACAAGGAACAGGCCTCATGTTTAAGGAGCTTGTGTTATAACAGACAGTCAGACTTCCTTTCATCATCCACAGTACATAGTAGAAGTCTTGCATGTAGCTGTCCAAAGTTAATTCACTCAGCAAATAGGTATTGTGTGCCTGCTATGTGCCAGTAGTGGTTGACATGATGTCACACCAGCAGCTGGATAAAGGGTGCTTCTTGGGAACTGCAAAGATGTCCATCCTTTTCCTTAGTTACTCCAAATTGAAACTGAAAATTGCCTTGCATTTTTCCAGCGTAAGTAAATATATAATGCTTCCTTAATTAGGGAAAGGAATTAAATTCATTGGACTTTGCATGGCAATGCAATTTGGTTTTCATAAAGAAAATTGTTATACATTGAGAGGTTTTAATTTTTTATTAACTAGAATTTTCTAAATCATGTTTCTTAAGGAATCTTTTGATCTTAATTTTAGTGTATCTTACAAATATTACAGTAATAGTAAATCAAGCAACATTTTAAAGCAAGAAGAATTAGCCTCTCACTTAACCAACTTTTTGCTTTGTATCTTTGTTTCAGATAGTTTGGTGTTTTAGAACAGCGCTTCACAAGTGAGGGTCATTGCCATCCCCACCCCGGGACATTCGGCAGTGTTAGGAGACATTTTTGATGGTCCCCGCTGACTGAGGAATTAGGTGGTGGCCACTGGCATTGAGTGGGTAGAGACCAGGGATGCTGCTAACATTTCTGCAACGCACAGGAATCCCCATAACAAAGCATCGCTGAGATTGAGAACTTTTAGATCATATATTTTGTAGTGTATAGTGGAAAGCATATGAACATTATACATAGCATGTAAGACTAAAATGTGGGATTAAAGTGGGTATTTTTCCTTTTTTATTTTTCTTTAATTTTTACTAAATGTGTTGGGGTGTCCTTGGTTAGTAGGCTCACATAGGGTTCAAGTGTACATTCCTATGATACTAGATCTGTACAGTGCACTGTGAGCTCACCACCCACAGTCAGACTGTCTTCCCTCACCATGTATTGGGCTCCAATACTGCCTACGTGCCCCGAGATAGGAGTTTCAGATGTTTTGAGGCATAAGACCCCAGTCCTCAAAGAGATCACATTGTGAAGTTAGAGATGATATATACTCTCACAAATCAAAAAGTTACAAAGTAACATGCTAACTCTATCATGGAGCTAAGCGGTACATATCCTTGTGTGGGTGAGTCAGAGAAGGCTTGACCGAGGAGGTGAAGCTCATGGACGTTCCCGTCGAACTCAAACACTCAGGTACTAGTTAGGGGAGGACAGCCCATGCAGAGGCAACAGCACATGAAAAAGCCTGGCAGCTTGTTAACCTGTAGCCACTGTAAGTAGTTAATTATGTTAAGATGAGGCTGGAGTTTAAGGAAGAGGCCCGATGTAGGAGGGCCTTGAAGCCAAGGAGTTTGGGATTTATCCTGAAGACGGGGATGTAATACAACTAATGCCCATTTTACAAAGACAGTCCTGAAGGAAGGTTGTGTGCGGGATGGAGATGGAAGCCCTTTGGGAGAGGAGCTTATCTGACTCAGTAAGAGATCAGAAAGGTCTGAGACAACACAGAAAGGTCTGATTGTCAGAGCTTGGTATCATGAATATCTCGAATGGTATGGGAGGAGACAGCAGACTGAAAAGGAGAAAGGGTGACTTCCACATTTCATCTTGGGTATTTCATGGTTGATGGAGCCAGGACTGAAGCAGTATGGGAGGAGGGAGAGCAGATTTGGAGAGTGGAAGATAGAAATGTTTTTTTTTTAAATGTGTTCTTTTTGAGGTGTCTGGGGACATACATCTTTTGCCCGGGAGCTTATTGAATACTTGTCTGATTATGATTATTAGGAATGACCCAGAAGAAACATTGTGGCCTAGAAGTAAAGAATTCTATTTCTAAGTTTTCCAGTGAATGCTCGTAAGGCCTCATTTTTTTCATCTGTAATGTTTAGAGTGTGGTGATGGAAACATACCTCTTATGGGAGTTATAAGTGATATTGAGCTGAAGAATAAATAATTGAATATTATAAAGCATTGGAAAAATTATAGTAGTTAAACACTCTGGGGGCTATACAACCTTTTACTGAGACAAATGTTTATATACCAAAGTTAGATTCCTAAAATCATTCATTTTGATGGCATTTGAGTAACACTGGCTGAGTTCTCTCATTGTGGTTTAGATACGCTTTTTGCTTTTTGTTTTAGATTTTTCATTACTCAAGTATGATCTTTTCCCCTAATTTTACATTAGAAGAAAAATGTTACCTCACTGTTTGTGACCAAACCTCTTGTACTAGTATTGTTTATACTGCCCCTATTAAAAAAATAAGAAAGAGACTACCTTAAAAATGTTTGCTGAAAATGCATTAGCCAATAAACATGAAAGAGAAACAACTGTACCGTGTTTGTCATGCACGACGGGGTTGTTTTAATGATCTTCACTGAGGCTTCTCTGTCCATCAGTCCTTCAGCAGGAAGCAGTATAAGGTTTCTTGTAATTGTTATGACGAACACATTGTAAAGATCTTTTCCCTTTAATCCATTTAGTGCAGGATCTATTTAGTACTGGCCGGTGTCCCAGAATACCATCAGAGATAAGGCTATTATCCTTTCATTGAGCATTATCCTAGGAAAGCATTTGTAAGATTGAACTCTGTTGCACCTGCTGACCTCCTTTTTGAAAGGGAGAAAGGGTGGGGATGGAGATTATGTCCGCTGAATTCAGATAGAGCAGGGTGTTTGACAGCCCGGAACAGCGCTTTAGTTAGGGCCTCTCATATTGTGCAAATCGATTCCATCTTGGACTCAGAGAGAAATAAGTTGACAATTCAGATCAGGAAGTTGATGATCGCATTGGGTGCTTTGCAGTTACTGGCACAGTTGCTATTTTTTATCGTGCGCAGTTCTATAATAGGACTCCCAGCTATTTCGGGGATTAATCTGAAATGTTTGCTTGCCATTGCTGTACATGGAATCAAGTGGCATTATCTTCATACATGAGAGACTACTTTCAGAAGAGTTAGAGTTTTAATATTTTGCTAACTTAAAAAAAGTCGTTACAATGGAGAAGAACTCTCAGAAACAATTTCAAAAACTTAGTTTCCTATTGAGTCTTGTCTGAAGAAGTTGAAGAAATTTGAAGAACAGTGCCATATAACTTTCAGGTCTCTCTTTAAAAACCTTTTACATTGTTAAGTTCCTTGAGTTATGTTTACGTAAAATAGATGCTACATGTGTTTATGTAAGTATGCTATTATAGCCCAGTATTTAAACTCTTGACAAGTTGGTTGCTGGTTTGGGAGCAGCATTCCTGAAATAAGTGAAGGCTTTGTGGCTTTCTAAAATTTTCTTTGATTGATAGAACAAGATCTGAATGAAATAAAATCACTTCTAATAGTGTTGTCCCAACAGAGCTTTTTTCTATATTTTGTTCTGATTTCTTCTCACATCCTCACATGACATTTCTATAATTATTTCAGTGTTAAAATTTGCTATTTTCATTTCACATTATATTTTAAACTTGTGCCATGTGGTACATTATAAAAGTTCATTATTTATTTAATACAAATGGAAATCTATCCTGTCTGCATTTAATAATGAAGTATTTGACCAAATTAGTAATTTGGTAGAAACATCAACTAATAAAATATAAGCAATTTACCTGATATAAAGCTGTGGATCCTTGGCAAAATTAGATTACAGCTTAGTTAACAATAGCTTAGTTAAGAATAGCTAAGCAGTACAAAATTAACAAGTCAGTAAAATAAGGTTTATCAACAACTTGGTGGACTGTATTCATCTGAATTTTGTATATCGTTCAGATACATATTAGCTATATAGTCAGGGAACAAACGGTCGCACAACCAATCTAGGACTGAATTTAAGCTATTGGAAGCTATCTGAAAACTGGGGATCCTTTGATCAGTTTAGCAGTTTTATCAATTCGTTCAGTTTATTTAGTTTCCTGCCTTTTAAATGAGAAAAAAGTAATATCTGAATGCAATGTGCTATGTGTAATAATTTTAAATATTCAGTCATAAGGAGCATAGAAAAGAGAGGTTGCATATATACCAGAGTGTGAGGTTTGTGGTCAAAGAGATCTAGAGTTTAAGCTCACCTCTACTGCTGGGTAGCTCATTTACTTACCTCGTAGCCTCTGTTTCCTTCTTTATAGTGGGTTTAATAATACATACCTGCATTATAGAGTTTTAGTAAAAGATATGATAAGTATTTATGAGATGAGAGGTAGAGATTTACCTTACCAGTAACTTCCTAAAAGTTCCCAGCATAATGGGAGGAGGGGACAGACCAGCTTGGGAATGGGCTGCTCGGCCTAATTCTCAGAAGTCTTAGTGCTAGGGAAAACTATTGGCTTTGCCAACAGGAGAGTTTTATCATGTTTCTTTTTCTTCAATTTGGTTGTATGGAGACATTCCTGGATGCAGTTTGGTCAGTTATGATTAAAGTTGGTTCTTGAGAATACACACACTTACAGATAAACTGATATATGACAGACAATCCCTTAATAAAGGTTGTTCTAGTACTTATTACTCTTAATAATATTAATTAAAATTTGTACGTAAGTTACTGCAGAAGAAATGTTTTAAATGATGGAGGACTGGTACCATGGACCAAATCAAGTTCTTATTAATCCTATAATGTTCTATAATGTTTGAAAGTTGCATATGCCGAGTTAATATTCACATACAAAATACAATTAAAGTGCATTAATAAGAGAATTTATTCACACTCTGCTAGCTAATGTGTATAACTTTTCTTTCAACAGGCTCAGCACTCTGTCGCTACAACCTAAAGATTTCTGAATACACATCTTCAAAAGCTTCTCCTCTTTGCCCCAAACTTCCAGTTCCAGCGAGGTAAATTTTATTGTGTATTGTTAACTTGTGATTTTTGTTTTTGTGGGTAGAGTTTAACCTGTACATGTTATTCTGATAAAAGAGTCACTTGATGATACCAGTTGCTTAGGTCCAGTACTTTCACATCAAAAATTTCAAAGTAATAGTAGAAATGATAACATGTTATTTATAACTTTAAAAAATGCAGGCAAATAACTTTTCTCATCATTTTTTTTCATTTCTTCTGGGGGCTCACTACTTTTTGACATAATGTTTAAGTGTACAAAACTGCTGAATTATTATAAAATCTACAATAAACTTACAAGCCAAGTCTCACAGTCTTTAAAGATTCTTGGAAGTTGATCCCAGTGATACTAATGGGGACATTTTTAAATTTACGTGGCAAATTTAAAATACATGGCAGTGATTATTCTCCATAGTTTATTGTAGTCTATGTCCTTTAGGTCCATTCTCTGTAATAGGTTGTTTGCATATCTTACCCAAGGTCTTATTCAACAAATATTTATTACTATGTACCTACGGTGTGTCATGGGTGCAAGAATGAGGGAAAACCTCATGGTAGTTATAAGAAAAGCAAATTTTAAAATTATAAATTGACTTTTAAGAAAGGAAACAAATTTTCAAGCACTGTAAATGTATCCTCAGACTTAGGTTTATAGGATTTAGGGCATGTCTGATCTCAGGAACCTTAGCGTGTACCTCTAACCCATGTATGATATGAGTCAGCGTCTCCAGGAATACTGACTTGAACTACTTTTATTGCAGCTCAGTGTATTATAAAAAGCTGTTGGTCAAAAATTTGAGACTAGTGTCTGCTTTCCTTTGGATTACTTGTGGGTGTAACTTGTGCTGTGTTAACTTGAATTTGAAGCTTTCTGTTGAAAAGTAGACAAAAGATACAGCAGTTGCATTGGTTTCAGCTTTTAGTCTTGTCAAGTTGCTGTTGGTGTTACAATATAAAGTCTTTGGGACATAAAAATAAAGGAGATATTTTGAATGATACTAAGTAAAAGGGATCTACAAATTATGGGCTTAGACTGATAGGTAAGGAGACTCCATTTGTGAAAATTGAGAACATTAGGGAGGCTGTGACAGTAGAGAAAAAGAGGTCATTTGAATAGAGTTGCTGGAGAAAATTTATCAATGTAGAAAGAAGAAAAGCTATGTCCTCCTGAATTCCTAAATTCTGTTTTAAATGCATATTTTGAGTACAGTCACTATTTTAAGGCATAAACCTATTATAAAAGCATCACCCGAAAGCTTTGGGAATAAGGTTGCTTTGCCCCTGTATAACATGGGTGGGAGTCCAGGGGGTGGGGCAGTTCATACTGCAGACCGTGCTCCACCTCTCACCTCTGAGTCTATCTCATTGAGAACCGCCCCTTACTGGTGATTTGGGGTGTTGTAGTCTTGGCTGCACATACACGCACATCTCACATACAGCATCCTCAGGGCCCCCACCAAAAGGTGAAGTGTAAGTATTAGGGGTTTGGAGTGTAGAAATGGACAGACTTGGCTTCTAACAAGGTTATCCACCAGTATGTCAGTACCCCAAGATGCAAGGACAAACCTGTACCATCTGAAAACTGAGTATATGCAATGTTTGTACCTTAAAGATCCTTACAGTCTAAGTGTCTTATCACTTCTGTCTCAACTCAGGCTGTTGGAAAATAAAGAAGAAAGAGTTGATAGGAGGAAGGCAGATTTGGACCCTGTAAATAGCACCGTTTAGTATTTGGCATGCAAAATGAAAGGATCAGAAGTCAGAATAAATTTGTTCTAATAAAAAACTCGGAACACTACCTTGTTTCATACTAGTATTAGATACCAAATTGATGAATACCAAAATGATGACTAAAATCTAGTGTGTCCCTAAGAAACTCAGTCCTTAAAAAAATTAGGGACTATTTTTATATGTGACTTTAAAAAAAAAATGTGTCCAAAAGACCAGCACTAGACAAACTTGTGACACAGGCAAATGGCCCTCAGCGTCTTCCATGTCTCTTTTGCCGTCCCTCCTAGGAGCACCCTAGTGGGATGGAAAGAGCTGAACTCTGAGCCCAGATAGGCCTGGACGTTGAGTTCTGTGTCAGCACTTTCTATTTGTCAGGTTGAGCAACTCTCTTAATCTCTCTGTAAACCAAGTTTCCTCATATATGAAACAGGAATTTACTACTTCTGTCATGGAATTATAAGAGTTAAATAAGGTAATATGTGTTACACATCCATTATTGTGCTTGGTTATTGACTTGAGAGTAGTATGCCTTTCAATCTTGAGCCTCCCCCTTTTCCCCCAACCTTGTTGGGTACCCAGGTGCCTTCTGCAGCTGAAGGCAGTGCCTGTTTTAGAGAAAAGCAATTGTAAATTAATTTTCAGTAAAACACTAGTCCCATGTAATTGCCAAATGGTTATGATTCCAAAGAGCTTTTGAATTTAAAAACAAATACCTAGAAAGAGCCATATTTACCCAAATTCATAATACTCTATTGGTGACATGCTAAATGTGGTAGCAATAGGGAGACCAGCTAGTCTGTATTCTTACACTGCTTGAAGGCTTAGGCATAGCTAGAGAAAATTGCGGCATTAGAGCTAGATTACATAAATTCAGCTTATTCATCAAGCATTGATTGTGGTGTTTCTGGATGTCAGAAAAGATGCTGGATGTTGGGGAATTAATAACATAATGTAGAAATGAGATACTAATAGCCAAGAAAAATTGTTATCTATTTATATTTTTTAATGAAGGATTCAAGGTAAATTAACACTTATAAATCACCTACTATGTGCCAGCTACCATATTAAGCTTCTCATATGTATTATCTCATTTAGCCCTCACAAAAGCCTATCAGGATATTGTCCCAATTTAAAGATGAGGAAATAGAAGATAAGAGAGATTAAATGAGTTATTCAAGAGCACACAACTAATTGTTGGGAATCAGAATTTGAATCTAAGTTCTTATAAAATCTATAATAGTTGTTGTTTTTTCTTTTAAGAGAAAGTACAGGAATTAAAGAAGAGAAAAAATAAAATAAAATGTATGAAAACCATTGCATATTACCATCAGATTCTTGACTTACTTTTTTTCTATCTTTTCTGTGCTGTGGAGATATTGCCAGAACCCTTTGTTGTTGTTCTTTCTGAAATAAAACTTTTAATTAGAAATCATGTGTAATTGCTTATTTAGAACCTGAAGAGTTTTTTAAATTGAGTTAACATTGGTTTATAATGTTATAAGGTTTCAGGTATGCAACATTATAACTCAACATCTGTATCTACTACGTCATTCATGCTCACCACCAAAAGCCTAGTTTACACCTGTCACTGTGTAATTCACCCCCTTCACTCATTTCACCCTCCCTCCACTGGTCACGAGTGACCTGTTGTCTGCCTCTATGAGTTACTGCTCTTGTTTTTTGTTTTATAATTGGAAGTTCTACAATAATTATGTGAGCTGCCAACTCCTGTCTTCTCTTATAAAGGCATATGGATAATAGATACTAGGCGTTGTTTGTCCCCACACTTTGAAGGAGCTCATTAATTGTGATCGTCTGGATTTAAAGGCAAATGGACATCATGTTTTCGAATGAATGGCTAATTCAAAAAGAAAAGTCTTTAAAAGACTCGTTACAAGTTCATTTTGTTCCTGTTGACTAATGTTTCAATCACATGAAACAGCGTCAGTTCCTGATGGGACAGCATTGACTTCTTAAAGAGTCAATGCTCTGTGGGCTTCACAAAGTAGTGAAACTTATAAATAGAATTCATCGTGCTTGTCCACTCAGTGGAGAAGCACAGGCTGTGTCATGGAGATTAGCCACTAAAGTAGGAATCTCGTATACTAGGCTCTCAGAACTATTATTTTCGAAAAGGTATATGAAATCAGCTAACTCATCTCAAATTCATTATATCATGGGAGTTAAATGGTGAAATATAAGACACACTGTATCAGTGCCATGATTACTTAGACATTTTAGTAAGAAAATAATTCGAGCATTAACTCGTGGGTGGTTGAATTGTTTTTGTTTGGGTAAGAGTTGAGAAAAAGAATAAGATATAAAGGGAATCTAGTGCTTTTTACTTAAAAGCTAAGTATTTAATTTTATTTCTTACTACTGTGTCCAAAGATTATCTTCTTTTATGCCTTCTATTTTTTGTTATTCTGTACCAGTAAGAGCATATTTTTACCATTTTGGCCATCGGTTAAAAAATGTATCTAATCAGCTTGTGCTACTTTTATAACCTTCAAATTTAGGGTAGTCAGGGTTTTTTAAAAAATTTTTAACAGACACGGATTGAATTATAAGTCAAGGGACTATTGTTATTTTGCTTCATTTCTCTGAGGGATACATGGAAAAAATATTCTTTTCAACTGGCCGTATATTTATATACACTATAAAAATCATCTGAAAGGTAAGTTCAGAGCAAGTATTACAGTGTTTCCTCTTTGAAAAAAATGAAGGATTAGAATTTTAACAGTAGAACCGTTTCCAAATTATCTATTCTCATTCTAAAGTTTGAAAAGCAGAAGCATATTAAAGATATTGAGCTTTCTGCTCCTACTAATTTAGAATAGTTGATTTCTGGGTGGGCATATTATTATTGTTATTATTATTAATATCAGAAAAGATAGAGGACTTTTCCTACCCTTTCAACTAACAGATGAAAAAACAGAGAGGGAGGAAGAGAGGGAGAGATGGAGTGGAATGCAACAGTGTAATGTTAGGAGAATCACTCATAGCTTCTGAACCCGAGTCCAGGTTTCTTTCCTTTATTTCTTTTAGGAATGATGTGTGTTTCTTCGAGTATAAAAATGCATTAACATCCTGCTAGGATGTGAGATCTGTAGGTGGAGTCATGTCTGTTCAGAGGATCCAGTTTACTATGGTTATCTGACAGGAAAAAAGAAATAGGAAAGCAGGCCAAGAAAATTGGTGGCTATTACAAATAAGGAAAACACATCAGTGTCCTTAAGGTGTATGTATTTTATGTTTAAGGTCAGAAGCAAGTGAGTTAAACAGAGGCTACATGAGAGATGATAGGCTAATAAATAAAGCAGGGGAAGACGCACACAGTCATGGGCCAGAGAGGACTTTAGTTTTGAAGGCCAGAGAGCCAAGCCTTAGTTGAAAATATGGTTAGACCCCTGAGAGGGGGACATTAATCTGGTAGGCACAGTTTAGAGGTTTCCTTCCCAAATCAACCTCCATTGACTTAGGACCTTAAGGTTAATCCTCTTTGATTTTCTTTCTTGTAATATGTCTAACTAAACCCATTTTACTGCAAAGTATTTTGTAATTAATATCTTTTTATATCATTAATGAACAACTTTTGGTGAAAACACGATGACTCACATGCCTGCAATTAAAGTGTTACTCAGACTGCTTTGGCTTTCTGCAGTTTCTGACGAAGTCTCACATCTGTGTCATCAGCTTTCACTGAAACTTGCACCATCACCATTTTAGAGGTTTACACAACTACACCCACAGGTGACAAGATGCAAATTTTTAAAAATAAACATTCATGTCATATTGTCACATCACTTTGGGATACATTTTAATGAAGCATAAGTAAGGCTGGATCTTTAAAATTATATTATAATATTTTATTGTTCCATGAAGTTTAACAGTATGGAAGAAATTGCTTGTCCTTACTCCCAGTGGGACTCATTTACCAACATTTGGGGAAGGAAAATAGGGTAGTATTTTGCTTGTGTTTATACATATTTGCCTCACAGAGATTAGAAACCTTGGAATTTGATGTTCGAGCATGTAATCTTAACTACCGATGACCAAAATACAGTGCCAACCAAGAATAAAAACGTACTATATCATTCCAGTCAAAAATGTTTTATTAGAGCTGTGACTGACACTCCTACAAATAGTTCTGAAGATGTGGGATTTATGTTAGCAATGGCTAGATTTTAACTTAACATACATGTAAGTGTGTATTCTTGCATTGCGCTACCTATGGGCTTTCTTAGAGTCCACACAAAGTGCAGCTACAGCACATTCATAGAGCTCTGTTTGAAATCTCGTCTGGATTAGATGTCTACCATCCTCTCGGAAGGTAGAGTAGAACCTCATCAATAACAAACCTGATTAACGTCACGTGTCACGTGTAGCTGTGTTCCTCCACAAGTAAAAGCTATAGTCTGACATAAGACTACTTCCTTTTCAGATATTAATAATCTCATGGGAACAACATATGAAAAGAAAGCAGAAAGCCTCAAATTCAGCGACCCTACCAAATGAGAGATTTTCATTTGTTTATATTTTTGTTCTGATTCTTACATTATATCTATCTTTTATACAGAGATACAAACATCACATTAGATATAAATATTTTTTTCCCCCTTGTTCTCTTACATCATACGTACTTCCATACATTATTATTCATGCTATTGTTTTATTTATTTTTTGTAAAGATTTTATTTATTTATTTTCAGGGAGAGGGTAAAGGAGAGGGAATGAGGGGGAGAGAAACATTGATTGGTTGCCTCTCACACGCCCCCAACCAGGGGACTTGGCCTGCAGCCCAGGCATGTGCCCTGACTGGGAATCAAACCACAACCTTTTGGTTTGCAGATCAACACCCAGTCCGTTGAGCCACACCAGTCAGGGTCATGGTTAGTGTTTGAAATGGCTGCATACTATGCTGTACTAAATTATGCTGACACGTCATTTATTATATGAGAGTGCCTACGCTTGTGCCCAAACACCATTTTTAATATAAGCTTTTGCATGCTGTTCTGATAGAGGAAACGTCCTACTAATGGTGGCACATTCCAAGCAATAGCTCATGTGTGTTTTTCTTTTTAAATAGCTTATGGCAAAAATTCATTTTCAGTTTAATGAATATATGTTTGTAAGCTCTGTCATCTGCCCCCTGATTGACAGATGTGTAGGCTGAGGAGTTTAAGTGTTTGGTTTTGCTTTCGGTAGTTTTATATGTGTGTGTGCATATGTGTGTGTTTCTCTCTAGAAGGGGAGGGTAATGTCTTCCGTTGGAATGTGCACTCCACCCTCTTTGATAAGGTCTGTGGTAAGATTTGCGTCACTACCCATGATAGTCATCTTCATAGCATCCAGCTCACAGCTCTTAGCTCCCATACGGCGTGTGGAGGGTGGAGTGTATTGCAGTCATATTCACCCTTCATTTGTGTGTTTGATGTGGCATTTATATTAAGTAGGAGTAATTTTTTTTCTGATTTTTTTTTCTTGTGTCACCAGTGCACCTATTCCATTCTTCCATCGCTGTGCTCCTGTGAACATTTCCTGCTATGCCAAGTTTGCAGAGGCCCTGATCACCTTTGTCAGTGACAATAGTGTCTTACACAGGCTGATTAGTGGAGTAATGACCAGCAAAGAAATTATATTGGGACTTTGCTTGTTATCACTAGGTAATTGTTTTTCTCATTATTAGCTATTGGGTAGAACTGCAGCAGAAGACTGTTTTTCCTTTTAACCAAAATATGGATACAACTGGGGATACTTGTAAAATGTTTCACCTCCCATAGCCAAATAATTGTTTCAGATTGTATATAGTTATGTTTATATATATATCTGAAACTCATTTCTTTTCTTTTCTTTTTTTCTCATTGGAGAAAACTGGTGTGTTCCCAAACTTGGGTTACTAAGTCTATAACACCCTTTAACATTCTAACAAGAGGCTTCTTTTAAACACATCAACACCCCTTTGTTTTTAGTTATGAATCTGATCTTTGGCTTATTTGCTTATAAAAAAGAGGCCACATATTTTCATGTGTATTTCCACCGAAGAACATAGAATTTCTGATTGATTACTTTTGAAATATTTTCCCCCTTGCAATAGTTCATAATATCACTGTATTGCTAGAAAAATTAGGAAATCTCCACTTGCTAGCTGTTGAGTTTCCTTGTCATCGACTAGACAATACAATCAAATAAAACTGTTATTTGCAAGATGTAAACTCCCTATATTATCCTAGAACTGTATGTAGCCATGTCAGAATTTATAAACCCTTTTAGCTGGGAGAAGTAAAGTGGCAGGAAGCGAACAACCATTTCATTATATAAGTAACTTGAGTATTTATGTCTGTTAACAGCAAGCATAGTTGTTGAGGAGATGAGCTCTATGTACGTCTTGTCATTAGAGAGTGTTTTCTTTTTGCTTAGGTAGTACTTAACTCAGTTGAAATAATGCTACCCATATGAAAAGCTATCTCTGTGATATTTGAACTGCTCCTATCTGGTTTTGGTTCCTGTACATTTATTGCAAAAGTGAGTACCTTAATAATGTTACCTAGCTTGACTATTAGCTTAGTTTTACATAAGAATTATTTGGTTTCTGAAATAGTTGAATACTTTACCAAGAAAAAAAATGTAAACCTTAAAAATAATGATACTAATATTGTTAAGGCATTGGAATTCTGTCTTTTTATTAGAATGGTTTCCTTGAGGCTTAAGTTCTTTGTCCATTTGTTTGTGAGATGGGCCTTTAGATAACTAAAGATGAACAAATTATAATTTTAGAAGTAAGTTTCCCCGTAAAAGGGCTAAATTCTCCCACTTTATTTTTGACATTTTTTTACTCAAGATTTTAGCATGTCGGAATTTAGCTGGGGATGGGTAGAAGAGGAAGCTAAGGAACTCACCCCCAGCTTTGCTCCTTCTTGAAGAGCCTCTTCATCAGGACCCTGAACCCCAGCTGAGGAATCTTAGGCTTCATGAGGTGTCAGGATGTTATTCTGTAGGGTCAGACCCTCTCTTGGAATTTCAGAGGAGACACAACCAGAGATAAACTGCCATCTAATTTGTTAACCAACCACCATAGAAACCGGTCCTGAGTTGCATAGATGACTCACGGAGGTTTAGCACCTACCTGAACTGATCTCTGTCTGCGTGTGATAATTTTTCTGGTCACCCACATGACATGTCATTCTCTGCACTTAGTGTGTCGGCACGTGTGTTTGCATGTGAGTTCTGACACCTCCCTGTGGCCAATCCACAACAGTTCTGTGGTGTTTCGAGTCACCGTGTGCATCTGCATGTATTCTTTTCTGTGTTTGTAAACCCACAGTTAGGTGCCTTTGGGTGGCACCAGTACCAAGGTCAAAGTGCAAAACCAGCCAGTTTCCTTTCTTACCTAAATCGGGGTCATGAACTTGTCAGTAGCAACAAATCATTTCCCTAGGAGAAAACAATTGAAAAAGTTTCTCTTTATAATTTCTGGTGTTTTCAAGTAATATTCTACATGTTCTCTATTTATCTTCCCTGCAGTTCTATCCATGATTTTGATGGTGATAATCAGGTATATATCAAGAGTGCTTGTGTGGATCGTAACGATTCTGGTCATACTGGGTTCGCTTGGTAAGCTGCTTATTTCTTTGTTTTTCAGTAATTAAGAATTGAGACTTAACCATTGCTTTTGTCACTGCCTCCATTTGGAAGTACTTTGACTTTTTTTTTTTAATTTCTGCATGTGAATTAATTTTAACTGTAGAAAGAGTGGTGAGTGGATTACATAGATATCAGGTCGCTGTGAGAACACTATATGAAATAAAATGGTAAGGTCATTGACAAGTGGAGGTGTTTTTTCCAGGGGCTAACTTTTCCTTTTCTTCTTCTTCTTCTTTCTTTTTTTGGTCAGTATTAATTTGGGGGGAAGAACCCAAGAGAAAACACAACAACTGAGGCTCTGTTTTGCTTCTGGCTCTTTAATTTTCACTGGATTCCCCCAGTGTTCCCTGTCCTGCAAGTGAAGGAACCTCTTCCTTTTATCTGGCACTGTCTGAAGGCCCAAATCAGCTACTCTGCGGTGTTGAAGTTCTCTCTGGTTGAAAAGTGTTCCTGACAGAATAATTGTGTGTGTGTACTTAAAAATTTGTGTCTCATTTTTCTGTCTGTTGACATTCTGTTTCATCTTCTGTTTTGTTTTACTCTTTTGTAATGAAACTTTCTCGGATTTCTGTGTTTATTATCTATTTATGGGCCCAGCACGCTTCCGCTGCACCACTCTGCTGGTTGTTATTATCTATTTAAAAAATAATAATTTCCTCTTCCCAGTTACAAATGTGGCACCTACTCATGGTATCTAACTACTTCCATGGTAGAAAATAGAAATAGGAAAAGAAAGTAACACTTACATTTTCACATGATACATCTTCTCTTTAGATTGTTTACTTTTGCCTTTTAAAATTTTATAATTATTTTTACCCCCTCCTCTCAGTTCACCATCATTAGCATCTGAAATCCAGACCGTTTCCCTCTCGTGTGTGTTTATTATGTGTGTGTGTGACATATATTTCATTTCATTTTTGGAAGCTATTCAACATTAGTTTTAAAAATAATTTTCTTATACTTTCAAGATTTCAAAATAGAAGCATTTTCCTTGCTCTGAAAGATTTTTTAATAGACTTACAGTTGTTTGGGTTTGTTTACTCATCTTCAATAGGAAAAAAATTGTGTTTAGTACCTGCCAACAGGTGAGGGTATGGGCTTTCCCTTTGACCCCATTTACTCTTCGCTTGAGTGAAGATAGAGGTCAGGTTGACTTGCGTAGAACTTAGCTCAGTTTCTTATCTTCCAGGCATTTATCTTGTCCACCTACATACACACACACACACACACATACACATATCTGCTACTCTGAATCTTCCATGATAATTTCCTTACCATGGCCTGCAAAGCCTTACTGTGTAATCTGGTCCCCAGCTACCTTGTTACCCACATCTCTTGTCTTTGCTTATTGCACAGATGTGGCCTCCTCCTAGGCCCTTTGCCAGGTGTGGTCCTACTTCAGCATCGTAGAATTTACCTCGTGCCTGGGACATTCTTTTCTTAGTTTCACAGATTTCGCTCTCCCTGTTTTTGATTCTCTTGCTCAAATTCATCTCACCAGTGAGGACTTGCTTACCTATTTTATATAAAATCACAATACTTTCTCGATGCCAGCACTTTCTATCCTTCTTACCCCATGATTTCTTATACTTTTTAGGTTTTTATTTTCCCCCTATTTTTTTGTCTCCCCATTACTATGTAAGCTCCATGGGGGTTGAGAGTGGGGACTTGGTTTTATTCACTCTCTATTCGACATGTTGGCTGAATAGTCGAATGAAGGGTTTACCTCTGTCTTCAGTCTAGTTCTCAGAATCTCTGAGCTAGTAAGGGAGATAGAAATTTCCGGCCCTCGCACCCACCACTATCAGAGATTTTCTGTCCTTGTTTTTACCTTCGGTGGGGACTATTTGTTTGACCTTCATTCATTCACAGTATGACTATTTCAGCAACTGCATGACTGTCAGTACTGAGTACTGGGGTGACCGTGAAGAGTACAGCAGAGGCGATCTTTGCTATCCTCGGCTTCGTTGCTGATTTCTTTGACCCTTGCTTGCTCCTTGCAGGCTCCCCAGCTTAAGCCGATGCAGAGGCTCTTTGTGACCAGTACCTCTTGGGGGTATCTGTCTTTGCCAGATATCTCTCAGCTTCAAAGTCAATAACAAATACAGTTGAAGGAAGTTTATCTGATATACTGAAAGATTTGTGAGTGTCTAATGTGGAAGGGGATAGTGGAATAATTGGAGCTCCCTTTAGACTGGCAAAAAAAAAATGTTATAGCTACTCTATTAGTCCCATGGTGATCACAGGAAGGGTCCAGAAAACTGAGGATTTATTACACATTTTGGTGTGCTAATTATTGTAAAAACAACTGTTTTTGTTTCCAGGTGGCACAGGTGTACTGTGGTGGCTATATGCAAAGCAAAGAAAGTCTCCCAAAGAAACAGTTATTCCTGACCAGCTTCAGATAGCTGAAAACAATCTTCGAGCCCTCCTCATCTATGCCATTGCAGCTACAGTGTTCACAGTGAGTATGGGCTCGGCTTTATGCATCTCTTTACAAGGAGATCATTAACAGAAGAGAAACTCACCTCTAGCTATCACTTGCCTAACCTTGACCTCCGTTAGATAAAATCTCCTTCCCACTGAAGGCTTCCTTCATTGATGTAGGTGATGGATGCAGTGTTCTGTTCTGCACTGCCTGCTTTTTTGAGAGGATTTTCACCTGGAATATTTACATTATTATTTACTAGAAGAACGCATTTCTTATTGTCACAACATAATGTAATCACTTTTTACAAAGCAGTTCCCCTTTATTATAAAAAAGTGTGTTAAGAAATAAGTCACCTCATGTCATTTCATTTGCTTGTTTACTAATTACTTCCCAATTCTCCTTTTAAAGTTTTCTTTTCACAGCATTATTTCAAAAGTATAGGCGAGCTTCACTGCCTGGCCACTATACAATAAAATTACTGACTAACATGTGGTTAAATAATCTATACTCTTATCTTTGGCTCGTCTCCTCCTCTTTAACAAGAGAAAAAAGACATTTCTCTCGGCTTCTAGGTATAAACCCAAGTTTTTTATTAAGCATTGAAACAAAAACTAAAATAAAACTATCATAAAATCATTGGCGCCAAAAGATATTTGTTATTGTACAGATTGATGATATATTAATCATCTTTTCAGTGTGATTGTCTATACCAGGTGCCAGGGCAGGAGGGTGAGGGCTGGTGGACAGAGGGTGAATCTGGTGTGGACCCTAGTCTTAGGGAGCTCTTGGTTCAGTATGGGGAATGAGGTACAAATTCCTCAGTGCTTTTGTGGTGATGGCTTGTGGTCCTCTCCCCTATTTTTCAAAGTGACAAGCAGGAACTATTCAAATAAAGTGTCACATCCTGGCTGACAAACAACACATTTTGATTTATAATGAGTACGGAAAGGAAAAGTAGAATTCTAGGATTCAATAATAAATTGAGAAATCCTGTTATTTAGCTTTGAAGGGCATTTCCAATATGCAATTGCAAATGGTAAGTGTTGCGAGGGAGACACAGACTGATGAAGTATTATTGGGACTCAGAATGAAACTCAAGTTTTCGAGTGAAGGGCTTACAGTAAAAATTCCCACCGTTGCTGGGTTTTGGTTTTCACTGTTTTCAACAGTGACGGAAACCTTTCCCGCCGCTCTCTCCACACAGGTGATCCTGTTCCTGATAATGTTGTTCATGCGCAAACGTGTCGCTCTCACCATCGCCCTGTTCCACGTGGCTGGCAAAGTCTTCATTCACCTGCCGTTGCTGGTCTTCCAGCCCTTTTGGACTTTCTTCGCCCTTGTCCTGTTTTGGGTGTACTGGATCATGACCCTTCTTTTCCTTGGCACCGCTGGTAAGAGGACCTGTTGCTTCTTTCTGTTAGTGTTGAATCTTTTTCACATTCAAACATTTAAAACATCGAAGAGATGTAATTCTTCGGACATTTGACTAAGGTCTAATAGCCATCAGTACCACCAGCGGTCATGGGTCGTCAGTAACCCACTTTCTAACCACGGTTTGTAGGTCATCCCAGCAGAGTGGGCAGAAACCAGGTAAGGCCTGGCGTTCCATCCTGGTCATGGATTCGAAGTGAACTCCTGTGCTCACTCAGACACTGGGATCCATGCTAAGTTGAACGAATGAACACAGTGCCTTTTCACAGTTGCCCCAAATCCCAGTTATAGCCAAGACCAACTTGTTTCCATGAGATTTTCTAGTTTGGGAATGACCTGAACCCAGTGATGTTTCAGTTCACGGACTCTGGGATTTGCTTGTAGCCTTACTTAATATGAAAGGTTATACCTAAATGGAATTAAATGTGAGGCGTAACACGAGGTTAGTAAACTTATGTGTAGTTTCTCTGGCCATTCAGCACACATTCACCAATTGAATAGAATATGAATTTCTATACTTTGTTAATAATTAGGTCTGTAATTATTAGATAAGTAATGGCTCTGAAAAAAATTTAAAGTATTTGAAAATACATGCCTAATGTGGTAAGAACTATATTGAATAGAACAAAATTTAAAAGCTATATATCAAACAAAATGCTGAATTATATGCTATTTGGCTTCACAACTTTTCGAGGGATAATTAATTTTGTCCCTTAATGAAATAGCACTGTGATCCTAAGTTTGCAGGTTGGGAGTAGGGACCTACGGTTGGAAATTGAATTAATCTCTTCAACTTAATAGCCATGTTTTCGGTTTACACTTTATATGATTCTTCTTTCCTTCCTTGATGTTTCCTAGGCAGCACTGTGAAGAATGAGCAGGGCTTTGTGGAGTTCCGGCTCTCAGGACCTCTGCAGTACATGTGGTGGTACCACGTGGTGGGCCTGATTTGGATCAGCGAGTTCATTCTGGCTTGCCAGCAGATGACGGTGGCGGGAGCCGTGGTGACGTACTATTTTACTAGGTGAGAGTTTCTGCTTGTCAGAGAACCCAAGGTCATCTAAGTGATTGTGCCTGAAAGGAATGGCCCCAAGCCTTGTAAAAAATGTCATTTCTTTAAGAAGTAATTGGAAGGGAATTAAAAAAATGTGATAGTTGCTGATTCTGGGAGGTGGGAAAATGAGAAGTTGTCATTTTATTCTTTACACTTTTCTAAAACTTTCTCAGAAATGCATCAGAACAACAGACCATCGTGTAACAAATTATATTCAGCAGAAGAATAAATCTTGCAGTAGTGCCTTATGTACATTTCTTTATACAAAAGTTTATCAAAGGAAAACAAGCCTTCTTAATTTGTTTGGATCGGAACAGTTGTATGCCTGCCTCTCCTGACTTCGGAGCTGCGTATAAGTTGTCAGCCTCACCATTTTCTGTGGTTATGAGGTGCCGGTTCAGACTGAACATTTTTTTAAGTTCCATTTCCTTTTTTTAATTGTATTTTTCCATTACCATTTATCCCCCTTAAGTATTTACTAATAAGGACTTCCAAAGCACACTTTCATTTAACTTAAAATATTAGAACATAGGAACCCCAGGAAACTACTGTAGAGAAATAAAACATTACTTTTTTCTGGCACCTCTCTGGTATCTACATTAGTTATGCCATATTACTTTCCCATTTTGTCATAAAGCTAGAGTAAGAAAAATGAACCAGTTCTTTATCCCATGGGACTCTAAACCATTCCTGTGTTTCCATCCCGGTCTAGCCTCTGTGTTGATTGTCTTTTTGGTCATCTTTAAAATAGGGATAAAAGGAATTTGCCATTTACACCTATTTTGGCATCAGTGAATCGCCTTATTCGTTATCACCTTGGTACTGTGGCCAAAGGATCTTTCATCATCACCTTAGTCAAAATTCCACGGATGATCCTTATGTACATTCACAGTCAGCTGAAAGGAAAGGTAAGGGGGAAAATAGCTTCCTGGACTTTCTGTGGACACATGCCAGGCATCACTTCTGCACATAGCACATGACGTCACGTCCAAAGCTGTGAATGTGTTCTTCAGTCCCTGCAAAGAGGAACCCGGCCCTACCTCCCTTGTACCCAACTCCTGCACTCGTAAGCTCTAGCAAAATCCATCTCGTCACTGGTTTCCAAAAGTGTCCTGTGCTTCTCTTCCTGTGTCAAGTCACACACCTTCCTCCTGAGAACCTCTTCCCCGTCCTTGACTGCAGAAATAACATGCATTTCAAGATAGCATCACTCAAATGCCACCCCTTCCAAGAAATCCTCCCCGATTCCTCCCAGGGAGGAGTGGTGTCCCTCTCTGTTCTCCACTCTCATAGCACCAGTATCTGTCATATTCTGATTCTAACCTTTTTTATGGTCAGTAGCATTTTTCCCCTCCTTCTAGGTTGTAAAGTCTTTGCTGGTCTTCTATACCTCACTATATCTTATATGCAACTGGTACTGAACAAGTGTTCAGCTGATTAAAAATAGTTCAGCCATTACATTTTAAGGGAAATGGGGGTGGGTATGGAGGCTCTGAAGCATAGGTTAGGACTTTTAAACTTTTTGTTTTTCTAACTTTTGGAGTATTCTTTACGATGGTTTAATTCTTTGGTTTCTAAAATTTGCTTCAACTGTCCCTCCTCTCCAGGAAAATGCCTGTGCTCGGTGTGTGCTGAAGTCCTGCATTTGTTGCCTTTGGTGTCTCGAAAAGTGCCTAAATTATTTAAATCAGGTAAACTATTTTAAAAATAAATCTAACATTCATTTCCAACGCAGTGTTGGTCATTTCTTCTTCCAAGATAAAATGATTGAGCTTAACTGAAAGGTGCCATGTGTTCTCATAGTGTCGTACACTGTGCCTTCCTTGACCGGGTATCTCTATTTCAGTCATGTCCTTATTTTTCAAAGTCACAGACGTTCTTACCAAAGCTCATCATTACCTCATCCTGATGCATTAATTAATAGCATTAGGGTTTATCTCTCGGGAAAGACATTTGTCTCTTATGACTTAGTTTCTATTCTTTCCTCTTTGATTTATCTTAAGAGTTTGTTTACTCTAGGCATAGTCCTTTAATTCTTTAAATAAATAAATAAATAAAACTCTGAGTGAGCCAGAACAAACAGGTCTTTAAGCCATGCAATGTCAGTTGCCCGGGGCCACCAGTTAGTTGCCTCTGCTTTAAAGAATTGAGACGATAATAGTGAAGAAGAAAGAGCGCTGATACGGAGGCAGAGTAGGTCAGAGTCATTTTGCCGAACAATGTGATGTCTTCATCCCAAACCACACTCCAGTGCCACACTGCATGGGAGATGCAGCTGGCTTCAAGAAAGCTTTAGATTTTTGGAACCAGCCATTTTATTACAGTATTTTCAGCATAAGTGTTAGAGTTTTGCAAATAAAGAGTGAACTGAGAGCTGCTCTTTGTTTCTGTAGGTGTTTATCTAATGTGACATGAAGGTGATTTTTTACATCTATTCTAACAGGCAGAATTCACTTTCGGCGGAGAGATTGTTTCAATCAGAATCTGTTTCTCTTAGGCATTGGATTACTTAGGCCTTGGTGTGCTGTTTGAAGATAGTACATTTAACCCTGGAGGGTATCTGCTCTCTGGCTGATAAGCTCTTAAGATTATAAAGCCTTTCACTATATAGTATTGAGTGGGAGTTGGAGAGAATATTTTTATATTTTTTGAGCACCAGTAACTGATACTATACTAAACACACACACACACACACACACACACACACGTAATATGTAATATGTAAAACAGAAACATTTATTGAAGAAGGTGTAAGATACAACAAACATTGTACATAGGGGGATGATACCTCAGTTCCTTTCAAAGTAGGTACCTTGGGACCTCACATAGTTCTTCCAGTCACCATCAGCTGCCCCAGCATATTTTCCTGAATCTCACTGATGGCCTGAAATCTTTTCCCTTTCAAAAGTGATTTTAGTTTGGGAAAAAGCCAGAAGTCGCCGGGCGACTTTGGAAAAAGCCCCAAATCTGAGCGGTAGTGGGGCCGAGTCCCGCAGTGATTTGATGTTTCAGCAAAATGCTCTGCGTGAGACGTGATCCATGAGTTGTTGTGGTGAAGCTGCCAATCACTAGTTGCTGTAGCATGGCCTTCTGAATCATCCAAATAGTTTCTGTGGACCAAGGTTCAAGCTTAATGCAAAATTTGATGCAGATTTGTTGCTCTACTCACTCAGTCATTTTGAATATGATGGCCACACAGTAAACATGCTCACTCGACAGCATCTACCACCCCCACTGACTAGTACAATGAAGTTGTCATTGTTCTCACATGCGCATTCCCATCCACTCGCTGGCTGCCAGGTTACATCTGTGTCGCACAAACGGTTCTTGTTATGTTAACAATGGCTGGCAGGACTTTTTCTGGACAGACTATATATGTAGATAGATAGATAGATATAGATATAGCTACATAGTCTCTTTCTACAACTCTGTGAGGAAGGCTCATTCCCTGTTTTATAGATGAAAAATTGAGACTGGTACCTCATGACAGATCACAGAACCTAGAATGGAGGAAATTTTCCATCTTAGTTTGCCCAGCTCTTGCCATGACATCATGCTGCTTCTTGTATAAATATATACACATTCCGTGCAACACTAAATTAAATTATAGTTTATTATAGAAAATATATAAACACCTCAAATTTTCATGTGTTGTGCTGCAGACTAAGACAAGTGATGGTTTTAAAGACAATCCCATTTAAATTATGATTTGCAACAGAATTCTGTTGAACCCCTACCAAGTTGAAAAATCACAACCAAACTGAATGAAATCTATGGTATAAGTCTGACTTTGTGCCCCCTCCATCCCGCACTCAAAATAAGAAAGGGGTGATTCAAATGGCCTTTTCCCTTATTTAATTTAGAATGTTCCACACATATCCTATGTCCCCTTTTCTACCATTACTATCTAGCTTGCCCTTATTGAGCTGTTATGTAAGATTTTAAACTTGAAGAGAACTTCTAGGTCCTTAAGCGGAGAAAGGCAAGGAGGTGTGGAACTGGGGGGGGCTGTGCTCTGGGACAGGGGGCCAAGCAGACCTGAGCCACCTGCGTGGCACCCTCTGTCCCAGCACATTTTTTCCACGTGTCCACTACTTTCCCACTATATCCCGTCACACTAAGATGCTACCAGAGACCACCTGTGCTAATAGGCGTCCTCTGAAAGCGATTCCTGGATGGTGTTCAGCTTTTCTCTTGCTCTGAGAGTTCATTACTTTCAAGCCTGTGTCCTGCGTGAGCAGATGTTGGGCACCAGCCAAATGTGAGTCAGTGGTGCCTCTGTGTGTGCTTAGCTCTGGATCAGGAAGGCTGTCTGTCTGAGAAGAAGGTGGACGGGCTCTAAAAATCTCAACTAAATAGTCTGAAGAAAGCCCAGAGAGCGGTTCCTGTGGGAAGCTACAAAGGACTCGGAATTTCTTAAGAATCTTAGCGTGAATCCTTTTAGACTAAGGAGGTGCGGAAGCAGGGAGAAATGTTATTGACTTGCTGTGACCTAGAGCACATTTTCCTTTCTGAAGAGGTCAGCGTGACCTTTGTGTATCACATGCAGCTCATCCAACTGCCCTGGGAGTGGGAGAAAGCTTGAGAAATAGCCGCTTGGTGTTTTCCGTCAGGTTGAGTACAAAGAAGGGGCACCGACCTGTAGGAGCATTGCCAGAGAAGGCCAACTTTCTATGAGCCCGGCCTAGCCTGGAACTGAGGAGTGAAGACAAAAATCATTCCTTCCTCTTTCCGTGTCCACAGATAAATGGGCTTCTGCTGTAAGAGGAAATGGGGTGGGTGGGCGGGCTTCGGAGGGAAGGAGGAAGCAGCAGAGGAGCAATGAGGGGATGGTTCTCAAACAAACCGATGCTTCTGAAGCTTAAGGAGGACGCCAAAAAGCTTTTGCAGTTCATTTCAGAAATGCCGGGCCCGTGCCGGGAGTCAGCGAGTCTGAGGACAACAGGAGAGATCGGAGGTGTGGGGGTCCTCTCTTCTGTCTCCTCTTTCAAGGAAAGTCAAGTTCAAACTGCAGAGGGTAGAACAGCATGATTAAGAGAGAGTGGTCTGTCCTTGTTGAGGAGATGGGATTTAAGGCTACGTAGTTGATTTAAATGGGTCGTTCCGTATCCTTGATACTACACATTATAATGCTTTTTATACTTCAGGAAGCATCTCATTTATATACATGTATAAATTATATAAAATATGATAAGGCATTTTTCTCTGAAAACCTGTTGTTAAATGCAGTTGGTCCTCTGCGTCCGTGTGTCCCATATCCACAGGTTTCACATCTGCATACTTAGCCACTTTGGATGGGAAATGCTCTTGGTGGTGGCATGGGGGGGCGTTATGTTGCCTGTGTGTACTGTGTCGTTAGGCCTATGGTGGCTGCATCTGTACGTAGCATGTACTGACTTTTTCTGTCATTATTTCCTAATAAAACAGTGTAACAACTATTTACGTAGCATGTACGCTATATTAGGTACTATAAGTAATCTAGAAATGATTTAGGTATACAGGAGGATGTGCATATGTTACATGCAAGTACTATGCCATTTTATGAGAGGGTTGTAAGTGTCGTCGGATTCTGCTGTCTTGGGGCATCGGGAACCGAACTCCTGCAAATACCGAAGGACCGCAGAAACTGGTTCATTAGTCTCGTGATCACGTCTTAGAATAGGGAAAGAAATGTTTTCGGCTTTGTGGACCACATAATCTCTCACAGTTCTGCCATTGTGGCATGAAAATAGCCATGTACGATAGGTAAACAAATGAGCATGGCTGTGTTTCAATAAAAGTTTATTTGCAAAGTAGGCAGCAGGCAAGATTTCACCCACAGGCAATAGTTAGAGGATCCCTGCTTTCTAATAAATTGCTAAGTGGGGTTTTTTTTTTGTTTTTGTTTTTTTTTTTAGTGAGTACAGAAGGAACTGGTGAGAACTGGGAACTGGTTTTGATTTTGGAGAAGAGTTCAGACGAGGGCAGTTTTCCATGGTTTTTCAGCAGAGTTACTATTACATGGGATCAAAAGTATGGTTTATTTTGATGTCATTGAGGCATTTTGCAGAATGTTTCAAAAGGAGCCTTGTGAAGAACGAAGACATGTGGGCCACTGCAGTGAGGCAGTTAACTCTTTGGTGCCTGCTCTCTTCTAACTGATAAGAATCACTGAGGTAACAGTAGAAGGGGCCACTTGACAAATGAACACCAGGGAAAACTGAACAGCACGACGTCTTTAAAACACTGCATATACCAGCTTTGGAGATAAAAGGCTGGCAAACATAATATAGTGATATATTCTGGTAATAAATCACCCCAGTTGGTGTGATGGAATTTCATACATTAAAATCCTAACTGTGTTTCCCAAAGAGCATCGTAATTTTCTGCCCCTTTATTGCTGAAAGAGTTTATGAACCCTAAGTAGTAATCTGCTCAGGACAGTACTCTTTTCCTTGGCCCCGGAATGCTCTGCATTTTTAATCAGCGAATTTAATCACATAAGGGCAAATTAAATTTTTGATAAGTCAAGTCTCATCTCCATACCAGGTTCCTAATAACTAATAAGCATTCAGTTGGAACATTCATAAATTAAAGATTTATGCCCCAAGATACCAAAATCTCTGTCTAGCTCAGGGCTTTTAAAGTTTTGTGGACAACACAGTGTAAAGTCAGCCCTCATGTCTAGCGGTTTTCTGGCAAACTGAACATTTTGGACATACCAATAATTAAGTCAGCACTAAACCAAAAATTCCTCAGGACCAAAAGTTGTAGTCACAACATCCATATACCTTCCTGAGACTCAGGCACATATGACTTTATAGTACTTATTCACATTTTCCGGAAAATGCCAATTATATTCTAAAATGTAATATAAAAGAGAAGGGGGGAATCAGTCTGTGATTAGTGGGTCAGAGACAACACAGGGCAGCAAGAAGCAGGTGTAATCGAATAAAAGTGGGTCATCTGGGACTCGGCACTACAAGGGACAGAAAGCCAGCTCAATCTGACCTAAAAAGAGAGAGAGAGAGAGAGAGAGAGAGAGAGACGGGGAAGGGAGAAGGAGAAGGGAGAGATCCCTAGCAATGTGTTAGTCACTGGAACTGAAAAGTCCAGAAATCTGGCTAGTTCCTAATGATGCAAAATGTCGTCAGCAAGTGCAAGTACCTGGTTTCTCTCGGGTGTTAGCCTCACTCTCGGTTTCACACTGTGACCTCCAGCACCTCCGGGATCTGCCCATTATGTTGGCAAAACATCCTTGGCAATTCAAACCCTCACAGCTCACAGCTCGTTACCCAGGAAAATGAGAGAGCCGCTCTGTCAGGAGCACCGATGGATGAGAAAAAAACCTTCTTTTCCCAGAAGGCCCAGGGCATGCCGTTCCTGAACCTGACTTGCTCACCCCCACAGCTGAAGGTGGCATCGACTCCACTCAGTCTCTGAAGAATGGGGGAAGGGCTCTTTTCTCAGATAACAACTCAGGTCCTGCTCTCAGGATGGAGGGTGTGAAATAATTGGGCAGCAAACAGCTATCTACTAGCTGTGGAAAGTGACAGCATAGGAGAGAGTGCCAAGGAGGAGATGGTGGGTGGTCCAGATGAAACAGTGCAGCAGTCTGACGCCGTTACATGTTTGTGTAGCTTTTAGAGCACCGCTGAAATGGTGATAATGCATCCCTGATACTCACAGGGATGCACCTAAGACATCTAGGGAAGGCTCAGTTATGTTTGATGGTACTAAGACAGGGAAGAAGTTAATGGATGTTGGAAAGGTTAGTATGCATTTTAATAAATATCAGTGTTTTTAAAGGATAAAAACTAAGCCAACTGAAAAGTTCATTTTACCACATCAGGTAATTTTTTAAATAGCTCATATTTTCTTATGCTTCATATTAATCGATACCTCACCAAAGCCATGGGTTTGTGGAATATTTTTTATAAGCCATGCTTGATTATGCTTGGTTTATCTCTTAACAACGTGAGATTGTGTTTATTGATGACAATATCATTTTCTCTTTTGTCCAGAACGCATACACAGCCACAGCTATCAACAGCACCAACTTCTGCACCTCTGCGAAGGATGCCTTTGTCATTCTCGTGGAGAATGCTTTGCGAGTGGCCGCCATCAACACAGTGGGAGATTTCATGTTATTCCTAGGCAAGGTAAGACCAAGTATATTATCTTGTGGTATACAGGAAATTTTTGCATATATATATATATATATAGAGAGAGAGAGAGATAGATAATTTAATTTCAAAAATATCTACCCATCAAAAAACTAGAAGTATTGTAACTTAATATATAGCAAGCACTTACAAAGCCCTTAATATGTGTGAAGCACTTTTCCAAGCACTTTACGTGTATTGTGCTCATGTAATCCTCACAACAAATTTGTAAAGGAAGATCTGTTGTTATCGTCATTATACAGGTGAGGAAACTGAGGCATGGGGTGGTTAAGTGTAACTTGCCTGTATTTCTGCTTCCATATTTCGAACTATAAAGAACTAAGTAACCGCCTGGGTAAGTGGTTAGGGGTACTGCGTCTGCAGCTTGACGATGTGGATTTAGATCCCACCAGTGGATTTAGATCCCACTGACTAGCTGTGTGACCCAAAGCAGGGTGCATAACACCTCTGTGCTTCAGTTTGCTTCTTTATAAATTTGAGGTATTAGTGATACCAAACCCTTACAGTTGTGAAGATTGAACTAATTAGTACATGTAGTATACCTAAGACATTGCTTGTTATATTATAAGTTCTCAATGAATGGTAGCTGTTGTCATTACTATATATAAACCACTTTAAAATAGAGTTATTGGGGAGTGAGACTTCAATGTCCTTAAAAGTGTTGGAGAAGAGGTAATTTATTCTATACTGCTCTTAAAATCTGTAAAATAATAAACAACATTATAATTGGATTTTATTGTATCCATCCGTATTTCAAACCATAAAATACTCAGAAAATTTGAAAGAAAAAACCAGCACCTCTGTAACCTAATCACTTATTGGTGTCGTATGTTCCCACCCAGTGTCTTGTCATAGGCTTACATTTCTATGGTATAATAATCATAGCATACATACCTGTTTCTTCTTCCCTTTTTACTTCATATTATATCATGCATTTTTCATATTGCTTTGATAATCTTCATAATTACTCATTGTCATGGTCAGTATTTCATCAGATGCTATTTTTAATATATTTTATTGATTATGCTACAACAGGTGTCACAGTTCTTCCCCCTTTGTCCTCCTCCGCCTGGTACCCCCCATTCCCTCCAACAATCCCCCACTTAGTTCATGTCCCTGGAACATGCATATAAGTTCTTTGGCTTCTCTATTTCCTATGCTGTTTTTAACATCCCACCGTCTATTTTGTTCCTACCAATTTGTACTTCGTAATCCCTGCACTTTTCCCCCCATTCTCCCCCTTTCTTTTCCCAACTGACAACCCTTCAAATGATCTCCATATCTGAGATTCTGCTTCTGTTCTGCTTGTTTTCTTAGTTTGTTTTTTAGATTCAATTGTTGATAGATATGTATCTGTTGCCATTTAATTGTTTATAGTTTTGATCTTCTTTTTCTTAAATAAGTCCCTCTAACATTTCATATAACAATGGCTTGTGACGATAAACTCCTTTAGCTTTACCTTGTCTGGGAAACACTTTATCTGCCCTTTGATTCTAAATAATAGCTTTACTGGATAGAGTAATCTAGGTTGTAGGTCCCAGCTTTTCATCACTTTGAATGCTTCTTACCATTCCCTTCTAGCCTACAAAGTTTCTTTTGAGAAATCAGCTGACAATCTTATGGGAACTCCTTTGTAGGTAACTGTTTCTCTCTCTTGCTTTTAAGATTCTCTCTTTATCTTTCACTTCTGGCATTTTAATTATGATGTGTCTTGGTGTGTGGTCCTCTTTGGGTCCATCTTGTTTGGAACTCTCTGTGCTTCCTGGACTTGTACATCTATTTCCTTTACCAAATTAGGAAAGTTTTCTTTCATAATTTTTTCTAGTAAGATTTCAATTTCTTGCTCTTTATCTTTCCCTTCTGGCACACCTATGATTCAGATGTTGGTACTTTTGAAGATGCCCCAGAGGCATCTTAGCCTATTTTCATTTCTTTGGATTCTTTTTTTTATTGCTGTTCTGATTCGATGTTTTTTCCTTTCTTATGTTCCAAATCATTGGTTCTCAGGGGATTCTCAGCTTCATCCCCTCCACTGTTGGTTCTCTGTAAATTTTTCTTTGTTTCACTTACTGTAACCTTCATTTCTGACTGGATCTTTTTTATGCTGCTGAGGTCCTCACTAAGTTCCTTGAGCAACCTTATAACCAGTGTTTTGAACTTTGCATCTGATAGATTGCTTATCTCCATTTTGTTTAGTTCTTTTTCTGGAATTTTAATCTGTTTTTTCATTTGGGCCATATTTCTTTGTCTCCTCATTTTGGCAGCCTCCCTGTGTTTGTTTCTGCCTATTAGGTAGATCTGCTTTGACTCCCTGTCTTAGTAGTGTGGCCTAATGTAGGAAAGTGTACCAGTAAGTTGGATGCAGAGGAACCTTAGGTAATCACCAGGGCAGAAGCAACCTAAGTTGCTGCTCTGTGGCTCTCTGTAGGGGTGGGCTCATGGAGGGGACAATGCCACTGCCTGGAGTCTGGGAGGAAGCTGTCTCCTTGCATTTGCCCTGGTGCCAGTCACTTTAGTGTCTCCCTGTATGCCACTGGTGCCCTTTCAGCTGTTTCCCTGATGCTGAGTCCCAGCGGGTGAGTCTGTATAAGTCATAAGTCCATTGCAGGCCCATTTAGAGGCGACTTCTGAGAATCCTGCAGTTTCTTCCACAACCCCAACCCCCACTGGTCTTTACAGCCAGAAGTTATGGGGACTTACCTTCCAGACTACTGGAACCCTGGGCTCAGTAGTCTGCTGTGGTCCTGGGGTCCCTCACTTCTGAGGTATCTCTCCCAATTTTTATCTACTGCACATGGGTGCGGGAATGCCCATTCTGGCTCTCTGCGCGTCACCACACATCTCCACATTTCTGTGCATCTTCACGTCTCCTTCCCTCCTACCCATCTGGATAGATGCAGCTTCTTTAATCCCTTGGTTGTCGGACTTCCATACAGCTTGATTTTCTAATGATTCTGGGTGACATTTGTTTTGTAATCTAGTTGTAATTTGTGCTGTGATTGTGCAAGGAGGCGCCTCCATCTTGACCGAACTCAGATGCTATTCTTAAATATTCTCTCACTGCCCAACACTTAGGTTACTGCAGCCACTATGCTTTTAAAATGTTTTTGAAAGGTGTAAAAAGGCAACAATAGCACCATGTGGGTCTATGTTCTTAAGCAACAGTCATCTAAAAAGAATTCTAAAACTGAACAGATAGTTATTTTGAAACTGTATCATGAAACTTACATTATGACTGTTGGATTTGTTTTGTCATGTTTTCACAATAAGAGGTTTTTTTTAGTAGTAAGGACTGAATGGATGAATCCATGTTAAAGACTGATGAGTACAGTGCCTGACACTTATTAACTTAATGTTATTATATGCTGTATGTTCATTTATATGCTATAGGACTAATTCTGGGAGACTTCACATTTTTGCATTTATTTTTTACATATTTATGATTTATCTGTCCTGCTAAGAAAGATGTGAAGCGACTCAAAAACATATGTACACAGAGTAATAAAAATACGAGGGAAATTAGAAGCCGTAGAGGGGAACAAATTGGACTACGGGAGAAGATTATCCTAAGTGGCAACATCGGGTCGTGATGGTGGTCTGAGTGAACTCTGGTTGAGCCGCTTGCTGGTATCGGGCACTGAGGGAAGTGCTTCATGGCAAGGGTTCTGTTGGGCCTCCTCTGTCACGTGACCTATTATTATTATCCTCATTTGATAGCAGAAGAAACCAAACTTTAGAGAGCTGAGCAGGTTGCCCAAATTTAGAGACTTTGAACATGACCGAACTGGTGTTCATACTCAGGTCTGTCTGCCTTCTACATTTTTAATCACTATGAGCTATAATTATAATCGCTTCCACTGACATTAACTTTACCCTTAGACCTTTTTCTTTTTAAGTCTTTTGATTCAATAATCCAAGTGAGTGTGGTAAACTACTCCTAAAACATAATTTTAAATACAGAAAAATACAGCATTATTTTTAACAGGGATCAATGAAAATAGTGTACTGCCTAACTGCAGAGAAATGGTTGGATATAATGGTCAACAGACTATTATTCACCTATTAAATCATTTTTTATTAAGAGTTTATAATATGATAATGCCTATAACACAGTAAGTGAAAATGCTGAGTAAAACTGCTAGATTGCCACAATACTGTGTTTCAATGTGCGTAAGAAAAAGAATGAAAATTTACCCCTCCCCTTATTTTGTAATAGTAAGATAAAGTTCTATGTATTAAGTATGCATTCATTTTATGATGGAAAATATATATAGATAATAAAATACTATGTCTTAAAATTGGCTTTGAGTTTTTCAGCAAAAAAAATTTTTTTCTTTAGGTTTATCATATAACAACTATTTGTATTCATTCAGCAAATATTTATAGTAATGCCCTAGGGACTATTCTGGGTGTTGGTCATATACTAGTCAATAAAGAGGATTTAAAATCCACTAGAAAAGGCAGTTTTGTATTCTCCTTTTCATTTTGCATTATATTACAAACAGTTCCTATTTTATTAAAAGCATTTTAAATATGATTATACAATCGTATCATTTTTCAACCAAGCCCATGGGCTTTTCTCACAGTTAGGTGGTTTTTCTTTTTTACTAAAGTGAAGTACGCTGCAGTGAACCCTTTGCACACAAACCCTGGCCCACATCAGTGCTCCTTTCCTGAGGCCAGAACCCTGGAAGTGAGGTTAACGAGCCAGAGTACGTAATAAGGTTCTTGATATGCATCACCAAGCTGCTTTCCAGGAAGATATATATTTGAATAATATAATTATAACATTGTAAAAAATGACTTAAACCCATGGGAGATAAACATTTTGTAATCAAGAAATCCAAAAAAGGGAAAAATAACAAGAAAAATCTTCGTTTTTTTTAAAATAGAAGTTTTTTTTAAAGATTTTATTTATTTATGTATATTTAGAGGGGAAGGAGACAGGGAGAGAAACATCAATGTATGGTTGCCTTTCGTGCATCCCCTGCTGGGAGTTGGCCTGCAGGGAACCAGCCTACAACCCAGGCATGTGCCCTGACTGGGAATTGAACCGTGATCCTCTGGTTCACAGGCCTGTGCTCAATCCACTGAGCTATACCAGCCAGGGCTAAGAAAAATCTTCTGTGTCCAAAATCCTAAGACAAATTCTGCAGTTGAACTTGTAAAAAACATAGTTCCAATCCCAGTAGAGGACATCTTTTTGAAATGAGTTTCTTTCAGTGCAAGTAGGTGGCTGCTTGTGTGCAGAGATAGTTTCTGATCTGGTAGCTCAGCTAGGTAGCTCGTCTAAAAGACAGTGTCGGGAACGAACTGTTGACATACACAGTGACTTGGGTGAATCTGGAGGTAAATTTGCTGAGTGAAACAGGCCAATCCAGAAGATTAAATAGTGCATGATTCCACAGATAGAACATGCATGACATGAAAGCATTGTGGAGACGAAGATCAGATCTGTGGTCGCCCAGTGAGAGGTGGGGTTGGGGGCTGCAGGGGCAGCTGTAAAAGGCTAAGGTGGAGGATCCCTGTGATCATGGAAGTGCCCTGTGTCTGGACTGTGTGGGTCTACTGGCTGCGCTGTCATTCTGTAGTTTTGCGAGATGTTGTCCTGAAAGGGAACTGGGTAAATGGTACTGGGGATCATTCTGTGTTATTTCTTACAACTGCATGCACATTCACAGTTATCTCAAATTTTATTATTTAACTTTAAAACCCTGAATTTTTCAAAAGAATACAAAAGAAAATATCCTGGATCCCATTTCCATGGAGCCTAATGGTTTCATGGAATGGAAAATTGGATTTGGAGGGGACCTTAGCTCCTCTGATTTAGTGACTTGTGACTTGGTGATCAGTGACTCTGAGTCTCAAAGGTAAGACTTAAGTCTAATAGACATTGCAAATTTCCCCCCATAAAGCTGTAATAAAGAACCAAAATCTCAAGTTTCTTCGCTTCTGTGTGAAATTACTTTTACCTCTATTTTATAATACTTTTTCTAATAGTAATTGTGTACCCTAGTTGGCAGTTTATTTGGCTTTGGATTAATAAAAATGA